>NC_091684.1:159765000-160390000 GCF_041296265.1 Equus caballus | reverse complement strand
CCTCACACACCACACCACCAGTACGGCCGTAATGAACTTTCAGTTTCCTGAACCCAACTTTTTCCGTTATCGCTGAGCCTTTGCCCACGCGGTTCTCTGCTCGGAACACCCTTCCCTCTACTCTTCTTTTGCGTAACTCAGATGCGTCTTCCAGGTCCCAGTTCAGTTGTCACTCGCACTGCTCAGGCAGGCACAGTTCATCTCCCAACGGGTGCTCTCGGCATGGTCCAGGCAACTTGTGTCTTCCCGGCGGGGGGCCCCTGACGTCGCCCTCGACACTCCATCAGTTTCAGACAGTTGAAAGTCTCCTCAGAGAAGACCCAGATGCTTGCGGCTCCAGTCCACGACAGGTAGGCAGCACACTGACCTCCGGCCCCGCAGCGCAGACACACCCAAGGTTTCCAAGGCCCCGCGCTGGGCAAAGGACCGCGGTCCGCTGTCCGGAACCCAGCCTGGTGCGAGGCCCCGCCTCCCACGCTGCGTCGGGGCGGGGCAGGGCGTGGCGCTGGGCTCCGGCGAACGGCGTGCGCCGAGCGGGAGGCGGGGCCAGGGGCGGAGCGGAGCGCGCATGCGCGGTCGCCTTTGTGTGGGTCGAGCGGTGGTGGTGGCGGCGGCAGTGGCGGTCCCACTGGCAGGCGGGCAAGAGGGGAGTCCGGGCGGCGTCCGGCGTGGGAGCCGGGGGACGACCATGGTAAAGAAGCGGAAAGGCCGCGTCGTGATCGACTCGGACACGGAGGACAGCGGCAGCGACGAGAACCTGGATCAGGTGAGGGCAGGCCGCGGAGGCGCGGGCTGGCGGAGCGGGAGGGCTGAGTCCGGGCCACGGGAGCAGAGAGCCGGCCGGGCCCGGGGCCTCCCAGCCCTAGAGCCCGGCCCACCTCGTGCCCTGGCCACCGCTGCCGCCTCCTTCCTGTCTTCCCCGTAGCTCCCGGGGCCCTCGGAGTCCGGCCAGGGCCTGGAGACGGAGCCCCCGAGGACTTGGCGCCTTGGGCGGGGAGGCGGGGCAGGGACCGGGATGGTGGGCCTCAGGCTCGGGGGACCGGAGGAGTCTGCGCTCTGCCGGGGCTAGATCGGGGCGGCGAGGTGTAGACCAGGCGATCTCGGCCCGGGGAGATAGGAAGTATCGCCCGCCAACCCGGGAGGCTGGGAGGTTTTGGAGGAGGTGCAAGGGTGAGTGTGGGGCGGTGGGGGTGGGGGGGCGGGTTGCTGAGAAGGTGCGGAGTCTGGAAGATGAAGTTTTGTAAACAAGGGATATGGACAGAAAGGAGGGACACTCGCACATGTTCCGGGGAACCTTCTCCGCCGTGCATAGCAGGGAAGACTTAGCCGTGGGCACGAATCTGTTTGGCAGCTAGGGTCGTTTGTGGTTGAGAAAGGTCCCCGTTGAGATGTCAGGTCGAAGAAAAGTCTTGGGAGGAGGAAAGAGAGCAGAGGTGGAGAAATATATAGGACAGCATAGAGGGACTGTGGCCGAGGCCTCTTTCATGCAGCATCCCAGAATTATTTTTTCCTTGAGGATTGTGCAGGAACCATTGAAAGTAACTTTTGGTCTCAGTGTGGTGGTGTTGCTTGAACTGTTTATATACTCCAGAAAATACTGTAGGGAGGAATCTGCCCTTTTTAAGCAGTGCTAGTGATACTAGGAGATAGAGTTTTCCCTCATGTTTTGTGAGCAAATAATATAAAGAATATGCAAGAAGTAGTAGCTTTGTAAGTTGAGTAGAGATAGTACTGAACTTGAAATCTAAAAATTTGAGTTTTAGGCTGGGCTGGGCTGTTGTCTAGCTCTGTATCTTTGGTTGTAACTGTAAAATCTAGATATAAGGTCAGCCTGTGCATCTAATTGGGGTATTGTAAGCATCAAGTATTTGTAAGAATTAACGTTGGTACAAGCACTTGCAAACTAAAGCTTTTGTATAAATGCCTTCTTGGGGGTTCTTTTTATTAAGCCAGAGGTCTCAGGACTAAAATATTAGGTGTGAAAGGGGAGGACTTTAAGAAGGAGGCACTGGAGAAATGTTGAAGAAAGGAGGGCTGTTTTGAAAATGGTTATGGAGGTGGGGCCTGTGGAGAACTATCAAAGGAATAGAAACTTTGTTTTGAGATAGGAATTGAAAGGTAAGTTGAAAATGTTCTCACTGAAATTTACAGAAATATATTCTTAACTGTAAAAGTTTGGTTAATAATCTTAGACTGGCGCTTAGGAGAATTAGAATCGTTTTTGGTTTTTTAAACTATTTTCTGATCTGGAAGTGTAGATATTTCCGATAATAACGTCAGCTGCCATTTACATAGTGCCAGCGGTGAACTAGTCACCTTAATTGAGTGCTTTATTTACATTGTCAAGTTTTCAAATGATGGTGAAGTTATCATTTTCCCCACTTTACATGTGAGGAAAATGGACGTTGAAGAAGTAACTTACCTAGATTCACACAACTTCTAAGTGGTAAAGTTGGAATTTGAACCCAAATCTGTGGGACCGCAGGACTATACTCTTTCCACTATACCAACTTAATCTGTTAGTCTTTTAATTTTTCATATTGCAAACTGAGAGTAATGTTTCATGGCCATTTTCAATGTTGCTAGAATTCATATTTGTAAAATATATTGAATAGAGGAAATTGGTACATCAATTAAAAAGATTTTTTAGGGGGCTTCTTTGGTAAAGCACTCTCAAGCCATCTGTTCTGATGATGAATGAACTAAGTTGCAACTTCTTCTGTCCTTAGTGGTTTTCCGCAGAATTCTAACAAATGAAGTGAGTTTGAGAGCTTCTATTTGTGGTAGAGAGATTTTACCTCATCCACCAAGAGCTTTTCCAAAGAAGAGAACTGGAAGGGATTGTAACTTTAAACCCAACTCTATCTTTTTTGTAAAAAGAAATTAGCATGAAATTTGTAAGTAATACCTAATACATTTTAACAGCAATTTCAGCTTCCTCCTCTTCAACCACTCATTGGCATTCTTTTATCAGATGGGAACCAGTTCAAAATTCCCTTTCCCTGCACATCCTAACAGAGGCACCAGTGCCTGTCTATTGCTCTGTTCTATCAGTTTGCACTGTGCCAGGCTCTCAGAGGAATGATCACAGAAAGAGATCACTGCTCACTAGAAATTTTCACTAGAGACCTTTAGGAGAAGTTCAAAGTCAGCCATATTTGGGGGTCTTTATGAATCTTCAGAACAAAATTAATGAATTCTGGGCCTTTTCTGACCAATATGCCTTGGGCTGCCGCTCCATCTAGTTCTGGGTCTTCATTGTGGGTATAACATCGTATTTGCTGTCTAGTATATGGTCTTTGTGGAAAAGAACAAACCATGACAAATCTCTCAGTGTCTAATGTGAGAGTGGAACACAGTTAGTAAGGAGGTCCTTTGTCCTTGGGTTTTCCAGATGGGAGTCTAAGCCATTATGTCAGAAACGTCTCCGACTTAGTCCTTACTGAAAGTGAGGCAGGTGAGCCTTCTACATGGGTTTTTCCTGGTGGTGGGAGGAGGACCACCTGTGTCAGAAGCTGCCTGGGTTGCTTATTTAAAATGTACTTTGCAGCGGCTCCCATCCCAGGCCTACTGAATCAGTCCTCAGGGGATAGAGCCCTCCACTCTGCGTTTTCACCAGGTACAGCAGAGGCACTTGCTTATGTTAATGATTGAGACCAGTGTCTGTATGCAAGTTAATCTTTTTAGTAAGACACTCTAAGTGGTTTGGGAGAGAAGTAGCTTCCTCTCTTGGCCATAGTGTGTGCATGTGTAACCGAAGGAACTTATCAGAGATGTTTAAGGCAGCAAAGCTGCTGGTTCTTCTAAATCTCTGAAGCTGTGTGAATTGTTGGGATGCTTTGCACTGAGGCCTATTTCTTTTTTTCCTTTCTTGAGGGGAAGAGGTATGTAATAACTGAATCAGAGTTTAAAATATGTTTTAACTTTCAAAGGTTTTTAAAACTCAGACTTTGAGAATTTGAAGGATTTCTTTTAACATGGGACCTGATAGTGACCTTACTTTTTTATGTTGCCACACCCTTTCTTCAGCATTTTAAAATTGCAAATCATGAAGATACTTGCCTTTGGCACCTCTCGGAAAAAGACAACAGAATTTAGGCTTTTTAGCCTGTCATGCACCTCCCTGGAAATAATGTGTGTCACTCTTTATGGAATAATATTTGAGCAATGGGTCCTATGAAATGAAAAACACCCAAGATAATAAAGGAATCAGAGTTCTCTATTCAGATCAATACAACTCAGTATTTATAAAAACTTTACTTTGCCTTTCTCAAGAAAAAAAAATTGCGTGCATACTGAGATGCTTTATTTCATAATTTCCTTTTTTCTTTAAAATGGTGGATTATGTTGTCATGTCCTGTTTTTCTCTGCTCATTCTACTTGAAATAACAATAATTAAATTTGTCTTTGAAAGAATAGGCCCCCTAAGTATTTTCTAGGAATTATTTTTAGACATTATGTGTAAAAAATAGCATTGTTATAAAGTATCCTTTCATAAACCTTCTCCATAAAACTTGGGAAATTTAAAAATTGTGCTTCTCATCGTTGTCTTTACATTAGAGCAGAGTTTGAAATATAGGATGAATTCGTGTGAAGTGTCAGTGTTAACTTGTGAAGTTCTTAATTTGTGTCATAATGTTGCATCTAGCTTGATTTGCTAATTTCACTCGACTTGTCTTTAGACACAGTGCCCAGAAGATTGAGTCTCATGGGAGCATTAACAGAGAGACTTAGGAAAAATTCAAAACCCGTCTTTTGACACACAGGTTCTGTTGGTGTACTTATGCTCCCTTCCTAGACTGTATAAGGTCCCCAAGGGCAGAGATGGTTTATCTTTCAGCAAATGTGTTAGACAGTGTGGGGCACTAGGTCTATTGGGTGAACAAAATGGAAGCAGTTGCCACCTTCAAGTAGCTTAGAGGAGGGAGAGAGAGAGGGAAAAGCGGGGAGAGGGAGGGAGGGAGGGGCAGGCATTGCTCAGAGAATCATTTCCTTACAACTGCGCTAGAGGCTGTGAAGGAAGAGCAAGGATACTGTGAGAGTATGATCAGGGACCTTATACTAGCCTGACTGGAGTGACATTTAACCCAAGACCTGGAATATGTGTTAGGGAAAAGGAGATTAGGAGACTGAAGAGGACAGGGACGTGTTGAGTGTTCATGGTTGAGGGATCAGCAAGTACAAAAGCATTGAGGCAGGAAGGACCAAGCACCCCATGCAACTGAAAGAAGCACAGAGTGGCTGGGATATACCTAGTTGGAGAGAGTCGTACAGATGAAGCTGCAGCGTAGTCCCTGTATCCTTTGAGGATGGAAAAGCCAGTTTAGTGGATCACAACCAACCTTAAAAATGAAAACAGAATTGAATCGAATAGAAAACATCAAGTGTGTCAGACCTAGTAAAGAGAAGTTTCATGAAACTTCTGTTTCACATATATGCATGTGTGTGGATGCTGGCTCATGAGGTATAATTTATATGGGCTGGGGTTAGAAAGAAAAAGTTTTAAAGCCACTGGCAAGGCCGTGTTGGCAGTGTTAAGGACCTTGGACTTTATTCTGAGCGTAATGAGAAACCATTAAAGGATTTTAGAATGAAAGAGGTGTTCAGATTTGTCTTTTAAAAAGCTTGCCCAGGCTGCTGTGGGGAGAGTAATCTGGAGAAGAGACTCCAGTTAGGTGGCAGATAGAGGAGCCCAGGTGAGAGGTGGTGGAGAGCATAAGTTCAGCTAGAATGGAAGCTCCAGGAGGCCAAGGCTGTTCGTTCCCCGTAGTATCCCTGTGCCTAGAACAGTGCTGGGCCTGCTGCAGGCACCTCATCAGTATCTGTTGACTGCATGTGGACTCGGACTGATATGGTAGTTATAGAGATGACAGAAAGATTCAATTGGACATTTTAGGATATGAAACTGAGAGGACTTAATGACTGATTAGATATTGGGGTGAGGAAGTGGAGGTTCTGGCATGAGATGAGGAACCTTGGAGGAAGATCAGGTTTAGAGGTGAAGAGCATGAGTTCAGTCTTGGATGTGTAGAGTTTAAAGTTGTCCATGTGGGACATCAAGTAGGTAGTTGAGAATAATGCCTGTCTGGCACAGAGTAGGCACTTAATACATCTTTGTTGAATAAGCAAATACTACTTGGCATATCCACAGTGGAAAGTTTTCTAACTTTGCTGGTTACAGTGGGATTACTTAGAGTTAAAGACACTCAATTAGGGGTTCTTGCTCCAGCCCTTCTACTCTAGTACCAATATCCCTTCTTTACCGGGTAGAAATGTGCGTTAGTTAGAGAGTACATTAGAGAGAGAGCTAAGTAAAAGCAAGTAACAACAGTAGAATATTTTTTTTTAACTTTTAGTACCTTTTATTTTGAATGGGTTGAAAACTGATTTTATTTTGTCAATTCTATGGCATTGTGGGCATTTATGTAATTCAGTATTTTATCTACAATTATAATTACTTTACTGGAACTTTGAAGAGAAAGTTACTACATTTAGTGCCAATCATGTTAAATGTGAAGGATTGTTATGCTGCCACTTTGGAATTATTACTTCAGAAGGGTTTTTGTGTGTGTGTTCATTGTTTTGATTTGTTTTCTTTTTTTTTAATTATAGAAATAGTACATGCTTGTTGAAATAGTTCCAACAAAATAGAAATACCTCCCTGACTCTGTTCCTTACCCAGTGTCCGCTAGTGGAATCATACTCCTCCACCAATGGGTTTGACATTAAAGAAAGAATAGGAATCAACATCTCAAATTTAAACCTCTGTGAATTGCTACTCTCTCCTCAGCCATCTCTCAAATCCTCCCACTTCCCTTTGTCCCTGTGGCTCCCAGACTTGTCCAGGCTTCCATCCACGGTGGTGATGCCACTGTGGATTCCTTCTGACTCCTGTCTACACTTCTACCCTGGCCCTTCTAGTCTGTTCCTCTGTCAGTCAGAGTGCTCTTTTAAAACCCTCAAGGGATGGTTCCTCCCCTGCTTGATACCAGTTGATGGCTCCCCACTGCCTTCAGATAAAATCCATGCTGCTGATCCTGCCGTATAAACCTCGGAATGAGCTGGTTTCTTTTTACTTCTAACCTACCTCATTCCGTTCTCCCGCTTGCCTGCTAAGCTCCAGTCACACTGGTTCTCTTTCAGTTCTTTGGCTATGTCGAGCTGTTGGCAGCTTCAGGGCCACTCCTATTCCGTCTGGAGACCTCTGTCCAGAAAACTGCACCCCTCTTTCTACCCTCCGGGGTTTCTAGTCTCAGTGTAAGTGCCATTGCCTCAGAGGGGCGGCCCCTGATCACCCTATTGCAGATAGGTTCTCATTCATTTGATTCACTTCCCTCTTAGCACGTATCGTTAGATATAACTGTTTCTTTACTTGTTTGTTGTCTGTCTTCCTCCCTTGATTTTAAATTCTGTGAGGTCAAGGACCGTGTATCTTTTCTTCGTGCTATTACCAAGGGCTTAGTACCTAATAGGTGCTGCTAGAAGGGTGACCATCTGTCTCGGTCTGCCTGGAACTGAGAATTCAGTCCAGAATTCAGGACTTTCGGTGCTAAAACCAGGATAATCCTCAGCAAACAGGGATGTTTGGTCACCCTAGCTGGTAGTAATTTCTTCCATTAGCTATATTTTTGGAATGAATAACTGAAAAAGAGCTCAGCATGCTAATTAGCTATAAAAACTCTGTGGTTTATCCATATAGGCTTTTATTCTCCTTTTCTGGGGTGCAGAATATGTATCCCACTTTCATGTGATCATGGGAAATCTGACTAAAGAGATGGCATTTAATTTCCTTTAAGTAAGTTAAGAGGGAGCTAAGTTGCTTTATTACAGGTTGATCCTGACATGACATCACAAAAAATACACTATTCGTGAATGACGGGTTAGGGGGATTAATCCTCAGGGTTATGAGTCTTCACATATTGATGGATTAAAGTTCTAATCTTAATCAGAATAATACTATTTTAATTAACATTACGTAGTACAATTAGACTTGCTTTATTTTAGGGTCTCAGTTTTGGCAGTCTAGTTTAAGGAAACTGCTCTAGAAACCAGATGTGGCGCCCTGCACAACCATTCCTGTAGTATGTTGGGCATTGGCATTACTCTAAGCAGATCTTTAGTTCAGCTTAAATTTGGTATCCATGCTGGTACCCCCACTGCCATTCTCCTAGAGGAATGCTGGGATAAGTAAGGGAAGGTTTTCACTGGATGAGATGAAATACAGGGATGATGGTGAGAGAGAACCACTGGATACATAGAAACATTGTCTCAACCAGTGTGGCGCAGTGAAGTAGGCTGGCAGAAGAGAGCTGTGGATGGACCCACCCCCTGTGCATGAGTCAGTTTTAGATTGGCTTTTTTGAGTACAGGTGTTGGATAAATCAACCCCTGCGGGTAGCAGATCTGACAGTCTCTTCATGTGTGCAGTGTTGGAAAGGCCTTTCCATGGCACGTCGGTCTATTCAGTTATACTTATGAGCCCTCAATAGAATAAATGGACTTAACTATAAAGAGCAGCCTTGCCATGAGTTCTCCCAGTAACCTCCTGTTCACTTCTCAACTTGTAGAAAGGGTATCTTTCAGTTAAGAAACTGTTAAGAAGGTCTTTGCTGTCTCCATACTATTGTTAGCATGGTATTAAATGTCATAGAAGAGGAGGAACTGTGCCAATCAGATGCAATTGTTTGTTGAGGAAGAAGAGCCATTTGTTAGGTTTTTAGTATAGAATGGAACCTCTTTTTGTGAACCTCGGAAGATCAGGAAAGAGATTACTTACCAGAAGTCTTCCTGAATTTTTTAGGTTTGCATTAAGGTAATGTGGGGAAAAAGATAATAGTAAAAGTCATACACAAATACCATATAACCCAGCAATCCCACTCCTCGCTATTTACCCAAGTGAGATAAAAACTTAGGTTTACACAAAAACCTGTACATGAACATATAATCTTCCCCAAATGGAAACAACCCAAATGTTTTTCAACTGGTAAATGGATAAGCAAAGTGTGGTACAGCCATACAATGAAATACTACTTAACAATAAAAAGGAACAAACTACTGACACGTGCCGCAACGTGGATGAATGTCAGATTCATTGTGCTAGGAAGCCAGACTCAGAAGGCTACATACTGTATGATTCCATTTATATGATGTTCTACAGTAGGCAGATCTGTAGGGACAGAAAACAGGTCTGTGCTTGCCAGAGGTTAGGGGAGGGAAATGAGGAGCATCAACTTCCTGAAAAGGCTAAAAATCGTAAGAACTCTACTTTTTCATACCCAAATGGTAACTCCTATTGACTAAATGCAAATTACAGCAACAGTTGGGGGGATGGTGGAACTGTCCCCTATCTTGATTGTGGGAGTGGTTAAACTATGTACGTATTTGTCAGAATCACAGAACTGAACAGGAGAAAGGATAAAATGTACTGTATGTAAATTACACCCCAAGTTTCAGAAAGACTGTAGACATACAAATATTGCTGTAATTTGCGTTTGGTTAATAGGAGTTACCATTTTTGTATGAGAAAGTAGAGTGTTCTTATAATCTTCAGCCTTTTCAGGAAGTTGGTATGCTAGCGCTCTCTAATGAAAGGAGAAGAGTAACGTTTCATGACTGCTTATGTAGAGGAGAACGTCAGCTGTTAATCTGAGAAGGTCATTTTCTCAATCTGGCCAAGGAGGGTATACTCCTAAAATAGAAAGAGACTGGAAGAAGAAAACAGATACTTTGTAGCAGTCTATTATTTTAAAATCTATCTTGGCACTTGACCTATAGTTGTATAGCACCATTATCACCAAGGAATAATACTACTAGTATTTATTAGTTGTATTTTTCTCTTTTTTTGGCAGAAGGGAAAACCTTTTAGACAGTAAACTGTGACTGAATTAGGAGCTAGGATTCTCTCTGCCTTGGTTTGAATCCTGGCTCTGACATGTACTAGCTATGTTACCTTTTTTTTTTTTTTTTTTTTTTTTTAAAGATTTTATTTTTTTTCCTTTTTCTCCCCAAAGCCCCCCGGTACATAGTTGTATATTCTTCGTTGTGGGTCCTTCTAGTTGTGGCATGTGGGACGCTGCCTCAGCGTGGTTTGATGAGCAGTGCCATGTCCGCGCCCAGGATTCGAACCAACGAAACACTGGGCCGCCTGCAGCGGAGCGCGCGAACTTAACCACTCGGCCACGGGGCCAGCCCCACTAGCTATGTTACCTTGAGTAAGTTACTTAACCTCTCCTGCTCCTTAGTTTGTCTTTACATGGAGATGATAATGATACTTACCTTAAGGTTGTTGTGAAGGTTAAATGGTAGATGCTTTGAAAAATATTTGGTATCTAGTAAGTACAATATAATTGTGAACTGGTATTGATATTAGCAGAGAGCAAGAACCAGGGTAAGTGACCTTTTGTTGCATTTTTGATTAACTGGACTGAGTTGGGGAGAAGTAACAGGAGAGGGAACCACATGAGAGAGCAAACCCTGGTTTGTGGCCGTGACTCATTAAGTGGCACATCCCTCTCCCTGTGATCTCTCTTAAATCACCAGGACAAGACAGAGGTGGGGAATGGGAATACTGGGGTTGTCAAATTAGGATTCTCATGTAGTGGCCAGCACATTTACTGGTGGTTGTCAGACCCTGGATTAACCACTGGAAATATACTTTTTTTTTTCTGGTTGAAGCATGCAAAATAAAAAAATGACCTCAGAAACTTGTAGTTTGTCAGCTTATTCAGAACAGCCCCACAAATGTCAGTTTTACCGTGAGTTACAGTAAGAGGATGCTCAGAGTATTAGTTAACTATACTAGTCAGAAGTGAGCAAATTCCTTTTGTAGTCGTGGCTCTTATCATATCAGTTCCTGAGAATCAGTACTTCTGTAGCTTATAGAGGAAATGGTGACAATTTGGAAGTAGGCTCCAGTTCAGTTTTCTAGTCACTTTTCCATTTCAGATATACATTTCTCATTAAGACAGAAGGGAACAGGTTTTGAAAACATTTCTTTAGCACTTAGGAATACTGGTAGTCGATCTGTTCATGTGATAAAAGTTCTCATGATGATGTCCTTCAATTGAAAGCACAAAGAAGTAGAAGAGATCTAGGGAGGGTGGGCCTATTATGATTCTTGGATATTTCTTCTCTGTTAAATAAAACTCACGTGACTACTTCTGCCCTAACAGGAGCTCCTGTCCCTGGCAAAGCGAAAGCGCAGTGACTCTGAGGAGAAGGAGCCTCCTGTGAGTCAGCCTGCAGCCTCCTCAGACTCTGAGACGTCCGACAGTGATGATGAGGTGGGTGTGGAGGGTCTAAGCCCCTGGAACCGACGGGGTATTTAGGGATCCCTGAGTTGGTGACTCCTGATGGCCTCTTTTTCTTAAACTGAGACCTACAGCTTAAGATCTGTGGGAACTTCTTGAGGAAAGAAAATTGTTTAAGAAAAACGCTCAGGTTGTCATATTCCTTGTACTGCTAGTTACCTAGTGGGTATCTCTGCAGGACATTCATAGCCATTCTTTAGTCTCCAGTTTTCACCCCTGTTGTAGGTGAAGGGGCACAATTTGTTGGTCATCATCTCTTTTATTTATCTTTTTCTCCTCTTCTTAATCCTACTTTCATGTTAGAAAAGAAATTCTATCAAGAATGCCATATTTTCATGGGGAAATCTTTAGCAGGACAAGAAGCTTTCTTTGGGGAGATTGAATCAGCATCCCTTGGAGTGATGGCATTAACTTTTAGGGAGGAAAATCCAGCTGTTCATTGTTTAATCCAAAGTGACTTTCCCAAACTGCCCACCAGCAATAAAGGCCCTAAATCAGAACCCTACTGGGAGACAGAGACAAGGGGAAAGGGCTGCCAAGCACTCCCACGTGTTCCTCATTGGAGTTAAAATACTTTTTTTCCCTTAGTAATTTCCTGGAGAGACTGGATATCACCTTTCTGTTTAATCTCTTACCCTGCAGTCTAGGAAAATATTTTTAACAATGTACTTATTTTGTTTTAAAATTCCACTAAAGTAAAAAGTGTTTTTTATTATAATGAAATTTAATTAACAGCTAGAGCAGTATTTACCAATGCCCTGCAGATGCAAATTAGGAGTGATTGCATTCTGATTGACTGTAGTGATGTTCTCCTAATCTTAAATAATTTAATAGAATTAAAATTGCTTTCCACAGCAAGAGGTGGTGAATGAGTAAGTTTTATTCTTTTGTTTCATTTATTTTTATTGGAGGAATCTTAATTCTTCTCAGATTGATAAAATAACCCAATCTGTTAGAAAAGTGGTAGACTCTATGGATGAATTTGCTCATTTGTTTGGTTTTTCCATTTTCTTTTTTTAAATGCATAGACAATACAGGAAAATCTTAAACAATTCCCTTTCCCACTATTCCTACATCAACTACTTTTGTTTCGTGTTTCAGAAGTCAGCAGCTGTGGGTTTTTTCCCCCCACAATCTAGTAAGTTTGAATCCGTGTTGTGTCTGAATACCCTGTAACGTGTTTATGGTGTTTGCAATTACTTAAGATACAGGCAACAACTATCCCTTGAAGTATTTTGTTCTCTGTATTCCTGTCGTTAAATCAGAGTCCTAAGCGTGCAGTAACTGTAGGGATTCCATTCATCATTTTTAGCTGCTTCTACCAGGAGGCCAGAGTGTGTGTCACCTCCACAGCATTAGAAGAGCCCAAAACTTACGCTGGAGTAAATCCAGCATCTGCGAAAATCTTTACAGCTTAGAGTTCCCTTTGTCAGTTGCAGCTACTTAACCAAATCTAGAAGTCCTCACCTTAGGATACTACCCGTTACTTATGCACTTATTGGAGAAAAAGCTGATGGGCAGGCTGCATCCTGCCCAGTGGGGAATGAGGCTTTGAGTAATTTCCCCTGCAAGGTTGTTAGCTCCTGCTACTGCCTCCAGGTCTCAGCCCCCAGGCCCACAAGCTTCTTGCAGCTCTATTCCAGCCTCCTTACCCCCAGCCCCTTGCTGGGAAGAGCAGCCTCAATATCACAGCCGTCCTGAAAGGTGCCTGTTCTTAGGCCTGCTTTATCACTCTTTGGCCCAGGCTAGTTAGCACAGAGCACCTCAAACTTAGGGCAGATATTTCATTATTTTGGACAGTTAAGCAAATTGTTCAAAAAGATTAAGAAAATCTTTTTTAAAAATCCAACCAGCCACTAGAAAACTCAGTGATGTTACTGTGCACTCAGATTTATGGCTGCCGTAGAGATATTTTAGAGTAGGTTGGAGACTTCTGAGAGATCTTTAGAATATAAAGTTTGAGACAGAGGCACTTGCTTTTTTTCTTGTCTGATAATGACTATTCGTACATCTCTGTAGGTAAGAATGACATCCTGAAGTAATTTGCTATGTCTTCTAACTTCTGCTATGGCTTTCATATCCTTATTACCTACAAACTAGCCTTTTAGAAATTCGGTTGTTAAATTGTCAATTCTCAGTCAGATGGGGAGCCTACTTGCGCCAGAAGCTACACTGGAGTTTTTTCAAATACACCTCCCAACCCTTGCCCCCTCCCACCTCGTTTATTGTTTATTGTCATTAGTGAGCAATGAATACAGGTAGAAGAAGTATGTTGGTCCCCTCAGATTTGCCAGGACAGAAAGCTGGGCAAGAACAACTGAGTTAGAAGGTTAATGACTGGTTTGTTATAAGGAGAGGCATGTACTGATTTTAGAGCAAGAAGATATCTAGCTAATTGATCAGGGAGCAAGGTGGGAATAGAGAGAAGTTAAGAAAGTTTCCTATCCAGAAAAAGTGGCTGTACTGGTCATTAAGTATAAGGTTTAATGAGAATAGTAGATGTTTCATGTATAGTATCTTTGCAGGGAAAGAAACCTAAGTTTAATGAAAGAGAATACACTTGTGTGTTATTTTTGGTGAATGAATTATTCTCAGAGATATCTTGGGGCACATGTAAAGGTAGGAACCTGGACTCTTTCTGTTTTTTTTTTTTTTTTGAGGAAGATTAGCCCTGAGCTAACTACTGCCAATCCTGCTCTTTTTCTGAGGAAGGCTGGCCCTGAGCTAACATCCATGCCCATCTTCCTCTACTTTATACGTGGGACGCCTACCACAGCATGGCTTTTGCCAAGCGGTGCCATGTCCGCACCCGGGATCCGAACCGGCGAACCCCTGGCCGCCGAGAAGCAGAACGTGCGAACTTAACCACTGCACCACCGGGCTGGTCCCAAACCCGGGCTCTTTCTGTAAGGTTTACATTGACCAGCCTAAGAAATTGAAAAGCACACATGAGTGGTAGGTCATAATGCTGTGATGTGGCACTTTGGGGCTGTCACTGCCTGTCCCTGACAGCATTTGATAGGAGTAGTACCACAAGGGTACAAACAGGAGTGGCAGGGAGGAAAAATAACAAGGTTAAGAGGAGGAGAGGTAGCAGCCACCTACTCATGAAATGAGGTGGGAAAAAAATGGCCAAAGCAAAAAAGTCTATTTGTTACAAGGAACAGAATCTCAAATCTAGTCATTCAGAGTCCTTTTTAGGAACATGGCGGGTCATATAGAAACAGATAGCTGTGGCTAGATAAGGAGAAAGCCTAGATTTTTACTTGTTGCCAGTAAAAATCACATTGGATACTAAGAAAACCCTTTTTTATTGTTCAAAATTGAGTATAACTATGTTAGACAAAGTGAGGAAACAGCTGAATTATGTTCTAATACCCTCTGCCTAAACAAGAGTTATTATTTTAAAAAGCTTCATGTATAGTTGTGTTTTCAACTTTTTTGAGAAATAAAAGCATTTGGCCGAGCCCTGTAGTTCAGCGTTTGTCACTCCTATTTTTTCTTCCTCAGAACTTTCGTCAGTCTTCCTAGTTGCGTTGATGCCCCCACTGGTCTCTTTAAAGACTCTGGTCTCTTCTTGTTTTTGCCCCATTCCATTTTTTTCTACATTCTTTCTTTCTGGAGTTTCTTCCTTCTCTTTTTCTCTTATCTCATCTGATCTTTTGGGCTCTCTCAGTTTGATCTAGTTGCACTCCTGTTCCCACTCTGTTATCTCTTGCTGGCTCCAATGTCTTTCATAGAACATTTTGAAAAACATACAACTTTTACTTATAAATTCATTTAGGAACAACTTTTCCAGGAAGTCGGCCTGAATATCCAAGATCATTTTGTTATTGCTTTACCATACAAGTAATACATAAGTAGTACATGCTTGCGATAAAGGCCTTTACTGCTAAGCTATTTTCCTGTGTGTACACTGGTTTAGGGAAGTTTTCATACACACAGTACCTCTGGAACAAGATGTTCCACGTAGATGAATTATCCCTGTACTGAAGCTAAACCCTTGAAAGTTTAAAATATAAAACCACTATATTTGAAAAAATTTCTGATAGATATTATTACATATAGTTATTTTTCTTGCTGATTTAGTCATGATTATGAATGACAGTTCTTGTACTATGAAGTAATGACTTCCAAAATAATCGAGCTCTGTGGTACTGCTTTTTACACCTTTTCTTTCTCCTCCATTGCTGTAGGTAAGAAGTGGCCCTTGTTCTCGGCTCTTGGTAATCTGCTCTGCTTCCACCTTCCTGCGTCTGATCTGCTCTGGGGTCAGGAAACCAGGGGACCCTGTAGAGTTTAGGTTGGAATACTCTGTTTAGTACTTGAATTTAGCAACAGCTATTTGGATTGCTTACAAGCCTTTTTTTTGGTTCTTGGCTATGTAGATAACCATACGGTAACACCTCATTTATCTAGACACCATTAAAATCTCATCACAAGAATTTGGAAGAATAAACTGCTTTTCATGGACCACTTGCTCAGACTTGTTTACAAGTTCTGACACTTCCTACCATGCAGTGAAATGCAGTACTGATTATATTTTACGCTTTTTTATATCACTTCTCTTTCACTTTTGTTTTTGTCTTCATAACCAGACTATAAGTTTTTGTGATTGAGTGTTGGGATTCTCTGTTTTCCAGTTAAATATATGTGATTGCCTGATTATAAAATACAGTAGTGTCTTTTGTATTTTGTCTGATTAATTGCCTAGTGGAAGGGAAAAGAAAGCCAAGCTATTCATGTTCTTTAGGCTGACGTTAAATTGAGTTACTCTTCAACTCGGCTGACCCTCTTCTGCCTTCAGGGAAAAAATCACCTAAGTCAGGAACCAGGCGCTCCCCACACACTACTTTGCTGGTGACTGTCAAGATCTACAATAATAACTACAGAACTCTTTTGACGGTTACTTTGACCTCATATAACACTCAGTTCATATAGAATCCTACAACTTTAAAACTCTCCAGTGTCGTAGACATCATCTGGACTCCCTTATTTTAGATAAGAAAACAGAGGCTCACAGAATTTCTGATTTCCCTTTCCCATCATAAAATAGTCCCCTGCATTTACATAGAATTGTATGCTTTCTCATGTCCTCTAAAGTTGTTTTATTCTGTCTCCTTTGAGTTTCACACTACCCTGATAGATGGTTAAGGCAGTAGTAGTATTCCTACCTCATAGATAAGGACACAGTCTCAGGTTAAGGGCTTGGACTGTGTTCCAGTTCTTTTAACCCCTAATCCCAGTGTAGTTTATCACTAGCCCAGCTGTTGTTCTTGAACCCTTCTTACCTCAAAATATTTCATTTCACTTGTAAATTCATTCCGGAGTAACTGGGTTGCAATGGTTCTGCCCTCAGTCCTGAGACCTAGAATATGATCTTCCTTGTCCATTAGAGATAACCTCTCTGAAATCTTGAAATTTCTTTGCTTTTTTGCCTCCAGGATGCTCAGATACTCAGCATCTCAATGCTACCCAAGTCCAAAGCAACCGCTTCCCACCCGACGTTCCTTCCTGTCTTTCAGCTGAGTGCCAGGAAGGTCAGCTCCTTCCCAGAGTAAGGGGGACCTACTTATAACACCCCACACACACTCAGGCTGGCACAGGGTCGTGTAGGACTAACCCTCCTTGTATCGTTAGATAGTTGCTGTCCGTTAGAGTATCTGTGACATCAGTGAGAGTCAAACTGCTAATCTCTCTTAATTTATTAGTTAAGAAAACATTTTCCTTCCAGTCTCTGTTTTCGGTTTTCTTCACTGCATGTATACATGATACTTCCCTGGTGTTGTGTGTGGGCCTGCATACAGGTAGACTGCTTGAGAAAGCAGGATGTCAGTGTGTAGGAGAGTCCTGACTGACAAGGGATCCTTTCCCTTTCCCAGGTTGTTTTTGAGCGGCTCTCATTGGGGGATGCTCTGGCCTCTACTCAGATGCAGGTCAGCAGGCACTCTTCTTGTTCTTGCCTTCTGTTTTAAGGTTACAATAGAGCTTGCCTTTCAGTAGAGCCATAGTTCCCAAAACAAATTAAGAAAAGCCAGGGCATTTCCTCTACTCTCTGCTGGATGGGGGAAGCCTAAGAGCATCCTTTAATCCCATTCTTTACTCTTTAGACTCCATTTACTATCACACTCTGGCAATGAAAGAAGAGTTCATTTTCCCTCTGTCTCAGAGTCAACAGAATAAAGCTTTTGCAGGGATAGGTGAGCAATCTCTGGGCTAATGACTGGATTAAAATATTTCTATATCGATTTTGCCACCGCAAGCCGTGACCATTTCCTTAATGGTTTATTAGATTCTATGATCTTGGGAGAAGAGGTACTGGACAAAAATTTAAAATATATGCTTAGCCCAAAGAACATTCAGGAAGCTCTGGTTTATAGGAGTGAACATAAAATATTACAAATGTGATGTGTTGTCCAGAAAAAAAATCGTTGGGAGATTATCAGGACCTATTTGAGTCTGCTTTCTCTATATTAAATGGGAATAATAATGAGACTGGCCCCCAAATTTCAAGTGATTATTTAACTTTGGGTGGTAGGAATATAGGTGATTTTTTTTAGCTTTAAAAATACTTTTCTATTTTTACAAAGCTTCGTATAATGAACATATAGTGTTTTTAAAATTAGATTTTAAAGGTTTGCCAAAAATAAGACACTTTTTTAGAAAGTAAATTTACAAGTATCTTAATCTGGCTTCTCAGTACTGAAAGCTATATTCGTAAGAAATTTTATTTTTTTGAAGTAAAGTTACCTGCATTATTATAATTCCCCTAAAACCCTGTCACATATAGTAAGCTTGATTGTTTGCTGTTGGCATCACAGACTCTTGAGTCAGCCTCATGGGAGGTGAGGCAGCTTTGTCATCTTATTTCTTTTGAAAATTGTTGGATGGAAAAACAATGAAGTTCCCTTCCCACATTCAGGTTTAACCAGAAAAGGCTTTTTTAAATCAAAATATTTTACTTTCTTCCATTTTACTCTTCTCTCTCCTCCCTCTCCCCCAAAGGATAAACTTCATAGACTACCAATGAGTGACAGTTCCCAAGCTCAGGCAGTGGCAGAGTGAAGCAGATAGATGGTGAAGGATAAGGAAGCCAGACAGCTTCCTAGCACCTCCCAAATTGGATTCACCTGTGTGACTTCACATTTAGGTCTTCTTGGCTCTCATAAAAACTTTTTTTCCCCTAGGGAGTTCAGAGTTTGGCTCTATTGCACATGAGAAACCCAAATCTGTAGGCAAAAATAGACCTGGTCACTCGAACACACATGTGACCCTGGTAGCTCAACCTTCACACTCTGGGCCTCTTCGTATTTCCATTGAGTAGTACAAAAGGCCAAGACACCCTGTTTGGAAGAGGTGGGTGATGCCCATTTTCATAACCAACCAATAAATATTGACTTTGTATTATGTGTGTGATCAAAGCCAATGCAAAAGATGTCTTACACATTTTGCCTCCAGTAATATCTGTATTGTCAGCATAGGAAGTTGATATATTTTAGCTCAGTTAACTAAGAAATTGAACACTTTAGCCTCTTTTGCATTCTTTCAAACTGACCTAAAAATTATCTTCCTTGGATGATTAAAATTTAAGATGGTAGACAGCTAGGCTTTAGAAGAGAAGCATTAGAATTTCTTTCTAAATAATCTAGATATTGAAATGTTAAAGTTTGAGAAGTAAATTTGCTTATACGGAGAAGTCATTATTCATTCACTTAATGTATCATTCTAGAACATGTGATTGTTTCATTTTCACTTGTCCCTTTCTAGCTCGAGTACAAAAATAGTGGCAATTAAAACAATAACAGTAAATTAAAACGAAAAATCAGAAGTTAAAATGGCACCCTTTCACAATATTTTGTCAAGGTAAACTAGCAGGCTGTGGTTCTTAAGAATAGCTCATATGAAACATTTCTCAGATGGAAACATCATCAGAACTACCTGTCTACCCACCCCCCAAAAAAATCCAAAATTAATTTACTTATGATTTTAGCTGTTGGGAAGTAGGAGGTTATTTTATGATCACATTACAGAAGGAGCAAAGACTTTGTGTTATTGTTAAAAATTAGATGTAGAGGGGCTGGCCCCGTGGCCGAGTGGTTAAGTTCGCACACTCCGCTGCAGGCGGCCCAGTGTTTTGTTGGTTCGAATCCTGGGCGCGGACATGGTACTGCTCATCAGACCACGCTGAGGCGGCGTCCCACATGCCACAACTAGAAGGACCCACAACGAAGAATACACAACTATGTACTGGGGGGCTTTGGGGAGAAAAAGGAAAAAATAAAATCTTTAAAAAAAAAAAAAAATTAGATGTAGAAATTTTATGTTAATACCAGATTTATAATTCAATCTGTGATGCTGGAAAGATGAAGATTATTCTTTATAGTACATAAAATAAAGTTCCCAAGTAAAGTATTTTTCACCTAAAATCATGCTCCTAAATTCACAAGTTAAAATTTCAAAGGAGGTATGGTTTAATGTAACTGAATAGTTTTTGTGAAGTTTTAAAACGATCATGTGGTCTTTTAGCCTTATAATTAAAGTACTTGATGAAGATGATTTTTTTGGCCCTGGGGTGATTAACTAACTGTGTATTGCTTGCCTTTTACTTTGATAATGCAAATGGCAGGTTCCTTATGTTTAGATGTATGGGATCTCCTATTTTTGATCCAATTTAAACGTTATGTTGCATCAAATTAAAAAGCTTCTGCACAGCAAAGGAAACCATCAACAAAACGAAAAGACAGCCTAACAATTGGGAGAAGTAATTTGCAAACCATATATTTGATAAGGGGTTAATATTCAAAATACATAAAGAATTCATACGTCTCCACAACAAAAAAACTAACAGTTCAATTTAAAAATGGGCAAAAGATCTGAATAGACATTTCTCCAAAGAAGATATGCAGATGGCCAACAGGCAAATGAAAAGATGCTCAACATCATTAGCTGTCAGGGAAATGCAAATCAAAACTACAATGAGATATCACCTTATGCCCATCAGTATGGCTATAGTTAACAAGACAGGAAATAAGTGTTGGAGAGGATGTGGAGAGAAGGGAACTCTCATACACTGCTGGTGGGAGTGCAAACTGGTGCAGCCACTATGGAAAACAGTATGGAGAGTCCTCAAAAAATTAAGACTAGAACTACCATACGATCCAGCTATTCCACTGCTGGGTATTTATCCAAAGAACATGAAAACGTGAATGCATAAAGATAATGCACCCCTGTGTTCATTGCAGCATTATTCACGATAGCCAAAACTTGGAAGCAACCTCGGTGCCCATCAAGGGACGAATGGATAAAGAAGATGTGGTGTATATACACAATGGGATACTATTCATCCATAAAAAAAAAGGATGAAATCTGGCCATTTGTGACAACTTGGATGGTCCTTCAGAGTATTATGCTAAGCAAAATAAGTCAGAGGGAGAAAGTCAAATACCGAATGATCCCACTCATAAATAGAAGATAAAAACAACAAACAAACAAACAAACATTTAGAGAAAGAGATTGGATTGGTGGTTACCAGAGGAGAAGAGGGGAGGGAGAGGGGAAAGGGGTGATTAGGCACATGTGTGTGGTGATGGATGGCAATTCGTCTTTGAGTGGTGAACATGATGTAATCTACACAGAAATCGAAATATAATGGTGTACATTCAAAATTTATATAATATAAATCAGTGTTACTGCAAAAAATAAACGTTATGTTGTAATGTAATGGATGCAGATTAAAAAATTAGATACACACACACATATATAATGATCTACTTTACTTTCTGCCTCCTTGGAGTTGGCACCGGTACTACTATCCATGCTAGAGTGGCCCTTATCCTTTCTCCCTGTGCTTTCTGCAGTTTTCTCCTGCACACAAGCTTTATTCCCTGCCTCCCTGGGATCCACTCCAGAACTAAACCATCCTCTGTGTACTGAAACCCAGGCGTACCAACCCCTAGCATTTACTGCCCTCTCTGCCACTGGAAACATTAGAAGCCTGTTTTCTGTACTGAGTTTTAGTTAACTCAGTTGAGTTGCCATAAAGTTTGTATCTTTGTTTTTCTCTTGTGATAAAAAGTACATTACATTTTGTTTATTATATCAATTATCTACTATCTCTAAGAAATTACAAACCAGAAGTTGTGAAGTTTTAACCAAGCGTTCAAAAATCCATATCTTTCTCCATATAAAGTGTGTTTGTTTGGGGTTCAAAGCCATAGAGACTGCTCTAATCATTTCAATGAACATCAGAGACTCTTAACTCTTGAATCTGCCAGCTTTTCCCAATGAAGTCCCCATTTCAGTTTTCTTTTTCTTTTTTCCTTGTAGTGGACATTTGGGAACAATAAAAATAAGAAGAAAGGAAAGGCCAGAAAAACAGAGAAGAAAGGAACTCTGAAGAAGCAGACCAACAAAACTGCTTCCTCGGGCAGTTCGGACAAAGACAGCTCAGCCGAGAGCTCAGCCCCTGAGGAAGGTGAGCCAAGCAGCCCAGACCCTGGGAGTGGACACCCACTCCTGGCAGGTTGAAGGTGCAGAGTCGGAAATGGAGGGGGAGGTGCCTGCGTTACAGCACGGCCTGTGCCTTTGTTGCAGTGGGCCGTCACCTTTTCAGTGGTCAGGGATCCTCTGAGAATCTGAATGAGCGAGAAAAATACATGTGGTTCCAAAGGGCTAACCCTGAAGCCCCTGAAACCCATGAGGAGTCCCTGCATGAGACTCCGCTCATTTTACCGAGTGCCTTCCCTTTTTCTTGGCTGCACGTGGTCTGATTGAGGAGGAAAAATCCTTGAACCAGATACAAAGCTCAGTAAAAAATGTTCTCATTTTGAAACCAATTCCAGAATTTTTGCTAATACTAATTTGAAAGTATACTTGTTCCAGGACTAAAATGGTAAATTTTACATTTCTTTTTAAAACCTACGTTTATATACAAACTGGCCTGTATAGAATTGACCTAACCTGGTTGTAAGCACATGTCTGTGAATGTTACCTCAGATTGAGTCAAGCACAGTTTATGAAGTTGCTAGTTTAGCTTAAAACTCGTTTGTAATATATACTCCCTTTTTCCATGCCACCTTTGTCCTATCAAGATCTAGTTTCATTAGGAATTCACTAATCAGTTTATTGGCTCATTAAAACACTGATATTTTTTAATGCCCACTAATAATTGTAGAAGAAATGATAGTTAGAAAATCACCATTTTCCAACCATCATAGTAATAATTGATTTACTCAAGAATTATCAGTGAGTGTTAAAACCATTTGGTGAGAGTTTGTTGGGGAAAAAGATGTTTACACAGTCTCACAGCATCTCCCTAGACTTACTAACTACAAAGGAGAAATCTGGGAGGCACCACCTTAACCAGGTAATCCAAATTAATATCACTGGTAATGGGACAGTCAGTCACGTGCTTCCTGATGTGATGCTTTGAGAAGGACGCAATCACTTAGGGAGTATTCTTGCCAGAAATTCATAACCTGAATAGCTCTTGTTGAACCCAACCAACCCAGATTTAACTGTAGCTATTTAAATTTGAAGTAATTAAAAATTAAAAGCAAAAATTGAGCTTCTCAGTTAGTTGTACTAGCTACGTTTCATTTGTTCAGTAGCCACATCTGGTGGCTGCTGTTCAGAGAGAAAGTATTTTCATCATCACCTCACAAAATTCTATTAGGTCATTTTTGGGCTTATACACTTTAAAAATTCAGTGTCATGAAGGATGAAGAAAGGCTATTACAGATTAAAGGATACTAGAGAGACACGGCAGCCAAATGCAGTGCCGTCTTAAATTGGGTCCTCCTTTGGCTGAAAAGTGGCTGTAAAGGACTGTATTAGAACAGTTGGTGAAATTTGAATATGAACTGTATGTTAGATAATGGTGTTACCTCAATGTTAGATTTCCTGAGTTTGATAATTGTATAATTGGTTATTTAAGAGACTGCCCTTTTACAAGAAGTATTTAGGGTTCAATGGGCACAATCTCTGCAACTTACTCTCAGTTCAGCAAATAAATAACAAAAATGTATGTTGTTTTATGTATATAGACAGAGAGAAAGTAAGTTGGCAGTGTTAACAATGAGTGAACTTAAGTAAAAGATGTATAGGAGTCAAACTGTTCATAAACTTTTTTCTTTAGGTCTGCAATTTTTTCAAAATAAAAACGTTGAATTAAAAAGAAGATGCTGGGGGCCGGCCTGGTGCTGTAGTGGTTAAAGTTCGCATGTTCTGCCTCAGCGGCCTGGGGTTTGCCACTTTGAATCCCGGGTGCAGACCTGCACACCGCTTGTCAAGCCATGCTGTGGCAGCCATCTCACATATAAAGTAGAAGAAGACGGGCACGGATGTTAGCTCAGGGCCAGTCTTCCTCAGCAAAAAGAGGAGGATTGGCAGCAGATGTTAGCTCAGGGCTAATCTTCCCCCCCCCAAAAAAAAAAAATGATGATGATGCTGGAGGAGCCAGCCCTGTGGTGTAGTGGTTAAGTTTGGCACACTCTGCTTCAGTTAACCTACACCACTCGTCAGCCTTGCTCTGGTGGCGACCCACATATAAAGTGGAGGAGGATTGGCACAGAGGTTAGCTCAGGGCTAATCTTCCTCAGCAAAAAAAAAGAGAGACAGAACATGCTGGTTACTTATTTCAGCCTAAACTTCCATAACCTGTGTTTGCATTTGCCAAAGGCATACCAAAGACTGTTCCCAAGGGAGTTGAGATGGCCATGTGCCACTTTACCTAGGAGAACCAAGAGGTAGTGATTATCAACACTATCGGCTCACCTATGGCCTCAGTCTTCTGTAGCATAGCTTAATCTTATGTTTGGGTCTTTGTTGCAGGTGAAGTATCAGATTCTGACAGCAACAGCTCTTCCTCCAGTTCAGATTCAGACTCTTCCTCAGAAGATGAAGAGTTCCATGATGGCTATGGAGAAGACCTCATGGGAGATGAGGAAGACAGGGCCCGTCTGGAACAGATGACAGAGAAAGAGAGAGAGCAAGAACTGTTCAACCGCATAGAGAAGAGGGAGGTTTTGAAAAGAAGGTAAGGTGGTTCGTTCCTTAATGATAAAATAATTTTCTACAATTCACATTTGGAACACTGTCTTCACAGGATTCAAGATTTGGAAATTCTCATCATTATTTACATTATTACAAGTTAGGTATCTGACTATCCTTTTTGTATTTTTTTTAAAACTCAAATGTTAAATTGCTTTTTGATATTCAGAAGCTGCTTCAGTATTCTGAATTACTTTTGCCATATTTAAATGGCAAAAGTTCTTCCTTACTTTCTGACAGAATTTCAAGGTAAAAATAAACTTGGCTTTTGTCTCAGGAAATAAAATAGTCCTCAAAACTAGGCTCCTTCCCTACCTCCCTAACATCGTGAAAGAAAAATAGAAGCATTTGCTCTGGCAGCAGTTGGTTCCATTTCATCTGGGAGCCTGTTTGTCCCTTCTGAGACGGTGTTAAGTGTGGTGAGTTATCCTAGACAAGAATGTTTGGCTTTCAGTCAGGAGCAAGTAATACATTTGTTTTGAGTGTGAATGCTTCCAAGGTTACCTGTACTGGAACAAACTGCACTTAAGAAACTATGTCAGAGTTGCCAGGTGGTAGAGATGACTGCGAAAATTTGTATTTCTGAACTGTGGAGAGCATAACAAGAGGTCCTCAGATAAGGTCAATAGAACCCTGTGATAAAATCACAGAGTAGCTCGAGTCACGGCTGGTTTATTTCAAGCTTGGTTTTTGTGTTTTTCACCTTATATGAATGAGTCATTTGACTGACTCAGTGACTTTTTTTAGTCACTAGAAGAATGTTTACAGTGATGATAATTAAGACAGAAGTTCAGAGCCCTTCACAGAAAATAGAGATTTTTTTTGTAGCTCATTTGTTAGCCGCAAGGCAGTATAGTATAGTAACTCAGAAATTTCCTCCATCTTTTTCACTTAATGAAAGTCTTATAGATTTCATTTCATCTTTATTTTTTTTTTCCTCCCCAAATCCCCCCACTCTATATAGTTGTATATTTTAGTTGTGGGTCCTTTTAGTTGTGGCATGTGGGATGCCGCCTCACTGTGGCCTGATGAGTGGTGCCATGTCCACGCCCAGGATCCGAACCAGCGAAACCCTGGGCCGCTGCAGTGGAGTGTGCGAACTTACCCACTAGGCCACAATAACTATCTTTTTATGTAAGCACCTTTAGCATCCCATTTATAGCTGGCTGCACCAGGAGTGAGATGTCATTTTCAGTTGTTAGATTCTTCACCTATTCTAGGGCTGCCTCTTTTTTAAATTTTTTTCTTTTTTTTTTTTAAGATGAGTGCAGGCAACGTGAAATGTAGCTTAGGTGTGGAAAGAGCACTGACATTTTCAAACAGAAGAAGGTCTAGGCTCAGTTCACTCACTGGCCAGGTGATCTGAATTAGTCACTTACCCTCTTCCTGCCTCAGCTTCCTCCTTGGGAATGTTGTAAGCTTTAAGCGAGATGATACGTATAAGAACATTATGTAAATATAAGCTGTTGTTAACTTCTAAAGATAACTTTATTGAGGTATATTTTACACGCCATAGAATCTACCCATTTAAAGTGTACAATTGAATGGTTTTTAGATATTCATAAAATTGTGTTATCTATCACCACACTGTTGCAGAACATTTTCATCGCCCTAGAAAGAAACCCTGTACTCAGTGAGAGTCATGTCTCTCTTTCCTCCCAAGCCCTCCAGCCGTAGGCCACCACTAATCTACTTTCTGTCTCTATAGATTTGCCTATTTCTGGACATTTTATATAAATGGAATCATAGAATGTGTAGTTTTTTGTGACTAGCTTATTTCACTTAGTATATTTTTGAAGTTCATCCATGAGCATGTATTAGTACTTCATTTTTTTAATGGCTGAATAATATTCTGTCGCATGTGTATACACATTTTGTTTATCCATTCATCTGTTGATTGACGTTTGGGTTGTTTCCACCTTTTTGTTATTGTGTGTAGTGCTACTGTGAACATAGATGTACCAATATTTGTTTGAGTACCTGCTTTCAGTTTTTTTGGGTATATATATACCTAGGAGTGGAACTGCTGAGTCATATGGTAATTTTGTGTTTAACTTTTTAAGAAACCACCAAACTGTTTTCCACAGCAGCTGCACCACTTGACATTTCCATCAGCAATGTATAAGGGTTCCAGTTTCTCCACAGCCTTGCCAACACTTATTTTCCCTTTTTTTGATAATAGCTATCCTCTTAGATGTGAAATAGTATCTCATTGTGGTTTCGATTTGCATTTTCCTGTTGACTAATGATGTTGAGCATCTTTTCATGTCCTTGTTGGCCACTTATATATATTTGAAGAAATATTTGTTCAAGTCCTTTGCTCATTTTTTAACTGGAGTACTTGTCTTTTTGTTGTTAAATTATAAGAATTCTTTATATGATCTAGTTACTAGACCCTTATCAGACGTATAATTTGCGAATATTTTCTCCTATTGTGTAGGTTGTACTTTTCACTCTCTTGATAGTGTTGCTTAATGCACAGAAATTTTTAATTTTGATAAAGTGAGATTTTTTTTCTTCCTGAAGGTTTTGGTATCATATCTCAGAATCTCTTGTCAAATCCAACATCATGGACATTTACCCCTATGTCTTCTTAAAAGAGTTGTATAGTTTTAGCTCTTATATTTAAGTCATTGATCCATTTTGAGATCATGTTTGTATGTGGTGCGAGGTAGGGATTGAACTTCATTCTTTTGCATGTAGATATCCAGTTGTCCCAGTACCACTTATTGAAGAGACTGTTCTTTCCCCAGTCCTGGCACTATTGTCAAAAATCAGTTGTCCATAGGGGCTGCCCCGGTGGTGCAGCAGTTAAGTTCGCACGTTCTGCTTCGGTGGCCCGGGGTTCACCGGTTCGGATCATTGGTGCGGACATGGCACCGTTTGGCAAGCCACGCTGTGGTAGGCATCCCACGTATAAAGTAGAGGAAGATGGGCACGGATGTTAGCTCAGGGCTAGTCTTCCTCAGCAAAAAGAGGAGGATTGGCAGCAGATGTTAGCTCAGGGCTAATCTTCCTCCAAAAAAAAAAAAAATCAGTTGTCCATGGATATATGGGTTTATTTGTTGACTCTCAATTCTATACCATTGATCTGTATGTCGGTCCTTATGCCAGTACCATACTGTTTTTATTACTGTAGATATGTAGTCAGTTTTTAACTTGGGAAGTGTGGGTCCTCCAACTTTGTTCTTTTTCAAAATTGTTTTGGCTTTATGGGACCCTTTGCATTCCTATATGAATTTTAGTATCAGCTTGTCAATTTCTGCAACAACGAAGCAACTAAGATTTTTATAGGAGTTGTGTTGAGTCTATAGATCAAATTTGAGAGTATTGCTATCTTAACAATATTGTCCTTCATTCTGTGAACGTGGTGTCTTTCTACTTATTTAGGTATTCTTTAATTTCTTTCAAAAGTGTTTTACAGTTTTTAATGTAAAAGTCTAGTACTTGTTTTGTTAAATTTATTCCTAAATATTTTATTCTTTTGGATGCTATTGTAAATGGAATGGTTTTCTTTGTTTCATTTTCAGATTGTTCATTGCAAGTTTATAGAAATACGATTAATTTTTGTATATGGATCCTGTACCCTGCAGCCTTGCTGAGCTCATTTGTTATTTTTAATAGTTTTCGGTGGATTTTTAAAGATTTTCTATATATAAGATCATGTAATCTGCAAAAAAAGATAAATTTTACTTCTTCCTTTCCAATATGGGTTCCTTTTATTTCTTTTTCTTGATCTCCAGTACCATGTTGAATAGAAGTGTGAAAGCAGACGTCCTTTTCTTGTTCCTAGTCTTAGGGGAAAGCATTTAGTCTTTCACCATTAGGTATTATATTAATATGGTATCTTACAATGATTGATTTTCTTATGTTGAACCAACCTTGCAATTCTGGGATAAATCCCAGCTGGTCATGGTGTATTGTCCTTTTTATGACTTGCTGGATCCAGCTCGTTGCTGTTTTGTTGATTTTTGTGTCAGTGTTCATGAGAAATATTGGTCTGCGCTTCTCTCTTCTTGTGATGTTACTGTCTGGTTTCAGTATCAGGATAATACTGGCCTTACAGAGTGAATTGAGAGGTGTTTCCTCCTCTTCTGTTTTTCGGAAGAGTTTGTGAAGAATTGGTATTAATTCTTGTTTAAATGTTTGGTAGAGGGGCTGGCCTGGTGGTACAGCAGTTAAGTTTGCACGTTCAGCTTCAGAGACCTGGGGTTCGCAAGTTCAGATCCTGGGTGAACACCTACCAATTGCTTGTCAAGCCATGCTGTGGCAGGCATCCCACATATAAAAAGTAGAGAAAGATGGGCATGGATGTTAGCTCAGGGCCAGTCTTCCTCAGCCAAAAGAGGATTGGGGTCAGATGTTAGCTCAGGGCTTATCTTCCTCAAAAAAAGAAAAGAAAAGAAATCAATAAATATTTGGTAGAATTCTCCAGGGAAGCCATCTGGGCCTGAGGGATTTTTTCTTGTTTTTGTGGGAAGTTTTTAAATTACTAATTCAATCTCTTATTATAGATCTATTCAGGTTTTTGTATTTCTTCTTGAGTCAGGTTTGGTGGTTGGTAAATTTCTAGAGATTTTTCCATTCCATCCAAATTACCTAATTTGTTGCCATACAATTGTTCGTAGTGTTCTCTTATGATCTTTTTTAATTTCTGGTAAGTCAATAGTGATAACTGATTTCATTCCTAATTTTAGTAATTTGGGTCTTCTCTCTTTTTTTCTTGGTCAGTCTAGCCAAAGGTTTATCAATTTTATCTTTTCAGAAAACTAACTTCTGATTTCATTATCTTGTTTTTCTCTTTTGTGTTTCATTGATTTCCACTCTAATCTTTATTAATTCTTTTCTTCTGCTTGCTTTACATTTAATTTGCTCTTCTTTTTCCACCTACTTTAAGGTGGAGGTTAAGTTATTGATTTGGAATCTGTCTTTTTTAACATAGGCGTTTACAGCAATACATTTACCTCTAGGCACTGCTTTAGCTACGTCCTATAGGTGTTGGTATGTTGTGTATTCATTTTCTGTCATCTCAAGTTATTGATTTCTTTGACCCATTGGTTATTTAGGAGTGTGTTGTGTAATTGTTAACTGTTTTTAAAAGGAGTAAATTCATAACAGTGCTCTCCTATCTCACTTTATAAAAGTACATTAACAACCTTAATAATGAGTGAAAAGGACATAAAAAATATTTGAGTACTGTGTTAAGAACT
Organism: Equus caballus; assembly: GCF_041296265.1. Taxonomy (NCBI): domain Eukaryota; kingdom Metazoa; phylum Chordata; class Mammalia; order Perissodactyla; family Equidae; genus Equus; species Equus caballus. Next base: position 160,360,431 of record NC_091684.1, on the reverse strand, counting down.
AAGCAAAATGACAATTAGGGTTAGTTTAGAGTGTTATGATAAGAGTTTAATGTTTATTATATTTCTTTATCCCTTTCCTAAAGTTCCTTAAATACACACAAGAAAATTAGTTTTGTTTCATAAAAGTCTGGTTTTTATTATAAGGAGGGAGCCTAGATTGCATTTGTTTAAGAGAATAGCACATTTATTCACGTATTTGCTGGTTTGAGGGGGCATTTTTCCTAATGAAGAAAGATGGAAAATGATATTTTTCAAATACATCTTTTGTCCTGACCACCTTAAAAATGTGATGTGGCTTTCTGTGGCTTTATTCTGTTTCTAATGGAACACCACTGGAGTTGATCCAGAAGTCAGCTGTTTTCTTCTATGACATGAAGGCTGAGGACGAGCTGTGTGTTACCAACAGGATGCAGCAGTATCCTGAATGTTTTCTCTCATTTTAAGTCTATTCCAGCTTAATGTTTTCAAGTACTTTTGGTGTACTTATAGTCAGTATTTTTGTTGTACTTATAAGGTACATTTGAGTTTCATGTAGGAAGCCAAAACGTTCATTAACTCCTTCGCCCTTCTTACTTCCTTTCTCCTATCTAATAGAAATCAGTCTTTACAGGTATTTCATTACCACTTAAAAACCAAACAAATATCTTTTAATCAGATTTGAAATCAAGAAAAAACTAAAAACAGCCAAAAAGAAAGAAAAGAAAGAAAAAAAGAAAAAGCAAGAAGAGGAGCAGGAGAAGAAAAAGCTGACGCAGATTCAAGAATCTCAGGTCAGAGATTCAATGATCCTTGTTATCTAAAAAGTAAAACCTCTGTTTTGAGTGTGCATGTGTGTATTTATGTAAAAGATGAGTTTATGTTGATCAGCCTTGGTCAGCTACCTTAGTCAGCTACATAGTGCAAGACTATTACGTGTTGTCTTCATCTTACAGGTTTTGTTAATCTCTGTATATATTGTTTCACCATTGGCTGCACTGTTTAACTGCTTAGGAGTTCTTCACTCAAGTCTGCATTTAAAAAGCAGCTCACTGGTGTGTGAGCATCCGTTAAGGGAAAGTTGGTAAACATCCTGTCCCGGGTAGCCAGATTGGTTATGATGTTTACTCAGGTGTATGTCATCCTGGTCTTGGTAATAAATGTAGTTGGGAAAATTAGTCGCCTCTGCATCCATCAGAAAAAACTTTGTTGACAGTATCAACATATGTTAGCTATAATATCTAGGGTGTCTTTCCAGAAAGTGTTTATTCCTATAATTCTTAAGCTTTCTGTTTGTTAGGCAGGTAAAACAGGGACTGACTTTACTGCTGTGTCCTCTTTGTCCACAAGAGGATGCTCTCTCCCCTTAAACAAGTTTCAGTTTCTGCCACCAATATAGAGTCACAGTGGAGAATTGAGTAATTGTTGGGTGTGGAAAATCTTACCATCAGCAGTTGGTAAAAGGAGCCATCCGACATATCCTTCCCTTCCCAGGTGACGTCCCACAACAAGGAACGGCGTTCCAAGCGGGATGAGAAACTGGATAAGAAATCTCAAGCCATGGAGGAACTAAAGGCAGAGCGAGAAAAACGGAAGAACAGAACAGGTGAGTGGGGAAAATGTAAGGGCTGCTTTGTGTCTTTGATCATGTGATTTGACTTTGTGGTGCCCGTTGTTGTTTCCCCCTTTTTTTGCTCTTTATTATGGGAAAGTCCAGAAATACGGAGAAGAGTATAATAAACCTCCGTGATCCCATCATCATCCAGCCTCAACAGTCAGCTGGTGGCCAATCTTGTTAAATCTGTATTCCCTTTTCCACGAGGTTATTTTGAAACAAATCCCAGCATCATCGTTTTTCGATTGTAAATATTTCAAGATGTATCTCTAAAAGATAAGGACTCTTTTGTTTTAAACATAACTACAATACCGATACAATACCTAAAAAATAGTAACAATGAATCCCTTAATATTATCAGATTCTAGTCACTGTTCAAATTTCTCTAGTTCTATAATTAAAATATACTAATTTGTTAGTTTGAATCAGGATCTTAAATAAAATCCACACATTGTTATTTGTTAATATGACCCTGAAGTCACTTAATCTGTAGATTTTCCTGTCCATCTCTCCTTTTTCCCCCTTGCAGTTTATTTGTTGAAAAAAACTGGGTCGTTTATCCTGTTGTTTCTCACTGATGCTGAGTTCATCCCAGTGGTGTTGTTGAATGTGTTCCTTTAGTCCCTTGAATTCCCTGTAATTTGTAGTTAGAGCTGGAGAATTGGACAAATTTGGATTTGTTCTGTGTCTCTTTTGTTTTTTGGGGAAGGCTTGGTTTTGGTGGTGGTGTCTACTTCCTTCAGGAGACACAGAATGTCTGACTGTCTCTCATTTTATGATGTTACCAGCTCCATCACTTAGCTTTTACCACAATAATGTGAAATAACAAACTGCCCCCAAACTCAGATCAACAGTCTCTTGTTCCTGCTCATGCATCTGCATTTTAGAAAAGACTGTCATTTCCCCATTGAATGGTCTTGACACTCGTGTCAAAAATCATTTGACCATATATGCAAGTGTTTATTTCTGGCTCTCTCTTCCATTGGTCCATGTGGCTGTTTTTCAAATGAATGTTTTAAAGTCACTTGTTATGGTTGCATTTTGTGTACTGTGGCATCAGATGAATACTTTGTTTCATTTTGCTTGTGAAGTGTAGGGATGACTTTTTTAATTATTTTGTTTCATGATTATATATACTACAAAGTTTCAAAGTCAAATCTGTTAAACACAGTGTATTCAAAGAAGTTTAGCATCCATATCTTTCTATTCACCGTTTGCCTCCTTCCCATAATAGGCAAACACCTCCCATCTTAGATTAATGGTAGCACACTATACACACTTTTCTCTACCTTGCTTTTTTCACTTTACTGTATATGCTAGATATCACTCCTTAGTTTCTATGCTGAGCAGTACTTGGTAGACTACCTGTTTCTGTAAATAAAATTTTGTTGAAATACAGCAATGCCTGTTCATTTCATAATTGTCTATGGCTGCTTTCTGTCTATAACAGCAAACTTGAGTTGTTGAGACAGTGACCATATAAAGCACAAACCTAAAATATTTACTATCTGTCCCTTTAAAAAACCTTTTCTGGGGGCTGGCCCCGTGGCCGAGTGGTTAAGTTCGCGCACTCCGCTGCAGGCGGCCCAGTGTTTCGTTGGTTCGAATCCTGGGCGTGGACATGGCACTGCTCATCAGACCACGCTGAGGCAGCGTCCCACATACCACAACTAGAAGGACCCACAACAAAATATACAACTATGTACTGGGGGGCTTTGGGGAGAAAAAGGAGAACAATTAAAAAAATAAATAAAAAATAAAAAAAAACCTTTTCTGTCTCAAAATGTAGTATAATGGCTCACTCCTTTTTTCATATCTGCATAGTAGTCCATTGGGTGGATGTACCAGCAGTGATTCAGGCACTCCTCTATGTGGATATTTGGGTTGTTTTCAGTCTTCTGCTATTATAAATATTATTTTGAATTTTGTAAATTCAAAATAAAGTTTCCTCAAAGATTCTCGGAAGACATCATAAATTTTTCCCCCATATTTCCTGCCCATCTTTGGGTGTCTTGAGTGCGATAAAAGACAACTGTGAGTAGACTTGGTGACCCTTTCTGCCCACTTAGTGACAGTCTTTCAGCCCTTTTTTTGTGTGTTGGGGATTGACATTTGGTGCCTGAATGATTTGAACTCTGGTTTAACTCAGTTCTGCATGTAGCCCAAGTAATCATAGTCCAGTCCGGAGAGGATAGAGTTATATATTGAGTCCTTTTCCATGTGCCAGTTCTTTTTCAAGGATGAAAGATGTTTCAGCTTCTTATGAAGAGAACCTAAATAAACATTTCCTTTTCTTTTTAGCTGAGCTCCTTGCCAAAAAACAGCCATTAAAAACCAGTGAGGTGTACTCTGACGATGAGGAGGAGGAAGAGGACGACAAGTCCAGTGAAAAGTCAGACCGTTCGTCTCGAACATCGTCGTCTGATGAAGAGGAGGAGTAAGCTGTGTGCATTTTGGTCTAGTAGTCAGGATGGGTGGGGTTTTTGAGGAGAAGTTGAGTGTAGTTTCCAGAATCTCCCAGTTTGGGCTGTGAACTTTGTTTGATTCATACCCTGAATTTCTAACTGAGTTCCCCAGTACCTCAGCCCAAACATATGCTCCTGCCTTTAGCTCTTAGCCTGCACCCCTGGACACTTCATCTGGACCTGGCAGGTAGGAACTGACTTCATGTCACCTTCATCTTGGCCAGGAGCTTCCATTAGTTTTCTTACTCTGATAGGTTCTCTGAGATGGCAGCCTTATTCAAGACAGTTCACACTACTGATTAGGAACAAGACTCTATTACCACTCTTTCCTCTTGCTCCATTTATTTCTCCTACTGCGTTAATCACATGTACTTTGGTTGAGTTAAGTTTTAAGAAGATAATATTATTTATTTATCTTGATCTGTTTCTATTATGAACATTTTCCCCAGTGCCCTTTGTTCCTCACAGGAAAGAAGAGATCCCACCAAAATCACAACCAGTCTCCTTACCTGAGGAATTGAATCGAGTTCGATTATCACGGCATAAGCTAGAACGCTGGTGTCACATGCCCTTCTTTGCTAAAACTGTCACAGGATGTTTTGTACGGATTGGCATTGGAAACCACAACAGCAAACCAGTTTACCGGGTCGGTGTTTCTTTCCTTGGACAGTTGTCCATGTTTTAAATATAATGATTCTTGACGGGGAGTAGGAGCTACTGAACAAATCTGTCACTCTTCTGCCACCATTTTATGGGAAAATAGACTCCAGTCGAGGTACCTGTAGAAGAGTGACAATCTGAGGTAACCAGGGATCATGCATGACCTGTTGCCAGGAGGAGTGCTTGGAGCTAAAGGGACTGGTGGGTTTGGATTTAGAATAATTTTCTCTATCCTCCTTCCATATAAAAGCAAGAAGGGAGACATTTATGAAGTATTTGTTGGGAGTTATGTAATCTGGAGAAGCTTTGTGCATTTGAAAAATAGATAAGTCAAAATTTTCCATGTTACAAAGTAAGTAACTTCTGGAACAGGTAATTATATTGAGGTTTAAAAAAAAATCCCTCCAACCTAGTAGAGGTTATTTTGTAGGTCCCAGCATTGCTTCTGTAGTCTGGATGGCTGGAACATAGCTGTTTGATATTTTTCTTTTTGCATTTGTTTTTATTCTGGGTTGTATGGTTTTAACACATGTTTACCTCCTTCTGTGAAGACCAGCTATACCATGTCCCGTAAAGCTTGGCAACAGAAACTGACCTCCGTAGTCTTCACATTTGGTTTCCCAGTGTGCTTCGTTCCTCACAGGAACATAAAACTGACCTCTGAAATCCCAAGTACATCCCCTAGGAAGGTAGAATTAAGTTGGAGGGGAAGCTTCTAATGACTTCCGCTGGGCTAACTGCCTCCTCTCCTGGCACTTCCTTACTCTGGGCATGGGCTCCTGCTGGTTGGCAGTCTGAGTTCTAAACTTGAGAAAGATGCCTGAACACCTGGCAGCTGTGGCCTCCCCTCAGTGCAGGGTTTCTTATCCTCGTTCAGGAAGACAGAGCCAAAGAGAGTGGCATGGAGAGCTCTGAAAGAGTCTGTTCTTGACCGGCATCTCTGTCCTTCACAGGTTGCTGAGATCACTGGTGTTGTGGAAACTGCCAAAGTTTACCAGCTTGGTGGCACCAGAACAAACAAAGGGCTACAACTACGGTAGGAGAGGTGCTTCCGTGGCAGCTTCTGCTCCCACTGCAAACAGGCACTGCCTGTTGGGCTGTGACTCTCTCCCAATGTGATCTTTCTTGTTACAGCGAACACTGTTGTCCCCACAGGGGACTCAGAGGGAAACTTGTATTCTGTCTTTGCCTATAGGGAAAGTAGGATATCTCTCTCTCTGGGGGAAGTCGGGATGTGAAACAGGAGATAGAAGGAAAAGGTCAGGTTGTGAGAGCTCCTCCTCCCAGAGCCCTGCAGGCATTGCCTCAGTGAGCCTGGTCAGGAGGCTGGCTTCTGGTCCTGCCTCTGTCACTAACTCACCCATCTTTGACTAGTCAGATCACCCTTCCAGACTTAGTTTCCTCTTCAGTAATAGGATGTGTACTGAATGCCTGCTATGGGCCACTGTTCTAGGCATCAGGATAGAGGCGAGAACAAAATAAACACACACAATCCTTGCCCTCTTGGAGCCTGAAAATTCTAAAGATCCCGTATAGGAAGGAATAGAGGTAGTTTGCCAGGATCACTGCAAATAGCAGGTGATGGGCATGGCTCTACCAAGGCCTAATTTGGTCTCTATGGAAGCTCCATTCCTTTTTCCCATCCCCATCTTCTCTCCTGGTCTGTTTAAAAAGAACCAGTTTGTAGGCAGTGGCCACGACATGCAGAGAGTGACCGTCCCTAGGAGAATGGCACTGAGTCACTTAACTTTGCCGGCACAGGGCTTAGTAGAAAGGCAGTGTTCCGGCCAGCCCCGTGGCCGAGTGGTTAGGTTCGCCTGGTCTATTTTGACAGGTCAGGGTTTCCCCGATTCAGATCCTGAGAGCAGACCTAGCACTGCTCATCAGGCCATGCTGAGGCAGCGTCCCACAGAGCAGAACTAGAAGGACCTACAAGTAGGGTATACAACTATGTGCTGGGGGGCTTTGGGGAGGAGGAGAAGAAGAAGAAAACCAGAAAGGCAGTGTTCTTCGTCTGTAGGGAATAGGGTGTCTTTGCCATTCAGGTATATACATGATGTTTCATATTCTTGATGCCAGTTGACTGTGAGGGATTTTCCTGTGAATGGGCTTCTGCAGCGCCGGCCGAGTCTGTTTCCAGCGCAGGCTTTGATTCTTAACCCTGGCTGCCCATTGGAACAACGTGGGGGGTTTCATTTGTTTCATTTTGGTGCCTCGTTCCTACTCCCAGAGACTCTGATTCCGTTGATCTAGAGTGGTGCTTTGGAATTTTTATAAGTCTTCCTAGATGATTCTAAAGGGTAGCCAGGATTGAGACTCACAGAGAAGGTAGTACAGTCTGGTAGGGCTGCTTTGCTGGTGCTACAGTCAACATATCTATTTTTGGAGATGCTGTCTTTTTTATGTAGGCATGGCAATGACCAACGCGTGTTCCGCCTAGAGTTCGTCTCAAACCAGGAATTCACTGAAAGCGAATTTATGAAGTGGAAAGAAGCGGTAAGTGGATAGACAGCACCTGGCAGTTGTTCATGAAAACACTGAGAGTGTCTCTTTCCAAAATCCCTTATTAATAACCTTTTATCATGTTTTGGTGCAGATGTTCTCTGCTGGCATGCAGTTGCCCACTCTAGATGAAATCAATAAGAAGGAATTATCTATTAAAGAAGCTCTTAATTATAAATTCAACGATCAGGACATTGAAGAGGTAAGAAACCTGGTACCCTAGAGCCTGGAGGTTCATCAAGAACCAGTGTTAGAGCAGATCATGACTTTCTTTTCTTTCCGGATATCTTGACATTTTTAGCCCTGCTAATATCGCATGAGGCTGAGGGAATTAAACTGATACTGTTATCTTATTATTTGTAGTTCATCAAGATTTTTTCTGTACATTCTCATTTGAAGTCATAGACTAAAGAAGTGTATTCTGGATTCAGGCTCTGCCAGGCTTGGTCCTTAAGAGTTTTCTTTCTTCAAACATTTTGGTAAAATTCTTTGATCTCTGTTCTCTTGGACAGTGGCTGGCCTTACAGTGGCCAGGCCCCTGGGCTGCTGCTGTTTATTGGTGCATGTTCCTTCAGACTGTCCCAGAAAAATCTCCGTGACCCGGGAAGCAGCATAGTATCCCTTGGAATGAACTCCCTCTCTCTCTCTGGGGCGTGACACTGCTATAGGAAGAGCAGTCCTCTTAACTTGCTGTTTGCCTCCAAAATGAGCTCACTTAGCCTGTCTACAAAAATAGTGTAGGAATACCTCACTGCTGGTATCTCCTCTCTGGTACAGATTGTAAAAGAGAAAGAGAGGTTCAGGAAAGCCCCACCCAACTACGCTATGAAGAAGACTCAGCTGCTAAAGGAAAAGGTAAGGATGTACTGACAGACACATGTTTCTCCCCGTCCTGTAAGGAGATGTGGAAATCAAACGCATTCACCCTCTTGCCCCAGTTACTGGTGGCAGGATTGGGAGATAACGCTGGACTTGAACGCAAGCAGCACAGTGTTTTCCTGGCACCTGGGCAGCATTCCGTGGCCAGTTTCCTTTCTGTAAGTTAAAACTGATCTTGCTCGTTCCAGGCTCCCTACTTTCTAGTCTCTGTAGTTTCATGTGTAATAAGGTAGACCCCAGGGTGTGTCAGCACTGAGTCTGACCAGACAAATGATACGGCCAGGCCCAGCTGCGGTGGGTAGTTTTCCATTCTTCACATCAGGATGGGATGAGCCTTGTGAGGGTGAGCTAGCCATATGGGGCCTGGGTTCTGAGATTAATGGTACACATCACTGCTAACCGGTGGTCCCAGAACCGGTGGTCCCAGAGCCAGATGGCTATATGGGAAGATGTTACCACTACAATAAAAGATATACCTTGCGTTTGAAAAGTTTGTTTTCAACATTCTTTCACGTTTCCTGTCATTTGTTCATCACATGAAATATCTTTCCTGTGCTGGAAGTAAGGGGACACTTGATATAGGGCCAGTCATAGCCAAAATCTCATACTTTTCTCTGTGTGCAGGCCATGGCTGAGGACCTCGGGGATCAGGACAAGGCCAAACAAATCCAAGACCAGCTGAACGAGCTGGAGGAGCGGGCAGAGGCCCTGGACCGCCAGCGGACCAAGAACATATCTGCTATCAGGTGTGTCATGGAGCCTGTTTTGATTGGGCTGCATCCTTGGCCCACAGACCTTGCCACAGTTATCCGGCCAGCCTGTGGCCTTGTACATGCTGTGCTGCACTGGCTCCGCATATCTCTGGGTCAGGCTCAGTGGTTCCCTCCCTGCTCTCACAGACCACTGACTCATCCCTCTTACTCACTCCACAGTTATATCAACCAGCGGAACCGGGAGTGGAACATTGTGGAGTCTGAGAAGGCCCTTGTGGTGAGTTACACAACTTTATCTGGATCACTGAAAACAATTTTAGTTAATAAAATGATGAGATCTTGTCTACATCTTTCTTGAGTTTATTTTTACATTATTGAAGTAATTTGTACACTAAACATACCTGTGATCTCTATGTGCACCTACACCTATATAATTTTATTAATTTGTAATGCAAAGCAGTAGTCTTCTGCGCGGTCTTACCCCTCCCATCCTTAGATTCTACTCCATAGGTATTCATTTTGATAGATTTCTAGTTTTGTTCTTTTGGTGGTTGTTCCTGTATGTTCTCTGGTGTTCTTGAAGGGAAAAGGGTGATAGACAGCTTTTGACTTTTTTCAAGCCCTTGCAAAGACTGTTATTTATATGTAAGCTTATGTTGAATGAGAGGAGCGGGGAAGGAGATAGTGTTCTGTAGTGCATGCTGTCTATTTCAGGCTGAAAGTCACAACATGAAAAACCAACAGATGGATCCCTTTACCAGGCGGCAGTGCAAACCTACCATCGTTTCTAACGTGAGTGCCTAAAGAGGACGTTTCTAGTCGGGACCTAGATTCTGGGACATAAAATAAATTCCACTAGGAGATTAATAAGGAAGTTAAAAATAATGTTGTCTTAGTGGGATTTGCTTGCTTCAAACTCTTGGGTCTGGATACGTCCTTTTTTATCTTGCTATAGGACGTATAGGTGGTGAAAACCTGGCATGGATTTATAGAAACCTGTGGACTACACCCCCTGAGCCAGTGGGTTTACCAGTGCAGCAGCTGTTAGGACTGTGTGGGCTGGGTCACACAGTTAGGACCAGGCTGGGCTGGGCTTGGCTTCAAAGCTTTTAATTGCCTCTTTTCCGCCGCTTTGAGAACCCTGCTAAGCTGCTGATGGGTCCACTGCGGTGCTTGTGATGTTAGTAGTGGTAGGTGGGAAAAAATCTGGCAGTAGGACTGTGTGAGTGTTGAACAATCTCTAAAGTAACTTATTTTCTCTCTCAGTCCAGAGACCCAGCTGTTCAAGCTGCCATCTTGGCCCAGCTGAATGCAAAGTACGGTTCTGGAGTGTTACCAGATGCTCCAAAGGAAATGAGCAAGGCAAGTGCAGTACCGCCTGCCCCGTGGCCTGCAGAGCTTGGCTCCTGGCCCGACACCAGAATGAGCACCTCGCCTAGTTTGGGCTTGGTTTTCCCAGCTGGAAGAACATGGGGTCCCACTTGCCATCCTTCCTCCATCCCAATTATTCACAAATGTAATAAACAGCTGTTGAATTTTGGTCAGGCGACCTAAATTCTAAACCCAGCACTACCACTTCACTGAAGCCTTGACTGCGGCTGTAGGCAGCTGACGTCCAGCCCTCTGATCCACGTTTCTCATACGTAAAATGGGGATGATACTCTATTCCCTGCCTCCCTCACAGGATGATTAGGGGGGCAGAGGACGTGTAAGGATCAGACGCTTGTGAAAGTAAAAGCTCTTTGAAAACTAAAATGTTAAACCCCGAGAAACTGCCCATTTAGAAGCAGTTTTCTGCCTAAGTGAGGTCTTTCCCGGGGGAGCCCGGACTGTCCCAGGAGTTCCTGAAATCTTGAATCAGAATGTGGCTTGTTGTCTTAAGCCCAGTCTTTCAACCCTCACCCCACAGACGTGGGCCTTCCCTCTCCTCTTTGCGTTTAGGCTTCAGAGAAGAAACCTCTTTCTCTGCAGCCTCTCCTGTCCTCCCTCTGAGAGAAGGAATCCGAAAAGGGCCTTAGTAGGAAGAGCTAATGAACTTGAGCAAAAGCTTTTGCCATTAGTAGCTGCTGCTTCTTGAAGTCCACTTAGGGGTATGTTTTCATGCTTAGTTTTTCTCTTCACATTGCAGGGTCAGGGAAAGGATAAAGATTTGAATTCTAAGTCAGCCAGTGACCTCTCAGAAGACTTGTTCAAAGTACATGATTTCGATGTGAAGATTGATTTACAAGTTCCCAGCTCAGGTAGGTAAACGTGGGGAGTGGCGATGGCCGAGGACCAGCTGGCTCCATGGCTCTCAGCGTGGAGGCCAGATTAGGAAGCCATGAGAGTGTCTGCTCATCAGTGTTTATAGAGGCCAGAATACGACAGGCCGCAGCTATGTTCTGAGAGGGAACAGAGACAGTCAGGAAGGCCACCTGAAGGAGTGAAGTGCAAGACTAAAAGGACTTTGGGGGCTGGCCTAGTGGTGTAGTGGTTAAGTTCGGGCACTCTGCTTTGGCAGCCCAGCGTTTGTGGGTTCGGATCCCAGACACAGACCTACACACTGCTCATCAAGCCATGCTGTGGAGGTGTCCCACATACAAAATAGAGGAAGATGGGCACAGATGTTAGCTCAGGGACAGTCTTCCTCAGCAAAAAGAGGAAGATTGGCAAGAGATGTCAGCTCAGAGCTGATCTTCGTCACCAAAATAAATAAAGGACTCTGTAGGTACTTTAGATGCCAATTTTCTCTTCTTTCTCATAGAGTCAAAGGCTTTGGCCATCACCTCCAAGGCTCCGCCAGCCAAGGACGGGGCTCCCAGGAGATCTCTGAACTTGGAAGACTACAAAAAGCGACGGGGGCTTATTTGAGCACACCCAGCCTGCTGCTCCTGACCCTGCATGCCCCATCACAGTGTCCCACCTTGCCTCTTTTCCTTTCATTTGCCCTCTTTGGGCTGGAGCAGCAGTAGAACTGGGAAGAGACTCTGAACTGCCAGTCATCTGTAATATAAACCATTTGCTGTATAGACCTCCCTTGTCTGTACCATCTCCCACCAACTCCCAGGCCCCACCCAGTGTGGACCTGGGCTCTCTTGGGCTTTATCCATGTCTTTAGATTTGTGTTTGGCTTTTTTTTTTTCTTTTAAACCAGCACCGTTCATTGGCCACTCTGCACGCATTCAGTATTACCGTGGAGCTGGGATTCTTGCTGAGCCCCTGGTGGCGACAGCAGCAACACTGGGCAGTCTCCTCTGCCGGCTGCCGTGGACCCAACCTTTGAACGTTTGGCACCGACCCTTGTGGAGGGAGAGGGGACTGGGCACCTGCAGTCCTGCTTCCTCTCTCCTCCTCTGTCTCTGCTTCCCATCTCTGCGGAAGAGAGGTTTTCAAAACCAATTTAGTTTCCAAAAAGTGTACATTTGTCGGGGCGGGGGGGGTCTGTTTGAGAGAGAGAGAGTGTGTGTGTGTGTATGTGTCTGTAAGTGTGTGGATTTTTTTATCATTTTTTTAAAATGCAGTACTCTTTGTATCAGTCCGTCATGGGTCTATAGCTGTTTCAGATTTTTTTCAGCTGTACTTGAGCATCTGAAACTGCAAAGAAAGAAACTCATTAAATGTGATTCTTCTTACTAAACAGGCCTGACTGCTGTAGCTGTGTAACCTCCCTCCCCCTCCTCCTCCCAGCACCTCCCCACCTCGAGGAAACTCCCCAGTGTGGCCCATGCCCTGTACGCTGTGTCCTGGCAGGTGGGAGGGCAGCCCACGCCAGGTGCTGGGGAGGGCAGTGCACGCGTCCTGCTCATCCCCTGGGTACAGCCCACAGCTTCTTAGCTGAACCTGGAGTACGTCTCTTTCCCACTCCATGTACTTGTCTCTTCCTAGTGATTCTGTTTTGCTGTTTCAGCAAGAATAACATTTTGTTTTGTTTTTAAGAGAAAGTATTCAACGTGAATGTGGAGAGAACGAACACAAAAAGATCTAGGTTGCAGATGTTACAAGCATGTGCAGTTCTGTGTGTGTGTATCCATATATATATATGGTGAGCATATATATTGTTGTGCAGCTAGGGTGAGGCCAGCAACGTGTGTATGTCTTTATGAAATGTTTGAAAAGAGATAAGCTGACTGCTTGATAATCATTCTCAGGTGTAAAGCTCCAAGTGTAAATAAAAGTGGCATTTAACAAATCTTTTCAGAACAAAGTACAGCTGACTATATATACCAAGAACTAAGCTAAAGGAACAGCTGAGAGCTGCCGACTCCCACGGAGGGAGAGGAATCCAGAAGCCCTGCAGTGTGCTCCATCCTGCTCTCCTGTAAGGAGGTGGGATGACGGGAAATCATGGAGTCAATTTGTATTTAATCATAAAAATGAAATTGGTAACTCTTCTGGGTTCACTAGAGCCTCAGTGTTGCTTTAACTTAGTTTACACTTTTTTATTTTAAAAAAAGCAGCAATGGATGGTTTTTAAAAAGTATTGTGACTGTAAAATTGATAAATATGACTAACACAGCTATGTGGTAGCTGTGACACAGTTTGTTTGGGCAAAGGAGTGGTGATGGACTCATTAAAATCATATATACTTGAATAGTCCATTGACCGAAACCCTTTACAGACTATTGTGTAAATGTGGAATCACAGACTGTTAAACATTGCCTGGACTCCGGCGGAGTCTCAGAGGCTGCTGGGACCTCTCCTATCATGACAAACTTGGACTTCTTTTTCTTTCTGGTTTTAAAAGACATGAAATTATAGAATCCATATAATTTGCTGGAGTCATTCTGATCCACCATGTAGATCTGTATTTAGTATCATTTGGATTTGGAGAAGTGTCGATTACATTATGGCTGTGTAATAAAATTTTTATTAAAACTGCATCACACTGTAGCCCCTTTGCCACTGCCTCCCCACGTGCAGCTGCTGAAACTTGGAGACGCCAAAACAGCAGGGAGAAAAGCCAACCAAAGAAGACTGAAAGTCACCTTCCCACCTGGGTGGCCTGCTTGGTGATGGAATCGAGACTGGGGACTTGTCTCCAGTCTCAGCGGAGGCAGGGCCTCGGAGCTGAGATCTTGACCGGGCTCAAGACACTGGCTCTGTCCCACCAGCTGGGCTGCTTAGTGCTTCACAGTCTCTTGTGCTGGGGAGCTGCTGCGGCTGCCCCCTACTCCACCCCCCACCCCACGTAGTTTCAGTGTTGAAGGGTGTGGCACCTAATGCTGTTTTTTCACTTCCTTCCAAAAAGCAAGAAGGCCAACGTCCATATGCCTAGTTCACCATCTACAGGTCTGTTTGTCTGTCTTGCTTCTGACAGGTGCAGGGAAAGTCTGCTGCCTGCAATTTCCCTTCAAAGAATGGTTTTGTTTTCTTGTTTCTGTGAAGTCCTGAGCTGTCACTCAAAACTGTACAGATATTTGTAAATAAACTTTATGCCCTGTTTTAACAAGGGGATCACATTGAGTCCAAAGATTGCATCCCGAGTGGCAACTCTCAAAGTCATGTTTTGAAAGTCCAAGCAAGCCTCTCTTTTGCTTCCTTTCTCTCCGTCCCCTTCTCTTAGCTGTCCGCCCCCAAAGTGAAAGTGGCTGTTTCAACCCTCCAGCAGCCTGGTTCCCCAGAAGCCTCTCTGGTATGTCGTAGTTGTCTAGACCCAGGGCACCCTCCAATTGGCCTGATTGACTTCCTGCTTTGGAAGATACCGACAAGCTTTAATGGAACGAGGTCGGCCCTGGAACCCTGCCTCACTCTGGTGAGAGTCTGGTCCTTCCAGCTTTCATTTGGCCTAAGCGCAGTTCCTCTGCTATCCTGTTTTCTGCCTATTGTGAGTGCAAAGGGGGAACCCAGGGGCTGTGAGTGTGGCTACGGAGGAAATATTGATATCCTTCCCACAGCCTTCAAGCTGGGGAGATCTGTAAGGACGCCACACCCCCAGTGCCTGAAGCTGCGTCTCAGACCTCTCTGACCATGTTTTAGCTAGGAAGCAAGATTCTGTATCATCTACTCCCCTTTAGAGCTGGGAAGGTGGGAGGTGACAGTCACGATAGAAGGAGCCCAGTCCAAGCCTGCCTCTGGTGTTGAGAGAGGTGGGTCCCTGGGGCTCACTCAGCTGCTGCATCCCATGAGGTTTTCTCCAACTCCCTGCTGCTCCCGCTACCCGCCTGTTGGGAGCAGTGGGCTCCCTTGGGTTCTAGAGAGCAGGGATTCTGAGCAGAGGACAGCCTAGTCCACTTATCTCCCAGAATCTGGTGCTATGGGGCAGCCATAGCTGCCTAGCTTGGGGAGCAAGGGAGCTGACTGCCTGGGAGAGAGGGATGCAGAGGGAAGAGGGGTACAGGGTCAGTCAACTTCGTCTTCCGGAGTTGAGGGGAGGGGTGGCTGTCCTCAGGGAATCCTGAGTGGTGGTGTCCAGCAGCTTTCTGGAGCAGAGCAGGGAAGCCAGCAACCCCCAGCTCAGAGTTTTTTGTGTGTGACTTCCCCGACCAAAGTGGGCCACTGAGCTCCCTTGGGGAGGAGAGTTTTGGGGGGCTGGAGGGAACAGCGGCAGCCTGCCTTCTCTGTAAGGTTCCCCAGGCCAGCCCCTGTGCCGCTGAGTGGACCCTGGAGGTGGGGTTTCTTGGCCCAGCGAAGGGGCTTAGCCTCTGTAGCATAGGCTCATTTAGGGCTTACAGATGGTGCTCTGGACCCGAGGGTGAGCCACAAGACACAGGCTCAGTGCAGGGTTCATATCCCAGCTCTGCCACACATGACCTGGGGCTGAGCTAGTTAACTCCTCTGAGCTGCAGTTCCCCATCTTTAATAGAAGATCTGTCAGGATTGTGTTAAAGATTAAGTCTTCCTTTCCCCAGTGGGGGTCTGGTAAATGCTGTTGTTAGTGAGAGTGGAAGCCACTGGGCCTCAGAGGAGAGACTGTGGGGCAGAGTGGCAGGGGTGGGGATAGAGGGGGCAGCCAGGAGAGGCAGGGGGCGGCAGCTGCAAGAGAACAGCCCCAGCCTGGGCGTGGGGCAGAGGCACGACCAGAAGCTGGAGTGCTCAGCCCAGAGACTCCTGGCAGCCCCTACCTCGGGGCCAAGAAACCCTCCTCCAGGTTGAGGTTCCCACAGGTGGGCACTGGGGCGGGCCGCCCTGGGGAACCACCCAGAGAAGCAGACCTGCCATTGGCCTGCCTCTTTTTTTTTTTTATAGTGAAAAAAAACTTGTATTTAGAATTAGCCAGCTGGACTCAGTTTAGATGATCCCAATTTTGTTGGCAACATCCGAAGCATCTTAGTCAGGAGCCAGTCGAACATATGCCTTCTTCTCTCCATCAGGCCTGATCAGGGTGTTGACCTTGGCCACATCAATGTCACAGAGCTTCTTTACAGCCTGTTTGATCTGATGCTTGTTGGCCTTGACATCCACGATGAACACAAGTGTGTTGTTGTCTTCTCTCTTCTGCATGGCTGATTCAGTGGTCAAGGGGAACTTGATGATGGCATAGCGGTCACGCTTGTTTCTTCGCGGGCGCTCTTCCGAGGATACTTGGGTTGCCTTCGGAGCCGCAGTGTCTTGGGCCGTCGGAAGGTGGGTGAGGTACGGATCTTCTTTTTTTTGTGGCTCTGGACACCTTTTAGCACAGCTTTCTTGGCCTTCAAAGCCTTTGCTTTGGCTTCGGCTTTGGGAGGGGCAGGGGCTTCCTTCTTCGCTTTCGGCGCCATCTTCCTGGCCTGCCTCTTGTTGCTGCTATTCTCTCCAGCCCCGAAAAACACCCCTTCTTTGCAGATGGCCAGGCTGAAAACGTCATCCTGCTCCCAGCCATCATTGACTCCGAAGGTCACCACCGCCACCTGGCAACCACCAAGAGTGTTTAAAACATAAAAACAATACCCTACCGGAAAATAACTGTAAAGAAGTCTAACAAAATTCTGATCCTTCTCGTGGTGGCTAACTATCTCTGTGCCTTCTTCAAAACATCAGGGGTTTTTTTCCTCCACTCTTTTAGCTGTTGATGACCCTGCTTTGCTCAGCACACACATCTTGCTAGGCCACACACACATTCACCTTGCCTGGAACGCACTGGCTATGTATCTCCATCCATTTTCCTGGAGAACGCCTCCTCGTCTTTCAGCGCTCAGCTGAAAAGTCACCTCTTCCGGGAAGCCTTCCCGGATCTCCTTCTCCCGCTCGGGTTTGGGAGCACCTCCAGGCGGCTCACTCACCACGCTGTACTGTTATTTGTGAGTCTGCACCCCTAGTCTGGAAGCTGCTTGTGTCTGCCGCATTTTTCTCCATAGCCCCAGCACCCAGCGCCGCCTGGCACTTAGTTAATGCCCAATAAACGTGGTGGAGGGAAGAGGGGCGGGGGGAAAGCGGGAGCGGCAACGTTCTGGGGCGTTCAACCCCACCGCGCCGCTCCCATCCTGTTCCCGGACCGCAGCGCATGCGGGAATGAAACCCCGGGGCGCGGACGCCGCCCGCAGGAGCAGCCCCGGACGCCAGTCCTGTGGGTTCCACCCGAGGCCGCGAGAAACCGCGGCGTCAGGTGGAAGCGTGTGCGCCGCGGACCGGGCACTCCCTCCCCGGACCCGGAGTCTGCGCGCCGCTTCCCGGCGGCTCCCGGTTCTTCCTCCGCTGGATGCTCTGTGGACTTGGTCGCGGAGCACTGGGGGGGAGGTCACGAGGGCAGGCAGAGAGATCACACATGGAATCGGGCTGCGCCCACCCGCTGCGGTCACAAAATTGGGGAGGTGCCCTGGTGGGGACATGGGGGGCCGAGCCGTCGGTGCAGTCTGAGCCGCGTTCTTAGAGCAGTCGCCTCGACACCGTCCCTGACCTCAGATGCTCCCAGTCCCTTCTGCCTCCGCTTGGCCACTGGGAGAGACTTTGCGGGTTCTGAGTTCTGGAGAGAGGGAGCAGGGAGAACCACAGGAACACAGGCTCCTGGGAGGAATGGGGAACCTTGTTTCTGAAGTGTGTCAGGAGAGAAAATGTTCTTCTTGCGCATACACAGGTGTGGTGACACATTTTGTTCGTTTTTGATTAGAGTGACTCAGAGGATGGAGGGTCATCGAATGCTGCTAGATCGCTAGTCCTGTTAAACTATCCTAACACCCAATCCCAGAATATTCCCACGAAGTCTATCTATTATGGGGCCGGTGATTGTGGGGAGGAGAAACCCAAAGGCAGGGCAAGGGGTCTGGGGCTGTCAGGTGAAGACAGCCACTCGCTCCTCTCCCCAGGAGGAAGGAGACCTCCCATTCTTCCCCAGACTCACGTGTCCGTTGGCCCTGGCTCTGGCCAGCCCCCCAGCACCCTCTCTGCTATGCTCTGGGCAGAGAAGGGCATCAGACTGACCAGGGTTGCGGAGTGGTTTGTGTGAAGCAGCTGACAGACCAAGGTCTCGCTGACAGCTCCTTGGAAACGAGAGTAACTGCAGCCATTTAGCATCCTGGGGCCTGTTTTCTGGTTGGATCCTTTCTGGTTTCCTTCCTCCAGAAGACCATGTAAAATGATACACCACCGCTCCCAGTAAGGAGGGGTCATCAAAGGAGCTCCTCATTCCTATGTCCCTTTCACTCAGCACAATGCCTGGTTCATAGCAGCTTCTCAATGGAAGTTTCTGTTTGCTCTGTGAATGAATGAATGAATCACAGGTATTGTCACAGAATATTGGAATCCTGAGGTCAGAAAGTCCTTGGAGGACGCCAAGCCCCACAGAGCATGTCTGGGAGTGGTGGACTAGAATGAGACCCTGCACGACCTGGTCTAGAGGAACATTTGTCCCCCAAACACACACGCACGCGCACACCCACACACACACACACCCCCCATAGAGACTCTGCCCTCTCTGGAGAGGCCTTCAAGTCCTCTCAAAGCTACAGGCGGCCCATTCAGGAGTACAGGTCAAAGGCTACGCTCCATCCTCTCTGCCCCAGGTAAGAGGCCCTGCCTGCAGCCTTGGGAAGCAGAAACTGGCACTGGGCCTGGCAGGGGATGGGGAGCAGTCACCTTGCTCCTGCCCCTGGGGCCGTTGGTGCTGCCCTGGGGGTGGGGTAGAGGAGGGGCAGAGCTCAATGAGGCAGGCTAGGGAATAAGATCAGGCCCGCAGAAACCCCTCACCTCACACATCCCATTTTCCAGGCTCCCCCTTCCCACGTTTGGTGCCCCAGGGTTGTTACCTCACAGGAGGGATGTCGCTCTCAGGCTTGATAAATCCTGAAGGCCATAGAGAGGGGTGAAGACTCAGACACCCCAGGATGCAGGCCCCTAGGGTACAGGAGGAGGACCCCTGAACTGAGATGCTGAGAAAAAGAAAGCTCAGTTCTCTCTTCAGACATGCAGTTGGCCTTGTGGATGAGGCAGAGGGACTCCCACGTCCTGTCTCAGATCAGCCATCCAATGACCATCGAAACCTTGAAACACTCTTCTAGGCTCCCGTTTCACCATGTTGTGCAGCACACCAGAGGCTGCTTCCACAGCTACACAGCTCTCGGTCTGATTTTCACCCCATCCCTCTACTCACAGCCTCGAAGACTGGGGAAACTGAGGCACAAAGAACAAGATTCCAGGATTTGAAGTGTCATTCTTGGCTTGACTAAGAGGAGAGGAGAGCCCCTTGACCTTGTCCCATAGCTCTATTGGGACCCCCAGGCCCTGCCCCAGTATGTGCCCTTATGCTTTCTGCCTGTGTTAGGTGGAGGACAACTCTGCCCTCATTGGATAAGGAATTAGGGACTGAGCTACAAGATGCTGATGAAAGAAACTGAGCACAGTACAGGAATAGGAGTCAGGGGACCTAGCCAGGGCACACTCTGGCTTTTCCACCAACTAGCTGTGTGGCCTTATACAAGTGCCTTAACCTCCCTGGCTGAGTCACTTAACCCCTTTGTTACTTCTCTATGGTGAATGAGGAGGACAGGAAGCATCTAAACACCCTTCCCACTCTAAAAGGCTGTGAAAGTAGCTCTCAGTTCAGCACCCTTTCCCAGGTCTGCCCTTACCTGGGACACCTGGGCTGGGATTGCAAAGAGCTCTTCTTCAGTTGCCGGCCCTTGGGCTAGAGCCTGGCACTCAAAGGAAAGGAACTGCCCCTGAGTTTTCCCTTGGCAGCCAGGACAAAGAGCAGCTCCCAGCCTGCTGGTGCCTCCACCACTGTTGCCCAGGCATTGGCTGGCACACATGTGGGCAGCTTACACTCCCTCCTCTCACTTCCCTCCTCACTTTCCAGTTCTGACAGGTCCTTGCTCACTCTCCCTACCCTGAGTTGGCCCCCAGCGTCCCCCCTACCACCCAGGGCAGTACATTCCCAGCTCCCACCACGGACCAGGGTAGCTGGGAAGGAGGGAGAGAAGTGAGTGCAGGAGACACGGGTATTTCTGGGCCCTCAGGCTCTAGAGCACACCCCTCCCACAAAGGCTCCTCCAGATCTCTGCGACCAGAGAAGGTGGCCCTGTGATTCTCCAGGTTCTCCGCAGAGGACTCAAGTATTCAGGCTGTTGTATTTCCTTCTTTCTCCTATTCCTTCATTTCCTCCATTTCTTCTCCCTCCTCCCACTGTTTCTTCTACTCCTACTTTCTTCATCAGTTCTCCCAGGATCTTCTCCTTCTTTCTTTGCTGAAGTTTCCCATTCTCTGTCGGAACCCTCCTTCTCTCTCCTCCTGGCCCATCCTTGACTCCTGGCTGAAGGGAGATAAGAGAAGGAAAGCTCCGCCCTTTGGCCTTCATCAGCATCAGAGGCAATCCTTCTGGGGGCGCTCTCACCATGGTATCCCGAAAGACCCCCAGGCACCAGGCCCCTGATGAAGGATCCTCATGCCTGGCATTTTGGGGAAGACAGGAAATGCTGTGAAATACTGACTTCTACTCAAAGCAGCCTTGCAGTTCAGCTGACCACGAACGTGTCAAATGGCCAAGACCCACTACAACGATGCCACCGATGAGCATGTTGCTGTGTATGAAACACTTTACCACCAGCAGCGCTCTCCTTGCAGTTCCACAGCCACAACTCTGCGGGTCACATGAGGTTTTCCTAAATTCACAAGAGAGGAAATGGGACTCAGAAGGGTGAAGAGACTGCCGAAAATCACAGGTAGAGTGAGCTGAGACCGGCTGTACCACCCACACTAAAACTACGCTAACGTTTTAGAGATTGCTCATCTTTCATTTTATTTTATTCTCACAGCAATCCCGTGCGGTGGACCACAACCTTGCGGAGGAGAATCAGCAGTCCAGGGAGGTGACATGACTTGCTTACAGCCCCACAGCGGACTCCAAGCCCAGAACTCCATAAGGACAGGAGGAAGAAAGGCTCAGCACCTCTCCCCGCCCCCCCAGCCTGTAGCCAGGGATGCTGCCGCAGGGATGAAGGGGGAGATCCAGGCCCCTTCCCCGACCTTAATCTCTGCCCTCTGAGAAGTGAGGAACTGAAGGGGAGAAGCCTCAGCTCCTTCCGGGACAGAGTCCCCACTTGGGCGCAAGCCCTGTGGGGAGGCTTCCTTGGGAAGCCGATTGCCTTGAACTCTACACTGAAGCAGCCCCGGGGGCAGGAAAGCCCCGGAGACCTGGAAGCCTCGGCCCAGGATGAACGGAACGCGGAAAGGACTGGGTGGGAGGGCAAGAGCAGGACCAGCTCCTCCCCTGCGAGGTCAGGGCCCTTGAGCAGCCAGGAGAAATCCTTCCCAGCCCCAGAGCCAGGCGAGGCAGTAGCGCCCGGGGGCGGAGCGGCCCCTCCCGTCTCGTAGAGGGCGGGCACTGAGAGGCCGCGAAGGCCAGGTCCTGGGTCTGCGCGCACGAGGTCTGGGCTTCCCGGCCACCCGAGGAGCAGCAGGGAGCCTTCCCCGCCGGGCCGGGGCCGGCGGAGGCCCGCGCTTTCTCTGAAAGCGAAAGGAGTGGGCGGGGGGCGCGGCCGAGGCGGGGCCCGGGCGGGCGGCCGCGCAGGCTCCGCCTCGGGGCAGTCTCGAGCCTGGGGCGCCGAGCGCCTCCAGTCCCCGCCGCGCCGCGGGCTGGTGGGCTCCGCGGCGGCTCTCGTGCCGGGAAATGACACTGCCCGGGGGCCCGACGGGCATGGCGCGGCCGGGAGGCGCGGGCCCCTGCAGCCCGGGGCTCGAGCGGGCCCCGCGCCGGAGCGTCGGGGAGCTGCGCCTGCTCTTCGAGGCGCGCTGCGCCGCGGTCGCTGCCGCCGCCGCCGCGGGGGATCCCCGGGCCCGCGGGGCCAAGCGGCGTGGGGGACGGGTCCCCAACGGGCTTCCGCGGGCTCCCCCTGCCCCGGTGATCCCGCAGCTGACTGTGACGGCCGAGGAGCCGGACGTCCCCCCGGCCAGCCCCGGGCCGCCCGAGCCGGAGGGCGGCTGTCTCCCGGCCGTGGGCTCGTCGCACCTGCAGCAGCCGCGCCGCCTCTCCACCTCGTCGCTCTCCTCCACTGGCTCCTCGTCGCTGCCCGAGGACTCGGAGGACGATCTGCTGAGCGACAGCGAGAGCCGGAGCCGAGGCAACGTGCAGCTGGAAGCCGGCGAGGAGCTGGGGCAGGTACGGGCCGCGGGGGCGGGGCCGGCGCCGGGCGCGGAGGCCGCGCGCGGGGGACCCAGCTCTGAGCTCTCCCAGGACCGACTCCTCCCCGAGCGCCCGCCGCGGAGGGTCGGATTCTCACTGTTTAGGAGAAACGTGGGGCTCGGAGGGAGGCGCCAGGCCGACCTCTCGCCTTGGCAATTTTCACCCCGGTTCCACGGGCGGGTCGCGGCCTGGGTCCTGGGGCGTCTAAGAAGGAGAGTGAAGAGGAGTCTGCGACCGGCCACGGGGACCGGGTGGGGAGGGGGGAGCGCGACCTGCTGGCTGCGAGGTGGGGCCGAAGGCATCGGAGGGGCTTGGCCTTGCCCCGCGAACTCTCGCAGGGAGAGGGGCGCGCGAGCTCCCTCTCTCCCAGCCCCCTCTCCCGCGCCGCGGCCCCACCCCCGCCGTTGCCACGGTTCCCTCTCCTGAGTGGGAGTGGAGCGGCGCTCCAGGCTCTGCTCGGGAGCCGCCGCCGTCTGCTCCCGGCGCCCGCACGCGGCGTGGACGCGGGGAAGGGAGGGGCGCGGGGCTGGGAGCTCCGGCAGGGAGCGGAACGCAGCCTTTCCCGGTTTACTGCTCCTAATTGTGGCCTGGAAGAAGGTAAACTGAGGCTGAAAGGTCGGTATCAGCCTAGTCTCCGCCTCTGGTAGCATGGATGTTCCGGGTCCAGGTTTGACCCTCGGATAACCCTCGCCAGAATGCGGTGAAGTCATTCCCAGTGCCTGCCCCTTAGGGGTGTGCGGCGGGCGCCCAGGACTGCCGTCTCGTCCCCCTTGTTTTAACCAAGGCCAAATACTTTAAATAACTACCCGTAGTTAACGCGAAGGAATTGCTTTAGATGCACGTTATGCAAGTGTCCCTGGAACGGAGAGGGAGGCGAAGGGCGCCCCGCCGGCTCTGGTGGCTCCTGGCCTGCCCAGAAGGGCGGTGAGAGCCGCAGTGGCGCGCCGGCGTTGGGGGAGAGCTCTGGGGCTCGACCTGGGCCTGCTGAACCCGCGCCCCGCTGCACGCTCGGATTGGGTGAGGCGGGGGAGACTCTGTAAACACTTGCAGTGGGTCTGTGACTCAGTTACCCCCTGAGACCTACACTACTCAGAGGGCTGCATGGTTTGTAAGTGACACAAGAGAAAAAAAAAAGTCTCATAGAGCAGAAACACACCCCGCCGCCAGGTGTAGGGTGCAGGGAGTCCCTCTCTCCTCCCCGGGGGGGTAAGGGTACTCCTGACCCGTGACTGTTCCTCGTGCAACCCCGGCCCATGTAGGGAGGCAGGTGCCGCCGAGGGGTTTCCAAGGAGGTGGGATGTGGGGCAATGAGAGGACACCTCCCTCCCCTCCTCCTCCGAAAATCCGGAGCAGTAGCTCTGGGTCCCCGCTCCCCCGCTCAAATCTCTGACAGCTGAGAGGCGGGCGCAGGAGGAAGGGCGCCACGGAGGCAGCCGCCAGCAGGCAGAGGAGGTCCCGCGGCCCAGGCCTGCGTGCACCGTAGGCAGCCGGCTGGGGCACGACTCCAGGGACTAGTGGCAGCTGTGCCCTGAGCGTCTTCGGCCGGCCTCGCCCACCCTCGGCCTTGCCGTCTGCTGGCGCGGCCAGGAGCTGGCGCAGATGGCCGCTGAGGGCCCCTCCTGCTCCAAGGCGGCGTCTCTCAGGCCTTCTCAGCCCCCAGCCCGCTGGGGCCTCCCCGAAGGCAAACAGCCACGGCGGCAGCAGATAAGCCCGGGGCTGTTGACAGAGGCCGCCTGCGTCCGCGTGGGAGGGCCCGGCGCGGACTTTGCCTCGTGTCCGGTCCGGGGGCGGCACAGCGCCCGCGCAGGCTGCCGGCAGGGCTTCCCCAGGCTGGAGGTAGAGCCCGCCGGCTGGCTGACCATGGAGGATGCACCTGCGGGAAAGATACTGAGGCGGCGCTCGGGGAGCTCCCAGCTCGCCAGCCCCTGAGACCCAGGCCTGGGCGGGTAACAGGAATAGCGCAGAGCAGGAGCCTTGGGAAGGCCCTACCTTACCTCTGCCCGGCACATACATCCTTTCCCTTCTCCTCCTAGGAGCCCGGCACAGCCTCCCTGGAGCTGGGCTTCCCCCAGGGTAGTCGAGACTGGGCAGCGTGCCTCCCCTCCGGAGGCCTTTCCCTTGGTAGAGGGAAAAGCTATGGGCAGGGAAACCCAGACAGGCCAGGAGAGGAGTTGGGGGTCTATCCCCAAGGGCAGCTGGCTGCCTATTCTTAGGCCTTGCCTTTATCTTAGAACAATTTTGGGGGGTTGCCCTAGCAGAAGAGAGGGTGTTTGGCTCCTGTTCATTTGCTTCTCTTCTCTCAGTGCTCCAGGATGGGTAAGGAGACCTGGATGCCATCCTGTCCTGGACTCAAAACTCCCACACTTCACTTTTCACTAATTATAGAGCAGAATTTAGGTTAACAGACTTCTTTTTTAAAAAGCAAATGCCCCTGGGAGGGTGAAGTCGTGGGTCACTTATACCTTAGTGCAAATCATTTTATAAATTGAAACTGATTGCTCTCACCACCACCACCACCACAGGGAGTGCTAGTTTGATAGGGCAATGAGAACATGGGGTGGGGGTTGGGCTGGTCCATAGCTTCATCCTCAGACTGCATCGTTGGAGGTAAAGAGTGGGAATCGGGAAGTAAGGGGATGAATACCAAAGACAGCAAAGAGGCTGTTCTGGCAGAAGAGACCCTGAGTGTATGGTGTGAGATAAGAAGCAGGAGTCCTCAGGGCTTCCAGATGGAGCTAAGACAAAGGAGAGTCTGAGGCTAGGGTCCAGCCAAGCCCTGCTCAGAGAGTGCTGCTCCCTGTCCAGCCCCAGGGGTGAGGAATTATCAGAGGGTCCTCCTGTGCCTTCATCAAAGACTCTTTCACACAGTCAACTCTTCTGGGCTCTTTGTCCCAAGATGCCCTGTAGCCTCTGACTGTGAGTTGGTTTCCTAGACTTCTGTGGGGAGTAGACCTGGCCAGAGGATGGGGCTTTGGCCCTCTTTTAAGCTAGATTTTACTTGGTAACATAATGAATCTGCTTTCTGATATCCATACAATAAAAGCCTTACCTGCTCAAAAATATCTTCCCTGCTGTTGTTTGTGTGCTAAAGTCCCCACCCACCCACTGAAGAAGGATCCTCCAGGAGTCTTTTAGGACACATGCATTTTTTATATACATCACGTTCCCTAGAGGAGGTAGCTCCCTAAGATGAAGATGGCAGTGAGTTCCACGACATCAATTCCTTCCATGTTTGACCATATCCATTACTGGCTGGGGAGCTAAACCCGGTGATACCAACCTCGGGAGGTGGCTAAGAGGGCTCAGATGACATGACAGGTATGAAAGCCCTATGTAACCTGCATGGCTGGAACCAGCCTTAGTCTTCACTGCTGTTGGCTAATATGATCCTCACAAAATAGGGAGAGTCGGTGATGACCCCATTTTACCTCATCTCGGGAGCAAGTGATGATGCTGTGTTATCATCACACGTCAATAAAGTGCCAGCAGCCCAGGACTGCGGGTACGAAATCCTCTTCTACCAGGCCCACCTTCCACCTTCCAGCCCCACTCACTGCTCCCACATGATCCCAGAAGAAAGGATGCTGCTGCTATCCCATCTCACCTAACCCAGGGCTGGTTCCCTCTTCCACTGCGGGGGCTGTAGAACTAGATGTACCCTCTGACTAAGTCTGTTCTAGTCCTACTGTCCCCCAAATTATGACAGTAGGTCCCTAAAGCTGCCTGAAGCCCCACCATTAAACTCGTTCCTTTGGAAGAAGGCAAAGGCGTCCAGTCAACAGAGAGGGGTCCCAAGGCAGATCTCAGTGTTTCCCCAGGGATGAAAATACTTACACCACCTTGTGGCTGCAAATCACTTCACCTTGTACAAAGCTCTCTCTCCTGTCAGGTCCCATTCGACCCCCAAAGGGAGTCAGGTGGTAACATGGACTTGGAAGCTGCTGGGGCAGTTGGAACATGAGGAGGGGGTTGGGCTGGTAGAGAGCTTAAGCCAGAGACTAGGGGGGTGGAGGCAGTGAGTGAGGGGATGCTCACTCCTCGAGCCTTGGTCTCCTTCTGTAAAATGGCAATAACACCCCCACCTCATGCACTGGCTATGCATGTGCATCATCATCATCCTCCTGATTCTCACATGAGTGTGGGGGAAGAGAGTATAGGATGGTGCTGCTGAGTACACATGGCACATACTTCTTCCTGGAATTTTATTTGAGGATTTGGAAGTGGGAGTTTTAGAAGAAAACTTGGATTTATTATGCAGCATAATGCAAACCTTGCATATATTTAAAGAGTAAAAAGGGAATTTTGAACGAGATGTCATGCTTCTAGTGGGCTGCTTCTGGCTACACCCCCAGATCCCTGGGGATTGAACACGTGATCACACCCTGGTGTGCCATGTAGGGACTTCAGTAGGAAAACAGGAGCAAAGCTGACTGATGCAGGATGAGAAGTGCCTGGCATGCAGTAGGCCATCAGTAAACGGTGCCTTGGGTTATGGCAGCAGCTATGTCCTCCCAGAGAAAACAAGCTCACACAGATGAAATTCTCACTTGGGTTCACTCAGCTAGAAAGTGACACAGCCAGGACTGGAACCAACTCCTGACTACCCATCCAGTACTCTCACTAACCCCCATCTTCTCCCACGGGAAAGGGCTTCGTGGGCAGCAGCCTTCCCCTGCTTAGGCCACTGCCTCAGTTCTCCCTCCCACTCTTGGAACTCTCTGTGGTCAGTGAGGCTGGAGTTCTGGGTTCCAGCCCTGTGGGGGCACACATGTGGAACTCCTCTAAAAGACAGGCACACAGTGTGGATGAGCAAACCTGTGTACTTCAGAGGGTAGACACAGGACTGATGAGATCTGGGTGGGTAGAGGAAAGGTCCAGAGTATGAGATGCTCTCAGGACTGGGTGGAGGCCAGAAGCAATGGTCATGAGGCAAGAAATACACCAAAATCTACATTTCCTTCCCAGTTTCACCTAAGATGACAGGCCCTCAGCCCTGCATCCTGTTTTCAAAACTCAGGTTTCTGAGTCTAGATCAAGAGCAAGGGTGCCCTGGGCCTTGCCAACTGGCAAGGAGTGACACCGCATCCAGACATACCAAGAGGGTCTCGGGGAGTCCCAAGCCATTCTTTCTCCAGGCCCTGCCAGGCTGACCTCCCTGCCCTGGGCCTTTGTAAAGGTTTTTTTCTGTGTTTGTCTGTCTCCTTAAATGAGAGGAACCGATGGTCCCAAGTGAATGAATCAATAATCCAGATTTGTCCAGCTTCTGCTTCATGCCGAGGAATGGGGTGAGAGGAGCCTGTTACACTCAAGTGTCACTTACTACTCACAACAACCCAGAGGTTATTTCCCCATTTTATAGATGAAGAAACTGACACCCAGGGGCTTGTTTCTCAGGCCTCAGAATCTCCTGAGGCATTGGTAGAAATGCAAATTTTTGGTCCCACCCTAGACCTACTTCCCTGTGGTCAACCTGAGAATCTGTATTTTTAAAGGTGACCATCAGGCGATTCTCATGCTCACAAAAGTTCTAAAACCTCGACAGAGCAGTTTAATAACCTGCCCACGCAGCTTTCGAGCAGCAGAACTGGGGTGCACACCTGAGCCTTCTGAGGCTAAGCCCAGGGCTCTTCTCAGCACATTCGAGAAGCTGGATATCTGTCACCACCCCGTGCCGCCACACAGGCTCACAGTAAACTTTCTTTGAATGAATGAATGAATCATCTGGCCCTAGCTGCTTGCAGTGGGCTGGGGTGGAGTGGGGTGGAGTGGGGTGGGGTGGGGTGAAGCAGGGCGAGACCCTGTTCCAGAGGGAGGACGTATGCATTGCTGAGACGTCGACGTGCAGACCGCGACCGTGTTGCTTTCAGAAAAGCCACTGGCAGAAGATCCGGACCATGGTGAATCTGCCTGTCATGAGCCCTTTCAAGAAACGCTACGCCTGGGTGCAGCTGGCTGGGCACACAGGTGAGCGCGGGGCAGGCGCGGGTCGGGAGGGTGGCTGTCCGGAGGAAGAAGGGACTAGGCGGCGCTAACTGACGCCCATCTGCAGGGAGTTTCAAGGCGGCGGGCACCAGCGGGCTGATCCTGAAGCGCAGCTCCGAGCCGGAGCGCTACTGCCTGGCGCGGCTCATGGCGGACGCGCTGCGCGGCTGCGTGCCTGCCTTCCACGGCGTGGTGGAGCGCGATGGCGAGAGCTACCTGCAGTTGCAGGACCTGCTCGACGGCTTCGATGGGCCCTGCGTACTTGACTGCAAGATGGGAGTCAGGTACGCGGGCCCTGCCGGGCCAGGCGGGGACCGGGCGGGAGGCCCAGGGCTGGAACGAGCGCTCTACCCCGTGTCCAAGGTCAAGTTCGACGGGGTCCATGTGTGCCCCCACTCACGCCCCGCCGCTGCCTCGCCCCGGTAGGACTTACCTGGAAGAGGAGCTGACCAAAGCCCGCGAGCGGCCCAAGCTGCGGAAGGACATGTACAAGAAGATGCTGGCGGTAGACCCTGCGGCGCCCACCGAGGAGGAGCACGCGCAGCGCGCCGTCACCAAGCCGCGCTACATGCAGTGGCGAGAAGGCATCAGCTCCAGCACCACGCTTGGCTTCCGCATCGAGGGCATCAAGGTAGGCCAGGCCTGCTTCGCTTTGCACCGCCCCGACCCTTCCTCCACTCCAGCCCTCCTGGCAACCCCCCAGCCCATGAAGAGGCACCCTCTGGCGGCCGTCTTGCTGTCCCTGGGAGCAAAGGTCCCGGGAGGTACCGTGGCTCTAACCTGATCCTCTCCCCTCGGGTG
Source organism: Equus caballus (assembly GCF_041296265.1). Taxonomy (NCBI): domain Eukaryota; kingdom Metazoa; phylum Chordata; class Mammalia; order Perissodactyla; family Equidae; genus Equus; species Equus caballus. The sequence goes on along the minus strand of NC_091684.1, from coordinate 160,331,331 downwards.
GGTACGGGGCCCCTGACACTTCCTGTCCCACCTCCTTCAGAAAGCTGACGGATCCTGCAGCACCGACTTCAAGACCACGCGAAGCCGGGAACAGGTGATCCGCGTCTTTGAGGAGTTTGTGCAAGGGGATGCAGAAGTGCTGGTGAGCGCTAGATCCTAGAACCATGAGATGTAGGGGAGCCTGGAACTGAGGGGTGCCCTCGCCTAGTGACCCCTATGGTAGCGTTTATCGCATTGTGTTGTAATTGCTTTACGTTCCTGCTCTTCCGGGCTGCGCGCCACGTGGGGGCCTGTGTCTTCCTCATGACGGTATTTGCCAAGCCGAGCAGCCATCCTGGACCCTAACATTAGCAGAGGCTCAATTGGCGTTTAGTTAATTTGCCCTCCTCTCCTACCCTACCCTCTCCAGAGGAGGTATCTGAACCGCCTGCAGCAGATCCGGGACACCCTGGAGGTCTCCGAGTTTTTTAGGAGGCATGAGGTAAGTGGGATACCCTCAGGTGCCTGGTCTGTGGTCTGTGAGGGGTCTACAGAGGGAACAGGATGGGGGGCTGCTCCGGGAAAGGGCCCGTGGCCTGACTGTGTGGGGCTCGGCAGGTGATAGGCAGCTCGCTCCTCTTCGTGCATGATCACTGCCATCGCGCCGGTGTGTGGCTCATCGACTTCGGCAAGACCACGCCCCTCCCCAACGGCCAGACCCTGGACCACCGGCGGCCCTGGGAGGAGGGCAACCGCGAGGACGGCTATTTGCTGGGGCTGGACAATCTCATTGGCATCCTTGCCAGCCTGGCCGAGAGATGAGGCTGGGCCTCTGTCCCCGCGTGGACCGGGCTGGTCTGACAGATGGACCTGCGGCTGCGTCCCCGCCGCAGAGCATGAGGGCGAGAGACTGAAACCCCGCGGTGCGGGGGCGGTTCACACGGTCCAGCAGGGCCAGGTGCCAACCACGACGGGACGCACTGCACGTGCCGGGGGCTGTTCCCCATACAAGCCTCAGCGTTCCCAGAGCGGATGACACTAATTTAAAGGGGGAGGGGCGGGGTAGAGTGGGACAACGGGCTTCTCCCTCAGCCCAGCTCTTCTGAAGGGGCTCCATACCCCTCCAGAGAGGCCAGATAATGAATTTTATTTCGCAGGCACTAGATCTATTGGTCTAACCTCCCACACTACAATGGACTCCCCTTCCCAATAAAAGAAAGACACCAGCTTTGGCAACTCAGGTCTCCTCCCCCCTCCTCTGGTCCCCTCTTTCTTAGTTCCTTTGCATCCCTCACATCCACTCAGACCACTGGAGGATATGAGAAGAGCTCTTTATTAGAGGCATCTGTAGGGCTGGGGGCTGCCCAGGCGAAGGACTCTCATGAGGAAAGGGCAGTCCAGAGGCTGGCTTCCTGCAGGAGGCAATTTCAACTCCCTGCCCACACCTGGAGCAGGGGGGTGGCCTCTAGTCACCAAGATCAAAGTCTGGGGGTGGCCAAGCTCTTCGGCAGGAGGCCTGGGGCTGGTTACCAGGATGAAGATTCCAGTGGTGCCAGGCCAGCCCTGAGACAGGCCCAGACATGCAGCACAGACTGCAGGGGACAGAGGCTACTGAAATAAGAAGCCACCTAGAAGCCTGAGGAGTGCAGAGAGGAACTGTTGCTACCGTCAATGCCTGAGTCCTCACCCTCAGGGCCCCTTGGGGCCCAGGAGCCATAGGTGGGATTCCAAAGGTTCTGTAGTTGGAGGCCCCTGATTTTGGAGGGCTTGAGGCCAGAGGGCAGCCAGGGGCCAAGGAGGCTCCCTCCCCAGCTCTTCAAGCTCTCCAGACTCAGTTCCTGGGTCTGTGGGGATCGTAAGCCCTCCAAAGACCTGCTCCCCAGTCCAGAAGCTCCTTCCTCCTCCAGGGTGGGCCCAAGCTCCATTGGCAGGGGTGAATTCAGCACATCAGGGTCCTGTAATAGGAGGGTAGAGGAGCAGGGGGCCACAAGGGGGCCACAGCTTTGTTTTATGGCTTCCCTCCTTACCCCCAAGACCAGGATGGTCAGGGCAGGTCAGGGGCACACCTGAGTGCAGTACTGAAGGCGCTCCAGGATGCTGGCAAAACTGGGGCGGAGCTCAGGCTGGTGCTGCCAACACTGGGTCATGATACGGTACCTGGGGGAAGGCAGGAGTTCGTGCCCACCAGTGGCTGTGAAGGACCGCCTTCTCTGGGCAACACTCCATACTCACACAGGCCCTGGACAGCCCCTGGGAGGGTCCATCCGTCCCCCTCCGACAACGAAGTCCAACACTTCCTGGTTGGTGCGCCCAGGGTAGGGCATGTAGCCCAGTGAGAAGATCTCCCAGAGCAGCACCCCAAAAGACCTGCATCATGAGTGGGGGGATCAAATGAAGCCCATCAGGCAGTCTCCCCTTCCCTCACATGAGGTAGCCCAAGGCAGGGGAGGGAGGAGGGCGTGTTATCACCAGGAGTCCGTCTTGGATGTGAAGATGCCCTCCAGGAAGGCCTCTGGGGGCATCCACTTGACAGGCAGCAGAGCCCGGCCCCCCTTTCGGTAATAACTGGCTCTACAGGAGGGAAGAAGGGAGTGATGAGTCATTCAGATGCCATTGGGTGCTGGTAAACTCCCCTGGAGCAGCAGCCTTCCCCACCTCCCCAGGCCCCACACCTGTAGATATCTCTTGCCATCCCAAAGTCCCCAATCTTGGCCACTCGACCGTGTCCTGTGCAGCTCAGTAGGCAGTTCCGGGCAGCAATGTCCCTGAAGAGTTGGGCAAAAAAAATCACAGCTGGAACTCAGAAGCTCCAGCCCTGATCTTGTTCCTTAAAAGTTATGTGGAAGGGCTGTTCCTTGGGGAGGAAGTTGGGCTGGGGGGTCCCCTGAACCAAGATCACATCCAACCTGTGGATGAAGTGATTTTCTTCCAGGTAGTGGCAGCCCTGGGCTATGTCCTGGGCCAGCTGGAGCAGATCCTGCATGGCCAGAGGTGACGGCTGGTCCTGGGTCGGGCAGAGGGCACATCAGTCCATGCAGGTTTGGGAACATGTGGTCAGGGTCTTTAGAGGGGCTTGAAGGGCTGGGAGAAGGGACTCACCAGGTGCGGCCGACTGCGCCTCAGGAAACTCTTCATGTCCCCTCCAGACATCAGCTCCAGCAGAATTAGGCGAGGGGCAGCCCGGAGGCTGAGCCCCACACAGCGCACAATGTTCTGATGGCTGAACTTGCTGAGTGAGTGGTGCACATACCCCATCACCAGCAGGGAGAGAAACCATGCTCCAGGCTCCACAAAACTAGAGAGGACCTGTGTCCCTAGCCTTGCTGCCTCTCAGCCCCAGGGTGAAGAGAGGCTGTTCCTGCGGGCAGTTCCCGGCACCTCCCTCCCACCTTCCACCCCGGCCCCAGGTGCACCTAATGATGAGTGCCTCCATGAGGAAATCCAGCTCGTCCTGAGGAGAGCAGAGTTCTGGCAGAGTCTGGGAGCAAAAGAGCACAGAGCTCATGACACTTCAGGAGGGCGGGCTGAAGCCTAGTGCCAGGAATTGCTCCTCCCTCCACAGAGCCCTGCTCTCCTACCCACAGCCAGAAGTCCTGCCCCCTTTCACCTTGATAGCCACCTGCAGGGGGTTGGGGTCCCCAGGAAGGCCAGTTACCAGTCCCTCATAGACTTCTCCAAAGGCACCATGGCCCAGGGCTCTGCAGGAAGACAGGTTGGAAGGGCGTGGGTGCCTGGGCCATGGGAAGGGTCCTAGAGGGTCTAGTGCCTCCTTACCTCCCATCCCCTCCATATGCCCAGGTGGCCCTATCTGAGGATTTGAGCTCTCTCTGCACCATGGCATGTCCCCAAGTTCAAGCTCTGCAGGGGCCGTATTACGCACAGAGCCAGGGCAGAAGAGAAGGCAGGTGTGGGGTCAGAGTGGGTCTGGGAGTCTGTGGGGAGGCCTTCCTTTAGGTCCTTGCAGACACCCTGGGGAGGAGGCAACCTTTGCTCCAAAGGACTCAGATTCTAGGCTTCCTACCATCCCAGAATTGGGGATGACAGCTGACCTTGAACAAGTTACTTTCCCTTTTGGAGCTTCTCTGGCCTCCATCTCCTCTACACAAGGGGTTTGGGCCAGATGCTCTCTGGAATCCACAATTCACCACAGGAGGGAATGGGATTGGGGGTGGGGATTCAGAGCACAGGTTCTCAGAAGGAGGGGGAGAACTCACCTGAACAGAGTGACATTGGCTGGGGAAACTTCGGTAAGCCCTGGGGGCAGAGGCCAGGACTGGGCCGGGCCAAGCCCCAGCTGGCAGTAGTAGGGGTTGGGGGCTGTCTTGATGGTGGAGGTTCGAAGCTTGCTCAGCTCCATGAGCTCAGGGCCTGGCAGCCTCGTCCCCCATAGGCCCTGCCACTTCTGATGGTTCACTGAGGGTGGGAGGGACAATGGCACACTCTCTACCTGCCCATCAGGCCCACTCTGCCTTGCTTCCCCTTGCCCAGGACCCCTCTCCAGATGCCCATTAAGGTAAATGTTTTCCCCCAGGCCTCCCCAGCTGCTTCTACTCTTAGAAACCCAGAGGAGCCCATCACTACTCTGCTGGGAGTAGGGGTCTTAAAATCAACCGTGTCTGCCACTGGGACCCCACAGAAGCTCATCACAGCTCAGTGGAGAGGTGGGCAGCCTTGAATCAGCCATGCTTGCTGGATGCTTCCATACCCAGAATCAGGACCACACACACCATAAGGAGGCTCAGTGTCAAGGTCACCACCACAGCCACCATCAGAACCAGAGGGCCTGGTGGGGTGGGCAGGTCTAGGGAGAAAGAGAGACACCTCCAGTGGGAAGCTCCTCTCTGTCCCTCCACCCCAAGTTTTAGCCACGCCTCAAGACTCAGCTCAAGAGTTAACTTTTCCATGATGCTTTCCCCACTTATCCTGGACAAACACAACTTCTGCCTCCTGAGAACCCCTAACACACTTTACACCTCCCATGGCAACTGTCCCCATGAGACAGATCTAGCTCTAGCTCTAGATATGCAGATGTGACATAGATGTAGATATCTCCCCTCCACATTAGACCATTAGCCTACACGCTCCTTGAAGGCAGAGCATGCCCTGTTGCACCTCTAGTCCCCTGCCCAGTACCCAACCTGGTGCCTGGCACACAGCAGGCATCTTTCCCAGTGCCCTGTAGCTCCTCCCAGGCCAGGGCCCCAGGAATCCAGACCCTGGACAAAGGCAGGCCATACCCATGCAGGTGATGTTATCTGCAGCCAGCTCCATGCCCTCTGGGCACATGCATTCGGCCCACTGGAGCTCCCCCTGCCATTGGCAGTCTTTCAGAAGGCAGTGACTGCAGTTGAAGTGCTGGCGGATCTCCACCTCTCCGTGGTTCTCCGTGACTATGAGTACAAGAACTGATATTGCAGAGGGAGGCAGGGAGCATACACACTTTTTCCAGCTACATGGATAATTCTAGCCCCGAACTTGGGAACAAGGCCTGGCATTTAACCATGGTGGGAGGGCTTGGGGGACTTTTGGTAAGCCTGCATACTCCCTCTTCTGGGATCCTTGAGCTCCCAGGTTTTTGAGGAAAATTCATATTAAGGAGATACTTGACAAGCACCCCAGAATGCCCCATACCAGCATCACAACTGGCAGTCCAGTTCCCAGGTGTTCCTGTGCTGTGCAAGAACAGGTAGTTCACAGTGCAGAGTTGGTGGCTCAGATGGGTGTGGGCTCAGGGATTGAGGAAAAGGGCTAGGCCAGGCTGAAAGGTGGGGGGTAGGGGCCAATACCTGCCAGAGGCTGCAGGTAGAGCTCATTGCTGGGGTGTATGTAGGACACCCCATCTTCCCCATCAGCCCAGAGGATGTCAGTCTCTGAGGCATCACCCCCTGGAAATTAAAAGTGATAGAAGGTTTGGCTACAAAATGGGGGGAGGAAGGAGCACACAGCTGCCTCACAGCTGGGAAGCTGGCTTATGAACAGTGGGGAAGCTGAAGTCTCCCAGTGGAGATCCCAGTGTGACCTTGTCTACACTAGCATTACAATACAGGTGCTGCCAGCTCACAACTGGGAGCCAAGAGGCCAGAGATGGGGGTGGGGGGTGGGGAGGGAGTAACCAGCTTGAACCTGAAGGCCTGGCTCAGGTGGGCTGGGACGCTCCTTGTCTGTCTGAATCTCTCTGGTCCCACGTCCTCAGTTATGAAATGGGAGAGGCCCAACCCACATATTCCCCTTCTGTGATAATGCAGATGATGTGTATAAAGTATGTATGAATAGTACAGCCCAGACAGACACAAAGGCTCTGTTTCTTTACACTAGCAGTTTCCAAACTCTGGAGTGTATTAGAATCACCTGGAGGATTGATAAAAACACAGATGGTGGGACCCTCCGCTAGAGTTTCTGACTCAGTAGGTTTGAGGCGGGCTGAGAATTTGCAATTCTAACAAGCTCTTAGGTGGTGCTGATGCTGCTGACTCAGGGACCACACTTGGAGAACTACTGACTTAAACCATCCTTGCCTGTCTGCCTGCCTGCCCAGCTTGCTAACTCAGCCAGCTCTAAGCTTCTGGGGCTGCTGCAGAACAAGGAGGGGATCTGTTGTGATGGAAAAGGTCCTGGATTTAAATGAAAATCTAAGGAGTTCTCTCTGCATGTATGAATTGCAACTTATGTGACCTCCTTTCCTAAGAGCTATTACTCTACCTGCTCTGGCCTGGAAGGAGCGAGGCCTAATGCCTTTCCCGCTTAGCCTTTTGAGGGACTCCTGCCTGTATTAAGGCTCTAACCTCACTTCACCCAGGGTTCCCCGCTGCCCTCCCCAAGGATGCACCTACCCCGGTAGCCGCCGCCGCCACCGCCCGCAGTGCAGGCCCCGCCGCCGCCCCCGAAGCCTCCGGCCGCTGCCCAGCCCAGCGTAGCCCAGGCCTCTGCGCAGCCCTGGCCGCCCTCGGCCCCCTCCCGCAGGGAGCGGCCGGCCTGCGGAGAGGGGGCCCGCGACGTCCAGCCGCCGCCTCCACCTGCGGAGAGACAGCAGGATGGCCGGCCTCGGATGGGGACCACGTCCCTCTCCCCCGCGGCCCCGCGCCCTCACCTGCCGCCCCGCTTCTCCCGCTGCTCCCGGGCGCCGCCGAGCGGTTCTCCAGTTTCTCCGGGGCTGCCTGCGTCCGGCCCCGGTCCTGCCGCCTCAGGTAGGCCCGCCCGCCTCCTCCGGCCGCCACGAGCAGCGGCTCCAGCTCGCCGGCGCGCAGCTACGGGGCCAGCGGCCGTCAAGAGGACCCGGCACCGGGCGAGGGCCCAGCCAGGCCCCGGGATATGGGGACCCCCAAGCCCATACGGAGAGCTCGTGTGTGCGCGCCCGCGGGAAGAGGTTTGGGACCCCAACGTACCCGAAAGACGTAGGTGGCGCCCCCGCCACCCCCGCCGCCTCCCGCCCAGTGCCGCGACCCCGGGACCCCTTCGGTCCCATCCGTCGCCACGTGCTCCTCAGCAGCCCGAGACTCTCCTAGGCAGACGAGCCGGCTCTCCGGGCTCCCCTGCGGGCACCGCGCGCCGGAGTCAGCGCGCGCGGGACCCCCGCCTCGAAGGGCTGGTGTCTCTGTACCAAGGAGAACCCCTGCCTCCGCCGCGCCCTCGCCCTGGGGCGCTTGAACCGCCCCCTTCCCGCAGGCTCGGCTTACTCCCGGACAGGCGTCCTCTCCCTGCTGCCCCACGAGGATGTAAAGCGGCTCCCCACCACGAAGGGAGCACACGGCCGAGATGAAGACGCCGTGCGCCCGCGACAGGTGGTTTCTGGCGCCTGTGCCGCCCGCCGCGCCGTAGGCTGAGATCCTGCGGAAAGCGGGCGCTGAGTCCACGGCCCTCGACCACCGGCCGTCGGTCCTCAGGCCGCCCGCCCGGGGCAGAGACTGTGACAGAGGAGGCTCCAGAAGTTCTCATCTGAAGGCCTTAGAGGCCGCAGTCCATTTTGAAGGGATGGGGAGACTAGGTTTGCACACCGAAAAGTTAGGAGAGTTGCACACTTATTTTAGGAGACTTCCCTTGGCGCCGCCGCTGCTTTGGGGCCCTGTGCTTGGCCGGGAAAGGCTCCCGGGTACGAGCTAACTCGGTGGCGACTATTGCGACCCTTCCCCGGGTTCCGCTGGAAGAAGGGACAGTCAAGGTCGCCCGTTCCGCAGGTCTCTGCGGAAGGCCCTAAGACGCAATGTGGTGCGCAGGTGGCCTTGGTTCCTCTGACCGCAGAACCTCCGACTCCCAGCGCTCCGCCCACCTCCATCCCTGCTGTCCACTTACAGGTACTGGCCGGGGCCGGGCGACCGCCACAACTGCACTCCTCTCAGAGGCCCGGCGGCCCCCACTGTCACCACCACGCTGCTGCCGGCGTAGGCCCCGTCGCACTGTGTTTGTGTGGGCCCGCGCGGACCACTGGCCCCGCAGGTGGAGAACCGCCAGGGCCCGTGGGTGCCTGAGAGCAGGGAGGGAGGGAAGGGTCGTAGAGCACCTGCCCGGCCCGAAGGCCTGGGCGTGGTGAGCGCAGACGGGAGGAAGGAGCTCGGAGCTCACCTCGATGAATTAGGGGAGAGGCTGGCTCCGAGCCGGTAAGTGGGGCCGTGACATTCGGGACCCGGGGGCTTGGAGCTGGCAGCGGCAGGAGCGAGGATGGCAGAAAAGGCCCCTGGGATTCCGAGCTGGAGCAGAGAATTGTGCCTGAAAGGTGACGGGGAGACAGCAGGGTTGGGAGAGGGGGCAGGATGTTAATGGAAGACGGAAAATAGAACCTCTCGACAGCCAGCCCTTGCCTCTTGCGGCCACGCCCCCGACCCCACCTAGCCAGCGCACTCCAGCGCTTGGAAGCCGGCCAAGACGCAGCTCTGGTCGCCGAGGCTCCGCAAGATGCCCACTGATACCGCAAGTTTCTCCCCTGGAGAGCCCTTCCCAGTGGATGACTTGGGGGCCGCACTGACCTCAGTCCTGCAGGCACCCCATCCTTTCCTCCACTTAGCTTGGCGGTCCCGCCCACAGGCGGCGCTGAGACCCCAGGGCCTGTCCCTCCTTCCCAAGCGACACGATCCGGGTCCGGGATTCAGGCAGGCACCGCGCTTCTCAGCATGCACTCTAGGAACACGGGCCTGGGAGCTTTGGCCGCGACGGGTGGAGGCCTCTGGAGGAGCCACTGGGACTCGGTCTGTCGCGACCGCCATCCCTAACCCTAGGAAGGTGCTTCTGGCTGGACGGTTCCTTGACTGCTAGAAGGCACTTACCCGCGGCTCCGAGCCACAGCAGCAGCCAGCCCGAGCGGCCCATCGCCTGTTCAGCCCGCCGCAGCTAGGGATGTAGGTAGGCTCAGACCTTGCCACTTCGGTCCGGACTGCCGCCTATAGGAGTGTACGGCCGCTCGCTAGTCACCGCCAGGTCCTAAAGCCGGCCTGACCACACCCACCTCAGACCCTGGGATGCTGGGCAGGGAAGGGCGGGGCGTGTGGGCAGCAAGGTCCCCACCTTCCTGGACAGGCCTTGCAGAGCCTCCATCCAAGGGCTCTCTGCCTGGAGCCACTGGGTTTGCTTTTGGCTGCCCCAGGGAATGTAGTGGCTATGAGGGTAGGAAGGAAGTGCCACCACTTTTGACAAAGTGGCAAGTCACACCCCAGACACCCTGCACCAGCTTCCAGGTCTCTCACAGCAGGAGTGGTGTGGTGTGTGCTCCATTGGTGGTGGTGGTGCAGTGGTGTGTGGGGGTTCGGGGTGGGGTGTGGGGGTGACACATGGAAAGTGTTCTTTAAACTGCCCCAAGGCATCATTATTTGCCATTACTTGTGTCTTTCAGGGCTTTTGTGACTGCCAGGCTGAACCGCCCGACACCCTTAAGAACATAGATCTCTGCGTTCACCTCATACAATTCTGTTGCCTGGGTTAACTCTGCACAACTTCTCACTGTGCTGTGAAAGGCAGGCGAAGGCCTGGGCCTGGTGTCAGCAGCTCCGATTGCTGGTACTAGTGTCCCTAGCCAACAGGTGATGGCGCACAGGTCACCACTGCTTGGAGACAGTGTCCCCACCACCTGAAAAATTCTACAAAAAGAAACTGCTCTGTAGCCCACAAGGCACCCCACAACTGTGAGGGCCACTAGCCTTCGGGTGGTTGTGTGTCTTGGGTCCTCATTCTTGTGCTCTAAATACTAATTTTGAGGACTGAGGCCTGCGTTTACTGTAAAACACTGCAGAAAAGAAGTTATAGTAGTTAGCTACTTGGTAAAGTCTCTGAGTGTAAGGGCTAGGTGTAGACACAACAGTGATTTTGTAAAAACTCTGGTCCCCATGCCCTATTTAACTCTGTAGATGTCCCATTATGAGGTCACAGAATTTACTTAGCAGGGCCCCTGTAAGCCAAGGGTTTTCAAAGTGTGATTGGTCCTGGACAGCAGCATCACCTGGGAACTTGTTGGAAATGCAAATTCTTGGGTTTCACTCTAGGCCTATTGAATTAGAAACACTGGTAGTAGGGCCCAGTAATCTGTTTCAACACACTCTCCAGGTGATTTTTGTCACGTTAAGTTTGAGAACTATTGCTGTTTGCAGATACAGTAGTTGCTTAATAAAACCTATTGTATAATTCTGTGTTCAGCAGCTCCATTTATGGGAAGTGAGTTCTATCTACAGGACACTCTACACTCAGCCTGATATCCATAAACATGATGATAAGTAATTCCACACAGAAAATGAAGCTGTAAGAAAGCTTAAGTGTTAGAATTCAGACAAAAGAACAACCTGGAAACTCTACCAAAAGAAAGAGTGATGAGGCTGGCCCTGTGGCATAGTGGTTAAGTTCAGCATGCTCCACTTCAGCAGCCCAGGTTCATGGATTCAGATCCCAGGTGTGGACCTATACAACTTGTCAGCCATGCTGGGGCAGCGACCCACATACAAAACAGAGGAAGGTTGGCACAGCTCAGGGTGACTCTTCCTCAAGAAAAAAAAGAGGAAGATTAGCAACAGATGTTAGCTCAGGGCGAATCTTCCTCAGAAAAAAAAAAAAGAGATGAAGTGACGAACCAGAGTTTATGCTTTGACCCAGTCCTCCCCAGCTCATGCCTAACCACAAATAAAGTCCACAATGGAAGGGGTGTTGTCGGACAGTGCTATAGACCGAATGTTTGTGTGCCCCCAAATTCATATGGTGAAACCTAATCCTCAAGGTGAGGGTATTTGGAGATGGGGAGGTGATTTAGGTCATGAGGGTTCCACTCTTATGGGTGGAACGGGATTAGTGCCCTTATAAACAGAGGCTTCCAGAGAGCTCCCATGTCCCTTCTGCCATGTGAGGGCTTTCTATGAACCAGGAAGTTGGCCCTTACCAGACACCAAACCTGCCAGCACCTTGATCTTGGACTTCCCAGCCTCCAGAACTGTGAGAAATAAATTTCTGTTGTTTATAAGCCACCCAGTCTATGGCACTCTTACAGCAGCCTAAACAGATTAAGACAGACAGCCACTGCACCAGTCTCATTTTTGGCTTCTTCATGTCCCAGGATGGCAGTTGATAGAAATAGGGGACCACAAGAAGACAAGATGCTGACCTCATTAAGGACACCTATACCCCAAGGGGACTGCTGAGAGCCCTTCCAGAAGGCACCCTATTCTCAAGAGCACTGCCCTGGGCTGGCTCCACTCCAGAACTGGGACTCACATTTTTGTTGTCCCAGATGTGGATTCAATTCTCACCTCCCACTCATGATTCCTCCCCCATCTCTCTCACAGTAGTCCAACTTCTCCCCCATCCCTTGATACCGATCCTGAATCAACACACCTGAAATCAGTTCAAATCAGATTCCCAAGAGATAAAATTTTTTTTTTTATTTCAATGCATAGCTATAGCATTCACACATCCTGACCTGGGGCGGGGGAGGGGGAGAGGGAGGAAGGGTGGACTTAGTTTGTCTCATCCCCAAGAGGGGGTAAGTAGCTAAGTCACCCTTCACTCCCAGCACAGACCCTCAGAAGCCCCTGATCCTGAGCTCCAGATCTCAGGACAGAAGGGTGGGGCTCACCCTGCTCCAGAAAAGCTCAAACAGCCACTCCCAGGAAGGCAAGCCTTCTGCTCCTGTCTCCTGCCCACCCGTAGGACACAAAGTCCTTCTGTCTGGCCAGGCATCTGCTGGTGAAGCCCAGGAGAACGTATCCATCTCTTCATCTGCAGCAGCTATGCTAGGTCTCTGAGCCCCCATTTTGGAGCATCCCTGAGGTCAGTCTCTGGAGGTACTGCTGACGCAGAGGGGGCAACTGGGGATATAGCTCAAAGCCCTCTGGGAGGGCAGAGTTGGGAAGCTTATAGTGCAGGAGGTGCTGCCGGAGACCCTGCAAAGAGGGAGGAAACTTCATGAAGTGGGTAGTAAGATCCTGTTGAGATCTCCGTCCCCCAAGACCCTCTACTCTCCCACCCCCCAGGATGTGCCCCACGTACCTCATCTGCCAGCAGCCAAGTTTTCTGCAGCATGCTCCTGCGGGCAGCCTTGACATCGTCCTAAAGGCAGAACAGGGATAGGTGGCACTGGGCCAAAGGCTGGTACCCATCACTGGCCTTGCCCAGCCCTCACCTCCTCCCCAGAGGCAGCTCACGGCAGGCTCCCTTCCTCCTTCTGGAGATGGGGATGTAACTTACTGAGCTCTTTGGGTCCTGGGAGAAGATGAAGCTGTTGACGTGGGCCACAGCCACAGCATAGAGCACGGGGCACCAGCAAGGACGGAGTGCACCAGTAACCAGGGCCCGGAAGTAGAGCTGAAGGAGAGCCAGGTTGTCTTCAGGAGGCCCTGTGTAGCACTCCAGGGACACAGGCAACTGTGACAGGGGAAATGAGACACGCTGGGTGAAGGTGGGAATGTGTATCACCTGAATGCAGGGTGGGTGGCTGATGGTCACAAGAACCCAGTCACGAAGGCAGAGATCAGGCCCTGCACAGACATGTGTCCCTCTCTGCCACAAGGATCAACGTGAAAGACTAAAGAGCTGGAAAGCAGGGGACACTGGGAAACTGAGAAGCCGTGAATTTTTACTGCCTACCACATCTGTTTAATCTACGTAAAATTAAAACTCAAAATGTCACGTTTAACTGCTTGATTATATTGTCAAACCTTTCAAAAGTTCATGTTCTTTGGACCAGTAATTCTCTTTCTAAAAAATTATTCTTAATCCCATGCAGAAATGATTATGAGAGAAATAGAGCTAAAGTTTATGTTCAATGGTGTGGTGTTTATCATAGTTACTTAAAATAGCAAAAAATTGGAAACAACTTTCCTACCCACCAAGGGGTTCTGATAAAATAAATTGGGGCATACCTACACAATGAATTATGTAATAATAAAAAATGTTGATTTATTAGAATATTTAGTGATGTAGGGAATGCTTATTACATGTTAAATGAAGAAAACATCATGCAGTGATTCTAATTTTATAAAAATATATATGCACATAAAAAAGATAAATCAAAATCAAAATGGTTACCACTGGGTAGTGGGATTATGGATGACTATAATGTTCTTTTTTTTTAATTCTTAAAAATATTTTTTCTTTTTAGTTTTTTATATAAAATATATATGTATATTTTATATACAGATATTAAATGTATTTATATATTAAAATACTTATAAGTTTACCAAAATAAGCTATAATGAAAATTAAAAAACAAATCTAAAAAAATAATAATTCTTTACAGCTTATAAATTTAACTCCTTAGCCTGATATATGAGGCCCTCTCAGACTTCATTAGCCTTGTTTCCAACATCTTCCCAAACTGAATCTGTTCTAGACTCCTCCCGCCTCCCACCGTGTCATACTCCTTCCTGCTTCAGCTTATGCTATTCCACTAGGTACATCCTACCCTTCCTCCTCAACAGTCCAAATCTACCCAACCTTCAACGCCCAGATCAACCCCTACTGCCACAAGGCCTTCTCCTTATGGGAAACCCATTTTGATCTTTGCCTTTTCTGAATCCTGACTCAACACCTAGAATTCGAACAATTTAGAACAACGTTGTTTTTTTAGTATATCTTTTCTAGACTATAGCAGCTCGTGAGCAAGGAGCTGTGCCTTGTTAATAATAACAAACACCTACTACATGCCAGATACTACGTTAAACCCTTTTCATGGATTCTCTTAATCTCCTCAAAGGCCCCCATGGGTAAGAGAAGGAACTGAGGCCCACCAAAGCTGCCTACTGCTCGGGACTGCCCCCAAGGCCCAGGACGATGCCCATGGTGGGCTCTGCTGCACTGAGAAAGTACCTGGGTCAGAGGCAGGCCCAGAGCTCGCAAGGCTCCCACATGCTCCCCAAAGAGGGCGAGGCGCAAGGTGACGCTGAACCGACGCTGCAGGGGAAGGAGGACCAGAGCCCCAAAGAGGTGGTCCCCAAAAGAGACAGCCTCAAAATGCTCCAGGAAATTGGCATAGAGGTCAGGGAAAGATGCCAGCCCCGGAAGTGGGCAATCCAAGTTGAGGGTTGGCAGGACTTCAGGCTGGCAGAGCTGGGCCAGCAGGGCTGCCACCAAACGTTGTACTGGGGTCTCCCGGAACAGTTCACTGTCCACCAGGAACACGCACATGAGCCGTGCCAGGCGGGCAGCAGGAGGTACAGCCCAGAGGGCCTGGGGGCGCCAGCTCTCTAGGACTAGCACCCACTGCAAGGCCCGCATGGCTGTGCCCACAGTGTCAGCAGGAGGGAGCCCCGAGGGGGTGTCTGAAGCCCGGTGGTAGAGGTGAATCAAAGGCAGGAAAGGCCAGTCAGTGGGCAGCAGTGGCTCCTTAGGCACAGGGAGCAGCAGGGCTGGGATTCGCTGTAGCTCCCCTCGGTACACGGCCTGGGAGGCTAGCAGGCTCGCTCGGGCCAGTGAGCAGTGGGTCAGATAGCAGCTGCGAATGCTGGAGAGGTCCTGGCAGGCCTGAGCTAGCTGAGCCCCTCGTTCACACCCAGGGTCCCTGCCACTCCGTAAGGACAGCCGGTCAGAGAAGTCAGCTGCCTCAGGACCCCCTGATGCTCCTTCCCTGTAACAGAATCCAAAAGCCAAAAATGAGGGCTGGAACCACAGTACCCAGAAGGCCATGCGTGCTCTCCAGAGCTTCCCAGGTCCAATCCCACTCCTCCCTGTTCCCCTAATAACCTTCCATGCAGTGTGTACAGCACTTAAGAGGATGGACAGTAAAGCCAGCTGCCTAGGTGCAAGTTTAGAGAACTTCTCTGTGCCTCAGTTTCCTCATAGTAAAATGGGGATGATAATAATATCCCTCTCATGGTACAGGTAAAATACTTAAAATACAGACAAATACTTAAGGGACTACCAAAGAGTAAGCACTGAGTAATGGTCAGCTAGTTTATACACCATTTTTAGCCATACAGTCACACTGAAGTCCCCTGATACTCTCCGGTATGGTTATCCTCTTCCTCGCTTCACTGATGAGGAAATGGAGGCTCTGACAGGTTAAGTGTAACCCATGGAAGACCGAGAATGAAACCCAGGTCTCCCGGGTCCAGATTCAGGGCTGCTCTGTCAACAACCACGGCAGCCCCTCAAAGGGCTGAGTTGATGCCACCAACCCTGGACCTACGGGAGGAACTCCAGCCGAAATACACAGCTCAGCAGTAGCTCATGGGCGAGGTGCTCGCTTCCGGGCAGCAGCCGGCTCAGCAGGGCCAAGGCCATGCCATGATGGAGGGCGGCATTTGTGGCCGCCATTGGCTGGAGTGTTGCCTGTGAACAGAACAACCGGGGGATGGCGGTGGGTGAGGGGAAGAGAGGACAAAGCAAAGAGCAGCAAGGAAGAAGAGATAGGCAAAGGGATCTATGCTGAAGGGCACCAATCCTGGGCATGTCTGGAGGAAAGCAGGGGCTGCGTGGTCTGCCAGAAGCAGCACAGGCTTCAGAGAAGCAGGATGGGGATAATGGAGCGGGGGGAAGGGGCAACATCGACAGACAGGGGCACCTACCGCTCTCTGGGCCAGGGTGAGTGCCAGGTACTGCAGGTGGCACTCATGGCGCAGGGCCCACGCAGAGAAGGGTGTGAGGTGTGGAGCGGCCACAGGAGCCGCGCATTGGAGGAAGTAATTCTGGAGTCCTGGGGCAGCCAATATGGCAGCCAGCTGAGGAAAAGGTAGCTTGTTAGATCTAAAGGTGACTTTGATTCCTTCTGGGGCTCCCCAGGTGGCTGCCTCCTCCCCAGACAAACTCAGAGAAGTGGGTACTGGCAGAAAAGGCGTCCCTTCCCCAAGGGGCGCCCCCTGCCCCTTCCTTCTGACTCCTGCCATCTTGGCCCCCTGCCTGGCCCCTAACCAGGAGCCCAAGACTCACCTGGCCACATAGCCCCTTGTGGATCCGGGCCAGGGTGTTGAAAAGAGAGAGGAGGGCTGTGAGGAACGGGAAGGGGGAGGCTGAGCCAGCCAGACTGAGAGCGGGGCGGCCTCCCGTGCAGCCCAGTGACACGAGGCTGGAGAGAGTTTCAGGGGTCGGAGCACAGGACAGCGGGTTGCAGAGAAGGGAGCAGCGCCTGAAGGCAGAACAGAGAAGCTGAGAGGAGCTCTGGCCTGATGTGTGCCGGGCTGGCAAACAGCTGCTTCGTCTGCGACCAAGGCTAGCAGGCGCTTGGCTGTGCAATCCAGCGCCCACATTCCTGAGAGCCTGACATAACTGCGGCCTGCTAAGTTTCCCTCAGGCTGAAGGGTTCCACTTGGGATGGCTTAGGGAGCGAGCCCCAGGAATTCCACAAGGAGAGACACCATCTCCTCACCAAGGCCCTCCACCACGACCCCCCGCCCCAAACCACACACACAGTACATACCCAAGGGAATCCCACAGGCTGCCCAGAGTGGGCTGGTTCAGCAAGGGCAGCAGCAGCTCCTCTGACAGGCGCTCCATGTCCTGAAGCCAATCTCCTGGGCACAAGCTTGGCTGGAGGACCGAGGAGCTCACTGAGCTGATGGCCCAAGATACCCATTCTCCTAGATCCAGGCCAAGCCCAGGATTCTAAGAGCCCGAGAGAGCCAGTGTTTGGAGGTTTCTGCCTTCTGACCCTTCTGGAGGGAGAGAAGAGCCTGAGGTTGTTCTGGCACCCACTGTCTAGGGGTCCTGAGAGAGCATAAAGGCTCCGGGGAGGCTGATCTGCTGCTTGGGTTCTCTGGTCCCCACCAACATAAACTCCTTGCAAGCTCCACTGGATATGGAGGTGAAAAGAGGAGGAAAGGTGAAGAATAGGAAACGGTGGGAATGAGGAGGCAGGAGTGGAGAGGGGGACACAGAGGGAGGAGGGTAGAGGGGTAAGATGGAGGCAGGGCACCCAGGGCATGGTGGGAGGCAGACAGGCAGCACTCACCTGCTGGCTCCAGGCCTGGTAGTAGGCATCCAGGAAGAGCAGGCAGGCAGTGGGCACCAGGCCCAGGGCACTCCACATCTCAGGTCTGGGAAGCAACTTCAAGGTCTGTCTTAGACATGGCTCCACCAGAAGCTGGAGCCCAGACACCTCTGTCCAAATGATCAAGGAAGGGGTGGCCGACAGACTGGCCTCAGCAGGGTCACTACAGAGGTGCCAAAAGGGGCTGCAGTGAGATCTGGCTGCCTCAACTCTGCTTTAAGTTCTAGTGACCCTCCCCCTGTGGAGGAGCACTCCTGCCTGTCCCAGAGCTCCCAGTAGGATGTCCCTGCCGGCAGCTCAGGGCTGTAACCTACCTGCTGGGCTCAGGGGCAGTGTTGCTGGCTGCCAGGGTCAGCTGGGTGAGGAGACTGAGCAAGGAGGCTATCCGCTGCATGGACAGGGGCCGAGGGGAGTGGACGTTGAGCTCCTTGGGCACAGCCTGCAGGGCCTGCATGAGCACTGGGTAAAGCTCCCTGGGGGAGAACAATTACCGCCTTCAGTGATGAAGGGAGATAGAGATGTACGATACAAGGCAAGGCCCCGCCCAGGGATCTGCAGCTGGTTGAGGAGGAGCAGGAGGGAGAGCCCAGCGCTGGGTACTCTTGGAAGCTTCAAGAGGGAAGGAAGGCTGGGGGCTGAAGGGAAGGAGGTAGCCCTTCAAGGCTTCCCTCCAAGAGGGAATTTAAATCTAATTTCACTGAGATACCAATGCTGCTGTGCACAGAACATGGTTAACCCCGCTTTGTTCCTCTTTCCCCGGGCTGGTCCGGACTACCAAGCCCTCTTCATTCCGCCCAGAATCCCCTCTTCCTTATTCTCAGCCTCCCTTCAAGCTTGAAACCTTGAGCAAGGCTGAGTCATCAGGTTAGGTGTGAAGGCAGAACTGCAGGGGTCTGCGAAGGAGCCTACCCACCCCCTCTCTCCTCACCGATAAAGATCACTGCCCTGGCCATAGGAGGCGGCCACGGCCCACAGACGGAAGGCCTCCATGCTCAGCATCTCAGCTTCCTCCGGGGGCAAGGCCAGTTCCTGGGGTGGCTCAGCTATAAAGCGGCGCAGGCGGCTCCGGAGATCAAAGCTGTTTAACTGGGGGTGGGCACAGAGTCTGGGGATCAAGGTCAGCTGGGGGGTCCCAAGTTTCAGGCCTCAGGTTCTCTCACTACAGAGATTGGCTCAACTCAGCCCTGTTCCAGGCCCCTCTGGTGCTGCAGGGTCATAGATCTGGGCAAGGGTGAAACTACCTCATCCATCCCTTCCCCCTTCCCACTTCCCACTTCCTCCTTCCTTCCTTTCCTCCCTCTGTCCTCCCCTTCTTTCAGCAAGCGTTTGCTGAGCACCTTTTTTAGGGCTACTTGGCTACAGGTGATGGGTGCCTATCTGCATGTGGCTCTTCTTGTCTGGGTCCAGGGAACAGGGAACCCCCCCTTCATATGAGAGCAGAGTAGGCCTACAGGATACACTAGGCTCCAGGTGACTAGCTCCTGCCTGGTGGTTTCTGTGCCAATTCTAAGCAATTGGGACAGATATGAAGAGGAAGCTGGCATGAACAGACCATCTAGTGTCCAGGAGCCATGCTTAGCCCCAACCCAGCCCTGTCTTGAGGCCCCATCCCTGCCCTGTGTCCTGCTCACCAGCCGGGCAGCAATATTCCTACCAGCCGAGGCCAAGACACGAAGTAGTTTCATGGCAGTAGCACAGGGTACTTTGTGCAGACTAGGGGTAGGCCCCACCCCCACTGGGGACCAGCTGGTGGGCAGGAACTCTCGAACCACGGTCTCTATCAGCCGAGGGCACTCCAGGACCTGTGGGGGAGAGGAGGCGAGGGGAGGTAGGTAGGCTGAGGGTCAAGACCAGGCCCAGCTATGCTCTTTGCCCACTCTCTGCCTCCTTCTCTTTCTCACCCTTGTGGCTGACTCCAGGGAATGCCGGGCCAGGCGGATGAGCACAGCCAGGATGTCAAGGACCACAGAAGGTCCTGGGCAGGTCACCTCCAGCACATAGCGCAGCCGAGGCAGCAGGTTGGTAGCCAGAAGGCCCTGAGGATAAGAGGGATAAACCCAATGCCAAATGCAGCTGGGCCCCAGGCCTTGATGACCCCTCTTGCGCAACATGTGCTTGTCCTCAAGGTCATGAGACACGTGCAGCTGGCCCAGCACCTTTACCTTGATGACATCATGTCGGGCCAGGTCAGATGGAGGCCGGTTTCCTTCCTCAGGATTCTTCCTTTTTGCTTTTTCTGCTGGGGGCTCTTCATCCTCATCCTCATCCTCCTTGTCCTCCTGGCTGGGCATCAGAGGGAACACCAAAGCTCCGTGGTACCAGGAGAAGGTGCTGTCAAGAAGCTCCTGCCAGAGGAAAGAGAGTGAGGGTGGGAAGTGGACGAAAGGGTCAGGCCAGGAAATGGGTCCAGGAGGAGAGGGCAGAAGCTATCCACCAAGGACAGAGAGGTAAGGCTCCTGGGCTTTGGGGCCTTTAGGAAGGTGATGCTGGATAGAGATTACCCAATCCCTGCTCTGCCTGGCAAAGCCTCAGCAATGAGGGCAAGCCCGGCAGGAGGAGTAGGGACCCTGATGCCTCAAAGCCCCGTTCCCATCCCTGTTGTACCTCATCTCCAGGAGCTACCAGCAGAGCCCGAAGAGCCCGGACAGCAGCTGCGATGACCCCATCCACTCTGTCATCCAGGGAGAAGCGCAGCAGGAAGAGGAAACCAGCATCCAAAAGGAGGTGCAAGACACTGCCCACTAGCTGGTCCCCAAACTCACCAGCCTGGGCCTTAGGGACAGGAGGATAAAACCTTGTTGAAGATGCTGAAGTTATAGTCTTTGTCCTAACCATTTACTTGCCCACCTCTGACCCTGGGCTTGCCCCGTTCCCAGGCTGACTCACAGACCCATGGTGTACGGGCTAGTGAGCCAGAGTGAAAAGGGCAGGAGGTGGAAAGAGGTAAGGTTGGGGGGTGAGGGGTCAGGGGGCAGGACCAGGCCAGCAGTCCACTCACCCTGCTGATGACCTGGGCCAACACATGCAGTGCTAGTCCTCTCTGCTGGGACACCTGGCTACGTGTCAGATGGAACAGCTCCTGGAGGGAGTACCCTGCTCTCTGAGGCAGGGACAAGAAGTCAGAAGGAGCCAAGACACAGGGCAGCACCCTCCCACAAATATGCAACAATCCATATATGCCAGGCACCGAGTTAGGTGTCAAGGGGAAGACAAAGAGTACTATCCCTTGCTTCTGCTCTCCATGGATCCTTCAACTGGTACAGAAGATAGGACTTGCATACCAGCAACCATAGCGTATGGCAGATTGGGAGGAAGGTAGTAATCGGCGTTTAACTTGCAACCAGAGAACAGGAGAGAAAGAAGGGGGACCTGGAAACGTGATCTAGTCTCAGTGGGTGGGCAGAGCTTGGAGGGCCCAGCATGGAACAGTAAAGGCATTCCCCAGAACAGGCTTCAGGAACCGAGCCTTGGAGGTCCTTGAGCACAGGGTGTATATGGCAGGAAGGCAGCAGGAGTGAGGGAGGCCGAGCTGTAGGGTCAGCAGGGACAGACTGGGGAAGGCCTGTCTTGCTGGGTTGAGGAGCCAAGACTATTCTGTGTGCAGAGGGAAACCAGGAAACTTTCTAAGGCAAGGAATGGCCTGAGCCAGGCCAGAGGAAATCAGTATGGAAGCCCCATGAGGGACAGAATGGCAAGGCAGAGAGTGGAAGATTGAGCAGACAAGAGGGAGCAAGGCTGTTATCTAGGAAGCATCATGGGGAGGTGACAGACAGCAAATTAGCAAGTTCTGGCAACTGACTGGAATGTGAGGGAACGAGAAGATTTCAAGCCTAAGAACCTGAATGGACAGCAAGGCCATGAACTGGAATAGAGCACGTAGGAGTCCTAGGCAACTGAGGAGAGGTCCTTTTCCACGTGGCTGAAAAGCAAGGAGCGCTGCCCAGTCCTCCCTGGGTCCTATGCCTCACCTCCGCCTCCTCTCCATGGTGGTGCAGGCCCAGATGGGTGGGCAGGTCCACATCAGGGGCCAGTAGCTCTCCCTGAAGACTGAATCGGGCCTGCATCCTCTAATGAAGAGAGAAAGAGGACCATGCGCTGAGGGCAGCAGCAACTTCCCCACACCCACTCCTCACCTTTAATCCCAGGACTCTCAGGACACAGCTCCTAACTCTACCTCTGACTGGAAATGGGGTTCCTCTGGCCTTGGGGGTGAGGCAGGGAGAGGAGAGTGAGCACAAAGGAGAGATGTTTCTCAAGCTCGGGGGAAGAGAAGGGCCTGAGTTCTGGTAAAAGAGCCACAGCCCCACTTCTACCCCGCCCACCCCTCATAGGCCAGTTGGCCCTCCTCACCTCCTGTGTCTGCTGCCGCCGGAGTGGGGGCAGGTCCTGGGTCCAATGGAGCTTCTCCAGCTCAACAGTGTCCATGTGCAGCCATTCTTTGTGGGGGGTCATGGGCAGTGCCAGAGCTGGGGAGACGGAAGCAGAGCAGTATTCCCTAAGGGGCTCAGCTCACTGATCCTCTGGGGTCCCAGCCATCACCCAGTAGCTGCCACATCCATCTCTGCCCTAGGGTCTGAGCAGTCTCTGCCCTCAGCTATGGCTAATGGCATAGCCCAGGGGCTGGAACTCCTGGGAACAGGACAAATGTCTCAGATATGGCAGAACATACCCAGTCCTGGGCTCTAGCCCCCTCCCCTGTTGACCCCAAGGATTTGTTGGGAGGGGAAAGAGGAAGAGAAGGAGGTAAGGAAGAGAAGAGAGGGGGATGGGAGGACCACATACACCAGGGAAAACATAATTCTCCTCTCTCTAGCACCAACCTTCTAAAGGAGGAGGAGAGTGGGTCCAATGAGGGGGGAGCTACACCGCTTTAGTAGGGCAAGAAACAGACACACACCCACAGCATCCTCCTCCTTCCTCACCCCAACCCCCACTCAACCTGCTCAGTAGGCCCGGAGCTTATCCAGGGGCAGAAGGTTCCTGGCTCTCGTAATTTAATTTCTTCTTTTGTTAATCACTAATAAAATAATCCACTTCCTAGGAAATGAGTGCTCCCATTGGCCTCTCTGCTTTGTAAGACCTGCGTCAGACTCTTCCTTTCCCATCGCCGTGGCCCTGCCATCTTCCCCCAATACTGAGAGCAGAGGCAGAAAGAGCTGTGGGATGGATGGAGCCAGAGCTGGGGCAGCTACCACAAAGGCAGGGGGCAGACGGTCTGCCAGAGGAGGGGGCCATTCAGCCACCACACCCTGCTGCCTCTTACCAGGGAGGAGAGAGAAAGAGCAGTCACAGGACAAGAAAACAGGAAGCATGTGCAGGAAGAATATATGCATTAGCAAATGAAGATTGATTTCAAGGCAATAATGAGGATTAACATTAGATGTCAGAGGACAGAGAAGACTCTCCCTTTTCCTTTCTGCCAGGCCTAGGAGACGGGATACTTTCCTCTACTTTTATTCCCCCTCCTCCACACCTGGGGCTCCTGGCTCCAGCTCATCTTCCTGCCTGGGCTCAGTAGCAGGAGCTGGCACAATGGGCTCCTCTCCAGTGACCTCAACAGAGGGGCCTCCTGGCCTCTGCTCCTCCGCAGCCTTCCCTCCTGCTTGCTTGTGGGTGCTGCTGCGAGATCTCAAGAAGGCAACCAGGCTGGGATCTGGAGGAGAGGGTGGCGGGGAGAGTGGGTGGGGGCAGATCCTCCCCAGCCTCCTATAGACCTGAGACCTGCTGAATACTGCCTGCCTATAGGTGCCAAGGCCAAGACAAGCCACTTTCCGGCCCTGATCTGAGCCCCCTGGGCTCTCTTGGGGCCCCAGTGACCCACACCTGTCACTGAGACCTGCGTGCCCACCTTTCCCTCCACTCTTCACAGTTCCCTGGCCCAGGTCCCTCTGCCCACTTCTGTGTTTGGCTCCAGGTCAGAGGCCCAAATAAGTGGCTGTGGAATAAATGAAGGAATGTTGACTACAGCCAAAGAGAATAATTTCTCTCACTTTCAGATAATTTATTTATGCACAAATATTCACTAAAAACCCAAGATATACTCTGCTCCACATACGGTTTGGAACAAGACTGAGTTGGTGCTATCGTTTGGGTGAAGAGAAACAAGGAGGGAGGCGTGGTACAGTATAGCATCATATAACAGAACCTACTGTAGCTGTGCTGGAGTACAGCTACAATATAGTGTCTCACACTAGTGTAGTATAGTATACACTGCACAGTGGTTAAGAGCAGGACCTGTGACACCAGATGCACCTGGGTTTATACCTCATCTGTGTTCCTTTCCAGCTGTGTGACATGGGGGAGGATTTCTTAAAGTTGTAAGCCTCATTTCTTTTCTTAAGTAAATGAGGTTAGTACCACCTACCTCACAGGAACTGTTTGAGGACAGAATGAAATAATGCATTAAAGTAGTCAGCACATGGGGCCGGCCCCGTGCCCATGTGATTAAGTTCGCGCCCTCCACTTCGGCGGCCCAGGGTTTCACCAGTTTGGATCCTGGGCGTGGATATGGTGCCAGTCATCAGGCCATGCTGAGGCAGCGTCCCACATGCCACAACTAGAAGGACTCACAACTAAATAATATATACAACTATATACTGGGGGGATTTGGGGAGAAAAAGGAAAAATAAAATCTTTAAAGTACTCAGCACAGTGCCTGGCACTCACAGTAAGCCTGCCTCCAGAAGTAGCAGTCCCTTCCTAGCCCAGTCTGGGCAGGAAAGCCAGGTGCCCATACCAAGCTGAGCCAGCAACCGCTGCTGCTCCTGCAGGATCTCCTCGGGAGCCATGGCTTGCAGTCTCGCTACATTCTCTTCATGGATGGTCTGGGCTTCCTGCTCAGCCTCCTGGCCCCTGAGCCCCTTCCCTGTGACCAGATGGGGTCCCTGGAAGCTGGAGCTGCCACAGGGAAGCTGGTTGCCCTGCTCCCTAGGTGTGAGTGCCTCAGAGGTCACAGCACCTGGAAGAAGTGTATGATCAGTTTCACCGCCTCACCCCAACTGGGCCTTCTGGCCCTTTCTCTAACCCCATTAGTCCTGGAGACAGATGGAGGCCCAGAGTTTTCCCAGGCACAGAGTAGAGACCCCCATGGGTCTGGCATAGGACTCCATACACCCTGGGGTTGGGTTGGTGATCTCTCCACTCATCCTCCCCATGGACTTATATGAGGTTTCCCTCAGAAATATCCTACACTCTGACTCTTCTCTGGAATGTCTAGAAAGCCACCTGCCTCTAGGGGCCTGCTCTCAGTTCTTCCACTAGTAATTTGTATCATTAAAGGAATCTTGGCCTACATCTTTATTTTAGTCTCTGCCAGACACTTCTACCCCCTTCCTTTCCCCTAGGGTCAAGAAATGGCCTGCCCGCTCTCTGTACCTAAGACCCAGATGTGGACCCAAGCCACCCATATGCAATACTCTAAGTGGGGATATGGGACACCTTTCTTTTTAGATGGTTCAAATGCACTTCATATTTGAGGCAGGAAGACATATCCAAAGTGACTCTATGATTGTGTCTTACCAAAAGTCCGAGCCCCGGCCTCTTCAACCCCAGCTCACCCTCTGGTGGGTCCAGGATGGACACAACTTCTCTAACTGCTGGGACTCTGGCTTCAGATACTCTCCTTGCTGCAATCTCCTGGGCAAAGATGCTTCTCTTACCAGACGTTGCTGCCTTCCCCTATACGACAAAGAGAAAACCCAGGTGACTGATGCTCATTATCCTATTCTCATCTTAATCTCTTTATACCAAGGTCACTGGAACAAAAGGATAAGAGAGACTTATTCAGTATCCCAGGGTTACAACCCTAGTCCTCAGAAAAAGCAAGGCTCTTTAGAAGCACAGATCCTGAAGTCTAACAGACTTGGTTGGATTTCCAGCTCTTCTATCAATTACATGTGTGGTGTTAGACAAGTTATTTATCTTTTGGAGGTCTCTGTTACCTTATCTGAAAAACGGAGATAAGGATACCCACCTTACACACTTGTTATGAGGATTAAATGAAATAATACATATGAAGTACTTAGTGTGACAGTGCTTTAACAACAGAAGTACTCATCATTAAGATTATCAACCTGGGGAAGATTCACAATGAGGCTGTCCCCTAGGCATCACCTAAGGTTACCCCTGCCTACCTGTCTCCCCTGTGAGCGATGGAATACGGGAGGGAAAGCAACGCCACTGGGCAGAGGCAGATTCACAGCCGCTGAACTTGTATCCCGTTCCTGCAGCACAGCACAAAGTAGTGAAGATACAGAGATGTTCCTAGGCTGGACCCTATCCCACCAACCCCAGTTCTGTATGACTAGAACCTCACTCTAGGGAGTCATGAACCCACCTTACTTCTCAGGGCCCGGTGATTCTAAACCAGCCTCCAACCTGACTGCACAGGGCACAGAAGTCTCACCTTTCTGAATCACCCTCTACTCATAAAGCTCACCACCTCCACCCAATATCTTTGTTGCTCTAGGACACGTTGTCCCACTCAGCCAGGGTGAGACGCACAATAATCTTAGTCAAGACAGCAGTGATGTGCTGATCATGCCTGTTCAGCCTCTCTTCAGGGTCCTCATGTTCAGGCACGGGACAACCAGGGCTGGGCCTGGCTCTCTTCGGGGGAGCAGGAACCAAAGCTGGGGGCAAATCTGGGAGATCTGAGAAAGAAAAAAACCCAGATGTGAGGATGGCTTATACCTTCCGAGGAAGACACTGCCGGCTAGAGGGAAAACAAAGAAAGAAAGACAGCTGCCAAGCGGCCCTGGCTCAAGCTGTGTCCCCTTGAGCAAGATATTTAACCTCACTAAGCCTCAGTTTCTTCATATGTAAAAATAGGGCTGCAGCAAGAGAGGCCATGCAGAGTCTGAAATAATGATGGGGCAGAATCCAGCCACATCAGGAAGAGGGAGGGGGCCCTGAGGCTGTTCCCCTTCTCCTTCCCAGCCTCACACCCACAGCCACTCACTGTCCAGCATCACTACATCTCGATGATCCTGCAGCGGAGTTTGGTTTGGGTTAGTGTCGCCATCTCGCCTACTTCCTTTCTTCACCAATTGTACGGCTGGGGCTGCACCAGCTGCAAGAAACTGATTCTGGAAACGCAGCAGGTCCAGCTCAGACTCCCCTGGCTTTGGTCTTGACAGCATCTTGACACTCCTGCTGCCTCCCCAGTGTGAATCTCCACTGCTTCACTGTGGGGATTCCCTCTCATTCACCCCTAAAAGGAAGAAAGATAATGGGCGCTCTGCAATTGAACCCCTATTCTCCTTATTGTGCATCAGAGAAGGCTCTTTTTTTTTCTTGGGTTCATGTCAACTCATTTCTCCTCATTCATACCTTATCGCCATTCCCTCCCTATTTAGCCTTCCGTGATGTCATCAGCTTAGCAACAATATTTACTGCCAACTTAGATTGTTTACAATCGGTGGACGATAAAAACTCTCAGGAACAACCCTAGTGGAACTAAGGAAAATGCTACCAGGACCCAGGCAGATAATCAAACTGGAGAGAACATGCCTGGCCTAGAGATATTGAAATTATTAAAAATCTTGGGCTGTAAAAGATCAATATATAAAACTCATTTGCATTGCTATATACTAGCAAAGAACAATCACAAAATGAAATTAAGAAAAAAATTCCACTTACAATAGCATCAAAAAGAATAAAATACTTCGGAAAAAATTTCCCCAAAGAATCACAAGACTTGTACACAGTCGGGCCCCACAACTGCCCCCAGGCGCCCCTGGACCACCCACGCCTACAGAGAAATCACCGAGTCTCTGCTTTTGCTGCCGGCGGATGGGGGACCATGCCCGAGATCTCCGCACCGAAGAGTCCGCGGCCCCTCCTGTGCCGACCACAGACACTCGGGCAGGCTCCGACAAAGGAACTGGACACTCTGCACAGAGCCCTCCGCCGGGGTCCCCTGACGTCTGTTCCTCCAGCCAAGCCACCTACTTGCTCCAAGACCGCCTGGGCGCCGCCATCTTGCCCCGCAAATGCCGCGCTTCCGCCGCCGCCAGACGTGAGCTTCCGCCCCGCAGCCTGGCCCCGCCCCTCCCGGACCTGGCTCCGCCCACTCTGGGCTTTGCAGGCTTGGCGTTCCAGACCTGCAAGAGCGAAGATAGTCGGTTTGCGGTGTCCTGTCCCACCACGTAAGCTCTGAGTCGACGCTCAGAACACTCATCCTTCCGATGTACAGCAGGCACAGGCCCTTCTACACATACAACACCCGTGACGGAGGCAGAGGGTTCCTCAGACGCCCCTGTGCACTCACCACTCCAGATAACTACATCCCGCACCCCAGCACCCAAGCTCACGGGCAACACCCAGAAACCTGCACACACACCGGTGTGGCCGCCCCAGTGTGTTTATGAGCGAGCAAGAAGGTAACTGTGAAAAAGGAAAGGCGAGGCCCAAGGAAAAAACGTTACAGGAGTAGTTGTGGTGAGAAGAGAGAAGAAAACAGCCTCATTGCCGGCAAGGTGATCCCCTTCTTGAGCAACCTGCCTTTGTTCCTGCCGGTGTCCCTTCTCGGAAATGTCCCTTCTTGGAAATCCTACCTCTTTTCCCTTCCACCCCCAGCCCCCAAAGTCTTTCTCTTCAAAGTCTTTCTCTTCGTTTAAGGCCTAGCTGGAATCAACTCTAAAACCTTTGTCAACTGGTCCTACTCTCACTGAACATTCCTTGGAATCTTCCACCTGCACCCCGCTGGGTGGCATCTTGGGAACGCACTGCCCACTATCAACTATCACTGGTTACCTTTTCACAAGCATCTGTCCTGTTCCCTTGACTAGACTGTCTTTTTTGCATCCATAATGCTCAGCACCCAGCAGCATATTGCCATGCACATATGACCCTAGTAAATCATTCCTTTATTGAAGGCCATCTTTTTTATTTATTTATTTTTATTTTGAGGAAGATTAGCCCTGAGCTACCATCGGCCGCCAGTCCTCCTCTTTTTTGCTGAGGAAGACTGGTCCTGAGCTAACATCCATCCCCATCTTCCTCCACTTTATATGTGGGACTCCTGCCACAGCATGGTTTAACAAGCAGTGCTAGGTCCACACCCGGGATTCAAACCAGCAAACCCTGGGTGGCCAAAGCAGAGCACTCGAACCTAGCTGCTAAGACACCAGCCCGCCTTGAAGGCCATCTTAAGGCAGCCAACGTTAGTTTAGTGGTTCTCAAACTTTAGCAGGCATCAAAATTACCTAGAGGGCTTGTTAAAACAGATTGCTAGGCCTCACCCTCAGAGTTTCTTATTCAGTAGGTCTGGCATAGGACACAAGAATTTGCTCTTCTAACAAGTTTCCAGGTATTCTATAGAATCCTTCTCTAGTTCTCTTGGTCTCAACTGCGGCAGTAAATTTCAGCTACTAGGATTTAGCCAGCCGTGGGATCTAAAATAGTACTGGACCTGATCAGAAATTATGGGGAATGAGGGTGGGGGAACTGGAGCCAAAGATGCAGAAAGAATAGATAGTAGAAAATCGTTGTTTGCAACCACTAATGAAATAATCGCTCCAGGCAATGATCATCAATGACTGATAAAACTATTAGGTAAAAGTTGTGAGGACTTCATATGGATGGATCAGGTTGCCAACTTAACGTCACTAAACTGCCCTTAGCATCACTGGACATAATGTGCCTTCTGACCTGATGCAATTGGAAGTACAAAACACCTCCCAAGAAACCTTCATGCCAAAAAATTGAACCTGAATCTAGTCAAGTATCTAGATCTAACTACCAATCTATAAGAAATACGCACTGTAAAGGAGCGTGTTAAATGATAGCACAAGGATACAATTAACAAAATCCAGATTGTGGAAAATTCTTCAAAGGACCCAGTTTCTTGTATAAATTTCACGTTCAGGAGAGAAGGGAGACCTTTTATAGATTTAAAAACACATGAGGGGGGCTGGTCCGGTGGCACAGCGGTTAAGGGTGCATGTTCTGCTTTGGCGTCCCGGGGTTTGCCGGTTTGGATCCTGGGTGTGGACATGGCACCACTTGGCAAGCCATCCTGTGGTAGGTGTCCCACATATAAAGTAGAGGAAGATGGGCACAGATGTTAGCTCAGGGCCAATCTTCCTCAGCAAAAAGAGGAGGATTGGCAGCAGATGTTAGCTCAGGGCTAATCTTCCTCAAAAAAAACCCAAAAAACAAAAAACCACACACATGAGGGGGCCTGTCCTGTGGCCAGTGGTTAAATTTGCTCACTTGGCTTCAGCAGCTCGGAGTTCATTGGTTCAGATCCTGGGCACGAACCTACACACTGCTCATCAAATAATGCTGTGGCGGCATCCCACATAGAGGAACTAGAATAACTTACAACTAGGATACATAGCTATGTACTGGGGCTTTGGGGAGAAAAAAAAAGGAAGATTGGCAATAGATGTTAGCTCAGGGCCAATCTTCATCACCAACAAAAAGCACCCCTTAAAAATACATGAGACTATCAGTTAAATATATGGTCCTTGTTTGCATCCTGATTCAAATGAACTCATTGTAAAAAGATGTTTTTTGAGACTGTTGGGGGAAATGAAACACAAACTGGGTTTTATAGGATATTAAGGATTATAAAAAAAATTATTGTGTATGGATGTAGGGGTTTTTTTGAAAAATAATCTTTATTTTAGAGTAGTTTCAGATTTACAGAAAATTCGCAAAGAAAGCATTTCCATTTATCCCAAACATAGTTTCCCCTGTTATTAACATCTAACATTAATATGGTGCATTTGTTAGACTTAATGAACCAATATTGACATATGATTAGCAAGTAAAGTCCTTACTTCATTCAGATTTCCTCGACTTTTCCCTCATGTCCTTTTTCTGTCCCTTCCAGGACACCACAATACATTGAGTTGCCATGTCTCCTTAGGTTCCTCTTGGCTATGACAGTTTTGTAGACTTTTTGTATTTTTGATAAGTTGGACAGTTTAGAGTAGTACTGATAGGCTATTTTGTAGAATGTCCTTCTGATGGGATCCGTCTGATGCTTTCCTCAGGATTAAACTAGGGTTATAGGTTTTGGGGAAGAAGACCACAGAGCTAAAATGCCATTTTTATCACATGGTTTCAAGGGTACCTACTATCAACGTGCATTGTCACTGTTGGTCTTAACCTTATTCACCTGGCTGAGGTGGTGTTTGTCAGATCTCTCCACTGTAAAGTGACTTTTCCCCCCTGCTTTCCCTCCTGTCCTCTTTGGAAGGAAGTCACCATGCACAACCCACACTTGAGGGTGGAGTATCTACATCAATTATTTATAATTTTTCTGTGTGGGAGATTTGTCTATGCTCCCCATTATTTTTTTTTCTGCTTTTTCTCACCAAATTCCGCCAGTACAAAGTTGTATATTTTAGTTGTGGGTTCTTCTAGTTGTGGCATGTGGGATGGTGTCTCAGCTTGGCCTGATGAGCGGTGCCACGTCTGCGCCCAGGATTCGAACTGGTAAAACCCTGGGCCACCAAAGTGGAGCGTGCGAACTTAACCACTCGGCCATGGGGCTGGCCCCTACCCACTAATTTATCTATTCAAATATAAATATATCATTCTGTGTGTGTGTGTGTGTATTTGTGTTTTGTTTTTTGTTTTTGAGCATGTCCTTACTTCCTGGCATTACAAGATGCTCCAGGCTTATCTTGTATCTTTCCTGCCCCAGCCATTTCTCCAGGGACTCTTGGTTCCTTTTATTGGAAAATGGTATTAGAAACCAAGATTTGGATGTTAGGTGTGCTCATTTCTCCTGGGGTGTTTTACTTTTAGGCCCTTCTTAGCTGAGAAAGGAAATATATATGTGTATACTGTTACCTGTACACGTCTATAAATATTTCTGTATGTAACCATCTGCACAGATATATGGATGAGTGTTTTTTTAAGTCTCTTACAGATAGTGTAATATTTACAGCCGAAATTAATTATATGGCTAAGATTTGCTTTTAAAAACTCCAGCAAAACAACAACAACAACAAAAATGGGACAATAGAACACCATTGGCCAAGATAATCATGGAAGCAGAGTGACTGGTACATTGGAGATGCATTATACTATTCTGTTTAATTGTGTGCACATTTAAAATACCCCATAATAAAAAGCTTTTTTAGAAATAGAGCCAGAAAAGCCTCCCGTGTCAGGCTGCAGTTCCAGAGGCTCAAAAAGAGAAATACAGCCAGCCAGATAAAGGGCATCCACACACACTCACACTCACACGTGAAACTTCCTCTCAGAGCCATCCCTAGGCGAAATTTTGAAGAGGACACATTTTTTTCTTCCACACGTTTGGATCCAGGTTTTAGAAAACCCAAACTTATTCTTCTCTTCCTACTTCCTCAATGCGCTTTTGGGGAAAGTCTAATCATTTGAAAGTCCCCTTGTGACTATAAGTCAAAGTGTCTCTCTGTCTAGGTCTCTCCTAGGAATTTACCTTTCCATTTTGTCTCCAACTGGACAAGGAGTGGCGTTGTTTCTGGCTTAGGAGTTTCAGGCAAAGAGGGTTTGGCAGGTGCAGCAACAGGCCCCAGTGCCCCTGGCATCACACCTATAGGTAGTTTTCCTCTTGGCCCCAAAGGCATAGATCTCTTGCCTTCTCTGAGGTGGTGAGGAACACAGTCTGTGGCCTGCCCCATTACTTACACAGAACTTCCCAACTCTCACCTCTTTAACCAGTATTTGGGAAAGAATAGGTCCCTGGGCCAGCAAGACTGCCGTGACCCCATGGCTGACTTTGGTTTCTCCCCTCCCTTTAGGGGGACAGGAGGAGGTCCTTACTCTGAAAAAGCTGAAGTAGCTGCTTCCTGAGACTGCTGAAGGTTGCCGTCAGGGTGTTCTGCCACTGTGGACAGATGGTTTTTATTTCCAGGTTTGTGTTTTTCTTCTCCCAATCCTTGGCCTCCTTGGGCAGTCCTGGGTCATAAAAGGCAGAGAGTGGGCAGATACTTATTTCACCCGGGCAGGGAGATGCCAGGGCCCAACCCAGCTCCATCCATAATAAGGGGCTGCTGCTGGCCCTTCCTTTCCCCTGCAGCCCCCTCCTTCTCCCCTGGGATAGATCATAGCTGGCTCTGGTTCTCTTCTGAGGACAGAAACTCCTGGGACAGCTGTTCCTGCATTAGGTCAAATACATTTCCTGTTGATTTGATTAGTTTCCTTCCAAGCCATGCATTTAGGAAAGGAAGGGAGATTTTGCAGGCATCTATTTGCACAGGCAGCCAGCCTCCTCCAGTTAACACACACACACACACATGCACACATTTTCTCCCCATCCACCCACTAAGCGTCAGTCACATTTAGAGTTTGCACAAATGCACACCCTCCCTCATACATCACAATGCACACCCTCTCACCCACCTACACACCTCTTCCACAAAATCACACCTGCTCACATACCCTCAAAGCACGTTCCTATACCATGCCCAGAGAGAGAGAGAAAGATGAGGGAGATAGGTAAGAAGAGCGGGTTGTAATGGTTCAGGAAGGCAAGCACTCTATGTATAAAGCTGAAAAGTCAGAAGACCAGGACCCCAGAGTCCCCCCTACCCTGCAAGTAGAAGTAGCGAGAACTGAGAGAGATTTAGAAGCAGGGGTAGAGGAAGCAGACTCGGGGCTCCTGGCCCCACATGGAAACATGTCCTGCCCCAGGGTGACAGTGCCGTGCCTCAGGCCTGCAGCTGAGGTAGGAAGTTTGTGAGTGGAGAATGCAGCGGCATCCATGACATGTCTGAGAAGCCTATTTTGATTGGTGGCAAAGGATGGTCCTTAGGCTGAGATTCCCTGTAAGTTCAGGAAATGATGGGGAGGAAACGAGGGGAGAAAAGAAAGTGGAGGGAGGGGTTTGGGCTCTGAGTTCAACATCCTCTAGGAGGGGTATTTCCGATGTCAGCCAGAGTCAACAGGAGGAGGCTTCCTTTCACTGGAAACTTGAAGTCCCTTCCAGAGAGGAAAGGTCAGGGAGAGGGCCTTGAGAAGTGACAAGCGCTCAAGTGCAGGGTTGCAGCAGCCACATAGCCCCAGCAGCTTTGGCCCTGGAGAATCTGGCTTCAGCCCCACACTGTTGTCTGCCTGGCCTGATCCAACTCAGTTCAAGCTCAGGAGCTGTGGATTCTAGAATAGAGCAAGTCTTTTCCTTTAGGAAAGAGTCCTGGCCCCCACCCACAGTGCCCAAGAAAACTGGCAGAGCGCTCAGCTAAGGGGAGACTTCAGGCCCCTGCCGTCCAACCCTAACAGCGGGTCTGGAGTCTCTCCCTGTGCTGCCGCCTGGGGGCGCCCCCAGCTGGGTCTGAGACTGCCTCCAGCACTGCTGTTGTTGTTATCATTAGTATAATTAATAAACAAGCACTAATGGGGCCAAGTGGAAGAAGAGGCAGGCCCCTGCTGCTCAGAAGGAGAATCCCTGGAAAGATCCAGTGAGGCTGTGGGAAATGGGGGGGTGGTGTGCTGAGTGGATTGTCCCTCCTCCCCACCCAGGACTTCTGGGAAGGACTCTTTGGAGTAGGCTCCAGGGGACAGGTAGAGAGAGGCAAGGGCAAGGGGAGGGGAACACTTGGTAGGCTGGATTTGGAACCAGTTCTGCATCTGCCTGATAGGATGTCTGTGGGCACAGCCACCCCCATGATTACTGGTTGTGGGGCAGGCCAAGCTCTGAGACAATTATTCATTCACTTAACAGGCATCTATTTATGGAGCGCCTACTGTGCGCAAGGTGGTCTACTAATAATAGCTTAATAGCTAATGTTTTATTGGATATTGTGAGGACACAGCCAACTTTCACACCATGTCCTGGGGAGTGCGGGGGTAGAAGCAGCGAGGCAGCTAGGAAGAATAACAGCCCTTAAAGATATGGGCCATTGGGCCTTCACCTATCTAGTGTAGCAGTGGGGGTGGCAGATAAAACCTGAGAACTACTAAGAAGATCTTGGAAAACTCAAGATGCGAGGTCCAAGGTCTTGGAGATCAAGAGGTGGAAAATGGAGCACGAATATGGGGAGTTTGGGTGAAAGCATCAAGAGGCACAAAAGGGTGCTAGTAGATCCTGTGGGGGGAGCCCTGAGTCACGACAATTTCGGGGGCCTGATGGTTGGGAGTGTGTAGGGGATTGAGATGCTTTATGTCCTGGGAGGGGGGTGCTGGGTTCTGGGATCAGAGTCTGGACAAAAGTTGGGGTGTGGTAGAGGCTTCTAGCGAGGTTTTGAGGGAAGAATCTGGAGTGTCGGGTTTGAAAAGATGCTGGAGTGGGAGAGGGGCGTGGCTGGAGTGCCCATCCAGGGGACCGAGCCGGATCCTCGGGTTCGGGACTGGGGTGGCCGGGGCTGGGGGTGCTGGCCGGGGCTGGGGAGGTCTGTGGGCGGGGGTCGGCCCGAGGCCGGACATCGGGCCGGTAGCGGCCGGTTGACGCTCGGAGCGAGCCGCCCGGGGCTCCGCGGGGGGGCGGTACGAGCTCGGGCTGCGGGCGGGCGGGCGGGCCGGGGAGGAGGCGGCGGCTCGGGGAAGAACATGAATCAGCGGCGGCGGCGACGGCGGCGACGGCTGTGGAAGGAGCGCGGTGGCCCAGGAGCGGCCCCGGGGACCCCGCGCCGCTGACGGCGGCCGCCGCGCCTCGCCGCGGGCGCGGGGCTCCGAGGCACCGGCCCCAGCGCCGCCCCCGGGCCGGCCCCCGCCCCTCCCGGGCCCTCCCCTCCGCTCCCCTCCCCTATCCTCTCCTCCGCCCTCCTGCGCCTCCTCCCTCGGCGCTCGCGGGCCGGGCCCGGCATGGTGCGGCGGCGACGCCGATGGCGCTGAGGCGGAGCATGGGGCGGCCGGGGCTCCCGCCGCTGCCGCTGCTGCCGCCGCCGCCGCCGCCGCTGCTGCTGCTGGCGGGTCTGGCCGCTCTGCTGCTCCCGGAGCCCGCGGCCGCAGGTAGGGGCTGGCCCGGGAGGCGGCGGGGAGCGGGGGGCTGCGGAGGGGCGCGGCCGGGGTCGGAGCCCAGGGACAGTAGCCGAGCGAGCCCCGGGCCTGGGCGGGCCAGAGATTGGAGTGGGGGGATCGAAGCTGCGAGGCCGGGACTTGGGGGCTGGGGGAAGGGGCGCAGCGGGGTGTTCGCTGCCGGATCTCGCTTCGGGGCCCCCACCCCCAACTTTCTCGCGCCCGTGGCTCTTCTGGCGGGGTGGAAGGGAAAGGAGTGGGGCTGTGGGCTGAGTGGTCCGCGGGGGCTGTTTGGGACTGGGTTTTCCCGCCTCGATGTTCCTAGTTGTTTGCTCTCCCCTCCCAGTCCTGGGGACCCCATTCCGCCCGGCCACACACGAAGGTCCCACTCTGAGCTGAGCACCCAAGAGGCACCCCTACACCATTCAGGTACAGGAGCTGTCAGGGTGCCCAGTCACAAAACACATCTGGGCATACTCTAGTTCCTGTGCCCACTTAGAGCTTCCTGAAACTGGAATGTTGAAGAGGATGGGCTGGGGCAGGATTGCTGGTCTTTGTGGGGGTTAGCCTTGTGTTTCCACATAGCAACCGAGGCATTTGCCAGCCTTAGGAGTGCTGCTTGCAGCATCCTGGACCCCTGAGTTCACACTACACTCCCCTGGGACTACTGGGCGTGTGTAGTGGAGTGTGAGGCTATCCCTCTTTGCCCTGTGACTGATCCTGAGAGGGTGAAGGGAGCAGGGGAGAGACACAGGCCAGAGCCACAGCCACGGGGCTGGCACCCTCTTTTGAGACAGCACTCCCTGCCATATCAGCTTTTCAGGGAAGAGAAGGGAAAGAGTGACAAGTATTTACGAACTGAAAGATGTGTGTCTCAGGATCAGAGTCCAGTAATTTGCCTGGAATTACACAGCGAAAGGCAGGAAGAAGCAGGACTGGATTTCAGCTATGTGGATAGTTCACCTGTCCCTCTCTGCTTAAAAACATGCCAGCAGACCAGGAAGGGTGTGTGTCTGTGTGTGTGTGTGAATGTATGCATATGTATTTGCAGAGGGTAGGGTTCCAGAGGGTGGCTCCTGTTGGTGTGACAGTAGCCCAGGAGTCTGGGGCTCCCTGTTCAGGGCCCCTCCCCTCCCTTCTACCTCCTACTTTCCTAGCACCCGCCCCTGCACACATTCAGGTATTAATAGAGCGGGCAGCTGCCAGGAAGGCTGCCATGTGTTTGATCTGACGTGGTTTTGCAGCCATATGTTCTCCACTTCAGGGGAGCACCCCCTCCTTCCCTTCCTCAGCTTTCTTTCATTTGCTGGGGTGGGGTGCGGTTCAGGGGTGTGCCAGCAGCCGTGAGGGCTTTGGGCTGACACCTTGGGTGGAGAGCTGGCAGCCTGTTGCACTGGCTGGGTGCAGTAGTCAATCCCAGGGCAGTACCTGCCCCAGGTATATGAGAACACCCCCACTGTTTCAGCCTCTCTTGCCTTCCTTTTGATGGTTGGGCCTGAACTTAACATTGCCCGGTAAGGAGGTATATGGAAGAGGTCATTTCCTAAGAGCTGGGAGGAACTTGGCAATGGCAGAAATGGTGCCTGGAGAGCTTGTCATGCCCCTTCCACCACCCCAGGTCCAGGCCACTTTCCTTCTCACACCGTCCTGTCTCTGCTTCCTTGGCAGAGCATGAGCCCTCTGACACAGAAGCTAGGTTCTGGAAGAGGATAGAGGGTATTTCCAGAGACAGGGTCCCTTTCAAGCAGACTGACACCTTCTCCTTCCCACCTCTCAGGCCTGAAGCTCATGGGAGCCCCAGTGAAGCTGACAGTGTCTCAGGGGCAGCCAGTGAAACTCAACTGCAGCGTGGAGGGGATGGAAGATCCTGAGATACAGTGGGTGAAGGATGGGGCCGTGGTCCAGAGTGTGGATCAGGTGTACATCCCAGTCAGTGAGCAGCACTGGATTGGCTTCCTCAGGTGCAGGACTGCGGGGGAAGGTGTGGGATGCCAGCCTGGAGGCAGGCTGTGTTCTTACTTTGGGGCTTCAGAGCTGGGGGCAATGCTGACGCCCAAACGTCTGTGGGTTTTTTTCGGCAACCTGTGGAAACTTCCAGAAGTGGGGACAGGCTTAACCCATTGAGTCTCCCCAGCAGAGCTGCCCCCCCTTGACCCTGGGAGGTGAGCCTGGTGTCCTGTTTCCACAGCTTGAAGTCAGTGGAGCGCTCTGATGCGGGCCGGTACTGGTGCCAGGTGGAGGATGGGGGCGAAACTGAGATCTCCCAGCCAGTGTGGCTCACGGTAGAAGGTGAGGAGGTAGAATCACTTGGGCATGTTGGCCTGGAGCAGGTGCTGTCTGCTAGTGACCACATCTTTGCAGAAGAAAGTTCACTGGAACCTGGGCTGCCCCACTGCCTTCTGGGGACTGACTGCACCAGGCTCCAGGCATATCTCAGACATCAGAAGACCATACCCACTGGAGTCTGGGTATTTGAGAGCCAAGGGGGCAACTTAGACCCACAACCTATGGGATGCAGTCAGTTTCAGTTGTCTAAACAGCAAGCCTCCAGCACCCATCTGGGATTGGACTCTGTTCTGCTAAGTAGCCAGGCCAGGAGGGGGAGATCTGGGGGAGGGGAG
The DNA here is from genome assembly GCF_041296265.1 of Equus caballus. Lineage (NCBI taxonomy): Eukaryota > Metazoa > Chordata > Mammalia > Perissodactyla > Equidae > Equus > Equus caballus. Next base: position 160,293,453 of record NC_091684.1, on the reverse strand, counting down.
GAAGGATCTGCAGCTGCGCAGGGAGCTCAGAGCTGTTCAGCCCAGGAAAACAAAGTGACTAAGAAGTAACAAAGGGCCCTGAACGGGCTCTGGGGCCTGCCAGCCAGCCCTACTCTGCTGAAGCTTCCGCCCACTACCCCCCTTTTTTGCCCCTCCCTCAGCTCCCTTCCCTCCGCCTTCTCCATTGCTCTGAGAAGGGCTGTCAGAGCAGGTCTGGGAAGGCAGAATTTCCAGTGACCAAGGGGACAGCATAAAGGGTATTCCTAAGGAGGCCAAAGAAGAGAAGCTCCCCTCTCAAGTCAGATGTCTGTTCTATGGGTGACCCAGTCACAAGGGCCTGTGGGACCTTCTCATAGACGGCTTTAAATGGAAGCAACTTATGGTTTGGGCAGGTGGAAACCCAGAGGTGGCAGGGCTCACTCCCACCTGCCTTTTCTCCCTAGGTGTACCATTTTTCACTGTGGAGCCAAAAGATCTGGCAGTGCCACCCAATGCGCCTTTCCAACTGTCTTGTGAGGCTGTGGGTCCCCCCGAACCTGTTACCATTGTCTGGTGGCGAGGAGGCACGAAGGTTGGGGAACCTGCTCCCTCTCCCTCTGTTTTAAATGTTACAGGTGAGCAACCTCAGGAGGGGGCTTTGAGAAGGGGTGGAGAGGCTGGCAGAGTTTGAATCTGCTTAAATCACTAAGTTTGCTGTTGTGTGTGTCCAGAGCAAGCTCCAGTGCCTGGGTGCGTGAGCTGCACCGTTACTAAGCTCATTCATCAGGTTTGCTGGGCTGGCTGGGTGGGCTGATTAGCGGTGATCCTGCTGAGTGTGCTTAAGGAAGATGCTGGAGCTTCTTTCTCTTGTTCACAGTAGCTGGCCTTGGGAGATGAATCGTGTGGGACCAGGGGCACCTATCCCCCACTTCCCAAGGGAAGGAGCCAGGAACCAGCCCACGCAGAGCTAGAAGGAGAGTCTGGCAGACTCGCCTAGAAGACAAGAGTCTCAGGCTGCAGAGCGGGGAATGGCAGGGGGAAGGGAGAGAGAGAGGCCAGCACAAACATACAGGGGCCTCCTCTTCTAAGCGCCCTTTCCAGAAATCTCCAGACATTTTCCCAAACAAATGTATCTGTCCATACCTCCACACAGTTAGACCTGGACCCCCACCTGGACTCCAGGATCCTCGGGCACATACATATATCACATGCTTGTGAGGCTTGCTTATTTGTGAAACAAAGTTTTCTGTTTCAGTGGAAGCCTGAAGTGGCCAAAAAGGATGGGAGTGTGAGTGTGGTCTCATGTACTGGAAGGTGGGAGGGAAGGGCTCCGATCTGCCAAGTCCCCTCTTGAGAAGAGATGGACTATGGGACCTGTTGGAAGCGAGGGCAGAAACTGTTCAAGAGGTGCTGGGTTGGAGCAGATTAGGAGGCTGTGTTCACTTCTCTCCAGATGTGCGTGGTTGGGACCCTCAGGCAGCCGGCCTGATAATAAGCACTCAGTGAACTCCTACTCCACACACCACACTGTGCTAGGCACCACGGGGGATTGAGGGAATACAAAAGGAATGGAAGCCATTCATCCAGCCCCCAAGGAATTAGTATAATTGGGGAGACAAGACATGTGCATAAGCTGAGAACTACTGCAAGGCAGAGAATCTGCAAAGACAACAATGATGTGGCACAGCAAATAGAGAAGGGCTTTGGAATGTGCAATAAAAGGAGTGACCGGAAAAAGGGAGGCAGCTTTGTGTTGTCTTCCGAGATGGGACTGAGGTGGGAGGGTTGGTATGACATTTCTCAAGTTCTTACTGTGTTCCATGCACTTTACATACGTTACATCCTTTGGTTCTCACAATTCTCCCATTTGGGAGGTGAGAAAACAGAGCCCCAGCCCTGGGATTTATATCCAGGCCCATTAGACTCCAAAGTCCCTGTTTGTTCCACCATACCTCACTGTCTAGCCCCTGCCTTTGGCTGGAGGGACTTCTAGGGTATTCTGATTGAGAGCCTAAGTATCCCCCTTCCTCAGTCCCAGACTGAGTGGGAGCTGCTGCTTGGGGGTGCTGACTGAGGTTTTCTGGCCCCAGGGGTGACCCAGAGCACTGTGTTCTCCTGTGAAGCTCACAACCTAAAAGGCCTGGCCTCTTCTCGCCCAGCCACTGTTCGTCTTCAAGGTAGGGGGACTGGCGGGGAAGGAGGGCAGGTGAGGTGGGGGCGTGCTCAGCAAGCTGTCCAGCCATGGGTGAAGTTAGAATCATTTGGTGTTCTAGTTCCCATCGGTCCTGCTGGGATCTGAGAGACAAGGGGTTAATTGGCATAGCTCCATTCCTAGTGGGAGCACCTGAGACCCTGCTATGGCTGAGATGAGAATAGAAACCTGACGTCACAGCAGATTTCCCATCACGAAGCAGAGTCCTTGGGAGGGAGGGAGAGAGGGAACCAGCAGGAGATGGTCAAGGCTCGTGCCCAGCCTTGCTTCTGCCAGCCCCTGTAGAGGGAATGGGGGTGGGGAAAACAGCCTAGCAGGATGACAGAGGAGACCTAAAGGGCTGGTGTGCACAGGGAGGGAGAGAGCCAGTGTGTGCAGGAACGGGCTGGGGCAGCAGGGACGGCTGCCTCTCGTTTGTGTCTTCCAAGGCCGAGGTCCTGTCCCCACACACGCCCACTATCTTATCCTATTCTGTGCTCAGACAGGGCCCCTGATTCAGGGAGAGGCAACCTCTCTCCACAGCCTAGGCACTCTCCCAGGTATGAGTAGTTGTCCCCTACTGGTTGCTTGGCTTGTGCATTACTGTGGTCCTAGGAGTACCGAGTAGCCATCTTTAGGTTGGGGGTGGGGTGGGGCAGACCCTAGGGAGAGACTCAAGGCTTGACTCCCATGCCTTCTGCTCCCTCCTCTCATGTCCATCCTGGACACTGAACTCCAGGGCACTGACTCTAAGTCCCCATCCACAGCACCACCTGCAGCCCCGTTCAACATCACAGTGACGAAGCTTTCCAGCAGCAATGCCAGCGTGGCCTGGACACCAGGGGCCGACGGCCGAGCCCTGCTGCAATCATGCACGGTCCAGGTGGGCTGAGAGGGCAGGACAGGCTCTCCTGGCCATCTTCCTTCTGGCTACCTCAGTGACACTTTGTTGACAGTGGTATCATGTTTGCCTAGACTTGCCTGTGGGGCTTGTCTCCAACTCTGTTCAGGTGTTGTTCCCTTCCTAGGAACAGCCCTGGCCTCCGCCCCTTATCATAGGGTGCGCTGGCAATCAAGTGACTCTGCAGATTGGCTCAGCCGTGCATTCTTCAGGCTGGAGCAGATCACTAAAGCCGATTTGGGATGCCTGGAAGAATTTTTCTTATGTGGGCGAAAATCCAAACCTTTGATTTATCTGATACCTGTACTCTCGTGCCCCACCCCCTGACTCATGCCAAAGAAAACAAGGGGACCAGAAGAGGTTCTAAGCCCCAGAGAGTAGAAAACCTGGGTAAGGTGATACTAAAAACAAGAGGTGATGCTGGCTTGTTCATTTTCATATGTTTACTCAAAAGGTATTTAATGAGCATCTTTGAAACTGTCCTAGGCAGTTCTTCCAGGCAGGAGAGGCCCCTGCTCTGGGCTCTACCATTTAGAGGACCCCACTCTGGCCCTCCTTTGGCTGCACCACTTGTCCTGGGCAAGGAACCTGTAGGGCCAAGGGGAGATGCCCATTTAGACATGAGAACACCCTCCCAAAGCCCCCCAATAACCACCACACCACACCATACTTGAGGTACTCAGAATCTCTTGCCTTATGGCCTCAAGTCTGCTTCTGGGGCCTGTGTGGGCCTCTTCGCTGGTCCATCCTTGGGAGGGTATGGTATAAGTACCAGTAAGTCCAAAGGGCAGCCACTTGTGAGGGGATGCATATGCAGATAGCATAGTCCACTCCCATGCACTTGATGCCCCTCATGGTGCAGACTCTTGGCTGGAGGCTAGCTCTTCTATGCCACCACATCCTGGCTTGGGAATCCAAGGATTTGGAGGATTATAAATGCAAAACTGACCTTCCAGGTTGTTTTGAAGCTTTATTTGTCAACATATTAAATAGGAAATATTTTATTCAATAGTTCGTTAGCTGATTTATAATGTTTACATATTTAGCTATATGGTACGTGGATCTCCATTTGTACTCTTGTTCTGGGCCCCCAAAATCTAAGGTGAAGGCCTGGTTCAGCCGGTGAGAAGCTCTGAGACTTTGCGCTGGCATGCAGACAGTTCCAACAAGTAGTAACTTCTCTTACCAAGTTATGTACTAAGCACAGAGGGGCATGAGTTTTCTAGGGTAGTTGAGAAAGGCTTTCACAGAGAAAGTGGTATTTGCACTGAGTCTTAAAGGATAAGCTGGACTTTGCTGGGAAGAGCAAGTCATTCCAAGCAAAGGGAACAGCATTTGCAAAGGCATGGAGGTGTGGAACCTGGTGTGTTATTGGAGTGGGAGCTAGTGAGAGGGAGTGGGCTGCAAGTGCTTGCTGATAGACTTAGAGGAGGCATTAACTCAGCCCTGCACCCCGCATACCCATACCTATCCCATCTTCCATCTCCCTCGTCTACATCATTAGTTTTCTGCTTTTCTGTAGGTGACACAGGCCCCAGGGGGCTGGGAGGTCCTTGCTGTTGTGGTCCCCGTGCCACCTTTTACCTGCCTGCTCCGGGACCTGGCACCTGCCACCAACTATAGCCTCAGGGTGCGCTGTGCCAACGCCTTGGGGCCTTCTCCATATGCTGACTGGGTGCCCTTTCGGACAAAGGGTCTAGGTAAGGGACCTACAGAGCAGAGTGGCTGGGCAGGGCCCTGCTGGCTCCCGTTCTGAATGGAGGCGATGGGGAGAGGGGCTCCTTGAGAGGGTCGATCATGCAGCATTCAGCAAACACTGAGTACCTGCTGCATACCTATGAACTAGGTAAATCCAAGCCCCTCCCATGCAGCTCTAGTTCTAGGGGGCAGGACAGACAAGCAAAGTGGGAAAGGTGATGAAGAGTGCCCCAGGGAGTCCAAGAATACCCAGTAAAGAGATCTGAGGTCTGAATGAGAAGGAAGGAGCCATATTTGGGGTAAAATCACTTCAGGAATGAGTGCAGAGACCCCACGGCCCACACTTGCTTGGAGTTATCTAGGGATTGCAAGGAAGCTGGCAGGGCTGAGAGGGGAGTGGCAAAGGATGCAGCTGAGGCAGTAACCAAGGTGATGAAGAGCAACACCGCCTAACTGCGGTGCTGTGGGTCCTGCCATTGCTCCCCCTTCTCCCTACAGCTGTGGGTGAGAGCAGTCAGAACTGGGAGGCAAGCTCTCTCCCACCACCCGCCCCACCCTGGTCCCCATTACTCTCTGAGCTGTTTAGTTCTTGGGGGTTGGTTCCAAAGGCCTTCATGGGATAGTGATGGTGGGAAGGGCAGGGATCTTAGCAACCTTTTCTCTTTGGGTGCAGCCCCAGCCAGTGCGCCCCAGAACCTCCATGCCATCCGCACAGACTCAGGCCTCATCCTGCAGTGGGAAGAAGTGATCCCTGAGGGCCCTTGGGAAGGCCCCCTGGGACCCTATAAACTGTCCTGGGTTCAAGACAACGGAACCCAGGTAAGGGGCATCCAGAAGCCTCCACTCTCCAGGTGTCCCAGAGTCAGCCCTCAGGGCTCCGAGGCCTTTAGAGCTTTAGAATGGCTGTCCTTGAGGGGTCTGGGGGCCTTGGTGGGCTGGATGTCCCACCACCAGGGAGTCCACTCCTCCTCGCCTTGCCCTGCAGGCTGTACTCCTTATTGGATTATGTCTCCTGTTAGGATTGTGTCTAGTGGCCTCTTTGTATGTAAAGCAGGAAGCACATTCCTGCACAGACTGGGGGAGGGCACAGATAAGGCCTTCTTATCCCAGCCCTGTTCCCTCCCATCCCCCCCTGCATCTGGGACTGAGCCTTACTTGTGTCCAGGAGAGGCCTCTGCAGCCTGGAGCAGGAATGTGATGACTCCCAGCAGGTTGTGTTCCTGCAGCTGCTGAACCCACAGAACCCATAGAGTCCCTAACCTCCCCTGTTCCTAGCTAGACCTTTCTCTGCCTTCAGCCCCCAGCTGGAGGCCTTTTGCTCAGACTCAGTCTGGAATGGGGGCTTTTCCTGGCTGCAGGGTGAGCTGACAGTAGAGGGGACCAGGGCCAACTTGACAGGCTGGGATCCCCAGAAGGACCTGACTGTGCGTGTGTGCATCTCCAATGCAGTTGGCTGCGGGCCCTGGAGTCAGCCACTGGTGGTCTCTTCTCATGACCATGCAGGTGAGGCCTATAGGGGGAGGGGACAGGATTGAGACTTTCCAGGGCAACCCAGGCTGGCAGGAGGAGGCTGGGAGCGCCTTTCCTCCTAAGAGGCCAAAGACTCAGTCGAGCAGTTGATGCCAGGGGGTATTTAAACTGTATTTCATCCCCTCACTGCCCCAGAACTAGCATAGAAATCCCTGGTCAGTTGTAGGTTCCAACAGCCAGGCCCGTCACTGACAGGGTGTGAACTCTTGAGTCTTCCTTTGGAGCCTCTTTCCACTTGGGACTCTTAGTGTCTGAGGGGACCCTCTTGACCAGGCCAAATGGCCGTCATCAGAAGGTTCTAAAGGGACTCCTTGGTGTCATGCCTCCTAGCTCATGCCACTGCCCCTGTCTCCCACAGGCCAGCAGGGCCCTCCCCACAGCCGCACATCCTGGGTGCCTGTGGTCCTAGGTGTGCTGACAGCCCTGGTGACAGCTGCTGCCCTGGCCCTCATCCTGCTTCGAAAGAGGCGGAAGGAGACACGGTTTGGGTAAGCGGGTAGGGACACGGAGGAAGAGGCAGCTGGTGACTGAAGACTTTGGAGCTGATCCCAAGTCCTGGGTTTCCTTTTAGGCAAGCCTTTGACAGTGTCATGGCCCGGGGGGAGCCAGCCGTTCACTTCCGGGCAGCCCGGTCCTTCAATCGGGAAAGGCCTGAGCGCATCGAAGCCACATGTGAGTGATGGGGAATCATAGAAGGAAAAATTGGGCTACCTTGTGCCCCTATCTGCATTCCTTCTACTAACTCGTTAATTTGACCAATATATCTGAACCTTGAGGAGTCCCAAGCACACAGTAGTGGAAAAGACACAGACCTACCCTCATGGAGGGCGCCATCCTAGCAGTGGGAGAGCTAAACTGAGCTCATCTCTGCTCTGAGGGTGGAGTCGGGTGTAAGGCGCAGGCTGGGTTTTGGATCAGGAACCTTTCTCAATACCCCCGTCCCCACAGTGGACAGCTTGGGCATCAGCGATGAACTGAAGGACAAACTGGAGGATGTGCTCATTCCAGAGCAGCAGTTCACTCTGGGCCGGATGTTGGGCAAAGGTATGTGGGGCTGTGCAGGGATTGGCACCGGTGGAGTTTGCCACGTCTGGATGTGTTTGATTGTTCCCCTCACTTTGAGGGTGTGGTGTGGATTTGGGTCAGCTTCTATAAAGAGGGTATGCTTGTAGACTCCTGAGTTTGGGATGTTTGGGGGAATGGTGGCTGGGGACAAGGACGGCTGAGAAGTTACTCACAGCATACTTTGCTTTGGCTACAGATGAGGGAGCCTTCTGCAATGGCCCCAGAGTGTGATGATGTCCCTATGGAAGGTCACTTGGGAGGGAAGAGGGTAGGAGACAGGAGGATGAGGGGACTTACCATCATTTGGATTGGTTCTTAGGAGAGTTTGGTTCAGTGCGGGAGGCCCAGTTGAAGCAGGAGGATGGCTCCTTTGTAAAAGTGGCTGTAAAGATGCTGAAAGGTGAGTGCAGAATAGTAGACATGGAGTGAGGGCATTGCTGGGCAGGGTGAAAGGGGTGACTGATGCTGAAGCAGGCTCTGCTGGGCCCCTAGACTTTCCAAGAAGAATTAGTCAGCACTAACTGGGATGTTGTCTGTACCATGTGAATAATTCACAGGTGTAAACCCACATTCGTTCGTGCCCCAGCCGTTGCTCTCTGCCGTCAGCAGTGACTGATCCCTGGGCTCACTCAGGGTGATCAGAGCTGTGGTCGATTGAGCTGCTGGGCTGTCCAAACCAAAGGGAAGGCATTAGCAAGTGGAGAAATCGTGGGGTAGCACTACCCCATGAGAGTTTCTCCTGCTCACAGCCAGACTGTTTCCTGGGCCCCCTGGGAAGCCCAGGACATCTGAAGGACAAGGCCTGGGAGTCTTGGGTCAGAACTGGGGGCACATCTCCCTCATTCCTTCCCTCCCATCCTTTTCTCCCAGCTGACATCATTGCCTCAAGCGACATTGAAGAGTTCCTCAGGGAAGCGGCTTGCATGAAGGAGTTTGACCACCCACACGTGGCCAAGCTTGTTGGTGAGCCCCTTCTTGGGGGAGGCAGATATGAAACAGGGCTAAAACTGTGCTCCCTCAAGGTGGGAGAGCAGCCTGTGGGACAGAGGTTTGGACTTACTGGTGAGTAAGATGGCAAAATAGCAAGGAGGGTCCTGGCTGGATTCTGATCAGACTCCAGGTAAGGAGTTTAGTTTGCAGGCCCTGTACCAACTGTCTGCACATGAAGACTGCTCATGTGAACGGAGGAGGAGGGGACAGAGAAGATGCTCCAGAGATCTGGGGGCAGCCAGAGTCCCTCCTGGGTAGTCACCAGGCCAGTGTGGAACTTGTGGGGAAAGAGGCAACAGAGCCAGGGCTAGAGGTAGGACCCAGCAGCCGGGGGCTCATGCAGACGCCTGAGCCGTCCCTTGACTTTTATGAGCCCACTCCCAACTCTCCCTTGTCCCCAGGGGTGAGCCTCCGGAGCAGGGCCAAAGGCCGTCTCCCTATCCCCATGGTCATCCTGCCCTTCCTGAAGCACGGGGACCTGCACGCCTTCCTGCTCGCCTCCCGGATGGGGGAGAACCCCTTTGTGAGTGCCTGTGGTTGAGGGACCAGGAGTTGGAAAGGGTCAAAGACCCTGGGAGAGAGGTTGCCTTGGTAGGTAGGGCCAGTTGAGCTGATTGGGAGAAGGCGGGGCTCTGAGCCAGCAGGTTTCCTTCTCCCTCACAAAGCCCTGCTGGGAATTTTAGGCTGAGCAAGTGTCTTTTCTGGCGGAAGAGACCCGTGGAGTCCCAGAATGGGGGAGTCTTCACTCTCGGGCCCTCTCAGATTTGCCAGAGCTTCCTTGCCTTGGGAAGCCCCTCCATTCCTTTTCTTTCAGTGATTCCGAGGACAGTCTTTAGGCTCTCTCCCCATTCATCCTGCTCCAGCTGGGTGGGCAGATCCAGCCTGAGCTTGCCCTGTCTGCCCACCAGAACCTGCCCCTGCAGACCCTGATCCGGTTCATGGTGGACATTGCCTGTGGCATGGAGTACCTGAGCTCCCGGAACTTTATCCACCGAGATCTGGCCGCTCGGAATTGCATGTATGTGAATTCCGGAGGGCTCGGGGTAAGAGGGAGCAGCTAGTGCCAGGAGGAGCTAGCTAATGGTCAGCTCCCGCCTGGGACAGTATCTGCTCTGCATGGGGACAGCTTGGGAGCATAGATGCCCTGGCTTTAGTCAGGCTGCCAGCACGGCGGAAGGCTGACTCCATCCTCCCATACCCCTCGTAGGCTGGCAGAAGACATGACAGTGTGCGTGGCTGACTTTGGACTGTCCCGGAAAATCTACAGCGGGGACTACTATCGTCAGGGCTGTGCCTCCAAATTGCCTGTCAAGTGGTTGGCCCTGGAGAGCCTGGCTGACAACCTGTATACTGTGCACAGTGACGTGGTGAGTGGGTGCCACAGTGAGGCTTGGTGGTGACACAGTGGTATGGACTACTGTGTGGGTGGACCTCTAGAATCCTCAAGGGCCTAGCCAGGTCTGCCCTCTGGACTTTGGCTGCCCAGTTATGAGGGCCCTGAGCCCCCAGCTGTGCTTGCCTCAGGGCTCTGCCTGGCTCAGGTGTCACCAAAGCCTAGTGACACCTCCTCTCCAACCTTGATTCTGTCCCAGTGGGCCTTTGGGGTGACCATGTGGGAGATCATGACTCGTGGGCAGACGCCATATGCTGGCATCGAGAACGCTGAGATTTACAACTACCTCATCGGCGGGAACCGCCTGAAACAGCCTCCGGACTGTTTGGAGGACGTGTGAGTGCCCCGGGAAGGGGATTCTGGGAGGAAACAGGACTTTGGGGTTTCAGTTGATGGCTGCCACCACAGCTCCTGGCCCAGTGGGAGCTCAGAACCTTGATTAGACCTTTTTTATTTTTTTGGTGGATATGTCCTTGTCATTAGAAGGAAGACAGGGAAGACTAACCTCCACTCCAAACTCCCTCTTCATCTGTTGCCTCCTTGTTTTCTTTCTCTCCCCCTTTCCCATCCCATATTTCTTGCTCCAGCCTTTTCCTATCATTCTGTTTTCTCTAGTTCCCCGGGGAGAACCAGGAACCCCGAGGGCAGAAGGTACAGGGTTGAGCAGGAGTGCAGGTTTCCCTGTCGCCTTCTCCCCGCCCCCACTCCTCTCCCCAGCTAGTCTGAGAAAACCGTGGCTGAGCTCTCCCTCCCCCTCAGAGAGGGCTGCACAGGGACAAGAAAAAACTGCTGCTCCATCACATTCTTTGCTTGACAAGGAGGGGGCGCTGGGGGCGGGAGGTTGGGTTCTTTTCTTGTCTTGGCCTCCTCTTGAGAGAGTGGGGGGACATAAGATAACAAACAGATCCCGGGGAGAAGGGAGCTGCCTTCTTTCCTCCCTGAATGCCCGGAGCCCTCAGAAGTGGGGCAGGGTGTGACACACCACTGCACAGGGGAGAGTCATAGACCCCGTGCGACTCAAGACAGTCTCACTAGCTAGCTGGGCACTTCACAGGCATTCTTTCACATAATCCTCCTCTAACCCGAGGAGGAAAAGACTATTATTATCCCCATTTTGTGGATGAGGAACTAGGATTAAAGAGGTTAAGTAATGTGACCAAGGTCACACAGCTATTATGTGGATGAGCTGGAATTTGAACCTAGATCTCTGTGATCTTAACCATGACGTCAACTGTGATTTGTCTGCCCTGGTGTTCTTCTCCCACCCCATGCAAGGCAGAGTTCCCCTGGGTCCCGGGGGAGGGAGTCCATGGTGACCCAGGGAAGGAATCCGCTCCCCGTTTCTTGCTGTGGGGTTGCACCTCCAGAGGTCCGAGAACATGGACAGGCAGAGGAAGGCTTAGCCTAATTGGTGGGGTGCTCTTTCCCTAGGGCATTGGCTTTGAAGTACTTGAGCCTGGACTGTGGGTAGGGGGAAAATCGGAACGCACGAACCAGGCCCTACTCTTCCTATTCATTCAGCAGAGCACAGGGCACAGCAGGGCAGGAAGCTCAGGTCTCTCTAGGGTTGCAGCCTGCCTGGGCCTGTGGAGCTGCAGAGGTTTTGCTGGGCAGTGGGGGCCAGGCCCTGGCGTAACCTCCTCCCAAGCTGGAGTTGTCAATAAAGAGTGGGCAGATGCTGGCTTCCCACCAGCCAGCCTAGTGGACAGGCGCCAGTTGGCTCCTAGCACAGCCTTGACAATGTATCCCAGCCCGGCCCCATACCCGTGGCCCCAGACCATTCCCATGGCCTCCTCGGTGTCTGGCATGATTTCCCCATCAGTGGGGGCCCCTGTCAGGAGGGCTGGTGTCAGGGGCAGTGTGCTGGGCTTTTTATCATGGGCACAGGCATTTGCTCTGACTAGATCTGGTCTCAGCCCCTTCCCATTAGTTTTTTTTTTTTTTTCCCCTCAGCCTGAGGCATTCCCTGGGAACAGGGATAAGATGTCAGGGAATCTGTAAGGCTCCTGAAATTGTATATAAAGTGTTCCTGTCAGCGGAAGAGGGCTGGAAGCTTTTCTCAGGTTCTCAAAGGTGTCCAGGAACAATAAGGATTTAAGACTTGCCTGAGTGAGTGAGCATTTAGGACAAAGGGTAGGTGCTCAAATCCACCCCATTAAAATAACCCAGACTCCAGCCTGAGTTCTGCAGAACAAAAACACTCCCAGTACCCCCTCCCAAGACAGCATTGGAGAGACTCTGGAGCCAACTCACCTGGCTTCAAATCACAGCTCCTTCACATTCTACTTGTGTGACCTTAGTCAAGGTTCTTAACCTCTCTGTGCTTCAGTTTCCACATTGGTAAAATAGGGATCACTTATTTTTTAAATCCTGGTTCCATATGATTAAAGGGCCTCTGCTTTTGAGGGAAGGAACATCCTTCCTTGTTCTTCTGGCTCTTCGCTGCCTCTCCTTACTCTTCTCTCTGCCCCAGGTATGAGCTCATGTACCAGTGCTGGAGTGCCGACCCCAAGCAGCGCCCGAGCTTCACATGCCTGCGAATGGAGCTGGAGAACATCCTGGGCCACCTGTCTGTGCTGTCCATCAGCCAGGACCCCTTGTACATCAACCTTGAGAGAGCCGAGGAGCCTGCTGAGGGAGGCGGCCTGGACCTGCCTGGCGGGGACCAGGCCAGCAGCGGGGCTGGGGATGGCAGCGGCATAGGGGCAGTTGGGGGCATCCCCAGTGACTGTCGGTACATCCTCAGCCCTGGGGGGCTAGCTGAGCAGCCGGGGCAGGAGGAGCAGCAGCCAGAAAGCCCCCTCAATGAGGCCCAGAGGCTGCTGCTGCTGCAGCAAGGGCTACTGCCGCACAGTAGCTGTTAGCCCACAGGCAGAGGGCATCCAGGGCCACGCGGCTGGCTCTGCTGGCCGCCGTGCTGGCTGACTACGCCCCGTCTGACCCCAGCCCAGGCAGCAAGGCGTGGAGGCTCCTGTGGTAGTCCTCCCAAGCTGTGCTGGAATCCTGGACTGACCAAATCGCCCAATCTCAGTTCTTCCTGGAGCCACTCTGTGGCCAGCCTGGCATCAGTTCAGGCCTTGGCTGGGTGGAGGTGGGCCAGGCCTGGTTGTCTAAACCCAGGCAGCTGGCAGGAGGGGGTGGTTATGTTTCCATGGTTACCATGGGTGTGCGAGTTGGGGAAGAGTAGATGCAGCCCTGTGGGCCCCTACTCCCCCGGCTGAGCTGCCCCTGCTGCTTTAGTGCATGCACTGGGGGCCCAGCTGTGCCCATGCTTGGGGTGTAAATGCCCAGTTTGCCCCTCCTCACAAAGAGATTCCCTTCTATTCCCCTTTAGATGAGAGTTGGTAAGGGGTTGGTCTGGGGAGCTCCCAAGCCCTGTGGTCGGAGGCAGGGGGACACACTCAGGTCCGAGTCGTCATTACCTTCCTGATAACCCTCCCTGCCTAGGCCGGCAGTAAAGTGCAGCTGACCGGGTCGCAGCAAGGCATGCTGAGTTACCACAGGCTACCATCTGCCAGCTTCTGGAGGCGATGCGCTGAGCCTGGCAAGAGGAAGGGCTGCTGGAGGGCTTGCCCAGGAACGACTGAGGCCAGAGAGGAGTCCAGGAGCCCCTCTTGATGCCCTCCCACAGTCTGTCTGAGCATGCTACCAAATCCCAAACTAGCCTGAGACTAACAAAGGCAGCTGTGTCTGAGTCCAATCCTTCCACGCAGCATCCCTTAGTCCCAATTCCCCTCTAACTGGAGACCCTCTTCTGTCCCAAGTCTCTGGAGACGGAGAGAAAATAGGCCTGATGGCTGGTGTGGGGGAGGAGGAGTTCCTGGAGCCTGGACCCCAGCCCTGGCTGGGGGCGCCTCTGGGAGTGCATGGGGCGGGCCCTTGCTGTTAGGGACATTCCCAAGCCGTTAGATGCTGTTTAAAAACAGAAATAAAATTGAAGACTAAAGACCGAAGGCTCTGTCTCTTAACTGTTTCGTTTTTTTCCAGATCACAAAAATGAAGCATCTCTGCATAGAGAAAAGTCTGGAAAGACATATGCCAAAATGTTAACAGCTGTTATCTTTACATGATGTGATTAAGGGGCCTTTTCCTTTGTGCTTTCCAAGGTTTGTGCATTGAGCACAAAATGCTTTTGTAATTAGAGAAGACCCCAAGGAATCTTATCATAGTCATTGTAGACAAATAGGGAAATAGAGAAAATCATTAAAAAAATGCCAAATACCTATAATCCCACTAGCTAGAGATAACCACCATTGACCTTTTGAAAATGCCAATGTGTTGAAAAAGTTCTTTATCTTGGAAGAAGGACAAAGAGACTGCTTTGGCTGTCTCCTACCCCTCTGTCAGACTTTCCTTCTGACATTGGGTGTGGAGACTGTTTTCACCTTTACACTGTTTCCTGGAGCCAGGGGAACCTCTGGGAAGAAGTGGGCAAAGAACCATGAGCCTCTCGAGGATTAGAAGCAAGAGCATGAAGTCTGCTTCCAAGTATTTCCACCTGAAAATTTTCATCTAGAAGCTTTTAGAGGAAGCTCATGCGACCATGCAGTAGGAGGTATGAGAAACAGCTCCCTCTGTGTCCAGGGCCATGGGAAGACTGGGAGGGACACAGGTATTGCGCTGCTGGCTGAGGCAATGGAATGGGGCAGTGCTTCTGAAAGCAAATATCCTGAAAAACCTGTTGCTGGCACTGCAGAGTCTGGTTCCCAGGTGGATTGGGAGACCTGAGTTTACTCCCAGGGAAGTGGCTTTGAGAACGTTGCTTGCTGGGGGCTGGCCCGGATCCTGAGCATGGACCTACACACGGCTCATCAGGCCATGCTGTGGCGACATCTCACATAGAAGAACTAGAATGACCTACAACTAGGATTCACAACTATATGCTGGGGCTTTGGGGAGAAAAAAAAGAATGTTTCCTGCTGTGATGAGCTTTAATAGCAGGTAGCGATTATCTGCGAGACAGTGTCCAGGGATTACTGATGGAGACCTTTATGCTCAAATAATTGTCTACCATTAATGGGCTCCTATTATGTGCCAGACACTGTGCCTAGCACTTCCTATGTACTGTATTATCTCATTTAATACAGAGAGCATTCCTGTCGGTTGGGAATGTAATGATGATTCTCTGATAGGACAGAATGCAGAAGTAAATAACTTGCCCAAGGTTATGTAGCTAATGAATGGCTGATCCAGTCTTGAAACCCGTGAAGTCAGAGAGCAGAGCCTGTGCAACCTCTCCCATCACTCCAGAGAGCACGCTGAAGCTCTGTTGTGATCATGTCATTGTTTGGATGAATGCAGGTCAACAGTAGGCACCTCTTTTTTTTTTTTTTTTTTTTTTTTTGAGGAAGATTAGCCCTGAGCTAACATCTGCCGCCAATCCTCCTCTTTTTGCTGAGGAAGACTGGCCCTGAGCTAACATCTGTGCCCATCTTCCTCTACTTTATATGTGGGATGCCTACCACAGCATGGCTTGCCAAGCGGTGCCATGTCCGCACCCGGGATCCGAACGGGCAAACCCCAGGCCGCCGACTCGGAACGTGTGCACTTAACCGCTGCACCACTGGGCAGGCCCCAGTAGACACCTCTTAAAATGCACAGGAGTTCTGGGGCCAGCCCTGTGGCCGAGTGGTTAAGTTTGCATGCTCTGCTTTGGTGGCCCAGGGTTTTGCGGTTTGGATCCTGGGCGTAGACATGGCACCGCTCATCAAGCCATGCTGAGGTGGCATCCTGCATGCCACAACTAGAAGGACGCACAACTACAAAAATATATACAGCTATGTACCGGGGGGCTTTGGGGAGAAAAAGGAAAAATAGAATCTTAGAAAAAAAAATGCACGGGAGTTCTGACATGAGTGTGTGTGACAAAGTAATCTATTTGTGGGAGTTACCTATCAGTAATTAAATCTGCAGATAATTTTATCAGCTCAGTCTCTTTTCCCCAAGCACCTTGGCCCCCCCTGGTCAAGGAGTTTCAGGTAGGTGATAATAGTGGAATTTTTAAAACCTTTTGATTGAAGTATAAGACACATACAAGAAAGTACACCAATCAGAAGTGTACAGTCCTTAAGAATTTTCCCAAAGATCCTAATAACCAGCAGCCAGGTCAAGAAACAGAACATTACCAGCACTCCAGGAGCAACCCTTGGGCTCTGCCTTCATCTCTACCTCCCCCTCCTCCCCAAAGCCAACCTCTATCCTGACAGTCTAACACCATGGATTACTGTGGCTCTTTTTGAAGTTCATGTAAATAGAATCATATAGGTTGGATTATTTGTGTTTGCCTTCTTTCACTCAGCAATATGTTTTCCAGAATCATCTAACCATAGCAATTTGGAGAGGTGGGGGTCAAAGGGAAGAGACAAGAGTGTTTTGGTTTGGGTTTGTCTTTCTTTGTTTTGTATTATGTCCTCTAGCTCAATGCTTCTCATACCTTAAATGAGATCTCCCAGACAATCACCGGAGAATCTTGTTAAAATGTAGACTCTTGTTAAAAAGAAACAACAAGCCCAAAAGGGAGTCACTTATGCTACACCCACCAAGGCTTAATCCTTGACCTAACTGTAGTTTCAGCCTCTCCCAGGAGTGGAATTTTAAACCTATCAGTCTGGAACTTCCTGATCAACACTAGTGAGGTCATCTGCCTGATAAGACCCCTGCCTTCCCCTAAGGAAGGTGACCTTGCCGGAAATTATCCACTCTTTGAACTTCTTTGTCTTACCTTCTTTCTGCCTAAAAAACCCTTCTATTCTGTACAATTCCTTGGAGGCCCTATCTATTTACTGCATAAGATGCTGCGCAATTCATGAACTGCTGAATAAAGCCAATTAGATCTTTAAATTTACTCTGTTGAAATTTAACACTGATTCTGCAGGTCTGGGGTGGGCCCTGAGATTCTGCGTTTCTAACAAGTTCCTAGGCGATGCACACTGCTGGTCTGAGGACCACGCTTTGAGGTATAAGCACTATGCTGCATCAGTAGTTTGAAAGTATGCAGTAAGTGTTTGAAAAATCATTCTGTGAGTGCAATATATAATCATTTTAACAAAATAACACTAATGGAAAAGATTGGAACATAATTTAATTTCTATATCTTATAAAATTTAATTACTTTTTCTCTATGTGTTTCTGATTGATATATTCTACTTTAAAAAAATTAATTTATCTTTTCAAATAGACGTCAAATACCCATGGTAAGAAATTAAAAAGGTATAGAAAGGTAGACAGTGAAAATAGGTTGCCTTGCCCCTTGCCCCTCAGTTCCTCTCTTGAGAGGCAACTGCTGTTACTGATTTCTTGTGAAATTTTCAAGGAATATTTTACCCATATACTTATTTTTCTTTTACACAAATGGTAGGTTATTGCACATTCTGTTCTGCCCTTTGCTCTTTTTATTAACATGTGTAAGTAAATAGCCAATGGTATATACTTCGGATAGCGTTCCAAATGCTTTTGGTATTTTAATTCATTTAATCTTCACAACAACCCTGTGCAGTCAGTACAAATATTGTTTCCACTTTAGAGATGTAACCCAATCTAGTATACACCATAGAGCCTCTACATTATGAAGATGTTTCCCTAGTCTTATGTATGCATCTCCACTCCTTTGTATCATGTATCATAATTTATTTAAGTTCCCTATTGATGGACATTTAGTTTGCTTCCAAGACGTTGCTATTACAAACAGTGCTGCAATGAATTTTTTAGGCATATTATTTCATACTTATAGGAGTATTATCTGTAGGAAAATTCCTAAAAGAGAAATTACTGAGTCAAAGGAACGTGCATTTCTTTTTCTTTTTTTTGGTGAGGAAGATTTGCCCTGAGCTAACATCCCTTGCCAATCTTCCTCATTTTTTGCTTTAGGAAGATTAGCCCTGAGCTAACGTCTGTGCCAATATCCTTCTATTTTGTATGTGGGGTGCCTCCACAGCATGGCTGATGAGTGCAGTAGGTCCATGACTGAGATCCGAACCCGTGAACCCGGGCTTTCAAAGCAGAGCATGTGGAACTTTAACCACTTGGCCTCGGGGCTGGCCCCCTCAAAGAAAGGTGCATTTTAAAGATTTTATTTTTCCTTTTTCTCCCAAAGCCTCCTGGTATATAGCTGTATTTTTTTTTTTGAGGAAGATTAGCCCTGAGCTAACTACTGCCAATTCTCCTCTTTTTTTTTGCTGAGGAAGTCTGGCCCTGACCTAACATCCACACCCATCTTCCTCTACTGTATACATGGGACACCTACCACAGCATCGCTTTTGCCAAGTAGTGCCATGTCCGCACCCAGGATCCGAACCAGTGAACCCCAGGCTGCCGAGAAGTGGAATGTGTGAACTTAACCACTGCACCACTGGGCTGGCCCCAAGTATATATTTTTTTAGTTGTGGGTCCTTCTAGCTGTGGCATATAGGATGCCACCTCTGCATGGCTTGACGAGCGGTGCCATGTCCGTGCCCAGGATCCAAACTAGCGAAACCCTGGGCCGAAGCAGAGCATGCAAACCCAACCCACTTGGCCATGGGGCCAGCCCTGGAAGGTGCATTTTAAATTTTGGTTGATATTGCCAAGTTCCCTTCCATGGGTGAGTTTTGCCTATCTGATAAGTGAGAACAGTTTTTCATTGTAATTGCAGTTTGCGTTTCTCTTATTGTGAGTATCTGTTCATATGTATAAGAGAGCCATTTTGATTTTCTTTACTGTGAACTCGTTGTCATATACTTTTTTTTCTACTAAGTTGTTGGTCTCTTGTTACTAATTTTTTTTTTTTTTGAGGAAGATTAGCCCTGAGCTAACTACTGCCAGTCCTCCTCTTTTTGCTGAGGAAGCTTGGCCCTGAGCTAACATCCGTGCCCATCTTCCTCTACTTTATATGTGGGACGCCTACCACAGCATGGCTTGCCACGTGGTGCCATGTCCTCACCTGGGATCCAAACCGGCGAACCCTGGGCCTCTGAGAAGCAGAATGTGCGAACTTAACTGCTGCATCACCGGGTCTGCCCTCTTGTTACTAATTTGCAAGTGTTCATTTTATATTAAGGAAGTTATTCCTTTGTCTGTGATATGTGTTGTATGTGGTGTTTTTTGTTGTGGTTGTCGTTTGAATGTGTCAGTGTGTACATGTGTATATGTGTGGCTTGTGGGTTTTGTATCATACTTGGAAAGGACTTCCCTGTTTCAAGATTATTTTATTTATTTATTTATTTTTGAGGAAGGTTAGCCCTGAGCTAACATCTGCTGTCAATCCTCCTCTTTTTGCTGAGGAAGACTGGCCCTGAGCTAACATCCGTGCCCATCTTACTCTACTTTCTATGTGGGATGCCTACCACAGCATGGCTTGCCATCGGTGCCATATCCACACTAGGATCCAGACCAGCAAACCCCAGGCCACCGAAGTGGAACATGTGAATCTAACCACTGTGCCACTGGGCTGGCCCCCCAAGATTATTTTTAAAAACCCAGATTTTCTTCTAGTGCTTCTAAAGTTTATTTTTCAGTGTTTCATTTTGAGTTATCTAAAATGTAATTTGGAATAAGAAGTGAGATATGGATCCAAATTTTTTTCCAGATGGCTACCCATTGTCCTGAGATCACATATTGAACAACCTATATTTTCTGAACATTTCTTGAATAATCTATCTCTATGTATTTCTATATATTACTTCTTTTGTCATCTGCTATATTCGCATATGTATTTGGGTTTATTTATAGATTCTTTATCCCATTTCCATGTAGCCATGCCACTACTACACTATTTTACTGCGTAATGTAGTTTCCTACATATCCCTCTTACTTTGTTTTGGTGAGGAAGATTGGCCCTGAGCTAACATCTGTGCCAATTTTCCTCTATTTCATGTGTACGACACCACCACAGCATGGCTTAATGAACGGTGTACAGGTCTGCACCGGGGATCTGAACCCGTGAACCCCAGGCTGCAGAGGCAGAGCACTGGAACTTAACCACTAGGCTAAGCAGAGTTTAAGGAACACTATCATAGGGCATTGCATGCCTGCAGTCTAAGGAAGGAATACAGGTCTCTCAAGGCCTTACATCCAAGACACATACAAGACACACTCAAACTGCACACAGAGACACATGCAAACGACAACTACAACAAGGAAGAGTGATTTGTCCATGATATCATCAAGCAAGGAGGGGCACAATCAGGATCAGAACCCAGGGATTTACCTAGTTCCTCCATCTCTCCAATGTTGCAGGGTGGGAGGGGAGAGGTGGCAGAGAGGCTGGGTGCACTTTTCCGTCCCCATCCACCATTAACAGGTCTCTGTGTCCCGCCGATTCCACTCTCCTAGTCTCTTTTGCATGGATCCTTCCTGCTGTCAGCATCCTCAGTGGTCCCCTGTTCCCCAGACTACTGCAACAGCTCTGGAAGCTTCCTGAGCTCTCCCAACCCAGACCAGGTTATAAAGCTCTCTCTCCCACCACCTAAGGAATTTGCCCTCAGGGCTTTCATTCCCCTTTTGTAATTATAATAATTAGTTGCAATTATTCCTCCCCTCTCCCCTGGCCCCCATGTAAGTTATGTGACTACAGCCCTCTTGTCTGCTTTGTTCATTATGGTATCCCCAGCACCTTAGCACACAGTAGGCATTCAGTAAATATTCATTCAATGGATGTGGGAGTCAGGGGAAAGGAAGAATCTAGTAAAATTTTCAACTGGAGGATTTGGTAGATGATGAACAGGGGGGAAAACCCTAACCTCAGTTTTCTGAGAATAGAAAGAATAGGAAAAGAATGTTTGCTTCACAAATCCTTTTGAAGATTAACTAAAACAAAGTATCTAAGTACCTAGAAGAGTACCTGGCTTGTAGCCAAAGTTCAGTAAGTGGCACGATTCCTCTCCTTCCCCCCCCCCCCCCCCCAATCCCACCGTTTTCCCCTGGGGTAAAGCAGAGGAGGGAAGCTGTTTGGGCACTCCCTAGGACACAGAGAGGTGGAGGAAGCCGCTGGATCATTAAAAGAGAAGGAATTTTACGTTTCGACCCTTGAGAACCCAAGAGGCCCCACGTCGGAGGGCTGTGCCTGAACTTTGCTGGAGCTCGCCCAGAAATGCCGGTGGGCCTTTCTACCTGGTTCCCCCAAGGGGAGGCTCCGGCAGGGGACCGCGCTGGGCTCCGGGGAGGCTCGGGCCTGAGGGCCCCCAGCTCGCGGCGCCGGGGCCTGGAGCGGCCTGCCCCGCCGGCGCTGCTGGCCCCCCGGGGGGTCTCCCGCGGGCTCGCGCCGCCCCGGCCTCGGCAGAGGCCTCTCGGCGGCCGGCGGGACACAGGCGCCTTTGTCCGGGGCGCGCCGGGGCCCCAGCTGCAGGCGCCGGGCTGCGGCGGCCCGAGGCAGCGCCTCCCCGGGGACGGTGGGGTGCGAGACCCCGAGAGGGGAGCGGCATCTCCGGGTCAGCCGGCTGGGGCCTCCCATCTCTCAGAGAACATGGCACCGTCCCCGAATGCTGCTTTCCGTAAAGCTGTCTTAAGTTTGTCTCCTCTGGAGGTAAAATTTAATTCAAGAAGTGACTTGGCCCAGAGGAATATAAAAGGGTTGTGAGCTCCCGTTTTTACACCCAAGGAACTCATACTTTCGGAAACAAAAGGAAATCGTCCCGAGTTAGTCCAGAACGAGCTAAGCAGCAGAATGGACAGCAGGCACCCTGGGGAGGGCAGAGCAGGAGGGAGCTGGGCGGGCTGGAGCCGGAAGATGTCCTCGCCAGGTGGCTGGAGCTGTGGGGATGCCACATGGAAACAAGATCTGCAAATGCTCACTGGACAAAACATAGATGAAGAGTCCGAGGAAATGGCTAAAGCCGAAGACCATCATCCAATTCAACAAACGATTTTTCAATGTATATTTTAAGGTTGGTAGCTGCAGTAATCTTTTATTAAGATGAAATATTATGTATAACGTCAGTATGTAAGATGGATGAAAATAAATGCGGTCCTCAAAACATTCAAATTTTCCTTGTTTGTTAGGAAATATTTTCTTGTTTGTGACCTTGAGGTACCTAGGTCCAGTTGCTGAAATTTACAAATGATAAAATAAAAAGAGCCAGAATCATTTGCTACTTGCTCAAACTTCCATCGTAAATTGCAGCCTGTATTTCTACCATCACTGTCTCACTTACCCTGAGTTGCAAATTTGGGATAAGAAAAGGGTTAAACCTCGTGTAAATTGGGCTTTGCCACGCATCAGTAGTGTCTTCTAGAAATACATTGAATATTATTGAAACTGTGCTGCCTTCTTCCAATTCTGCTATTATTTCTTTTAATCAGACCATAGACCCTTTTTTGATACCTGGAAACTATTTGACGCTATAATTATCATTCCTAACACTCTGTTCAAGCATATACTGCATACCAGGTACTCTTCCTGGTCCTTTGTAAACTTTATTACTTTTAAACCTCAAACTATAATATATTTTAGCTTATTTAATAAACACAACCATTTACTTTGTTTAAGAGCTTTACAATATTAATATACTTAATCTTCTTAACAATAGTAGAGGGTGGAGACTATTACTCCCATTTTTTCCAATGGGGCACAGAGAAGTGAAGTAACTGTCCCATTGTCACCTGCTCAGACATGGCAGAGCCTTCTGGTTTCAGAGTCCATGCTCTTAATCACACACCTGTGCTGTGAGAATTATTATCCTCATATTATCAATGAGGAAAGTGCGGGCCAAAATAATCCCTCAATCTTTTAAAATTAGAAAATATTTTAAATGCTTAGCAAAGTTTTGAGACAAATATAAATCCTAATCTTTTTCCATATTTGACCTTGATGTTTTTTAAAGAAATACCTGATAGATGCAGCTGAAACCCCCGTGTTCTACACCCTGATCCCATTCCCCTTTTTCATTCTTCTCTCCAGATGTGCTTTATTTGAAATTGGTATTTATCCTCCCCCTGCACGTTTTATACTTTCCCTACATTTATATGCCCGTAAATAAAATATGAATGCATGCGGTTTATTTTTAAGACATCCACTTTGAAGGGTAGGTCTAGTGCCTTCACTTAAACCGCTATATATTTCTCCATTGTATGAACTCAACACAATTTTTCCATTCTCTTATTGATGAACGTTTAGTTTCTACTTTTTTGTAATTTGAACAATGCTGCAATGAACATTCTTGCTTAGGTTTCCCCATGCATACACACAGAGAGTTTCAAGCTGGGTCTTAGGAATGCCCATCTCCAACTCTGTCGGCTATTGCCAAGCTCTCAAAGTGGCTGTAAAATTACGTTTTCACCAGCATCGACTGAGAGTTCCTGTTGCTCTACATTCCCAGGAATACTTAGTATTGTCACATGTTTTAATTTTTAACATGGAGTGTGAAATGATACCCCATTTTTGTCTTAATTTATATTTCCTTAATTACTTGTGAGTCTGAGCATCTTTTCAAATGTTTATGGGACACTAAGTTTTTCTTTCTTTCATTTGGCTACAGTCTTTGTCCATTTTTATTTTACTTACTGATTATAGAAATTCTTTACATATTCTTGAGCAATCGCATATCAGTTATATCTGAGGCAAACAATCTTCTCCCAGTTGTGACTTGTCTTCCCTTTGTCTTCTTTTGTACAGAAATTTTATTTTTTAGATCATTTCTTTTTTTTAAAAGAACATTTTATTTATTTATTTTTTTGCTGAGGAAGATGGGCCCTCAGCTAACATCCGTGCCCATCTTCCTCTACTTTATATGTGGGACGCCTGCCACAGTATGGCTTGATAAGTGGTGTGTAGGTCCACACCTGGGATCTGAACTGGTGAACCCTGGGCCACTGAAGTGGAGCATGTGAACTTAACCTCTGTGCCACCGGGCTGGCCCTGCACAGAAATTTTAATTTTAATGTAGTCAATGTATTAATATTTTACTTTATAGCTTTTTGTGACTTGTTTAAGAGGTTATTTCCTACCTCCAAAGTCATATAGATATTCTCCTATATATATATTTTAAAGATTTTCTTTTCACATCAAGGTCTTTACTTTATCTGGAATTATATTTGTATATGGTATGAGGTAATTTCATTTTTTCTCCTATGCTTAGTTAGTCATCCCAGCACCATTTATTGACCAGACAAGGACAGTTCAATTAAGAAAAGGACAAACCATAACTATAGCCTGGGGGGTGAGTGGTGGGTGTAAAGAGTTGGAGAGCTCCTTGAAGGGGACAAATGGTTCCCAGGGCCCACGCAAGTCCAGTCTGGGCTCAGGGGCTCTGCTTAGATGGTCCTGCTGGCCCTGGCCAATCCTGGGCATCAGAGAAGGATTTAGAAAATTCTGAAGAAGGTGTTTCTGGTCACCTAGACCTCTGTGGGAGCTGGTTCAAGACTGAGATTTCCTACTGTATGGCATTTCTGGCCTGGCCAGTCTTAGCCACTGAAGGAAAGCACATCAAGAATGGGACTCCCTGAGGCAGGCACAGGGCCTGGGGCAGGGAGCTGACTTGGCAGGTCTATGGGCAGTACGGACCAACATGGCTTTTCCCAAACATTTCCCCAGGGCTAATATCGCCATAAGTCTGTCTTCCAAGTTTTCACAGGCAAGAGTTTTTCCGAAAATTCTGACATGCCACCAAATATCCAGCCTACAAAATCTGTTTCTTTGTCACAGGCTGCCTTACCAGTAAGTCAAAACCCCATCTTTTAGGTTATTGTTGTGATAGCAACCCCACTTCCATGTGCCAATTTCTATATTATTAGATTATAGGGTAAGTTGATAACAGAGAGACTACAAAATACAATGGCTCATACAAAATAGGAATTTCTTTTGCTCTCATCTCACTGTCTAGGGGTGAATAGTAGTCTAAGGCTGGTAGGCAGCTCTGTTCCAGAAGCTCCTGGGGACCCACGTTCCTTCCATCGTATTGCCCCACATTTTCCTAAGGTGTTGTCCTCTTATGTGTGGTCAAAGCCGGGTTACTCGTACAACCACTTTCTAGCTGCCAGTCTCTATGTCTATCTATGTCTCTCTGGTCTTTTTAGTTATCTGAAAATCTTTCTTTGGTTGATTTCTCAGAAAGAACTCATGGGAACAAGTCTCTGAGTTTTTGCCATATTGCTAACAGTTTCTCTACAGCCTTTATATTTGAAGATCAGTTTGGCTGGATACAAAATCTGTGGTTCATAGTTTCTGTCTTTGTCTTCAATACGTTATTCCATTGCTTTCTGGATAAAGTCATAACTAACAAGAAATATAACAATGTAATTTTTTCCCTTTGCTCTTTTTTTTGCCTGGATGCCAATATTTGTTTCTTTTTCTGTCAAGTCCAAGAGTTTCAATGGACCATATCTCTGTTTTGGCCATTCTGGATCAGTTTTCCCAGATTCATGGCATGCTTTTTCAATACATAGTTTCAAGCTCTAGAGTAGAGCTCCCTCTTTAGTTGTATTCATAGAGTGTATTCATCTAGTGATTAAAAAAAAATATGACCTCATATTTTCTGAGATTCGCTGCTTCTGCTTCTCTCCCTTACCTTTATTTGGACCTCCTTCCTGTTTGTCCCTGGGATTCATTACCAGCGCTTTCACCTCATTGAAGGGCTTTGTCTTGGAAGGAGCTTTGTCTGTAGTTCTGAGAGTTTCTAGGGCCCAGACTGCCCCATCACCATGTGACCTTATTGTGTCTTCGTGGGCCTGTTGCACTGTTTTGTGAGCTCGACCCTGCAGGATCCCATTCCTGGCTTCCACTGAAAGTTGGCGATTAGGGGTTCTCTTGCTTTCAGAGTTGTCAAAAGCTGAGTTCCTTCCCTTTCCCTTCCCCTGCACACATTCTAATCCCATACAAGTCTTGTAGCTGACAAGGTTTATTCTTGCCACCTTGAATTTGTGCATTCAAAGGAATGCCTTGCTACCCAGGTTTATGGAGGGTTTACCCACGGGTCTTTGGTTTGCTATCCAGTTGCACTTTGCTGCCCTCATAGTCTTCCCCCATTCCACTGATTTTGCCATATATTACTTTCATTATCATCCAACTTTAAATCTTTTATTGTTGACACAAATTTCCTTCATAACCCAAGTAAGCGACATCTCTGGCAGCTGGCAGCAGCTATGTTTGTCAGGCTCTTTTTTCTGATAGGGAAACCGCCCCAAGCCCTGGCTTCAAGAACCGAGCCTGACTCTACCCCAACTTAGACCGGGGCACTTTTTGTCCCCTCAGTGCCTTGCTGCCTCCCCCGCATCTCTGCCAAGATCCTCACAGCCTTGAGGCTTCAGTCCTGCTCGTGACTTTGTGTTCTATTTGGTTCAGGGCCACAGAGATGATAATCTTGTTTTTGAGCTCAGCACTATCATTTTCGTGTTTTCTTTTGATGTTTTATCTATCCCTGCTATGTCTTTAGAGCAGGGGAGTGTCTAAACAGTGAATTCACGGAGCCGTCTTGACTCAGAGTATCTCAAAAAACAGTTTTCAATGCACAATGCACAATGACTGACAAGGCACCGTGAGGATACAAAAATGACTAAGAAAGGGCTCCCACTCGCGGAGAGATTAGAATCTAGCGAAAGAAGGTGGTCCATAATTTACCACCATAAACAGACAGAAAACCACTCTATTGGAAGTGATTAGTCAAGCTATGTGAGCCCCCAAGAAGAAGCGAGCACTTGTGAGCAAGTGGGACAAGGAAGGCGTCTGAGAGGTAGTGGCTTTGCAATGGATCTTTTTTTTTTTTTTTTTTTTTTTGAGGAAGATTAGCCCTGAGCTAACTGCTGCCAATCCTCCTCTTTTTGCTGAGAAAGGCTGGCCCTGAACTAACATCCGTGCCCATCTTCCTCTGCTTTCTATGTGGGACGCCTACTACAGCATGGCCTGCCAAGCAGTGCCACCATGTCCGCACGAGGGATCCGAACCAGCGGGCTGCAGAACCCTGGGCCTCAGAAGTGGAACGTGCGCACTTAACCGCTGCGCCACCTGCCGGCCCCAACGGATCCTTTAGAGATGTGGTGGTGGGAGTGTACATGGTGGTTTGGGGACACCATCCTTGGAACTGGAGCCTAGGCTGCCTTGGCGGAGTGTGGAGGATATACTAAAGGGAGAAGCTGGAAGTTAGTGCACAGGCTGTGGAGTTCAGACAGACTTAGTTCTAATCTCACCTCCACCACTGACTAGAGGTGTGAGCCTGGACAATTCACTTCATCTCTCTTAGCCTCAGTTTCATCTATAGAAATGGAGGAGTATCCCCTGTCTCAGATGTTTGTGACGATAATTGGTGGTAATGTATATAAAGTCATAGTAAACTCTTGATAAGTAGTAGCCATATTATTATTAGGGTTATGGAGGGACTTGAATGTAAGCTGTTAGCTTTTTAAAAGCTTCGTTGAGATATAATTTACATACAGTAACAAACTAAGCACGTTTGACTGCCACTTACTGGTCCTACTTCAGCTCTCTGGAGCATTACCCAGACTGTGATAGCCTTGTGGTGGGCAGAGTAATGACTCCTCAAAGATGCCACTTTTTTTGAGGAAGATTAGCCCTGAGCTAACATCTGCTGCCAATCCTCCTCTTTTTGCTGAGGAAGACTGGCCCTGAGCTAACATCCGTGCCTATCTTCCTCTACTTTATATGTGGGATGCCTGCCACAGCATGGCTTGACAAGCGGTGCATAGGTCTGTACCTGGGATCCGAACCGGTGAATGCCGGGCCGCTAAAGCAGAGCAGGCGAACTTCACCGCTGCGCGACCGGCCGGCCCCAAGATGCCACTTCTTAATCTCAGGAACCTGTGAATATGCTAGGTTGCATGGCAAAGGGGAATTAAGGTTGCAGATGGAATTAAGGTAGCTAATCAACTGACCTGGAAATGGGGATATTATCCTGAATTATCTGGTGGGCCCAATGTAATCAAGAGAGTCCTTATGAGTGGAAGAGGAAGGCAGAAGAGGGAAAATCAGAAATGGTATTTGACATTTTTGGACATGGCTTTGGAGATGGAAGGATCCATGAGACAAGGAATGTGGGCGGCCTCTAGAAACTGGAAAAAAAACCAAGAATCAGATTGCCCCCTCGAGCCTCCAGGAAAACAGCCCTGCCAACATCTTGATTTTAGCCCAGTGAGACCCACTTGGGACTGCTGACCTCCAGAACTGTAAAATAGTAAAAGTATATTATTTTAAGCCACTACATTTGTGGAAATTTGTTACAGCAGAAATAGAAAACTAATACAGTTGTAATAAATACTCGTTGACTAACTGAATTAATGAATCAAGGACAAGTCTACTGCCTTCTTCATATAATAATCCTTCTAATTTTGGAGAAGAGAAGATGTGGTTTGAATCATGCTATCTCCCTATAAGGTACTCACATCTGAAATAGCATGGAATTCCTGGGGTGGTGCTCAAGTGATTTTGAGGTTGATTGAAGAGTGCTATAGACTGAATGTCTGTATCCTCCCCAAATTCATATATTGGAACCTAATCCCCAATGTGAGGGTATTTGGAGGTGGGGCCTTTGAGAAATGATTTGGTCATGAGGGTGGAACCCTCATGAATGGGATTAGTGCCCTTATAAAAGAGATCCAGAGAGCTTCCTCGATCCTTCCGCCATGTGAAGACACAATGAGAAGATGTCTGTCTATGAACCAAGAAGTAAGCCCTCACTAGATACCATGTCTGCTGGTGCCTTGTTCTTGAATTCCCAGCCTCTATCTAGAACTGTGAGAAATAAATAAGCTACCTGGTTTATGATATCCTACTAGAGCAGCCAAGATAGGTTAAGACAAAAAGTTTGGGATAATTCCAGGTTGGATGCACCATTGATATGGTAATGATTTAAACCATATTCCCTTTGCTACCACTCTAGCTGGGCCAGCAGAAGGCATGCTGACCCACACAAAGGGGCAGCCCTTCTTTTTTCTGCCCTCTGAGTGACTTCTTGAGCAGTGGTTCTCAAAGAGGCAGAGGGAGGAACATATGAGAGTCAGCTGGATAACCTTACAAACTATAATTGCCCACTACTGCCTTCTTTCTTGCCTACCCAGGGAATCTGCTACACCTTTTCCCCACCCTCTACCCCCTTGAGAATCAGTGTCTTAAACCAAATGCTATGTGAGCAGAAAGGAGAAGTATACGCATAGGGATCACAAGGAAAATTCTTCTGAATTAAAAGAGATCTCATTCTCATTTAGAGCTTTTTCTAACTCTTATCCTATGTCTGTGTCCAAGCTATCGACCTTTTTCCATGGACAGAGCTTTCCCAGAGCATGCAAAAGCCCCGGGAAGACTGAGCCTGGCTGAGTTTCTTCCCTTCTGCTCCTCTACGTGTCACCTCCAGTCCTGGGAAGACCAGGTTCTATTCGTTAGTTTTCCTTCTGGATGCTAGAGAACCCTCCTGTCCTGCATGGGACCCAGCCATTCCTATTTTGCTTTGGGCAGGATTCTGTGTCCCAGAGTCAGGGACTGTGTTATGCTATGTCTTGTCTGGGTCTTCAGTAAATGGATTCCCTGGGCTTCAGGCTTCTCATCTGGCAGAAGCCAGAAGCCTCCTATGCCCTTTGCTGGGGTTGCCAGAATCAGGACTTCCTTTACTGGTCTCTATCTGTTATTTTTCTGGCTTGAAATACCCTGTCTGCAGCCCCTACACCGCAGTGGATCCTAGTCCTGTTAAAAAGACTCCAGATGATTTTTAGGTTCCTTCTTAGCTCTAGGATTCTGGGATTGTTCTGCCTCCACCATGTTCTCCAGCCAAATTCTTAGAGTAATTTCTTGGATGAAGAAGTCAGATTTCTCTACTTGATTGTCCTAACGCAGTCTGCAGCTTATTTTCTCTAGAAGGTCTTGCTGTCAGGATGGTTGCCATTTTGCCCATACCCTATCCATATAGTTCACCTTTAGGGATCCTGGATACTTCTATTCTTATTATCAATTGGGTAAGAAAACTCTTCTTCTGTTTGCCTTTTAGATTCTCTTCCTCTTAGCTGCTCTGGCAGTTCCTCTGCTCCAAGCACAAGACTGGCCACTTGCACGACTCACACGACTCAGGTCTGGCTCATGGCCTCTGATCCTGCTCATTCACTGCTGCAACCCCTTTTCCTCTTGTTTTTTAAAGATTTTATTTTTCCTTTTTCTCCCAAAGGCCCCCGGTACATAGTTGTGTATTTTTAGTTGTGGGTCCTTCTGGTTGTGGCACGTGGGATGCTGCCTCAGCATGACTTGATGAGCGGTGCCATGTCTGTGCCCAGGATTCAAACTGGCAAAACCCTGGGCCACCGAAGCAGAGCATGCGAACTTAATCACTCGGCCATGGGGCCGGCCCCTGTAACCTCCTTTTTTTAGCTGCAAACGTCCACTCAGATTGCGGGGAGGAAGTGGAAAGTGGACTCCATAAGGCCACACTGTTATGTTTTATGGTATTTTAAAACAAATGTTACACCAGAATATAATCAGCTCCTAACACCAGAAGAGGCATCTTGCTCCCCACAGAGGCGATGTGTGCATGTGCTCACCTCCGTTGTACTGGACTCAGGACAGCATTTTGGCAGCATGCAGGAGTAGAAGTGTGGAGATGATGTGCTCAGCCCAGCGCTGTCCATTCCTGAGGTCCTGGGGAGTAGAGGAGCTTCTCCTGAACCGTATTCCTTATGGTTCCATATTCCCAGTCAGGAAGTTTCTGGGCTATTCCTTTCCCCCTCCAAGGAGTGGCCTCTGTCTCTCCCAGTCTTCAGTCCCAGCACTGACATTCCTCCTGGTAGCACTAGCTCAGGGAGCTGCTGACTATGCCTAGGGTTTAATGACCCTTGAGTGAGGCCACATTGGACTCCCTGTAGGTTTAGGTCACACTCCAGCTATCAGGGGTCCCAGATTCAACCAAGTCCAGAGTCCATGAACAGCCATTCAACATTTCTAGGGGCTTAAAATCAATTCTACTTTTATATCTGTGAGGCAGAGATTTTTCTAGGACCATCTGGACTCCCTGGAGTTGTTGCCAATAGGACAGCAGGGAAACTCCGGACCAGCCCAGGTCGACTGGCCCTAGGATAGCAGTGTGGTTCCCTGTGCTGGCTTCCACTTGCCAGGTCAGTCAACCACAGCCTGTTTCTTGTGTTTCACAGAGCCCTTGCAGTGGAGCTGCTTGGTTCCTCCAGCAGCACAAGAGGAAAACAGTGAGGAGGAGGAGTGGGGAGAGAAAGACTCACGCAAAAAAGGGAGAGGAAGTTAGTGATGCTGAGGGAGGAGAAAAAGGCAAACAGCAACAGCAGCCGAGGCAGGAGCAGAAAAAATCAGGAGTGTGAGGGTGGGAGGGAAAGGCAGAAAGGCAGGGCTCTACTCATGACAATATTAACCTGAGTTCCAGGTTAACATTTTATAGCGACCCATCAAATATGCATAAGAAAGTAAGGAAGAAAGCTCACACTTTTAATTAATGATAAAGCCCAAGAAGAGCTGTGGGCTAATGTCCTAGATTTCCTTTGCAACAGGGTCTGGGAGTTCAAAGTTGGGGAGTCTAGAAGAGCAGAGTGGCTGGGCTGTACTTCCTCACCCTCATCCTGGCAGAGGGTCCCATACGTCACAGTTGTTGAGATGCCAAGAGGTCTCTGAAGGCAGTTTGCTTTATCTCTTTCTTTTTGGGGTTTTCCTCATTTCATTCTGCTTTGTTTCCTCTTTTGGCCTGCTTGACCCTGGATAAGCCACTAAACCTTTCTGAATCTTCTGCATCTATAAAATGGAGATAGCAACATTTTCTGGCCTTTTCACTAGAAAGCTGCAAAGATCACATCAGTTTGCATTTACAAAAGTGCTTTATAGGGGCTGGGTTGATGGCACAGTGGTTAAGTTCACATGTTCAGCTTTCGCGGCCTGGGGTCCACGAGTTCGGATCCTGGGTGCGGACCTACGCACCACTTGTCAAGCCATGCTGTGGCAGGCATCCCACATAAAATAGAGGAAGATGGGCACGGATGTTAGCTCAGGGCCAGCCTTCCTCAGCAAAAAGAGGAGGATTGGCAGCAGATGTTAGCTCAGGGCTAATCTTCCTCAAAAAAAAAGGGCTTTGTATATTGCAAATTACAAGTATTAACTGTAGTGGCTATAACCTAGGATGAAGTTGCTTTTCCCAGCACACAAGCTTTCCATCCCTTAGTATGATTGTCAGAAAGGATGCTATTGGTATGTTTTCCGAATTTCCTTATCTCTAAGGCCAGCAGGAAATGTTAACGAGAACTTGGAAAGCAACGGCTGGATCACTGCGGTTGACATGAAGTCTTTCCTCTCAGTGGGTCTTGTTTTCTGCTCTGTGGACAGTGATCCATCTCGCATATTCATGACTCACAGCCTTGCTCTCCCTTCATTCAGTTAAGCAGGTATTCTAGGGCCAAATTCCCCAAGAGCTATGGATTCAGGCTTTGTATATCCATTTAGGATAAGTCTACCTGGGCCCAGAACATCTTGATCCCATGTAAATACTGAGTGTGTGTATGTGTGTGTGTGTGTGTGTGTAAGGGGATGAACTCGAAAATACTACAGGAATAAATAATGGAGTAGCAAGGAGGGCCTCTGTGTGATTACGGTGAGATAACCCTAAACCCATAGGAGCGGGAACAGGAAAGGTGACTGAGAGGAAAGAAGAGCTGCTCTCTGGTATAAACGTAAGGACCAAAATCTACGTAGCTAAGCAGTGACTAAGATGGAATGAAATATGATGCAAAAACGCAAGAAGAGGGTTTTAGCTTCTCCAAGGAGCAGAAGGTATGGGGGAAAGAGAGACTTTCAGAATCTGTAGGTATCTTTTTGTTCTGCTAGGAGAGACAGCAGCTTGGTGAGGCTTCAGGAATATATAGAACTTTCTTGAAAAGACATGCAGATAGCTTAAGGTCAGATGGCATGATCGCAAGTCATCCTCAATCTGTGATTTACTTGCATGGGTGGATGTATAATATCCAGCTCTGATTAGAAACAGTAGTTAGAAGACTGCCTTCTTCTATGATAAGAGACTACTTGCTCCTATGTGAGGAGCCCCAAGGACTGGATGGATAGCAGGGGTAAGCTGTTCATGGAATGGCTTTGACAGTCTAAACTTAGTCTGCTATACTGTCGGGCACTGCTGATCCTTCCTGAACACGTAAGCAGTGCAGTTAGAAAAACTGTAAGCTTCTCTTCCCAATAAAGGACTAGATGTGGCCGTTCAACTCTCCTTTTAAATCTGTCCACAGAGAATGAAGAAACAAGTCAGAGTTTAGCCGTCAGTCCTTCTGAACTGACCTCTGCTGGAGGCATCTCAATTGCCCACGATTTAGCTCTCGTTCCACCTCACTAGGAGCATAAGGAATGAGTCTTCCCTCCATATCCACCAGGAGGAGTGAGAGAGCATGCCCGCCCCAGCGATGCCAGGGGCAGCCTTGCTTCACAGGGGTTGTAAAACCCTCCCCACTTCCTTCCTCTGACAGCAAATGCAGAGGTTAGTGAGCATCAAGTTTGTTTCCCAGAGTGGGGAGGAGGGAAATGAAAGAAGGGAGACAGCATATCAAAATGCACTTCCAAAATGAAAATGATTTCTGTGGCACATGGTGCTACCGAGGGAGAGGTGATGACAGCCTCCTCCCATTTCAGGAACAGTTCCCAGAGTTGTCTGTAGGCGGATTCACATGACACATTCTTAAACCCAATTCCATTCTGTGCTGTTTGCTTCTTGTTCGCATCTCAGGAACAATGGATCTCTACATCTTTGTATATGAGTTTGATTCCCAATTGGTTGTTGAGCTGAATATCCAGATTGCCCAGTTGTAGTGTATGTGTGACAGTATTTATCTTTTTTTTTTTTTTGAGGAAGATTAGCCCTGAGCTAACATCTCCCGCCAATCCTCTTTTTGCTGAGGAAGACTGGCCCTGAGCTAACATCCGGGCCCATCTTCCTCTACTTTATATGCGGGACACCTACCACAGCATGGCTTGCCCAGCAGTGCCATGTCCACACCCGGGATCCAAACCAGTGAACCCTGGGCCGCGGAATTGGGATGAGAGATCTTAACTGCGGCACTACCAGGCCAGCCCCTGAGCCAGTATTTATCTTTTTGAGTCATGAAACCTCATCAACTCAGCCCTACGTGTGCACATGAACTGGGATATGGAATTGTGTGAATGTTCACACCTCAAGAGAATTCTTAAGAAGTTGTGGTCTTCAAAATGTTTTGATGTGAAAAAATACTAATCCATATTGCTGGAGGAAGTAATATCAATGATGCAAATTTGCCTGGAAGCTATTCTGAATCCAATTTGTCTTTCTGTGAAATGAAATTTGGGTTCTGGCGTTTTTTGATTGATGTCTCTATATGAGGAGGTTTTTGGCTTTTTAGTGTTGCTGCTCTTCTGTTCTCGCTCCTCTAAGAATCTTTGCCAACATACCACTGACATTTGAGGAAGAGAATAGAGACAGTTTGGCTTCTTGTAAATTATTCTGTTTCCTTGGTGATGTAAATAATTATGGAACATATAAAAAGTTTTTAGCGAATTCAAATTTGCTTTTGAAAAAGCAGGTTTGATACCTGTGGTAAGGGCTACAGGAACAATCTCAGCAAGGAATTCTCTGTTCCTCTTGAATTCACTTTAAATTAGAAAATCTTCCCTGAAACACAGGGCCTGCTGAGACCCAATTCCAATGCCGATAAAACACGCCCTTTATAAGGTTCAGGAAAGCCGCCCAGGAGTGTGGGTGGCTTCAGGCCCTTCTCTGACAGCCAGAGTAATTCTCTGCTGTCTTCAGCTTTACTAGGAGAATCCTGTCCAATGCATGGACCCAGAGCCCACGAACTTGAAAGGCAGGGTTGAATCACCTAAAACTGAGTGAGGAATTATACAAATCTCAATTGTGGAATCGTCAAGTGGAGAGATTCTACACGCAGCAGAAATATGGGACTGCAGCTCTGGCCGGGTCTGACTTTAAAGATTTTATTTTTCCTTTTTCTCCCCAAAGCCCCCTGGTACATAGTTGTGTATTTTTAGTTGTGGGTCCTTCTAGTTGTGGCAGGTGGGACGCCGCCTCAGCATGGCCTGATGAGCGGTGCCATATCCGCTCCCAGGATTCGAACCGATGAAACCCTGGGCCCCCGAAGCAGAGTGCGCAAACTTAACCACTTGGCCACGGGGCCGGCCCCCGGGTCTGACTTTAATTGCACTTCAGTAGCATATTTTTTACTTTGGCTATTCTAAACTTTTTTTATATTCTTCAAGTCCTCGATTTCCCTTTGTCCTTCCTTTCCCACCGCTTCCTCTTTTAATCTTGGCAAATCACCTTACTCCCTTCCTACCGCACAGGTGGAAATACAAGCTCTACCGTTTATTACCCGTGTAATCTTGTTAAAGTTATTTCACTTCTCAGTGAGTCTGTTTCCTTAACTGTAAAATGGGGACAACAACAGAATCTTCCTTATGAGGTGGTTGTGAGAATTAAATGAGGTAAAATATAAAAATTGTTTAGGCCAGTACTATGGTGAATGCTTAGTAAATGTTAGCTCTTATTATTACTGGGAAGACAGAAGCCAATGTCGTAAACTCCATTATCCAAACTCCTCTCTACCTAAAAAATATCTCTATCGCTATCCATCACTTCCTCCTTCTCCCTTCCCCAGAGTAAAAGACTGTCTCACTTTCTAAGTTTGTGCTCTCCACCTGTGTCTTGATTCCATCCTCTCCTACCTCTTCAAGGGAACTTTTGCATAAACTCTTTTCTCTCTCACCTTTTAAATGGATTCCTTTTTCCTGGCTCCCTTTTCTTATTCTCAAACATGCTCAGGTCTGTCTTATTTTGAAAAAGGCCTCCAAATGACCCCTGTCTCTTTAAGCTACTGTCCCATTTTTCCTTCTCCTTTCACTGCCAAATACTGTGTGCCTCCATGTCTTCATGACTCATTCTCTCATTATTCCTCTGCCATCTGGCTCTTTTCCCCAGCCCCCACTCTCACATGGCTCTGTCTATGGTCATCTATCTCCAGATTCAAAGGCCTTTTCTTGATTTCTGTCCTCTTAAGCCTCTTTGCAATGGTCAGTGTTGCTGACTGTTGTCCGCTCTGAGAAATCCTCTCCTCTCTCAGCCTGTGTGCAGGTCTGTCATGCTGCTTCTTCTCCTCCTCTGTGGCCTCTCCTCCTCTAATGCCCTGACAGGTTCCATTTCTTTCTTTCCATTCCTCAGCTGGGGCATGGAGGGAAGTTCAATGTACAACCTCTTGATCTGTCTCTATACTCTTACTCTTTCATCTCCTTTTTGTCTCATGCATCATCATTATTTCTAAAGCATGGCTCCTTCATCATCCTTTCTGCTCACCTCTTCAGCCTCATCATGCATCACACTTTCTCTCACCCTGTGGTTTGGCTATGCTGACCTTCTTTTAGTTTCTTGAAGGTGCCATGGCCTGTCTGACATAGGCTTTTTGTTATTGGTGTCGTTTAACTTGCATTCATCTTCATTGTTATTGTAATTTTTTTCTATTTTTCTTAAGTTAATTTTACTGAGTTAATGATAGTTTACAATCTTGTGAAGTTTCAGTTGTACATTATTGTTTGTCAGTCGTGTTGTAGGTGCACCACTTCACCCTTTGTGCCCACCCCCAAAGCCCCCTTTCCCCTGGTAGCCACTAATCTGTTCTCTTTGTCTACATGTTTAAATTCCTCATGAGTGGAGGCATACAGAAATTGTCCTTCTCTATCTGGCTTATTTCACTTAACATAATTTCCTCAAGGTCCATCCATGTTGTTGTGAATGGGATGATTTTATTATTTTTTATGGCTGAATAGTATTCCATTGTATATATATACCATATCTTCTTTATCCAGTCATCAGTTCATGGGAACTTAGGTTGCTTCCATGTCCTGGCTATTGTAAATAATGCTGCAATGAACATAGGGGTGCATGGGACTTTTGTTGGAATTACTGACTTCAAGTTCTTTGGATAAAGATACCCAGTAGTGGGATGGCTGGGTCATATGGTATTTCTATTTTTAATTTTTTGAGGAATCTCCATACTGTTTTCCATAGTGGCTGCACCAGTTTGCATTCCCACCAGCAGTGTATGAGGGTTCCTTTTTCTCCACAACCTCTCCAACATGTATTACTTTTTGTTTTGGTTATTTTTGCCATTCTAATGGGTGTAAGGTGATATCTTAGTGTAGTTTTGATTTGCATTTCCTTGATGACCAGTGATGATGAATATCTTTTCATGTGCCTATTGGCCATTCGTATATCTTCTTTGTAGAAATGTCTGTTCATGTCCCCTGCCCATTTTTTGATCAGGTGGTTTGATAATTTTCTTTTTCTATTTTAAAAATTGAGATGTAATTCACATATTACAAAATTTACCCTTTTATAGTATACAATTCAGTGGATTTTAGTATATTCACAAAGTTGTGCAATCATCACCACTATCTCATTCCAGAACATTTTCATCACCTCAAAAAGAAACTGTACCCATTAGCAGGTCCTCCCTTTCCTTCCTGCCCTCCATCAGCCCCAGGCAGCCCCTAGTCTACTTTCTGTCTCTATGTTGTAGGTTTTTGCACATGCTATTCCTTTTGCCTAGAATCTTTTCCCTCCCATCCCCTAGTCAATTTCTACTCCTCTTTCAGCCATCAGTGCCAACTTCTTTGAGCAGGTCAATTCCTCCTACTATATGCTTTCATAGGAATATGTACACCTTTGCAGCATTTATTATAAATTGCAATTTTATATTTATTTATGGAATTTTTTGATTTATGTCTGTCACCACAATAAGTCTCATGAGGGCAAAAAACTATATATTTTTTGGGGGGGAAGGGCATTCATAAATGAATAAAATTCTGCATCTCCATTTATAACACAATTTCAATTGAATGTAATTCAATGTATTGAATTGAATTCAATGAATTGAATGTCTTAGCCAACATGGCTAAGACAAAAGTTATTATTTTTCTTCCAAAACAACTCCTCCTTCAAACTTCCCCATTTGATAATGCTTCCTTATTCACTAGGTCACAGTTTCTTGAAGATATTTGATTTCTTTCTCTCTCTTGTCTTCACCATTCAATACTTTCCAAATCTTCAATTCCTGTGGATTCTTTTGTAAATCCTCCTATTCCAGCCTTTAGTACGGTGTCCTTAATGCTCAGTAAAAATTTGCTGATACTGAAATAGTTGCACCCATGATGTTAGGTGAACCTTTAGAGAGCAGGATGAGAGAGAAGAGAGGGAGAGAAAAGCAGATAGTGAAGGATGGCAGCAGATGGAGACTCAAGAGGCACCT
Source organism: Equus caballus (assembly GCF_041296265.1). Classification (NCBI taxonomy): domain Eukaryota; kingdom Metazoa; phylum Chordata; class Mammalia; order Perissodactyla; family Equidae; genus Equus; species Equus caballus. The sequence goes on along the minus strand of NC_091684.1, from coordinate 160,255,509 downwards.
ATACCACAGAGGACTGGAGAAGACCAGTAAAATAATGAGAGAAGCAAAAGGAGACCCTGGCCAATGTACAATCATCCATTCACCATTTACTAAGTATCTATTACCTGCTCAGTACTTGGATTATGGTGATACAAAGATGAATCAGAAGTTGTCTCTTTCCTAAAGGAAGTCAGAGTCTAGTGAAGGAGAGAAACATGTAAACAAAACTTACAATAGAATGTGATAAGTATTATAATGAAAGTATTCACAAAGTGTTCTGTGAGCAAGAGGAGATGGTGACTAAGACCGTCTCAGCACAGGGGTGGGTAAAGGTGGGCGTTACAGGATGACTGGGACTTCAGCAGCCTGAGATTGGAAGGAGTGACATGCCAGGAAGATAGAACAACCCCAAGAAGTCTGGGCCCACGTGGAACTGCAAATCATTTTGTTTAGCTTTAGTGTAAAGGGTAGGAAGGGAATATCCTGGGAATTCAGCCTGGGGCTATTTTGTGAGAAGTCTCCCAGCAAGCTGAGGAGTTTAGTTTTTATTTTCTACTTAATATAGAGTATCAAAGCTATATTTTTAAAATCAGCTTCATTTGGTATAATTTATATACATTATAACATATAGATTTTAAGTCTATGGTTCAAAGAGTTTTTTTTTTAAAAAGATTTTATTTTTCCTTTTTCTCTCCAAAGCCCCCGGGTACATAGCTGTGTATTTTTAGTTGTGGGTCCTTCTAGTTGTGGGATGAGGGATGCTGCCTCAGCATGGCCTGATGAGCTGTGCCATGTCCGTGCCCAGGATTTGAATTGGCGAAACCCTGGGCCGCCCAAGCGGAGAGTGGAACTTAACCACTCACCCACGGGGCCGGCCCCTCGAAGAGTTTTGATAAATATATATATCCTTATAACTGCTACCCCAATCAAGACATAGAACATTTTCATCACCCCTGAAATTCCCCTTGTGCCTTTTTAATTGATCCCCCCTTCTTCCCCAAAGCAAGTGCTGATACGATTTCTATTACCATATGTTTTGGTTATCTGTTGATGTGTAAAACCACTCCCAAACCTAGTGGCTTAAAACAACAAAAATCATTTATTTGCTCATGATACGGCAACTTGGTGGAATCAATTTATCTTTGCTCTCTGTGGCATTGGCTGGGATAATTTGACTGAAGCTGGAGTGTCCACTTCCAAGATCACTCACTCACATGGCTGGCAAGTTGGGATTGGCTCCCGACTGGGAGCCCAGCTAGGATTGGCAGTTAGGGACCTCATTTTTCTCCCACATGGGTGTTTGGGCTTCCTCACAGCGTGGGCCCCAAGAAGGAAGAAGTGGAAGTTGCTAGGCCTTTTAAAGACTAGACTCTAAGTTTGTACAGCATTATTTCTGCTGTATTCTATAGGTCAAAGCAGTCACAAGACCAGCCCAAATTCAAAGGGGTAGAGAAATAAATCCTACCTTTCAGTAAGGATAATGACAAAGAATTTGGGCCATCTTTATTCCACCACATCATAGATTAGTTTCGTCGGTTCTAGAATGTTATATAAATGGGATTATATAGTGTGTATTATTATATATGTGGCTTCTTTTGCTCAACATGTATTTTGAGATCCACCCATGTTGTTACATATATCAGTAGTTCATTCCTTTTAATTGTTCAGTAATAGTCCATTAACAATCAATCTGTTTATCCATTTATCTGTTGATGGACATTTGGGTTGTTTCTAGTTTTTGGTTATTATGAATAAAGCTGTTGTAAAAACTCTTATATAACACTTTGTTATAGATATATGTTTTCCTTTCTCTTGAGTAAATAGTTAGGAGTTGAATTTCTGGGTCACAGGGTAGGTATATATTAAAATTTATAAGAAATTGTCAAACAACCTTCCAAAGGATTGTACATTTTACACTGTCAGCAGTAATGTATGAGAGCTCTAGTTTGCTCCAAATCTAGCCAACATTTGTTATTGTCAGTTTTTTTAATTTTAGATATTCTGGAGGGTATGAAGTGGTATCTTGGGATTTTAATTTATATTTCCCTGATAATTAATAGTATTTTGCATCTTTTCACATATTGATTGGCCATTAATAGATATGTTTTGTTACGTGTCATTTCAAGTCTTTTGCCCATTTAAAAAATATTGGTTTGCTGTGTTGTTATTATTGAGTTATAGGGGTTCTTTATATATTCTGGATATATGTCCTTTGTCAGATATACACATTGTGACTGCATGTTAATGTATTGAAAAACAATATTATTAAGATATTAATTATTCACAAATTTATCTATAGATTTACTGTAATTCCATTTAAAATGCCAGATTTTTCATAGAAATTGACAAGCTGATTCTAAAATTTATATGTAAATACCAAGGACTTAAAATAGTCAAAACAATTTTGAAAAAGATAAAATTGAAGGACTTAAACTACCTGACCTCAAGACATACTATACAGCTATGGACATCAAGGCAGCATAGCATTAATGTATGGACAAATTAATAGGTCAATGGAACAGAATAGAGCCTAGAAATAGACCCAAACATATATAGTCAGTTGGTTTTTGAAAAAGGATGTTGTGGTAGGCAGCCTGTAAGACGGGACCCAGTGATTTCTACCTCTTAGTATTCACACCCTTATGTAATCTCCTCCCCTTGAGGGTGGTCTGACAGAAGTGATAGGATGTTACTTCTGGGGTTGCTTTAAAAAAAGACCATGGCTTGCATGTGGGGGAACTCCTTCTCTCTTGAATGGCTTGATATTGGTAAAGAACTAGCCGCCATGTTGTAAGGTGGCCCTGTGGAAAGGCTTGATTGCAACCTCATGAGAAACCTTCTTCCAGAGGCACCCAGCTAAACAGTGCCCAGATTCCTTAATCACAGAAACTATGAGGTAATAAATATTTACTGTTTTAAGATGCTAAGTTTTGGGGTAATTTGTTACATAATGATAGATAACTAATACAGGTGCCAAGGTAATTCAAAGGGGGAAAACAGTCTTTAACAAATCGTGTCAGAGCAACTTGATATCCTTATGGAAAAAAATAAACCTTAACCCGTATATCACAGCATACACTGATATTGAGGTACATATTAGACATAAATATAGAAGCTAAAACTATAAAACTTCTGCAGAAAACACAGAAGGGGCCAGCCCAGTCGTGTACTGGTTAACTTCAGTGTGCTCTGCTTTGGTGGCCCGGGTTCATGGGTTTGGATCCTGGGTGCAGACCTACATACCACTCATCAAGTGGTATGTGGCAGTGTTCCACATTACAAAATAGAGGAAGATGGGCATAGATGTCAGCTCAGGGTCACTTTTCCTCAAGCAAAAAGAGGATGATTGGCAATAGGTGTTAGCTCAGGGCCAATCTTCCTCACCAAAAACAAAACAAAACAAAAAACACAGAAGAAAATCTTTACAACTTTGGAGTGGACAAAGATTTCTTAGACAAGATACAATAGGCACTAACATAAAAGAAAAAGTTGATAAGTTGGACTTTATCACTGATTCTTAGTGGAGGCATTATATGATGAGATCTATGCTTCAGGAAAGTAAGATAAATCTGAGAGCAGTGTGGAGGATGGACTGGATAGGGAGAGAGACTGGAGACAGGGAAAACAGTTAGCTGGCTACTGTAAGAATTGAGTAAGGGGCCGGTCCTGTGGCTGAGTGGTTAAGTTTGCGTGCTCCGCTTCAGTGGCCCAGGGTTTCGCTGGTTCAGATCCTGGGCACGGACATGGCACCACTCATCAGGCCACACTGAGGTGGCGTCCCACATGCCACAACTACAAGGACTCACAACTAAATAAAATATACGACTATATACTGGGGGGATTTGGGGAGAAAAAGCAGAAAATTAAAAAAGATTGGCATCATTGTTGGCTCAGGTGCCAATCATAAAAAAAAAAAAAGAATTGAGTAAGATGCTGAATCAAAGAAGAAAATAACAGAGAGAGGAGAGAGAGGGCCACACACACACACACACACACACACACACACACACAGACAGAGACAGAAAGAGACTGACTTCTTAGGGCAAATACCATGGACAAGAGATGGTATAACACTTTTTATTAAAAATAAGAATTTGGGGGGCTGGCCCCGTGGCCGAGTGGTTAAGTTCGCGCGCTCCGCTGCAGGCGGCCCAGTGTTTCGTCAGTTCGAATCCTGGGCGCGGACATGGCACTGCTCATCAGACCACGCTGAGGCAGCATCCCACATGCCACAACTAGAAGAACCCACAACGAAGAATACACAACTATGTACCGGGGGGCTTTGGGGAGAAAAAGGAAAAAATAAAATCTTTAAAAAAAAAATCCATTAAAAATAAGAATTTGGTTTTAGGTATGAGTAACAGAAATGAAATAGTGATTTTCAGTGTAACATTTTGTTAATCCTGGAATCCATGACATTTTTGTCTTCTCTATTTCTCTGACTCTTTGTGTCTCTGTCTCTGTCTCTCTCTCTGTCTCTCTGTCTCTCTCTCTCTCTCTCTCTCTCTCTCTCACACACACACACACACACACACACACACACACAATGTACTAGTAATCATTGGAGGTAGGTAGCCTTGTCCAGTGAAGTTGAAATGGTAAATGAGTATCATAAATGTCAGTCTTAGTTTGTATGTTCATTTACTCTTTCGTTCAGTCAACAAATACCTGTCGATTGTCTTTTAAAAAAATTGCGTTAAAATAGACATAACATAAAATTTACCTTTTAAGTTTCCAGTTCAGTAGTGTTAAGTACATTCACAGTGTTGCGAGCTCTTTTCACCTTGCAAAACTGAAACTCTGTACCCTTTGAACCACAACTTCCCATATCCCCCTCGCTCTAGCCCCTGGCAACCACTTCTACTTTCTGTCTCTATGAATTTGACTATTCTGGACACCTCATGTAAGTGGAAACATAAAGTATTTGTCTTTTTGTGATTGTCTTATTTCACTTAGCATAATGTCGTCAAGATTCATCCATGTTGTAGCATGTATCATATTTTCCTTCCTTTTTAAGGCTGAATAATATTCCATTGTATGTATAGACCAATTTTTGCTTATCCATTCATCTCTCCATGGACACTTGGGTTGTTTCCACCTTTTGCCTATTCTGAATAATGCTGCTATGAACATGGGTGTACAAATATCTCTTCAAGACCTTACTTTCAATTCTTTTGAGTATATACTCAGAAGTGATATTGCTGGATTATATGCTAATATGTTTTTAGTTTTTTGAGGAACTGTCATACTGTTTTCTATAGTGGCTGCACCATTTTACACTCCTACCAACAATGCACAAGGGTTCCACCTTCTATACCAATTCTATTCTCTTGCCAACACTTGTGCTGTTCTTTTTTTTTTTTTTTTGACAGTAGCCATCCTAAGAGGTGTGAAGTGGTATCTCATTGTGGTTTTTTTTGTTTCTTTGTTGAAGAAGATTAGCCCTGAGCTACCTGCTGCCAATCCTCCTCTTTTTGCTGAGGAAGACTGGCCCTGAGCTAATATCCATGCCCATCTTCCTCTACTTTATATGTGGGACGCCTACCACAGCATGGCTCGTCAAGCGGTGCCATGTCTGCACTGGGATTCGAACCGGTGAACCCCGGGCCACCCAAGTGGAACATGTGCACTTAACCACTGTGCCACTGGGCCAGCCCCTCATTGTGGTTTTGATTTTCATTTCTCTAATGATTAACGATGTTGAGTGTCTTTTCATGTTCTTTTTGGCTATATGTATATCTTCTTTCAAGAAATGTCTATTCAAATCCTTTGCCCATTATTAAATTGATTTTTTGTTGTTGTTGTTGAGTTGTAGGAGTTCTTTATATATTCTGGACATTAAACCCTTATCAGAAATATGGTTTGCAAATACTTTCTTGCTATCTTTTATGTGCTAGATACTGTCCAGATGTTGAGAATACAGAGGAGGGCTCTATTCTCATGGAGTTTGCATTCTCTTATGTAGAGTCAGAAGGGAAACAGGAAAACAGATAAATAAGGTACTTCGAGATAACGAGAAATGCCATAAAGAAAATAAAACAGGGTGATAAAGTAGAGATGACTGGTGGATGGAAGGAGTCGACTTTGGATAGTGTAGTCAGTTAAGACCTTTCTCTTAGAAAGTGACATTTGAGTTGATGAGAATCATCGAGAAAGCTCCATCCACGTGGAACTCATCAGGCTGAGGGCATAACCAGTGCAAAGGCCGTAAAGTGGGAATGATAATAGTGATCAAGGGTGCACAAACCACAAAATGATAAGTAGGCAAGGGCCAGATCAGTTAGGGTTCACAGGCCAAGGTAAAGAGTGTGGATTTTACTTGAAGTGTAATATGAAATGTTGGCCAATTTCAAGCAGAGGAGTCATAAGATTTCACTAATATTTTTAAAAGATCACTTTGGCTGGTCTGTGAAGAATGGATTGGGGGTCCAGCCCACTGGCGTAGTGGTTAGGTTTGCTGGTTCGGATCCCCGGCGTAGACCTATGCACCGCTTATCAAGCCATGTTGTGGCAGGCATCCCATATATAAAGTAGAGGAAAATGGGCAAGGATGTTAGCTCAGGGCCAATCTTCCTAAAATAAATAAATAAATAAATAAATAATAAAAAATAAAAAAAAGAATGGATTGTCATGGAGGGAGATGAAAAGGAAGGTTCCAATGAATGTTTTTTCATCAGGCTTTTCTTTTACACTACCCTCAGGCATCTCCCCTCATGCTGCTACAGTCACCTACTCTCCTATGTTCCTAAGTTTTTATTACATCAAGGACATTGGCAACTGGGATCTTCTTTAAAACAATGGATTTTGGTTACCTCTAGCCCCTTCCTCCACTTCTGTATCACTCACTGTGTGCTAGGTTATGTGTGGTAACTGACAATCCCAAATCTCAGTGTCTTAACCTAAGTTATTTCTTGCTCATGCTACATATTCACTGTTGGTTGGCTGGGGGTATCTGCTCTATGTCATCCATTTAATGGGATCAAGGCTGATAGAGTAACCACTGATCGGAGCATTGCTAGTAGCTGTGGCAGAAGGAAAGAGAAAATGGCTGAACTGTGCACTGGCGTTCAAAGCTTCTTCCCAAAAGCGATATACGTCCCTTATGCTCACATTTTATTGCCAAAGCAAGTCATATGGTCACTCCTAACTTTAAGGGAGCAAGGAAGGGCAATTATATCATGATCCTGGAAGTTGGGAGAACCAGAAATAGTTGAGAACAGCATGTCTACAACTTCGTCCAAGATCACTACTAATACTCTTCAGCACTCAGTAACATATCAGTCTAAAACTTCCAGACTTTATAATTTAGATTCCTACAGGAATATAATTTATATTCCTACAGTATGTATTTAGATATATTTTCTTCTATTAAAAATTATTTTACTCATCTTTGTTAAGAGCATTCACTGTGTAGGACATTACAAATCTTTTACTAGTCTATTGTAAAACAATATAGATGTCCAGTTTTGCATTCTGAAATCAACTTTAACATGCTATTATCATTATAATGAAATACTTATATTTGTAGGGTCTTATAGAAATAAAGATTGAATTAAAGCAATTGTGGAAGAAATGGAAAGTTGGGGTTGGATTTAAAAGATGTTTAATTAATAGAAGCAACAGAACTTTGTGACCAACTGAATGTAGAGAGTAGATGAGAAGGAACAGTTAAGGATAGCGGAGGTTTCCCAGACTGGGAGACACTGGAACGGTGGTGTCATTGCCCAGTGAAAGGACTGCAGTAGTAGCTGGTGTGTGGCGTGAAGGGACAGACAATTAGTTTGACTTTGGAAATACTGAACTCCAGATGTCTATGGGAAGTTCTGCTCTAGCTAAAGCCTCCCTTTCTTAGGAGCGAACGATGAAGGCAGGAGAGGAAATAGAATCACTGGAAGGAGACTGAGAGGGGAGCGTCTAAAACACTGTGCTACATAAAGTGAAGAGGAGAGCGAGTTTTGAGGGAGTCTTTACTCTGAGGAATTTAATACAAACAATTTTAACCTCCTTGAAGCGCAGGCACAGGTGCCCCCTCCACCCTCTAAGCATCTCTGTATCATCATTATTTTACTTTAATAACATCTACCGTTCAGCATTTTAATATGTTAAGAGGAAAAAAAACCACCTTGAACTGAAGGTGGGAGATAATGTAACAATATGTACCAACAGATGGGCAAGAGTCACCAAGGAGTCTAAAAAAGATGTGCAGTGTAAGACTCTGTTAGTGTGCCTCTAGCACTGTCTAGGGGAGAAACAGAATAGTGGAGAAAAAAGGATGCAAGAGTCTGCTCCACTGGATAGAGTACAGCACGCTGGTTAGAATACAACCTTTACCACTCACATTTACAGAGTACGTCCTATTTCTCAGGGGCTGTGACAGGTGATTTAAATAGGTTTATCTCAGAAGCATCGTGACAATCCAAAGACTAGGTATGATTGGCCCTAATTTGCAGTTAAAGGAACTGAGGATCAAAAAGTTAAAAAACCTGTTCAACATCAAAGTACAGTAAGTGAGAGAACTGCATGATCGCCCAGAAGGGTCTGACTTTAAAGCCTGGGCTCTTTCCACTGCAGCCAAGAGCCCCAAATCTAGTTGTGCATCACAACTGCCTAAAGAACGTGTTAAGAAACATTTTCCAGTTTCCCACTCAAGATTGTCTCAGAAGATGGTAATGTTAGTGTAGTACTTTTTTCTCAGGGTTGTTAGGATTAAACGTAATAAAGCATACTGAAGTGTTTTATAAACTTCAAGTTTAACAGAGATATGCTTATAATTTAATGGTTTTATTATATGCGATCATGGAATTCCCTTTCTTTTGATTTTCCAGTCAGAAAATAATTTTCGGATAAGTATTTAGGCTTACCAAATACTTTGAAACCAGAAAAGGGTGCCCAAAACTGTACGTCTTGCCTTGGTAACCATATTATAAATACGTTTAATTTCTAGTTTATAAATCAGCACTCTTCCGAGTCTGACCAGTGCTAGTCAAATTCCCCAAGCTTAACCATCCCTTCGTTAACTGAAAAAAAGTTTTGAAATCAGCAAAGCTGAGGAATGGACTTCAAAGCAGAAGAGGTAATGAATTGTTTTAATTGGGGGTTTCATGGGAGTAGAATGTCAGGTATTGGCCTGGACGTCGGTTTGTGAATACACTACAAAATTAACTCCTGATATAAGACCACCTTTTCTCACCTTTAGCAGACGGTGTTTTTCTCGGTTCCAATATACCATAGCTAGATTAGGTTGAACCAGAAAGTGTAATAGAGCCACGTCTCTGGCCCCTTTAAAATGCCTCCTGCTCCTCCCACCCCCACTTTTCCTAAAATAGCAGTAAATTTCCTAACAAAGATCTCTTCTTTTATTCCAAGAGAAATTCTAAGTATTATTTCCACTACCTAGTAGGGTTTGTACTAAGTTGTACTTAAATTAGCATTCTTTTTCCACTGGCCACGAAAGGCTGATAGTTTACTTGTAGGCAAATACCTTTGCTGTTTTTTGCAATATTTACAAAGACACTCAGCAGGCGCTGACTGAATGCATGCTCCACGAAGAAAGGTTAAGCGGCTTCCCCCAAGACCACACAGATGGAACAAGTGGGGGAAAGGGGACTGAAAGTGCCTGTTACATCCAGTCACACTCCCATAATTACCCAAATCGCCTCGTTCCCAGCCCAAGGACCCGGCTTTCACGGGGACGGGAAAGGAACACCCGGGAGGTGAGAGCCAGGAAATCGGGAGAGGTGCTTTTCCCGGCATGCTCTGCAGCACACTGAGGGGCGCCAGGCGTATCCCGGCGTGCATCGGGGAGCGCCCAAGGGCGATGGTTCCCGGCTCCTGGAGGAGCACGCGAGGTTAGACCGGTAGGTGTGAGCTTACGTCGTTTCGAGACCCTGCTTTCTCGTTTCCTCTTTAGGACTATAACCCCATAAGGGCAGAAAAGGAGATCCTCTAACTACCCTCTCTTTCCGCGTGCGAACGACTTTCGGAGCCGCTTCGAGCACGGTGCCAGGTGATTAGCGGTTAGGGGAGGGCCCGAGACGAACACGTGACCCAACCTGGCAGCCAATGACTAGCCGGGTGGTCCAGCAGCGCGAGGATTCCCGGACCCGTGAGCGGAGCGGCGCGTGGGTCCGCTCCGGTCGGCCCTGGCAGGTACGCGCAGGCGCCTTGGTTGCCACGCGCCCCGGCCGTCTCCACGCGCCCAGTGGCGTGTACTTGGCGCGAGGCGTTAAGAGCCTGTCTGGGTGTTTTTGTGGGTAGGGGGGAAGGAGAGGGTGGGGGGCGATGCGTCACGTGGACGCCCCAGCCAATGGCAGGCCGAGGCGCACCCACAGCTTTCCCCGGCGCCCCGGGGTGCGACGTGTTCAGTGAGGTTCGCCTCAGCCCCCGCGGCCGGAGCGCTCTTTCGAGGCGCGTGTGCGGCCTGTAAAATCTGGCCACGGCTTTTCGTGGCGTCCTGCTCCGCTGTGAGCACGGACGACAAGTTCTCGGCAAAATGGCTGCTGGAAAGAGTCGCCTAGCAGGGGGAGCGCTGGGGCCGCGTGAAGGTCACATGACGAGGTTGGCAGCGCGTGCTGCTGGCGCGGGGAAGGGGGAGGGGGGAGGGGAGAGGCGTGGCCAGTCACGTGCCTTCGGCTGCGCCGTCCTGTGGTTTTCAAGCGCCTTGCTGCGGCCGGATTGTCTGCTTTTACTCCTCCCACCTCGAAGCGTGGCAGGCGTCGGCGAGAAGCTGGGTGGTGCGGTGGAATGAGCCCTGGCCTGGGAATGGGGAGACCTAGGCCTTTGGCTCCTTTTGTAATTAGCAAGTCGTGTTGCCCCGTCGCTCTCTCTTTTTTCATTTATGTTACATCTCTGTATAGGACATAGTTTTTTTTTTATGCCCTTCATATGGTATATGACCTCTCCCTAATCCCAATGTCATGCAAATGTCAAAAGAATTAGCAATGAACAAATTGTTAATTGTTATAAGAGGAGCCCGGCTCCCCACAGTTAAAAACCCACAGCAATACTACTCCGCCGCCCATTACAGTGATGTGAGAAACCTGATGGAGGTAATTTGTTACGATATACTAGGCACGTCTGTCCATATTTATGAATAGCGTTGATACCTGCCCACTATCTCATTTGGAAAGTATTCTGTCTTTTAGGCGTATAGTCCCAGTGTGTTTCTTGGAAAGAAATCAAGAGATAAGTCGTATGTCTTAACTATGGAGATGGGGAAACTGAAGTAGTTAGACGGGACTTGCTAATAATGCCCCATAAGGCTGACGAGAAGAACCTAGAAGTCTTCTCCACTACGTGGGACGATCTTTATAAAATTCTTGAGGCTTCCTGTCACCAGCCTTTGGTGTTTTTCATGGTTCTCTGCTCCCAGCTCCAGCTCTTCATTTTCCCAAAGGTCAAGGCTTTAGTCAAATGAAGCAGGCATAATTTATACATTTTTCATATCACTGCTTCTGTTTTATGCCACCCTTCGATGTATCTTAAAGAGCCTTTGAATTTTGTGGGAGCACAATCTGGAAAGCATTTGTTGAGCAATTATTATAATAATAGTTATCACTTCTGAACAATTATAATATTAACATCTTTCTGGCATGGTACTTTACATGTCTTAATTCATTTAGTTCTCATAACAAAGCTATGAGGTAACTACTATTATCTCCACTTTTCCAGTGAGGGAAATAGCAACAGAGAGACTAAATAATTTGCACAAGGTCACGTGGCTGATAGTTTTACATAATTCCAAGGAGAATTCCTTTTGAAAACGTGACAGAATGATTCTAAAGTTCATTTGGAAGAATGAACCTGTAAAGTAGGAAAAATTTTGAAAGAGAAAAGTGAGGGAGGGTACTAGTATAGTGAATATACCAATAAAGCCATGATAATCCAAACAGTAAGTAGTAACTCTGGAGTAGATGGAGCAGTGGAACAGAATAATAAATCTAGAAATATATAAGGCTATTTAGTATTATAAAGGTGGCCTTTTATATTGGTTGAGAAAGAATTTCAGAATTGTGTTGGAATAATTGGCTAACCATTTGAAAAAAGAATCCTTCCTTAAAATGTAAATAAATAAAATCCAGGTGAATTAAAATATTCAAATATGAAATGTGAAGTCAGAAAATTACCACTTTAAAGAAAATGGGTAAACTGTTTTCACTCTTCAATAGGATGAACTGTTCTAAGCGCGACTGCAAAGGCAGAATCCATAAAGGCGAAGATGGATAGCATTATCGCATAAAACAGCTTCTAGTGGGCAAAAAACACCATAAAGTTAAAAAGATAAATTTATTCATTCAATATTCGTTTAACATATTTATTGAGTGCTTAGTATGTGCCAGGCAGTTTTTCACGTGTTGGGGATCCAGTGATGAGCAAAGGCAGGCAGATTCTTGGGACAAAAGTTTGCACTGTGTGTTGGATCTAGAAGGTTAATGACCTTAATATCTAATAGATGGATAAAAGACATGAGTAGGTAGATCACACACATAGAGAAATAAAAATAACCAATAAAGAGAAAAATACTTTATTTTTCACTTAAAAACAAATAACGCAACCTTTTATCCCCCAGTCTGAGAGATTGGCATATATGTAGTACAATGTTAGTATCTGGTATTGGCACAGGAGCGGGGAAATTGCCACACACATACACTGCTGTTCATGGATATTTATATTTGATAATCTTTTCTGGAGGGCATTTTGGCTATGCTTACTGAGAGCATTAAAAACCTGTATGTCCTTTTACTCAGTAGCTCCTGTTCTTTGCTAAGGCGCTAACCGGTAAGTTTGCAAAGATGTTCATTTGAGAATTGTCTTTGAGGTATTTTTTGTTAATAGCATTTATAAAGTATTTTTTATAACAGCAAAGAACTAGAAAAACTTAAACTTTAAACAATATGGAATTAGTTAAATAAATATGGTGCCTTCGTAGAGGCTAATACCTTATAGCTAGTAGATGTGATAATAGATTTCTACTAATGACTTGGGAAGCATATTATGTATATTGAATGTAAAAAGCAGGTTAAAAAATTATGTGTAGTATGATCATGTTTTTGTAGGAGTATACCTATATGTGTCCATTTACATAGAAGTAAAAAATGGTATACAACTTTAACAGTGATTTTATTTGAGTGGTAGGATTTTTGGATGAATTTAATTTAAAAAAGTTATTTTTTAGAGCAGTTTTAGATTTATAGAAAAACTGCAAACATAGTATAGAGAGTTTCCAAATACCCAACACCCAGTTTTCCCTTTTATTAACATCTTATATGAGTATATGTGTTATAATTAATGAACCAATAAATATTGGTACATTATTATTAACTGAAGTCCATAGTTTAATCTGATTTTTTTAGTTTTTATCTAGTGACTTTTTCTAGTCCAGGATCCTGTCCAGGATACCACAATACTTTTTTTTTCTTTTTCATGAGGAAGATTGCCCTGAGCTAACATCTGTTACGAATCTTCCTCCTTTTGCTTGAGGAAGACTGTTGCTGAGCTAGCATTTGTCCCAGTCTTCCTCTGTTTTGTATGTGGGGTGCCGCCATGGCATGGCTTGATGAGTGGTGTGTAGGTCCATGCCCGGATCTGAACCCACGAACACTTGGCCACAGAAGTGGAGGGCATGAACTTAACCACTATGCCAACAGGCTTGCCCCAACAATACTTTTTCTTTTAAAATGTACTAATATTTTATTGATGGGTGAAACTCCAGGGAAGAAGGTGTGAGGGGGAAAAAGGAAGTGAGGTACGGAAAAAGTGAAAACAAACATAAAGGATATATGACCAAGATGGTCATAGCTTCATTGCACACAAAGCTGGTTGCTTGATCTTCCGGGACATCTCTAGAGAGTTCATATGCAGCCACTGCCTGTTAGAACCGTCCATTACATAGCCACAATACTTTTAGTAATCATGTCGCCTTAGGATCCTCTTGGCTATGATAGTTTCTCACACTTTCCTTGTTTTTGATGACCTTGACAGTTTTGAGGAATACTGGTCCAATATTTTGTAGCGTGTCCCTCAGTTGGGATTTGATGTTTTTCTCATGATGAAAGTGGGGTTAGAGTACATGCTATCAACATGACTTGTCACTCTTGATCCCCCACCTGTTTGGTTTTTAAATGTTTGCTTTTCTATAGTTTATTTTTTATAACTTATGTTACTTGCAATATAAAAAGAAGTACTTGTTACAATATTCTGGGCATGTCTGTCCATCTTTATCAATAGCGTTTATAATAAGTAGTACATTGTCAAGCCTCATAATATAGCAAGAGGATAATGGAAGTGATGGTCAAAGAAAAATGACTGGCCAAGTTGCTGGAAGGGCTAATTATAGAAAGGAATTAAAGGCGTTAGTATAGTATAGCTTGTTTTAACAGTCTTTAAACTATTTTAGAATCCTGTTCTAGGAAGAACAGCCTGGTAATCATGAATTAGATCTAAATTCAAAGGATGGGGAAGGAATTGTTCACTTATGCATAACATGATGAAGATATAAATAAGATAGAACAATTAGTAAATTTGTTCATTCAACAAATAATGAGCCCCACTGTATGCTAGGTTTTATACCAGATCTAGGGATTGATCAGTGAATACGACAAAGTCCCTGCTCTCGTGGAATTTACATTCTAGTAGGTAATAAGCTAATAAACAAATAGTATGATTTCAGATATTGTCAAAGTGCTGTGAAGAAAATAGTACAAGAGCATAGAGAGTGGTGGTGATGGGTTTGGTGGTTCTTTTAGGTAGGTTGCCAGGTAAGGCTTCTCTGAGGTAATACTTGAACATAAAGAGACCTGAATGATAAAGAATGAGTCATGCTAACATGTGGAGCATTTCAAGCAGCAAGAATACTCATACAAAGACTCGGGGTGAGAATCAGTTTGGGATTTTCAGAGAAGTGTGAGAAGGCTAGTGTGGTAGAGTTGGGAGTTTGCTGGGGTGTTAGTTAATGGTAGTGATGGTGGGGTATGGTGGTAGGAAATGATTTTGGGAAGTTGGCAGGTCTCAGATGGTGTAGAGCTTTGCAGACTGGAAGGGCTTTGTGTTTGGTTTTTTTTTTTTTTGGAGAAAGACTGGCCCTGAGCTAACATCTGTGCCCATCTTCCTCTACTTTATATGTGGGACGCCTACCACAGCATGGCTTGCCAAGTGGTGCCATGTCCGCATCCGGGATCCGAACAGCAGACCCCGGGCAGCTGAAGCCGAACGTGCGCACTTAACCACTACGCCACCAGGCCAGCCCCGTAGGCTTTGTGTTTTATTCTGTGTGTGATGGGATCCATTGGACAGTTTTATGAAGAAAAATGATAAACCTAGTTTATGTTTTAAGAAGATCCCTTTGACTGCTGTAGAGGCAAGAGGGGTAGGAGGAGACCATTTAGGAAGTTGTTGGAGTGGGACGATGAAGTATGGTGGCTTGCATCAGGGGGCAATGATGGAGGCAGTGAGAAGGGGTCGGTTTCAGGATATATTGAAAATGGAACTGATAGGATGTGCCGATAGGTTGGTTATGGGAAGTGAGAGAAAGAGAGGAATCAAAGATGATTTCATGGTTTTTAGCTAGAGCAACTGGTGCCATGTACAGAGGTGGAAAACTTGAAGGAACTAGTTTGGAGTTTAAAGTGAACAGTTTATTGGTTGTGTTGAGTTTGAGATGCTCACTAGATATCCAGAAATAACCATTGACTAGGCAGTTAACTGTTCAAGTCTGGAGTCTAGAGTCAAAGTCAGGGCTGAGAATATAATTTGGGATGTCATCAGTACATAGATGGTGTTTAAAAACGTGAGTCTGGTGAGATCAGCCAGGGAATAGAGACAAGAGCCAATGACTGAGCCCTGAGGCTCAGTTGAAAGCATGGGCAGAGGTATAGATTGCACTTAGATTTCTTTTTTTTTTTTTCTTTTTCTCCCCAAATCACCTCAGTACATAGTTGTATATTTTAGTTGTGGGTCTTTCTAGTTGTGGCATGTGGGATGCTGCCTCAGTGTGGCCTGATGAGCGGTGCCATGTCCATGCCCAGGATCTGAACCGGTGAAACCCTGGGCTGCAGAAGCGGAGTGCACGAACTTAACCACTTGGCCACAGGGCCGGCCCCCTAGATTTCTTTTGTATCTGTATCAGCGCAGTATTTACTGAATGTCTATATGGTATAATCTTAAATAATGTCTTATGTGAACTGATTCTTGAGGTTTTGTCACTGTCCTACCTGAAGATTTTCACTTCTCTCTGTTACATGGGGCCATAAACGTCAAGTTTCATAGCTTAGTATATCCGGCACATCATTGTCCAACTCTATCCTACCTCTCTCTCCTCCTTATCTTCTCTTCTCTTTATCTTCTCTCCTCTTTATCACTCCTGCCAAACCCAATGTGCTCTACTTGTAAATAGCTCTCTATTTGCCTGGAATATTCTTTCTTCTCTTCCTACTCAAATTCCGACTCCGTCTTCAATGGTCAGCTTAAATTTCCTATGTAATTTCCCCGGAGAGAAGTAGGCTTCTCACTGCATAGTACTCTCTTAGCTCTGTTGTTTGTACTTTAATTTATAGCAGAATACAAAATCGGTTGATATTTTGACTGGCTTTTTTTTTTTTCTGAGGAAGATTTGCCCTGAGCTAACATCCACTGCCAATCTGCCTCTTTTTGTATGTGAGCTGCCACTACAGCATGGCCACTGACAGATGAGTGGTGTAGGTCTGTGCCTGGGAACTGAACCCGGGCCACTGAAGCAGAGCATGCCATACTTAAGCAAGAGGCCACCAGGGCTGGCCCTTGAGTGGCTTTTTTTTTTTTTTTTTTAAGGAAGGTTAGCCCTGAGCTAATATCTGCCACCAGTCCTCCTCTTTTTGCTGAGGAAGATTGGCCCTGAGCTAACATCCGTGCCCATCTTCCTCTATTTTATATGCGGGACACCTGCCACAGCATGGCTTGACAAGGAGTGCTTAGGTCCGTGCCCAGGATCCGAACTGGCAAACCCTGGGCCACCGAAGTGAAGTGCTCAAACTTAATTGCTATGCTACTGGGCCAGCCCCTTGACTGGCTTTTTAATTCACTTATTTCCCTGGTGCTTGGCATGTGGTAGATGGTCAATCATAATGCTTTGAAAAAGTTTAGAAGTTTTGACAAAAGAGAGTAAATAAAACTAGATCTTAGAATACACAATCATATGGACCATTAGCTGAGCTTTTTAGGACTTTTTTTCTATGGTGGGTTTTTGGTTTTAATGATATTCATTGTGATGGAATTTAGCCCGTACGAAGTTTAATAAAGTGATATCAGTTAGGAGTCTTAGTTCAGAGACATTTAGGAATATTTTCATCTCTAGGGCTGAATAATGCTTATTCTTTGGAGGCAAGCTATTATAATAGATTCTTCCTTCACTTGCCCACTTTCCCACCTACGTTCTCAGTAGTCAGGAATTCTATTTTAACATTACAAGTGTACTTTGAGCTCTTTGCTGGAGAAGAAACCTAATATAATAAATCCAGTAGAATCAGCAGTTCTCGCCCCAGGAATGTCCTTTAAACTGTTGCCTAGAGGGAGGCTTACTCGTGTGAATTGTAGGTGTGAGAATTTCAGTCTTTGAGCTCAAAGTAGGGTTAATTATTTTGTCATTCAATCATAAGCATGTATTGAGCACCTACCATATATGGGTACTGTATGGGGTGCTGTGAGGGACACACAAAGGAAATAAAAGGCATGGTTCCTTGCACGTGAATCCCTGACAATTTAGTTGAGGAACTGAAACATAACATTAAAAAGGAATTTAATTTTAACAAGCAGTGTATCAGTAAGTGCAAAGTAATGTGGTATAAATCAAGGACCTTGCATTTCTTAAGACCATAATTATATTCTCAGAGTTATACTCAGTCTTATCTTGCATTAGTTTTCAACGTTTTGACTTGACTTGCAAGCTCTGCATTTTCTC
The DNA here is from genome assembly GCF_041296265.1 of Equus caballus. Classification (NCBI taxonomy): domain Eukaryota; kingdom Metazoa; phylum Chordata; class Mammalia; order Perissodactyla; family Equidae; genus Equus; species Equus caballus. Next base: position 160,237,601 of record NC_091684.1, on the reverse strand, counting down.
CTATCTTTTAGCATTTCCAGTTTCAGTAACATTTTATTGGTTTGGCTCTCTGATGTGATGAAAGCCCTATATAGGAAGAGTGCAGCTTGCCAGTATGTTGCATTCAAAACATTTTATTCTTTCACATCTATAAAGCAAATACATAATTTGAAAAGATGAAATGTCATTTATCTTTTAAAAGTGTGACGAAGGCATACTTTCATAGTTTTGCTATGTGTACGTTTTCCTAGGCATATTTTCTCCTTCTGCCTAAGGGTCGGGGGGAGAAGAGTACAGAACCTAGAGAACAAATTTTGTATGTGTATATGAACATGAGTTTAAAAGTACTTATTTTTTTTTTTAAAGATTTAATTTTTTCCTTTTTCTCCCCAAAGCCCCCTGGTACATAGTTGTATATTCTTAGTTGTGGGTCCTTCTGTCTGTGGTATGTAGGATGCCACCTCAGCATGGCTTGATGAGCGGTGCCATGTCTGCCCCCAGGATTCGAACCGGCGAAACCCTGGGCCGCTGCAGCGGAGTGCATGAACTGAACCACTCGTCCACGAGGCCAGCCCCAGAAATAAAAATTTCTAATATGCTACCTACCAGTGTTAACCTTATTGATAAGCTTCTAGGCTTCTTTTTTTTTTTAGTGGTAAATTTTGTTTTTTAGTAAGTAAAATGAATAGCTCAGATACCTTTAGAAACAAGCAGATAATTGTCTTTGATCAGATTACTCTCAATAAAATTCTTTAGTGACTTCTAGTAAATGGAATCAAGTCGAGACAAATTCAGATTCTTTAGCACATTAAAGCCCGCTCCCTTATAGCTTGTCTCGTTTGCCTTGTGTGTCCCTCATACACATGTGTATTTTATTCATACTACATCTGCTACTTTCAGGCCTCTGGGCCAGGAGTTGGCAAACTTTTTGTGTAAAGGGCCAGATAGTAAATATTTTAAGCTTTGTGGGCCCTACTGTTTCTGACACAACTGCTCAGCTCTGCTGAGGTAGCATGAAAGCAGCCGTAGAAATATGTAAATAAATGGTTGTGGCTGTGTTCCAGGGAAACTTTGTTTATGGACGCTGAAATTCGAATTTCATATAATTTTTCCATGTCATAAAATTTTATTATTTTAATTCTTTTTCAGCCATTAAAAATGTAAAAGCCATTCTTAGCTTGTGGACTGTATAAAAACAGATGGCAGGATGTGGCTTATGGGGCAGTAGTTTGCTGACCCGTGCTCTAGATTACCGTACTTATGGTGCCTCTGTCTGTATTCAGTACCCCTTCCCCCATTTCTTTCCCTAGTATGACCATCTTGTTAAAAACTTATCTTAGATGTTATAGTCTCAGAGAAGTCAGTTCATTTTAGATCTTGTTCTGGTGACAGAAGTGCTCTGTTTAAACCTCTATCATTGTGCTTATACCACTCTTATTTTTTTAAATTGTAGTAAAATATATATAATATGAAATATACCATCTTTCAGTGTACAGTTCTTTGGCACTAAGTGCATTCACATTGTTGTGCACCCATCACCGCCCTCCATCTCCAGAGTTTTCATTTTTCCAAGCTGAAACTCTGTACCCATAAAAACTTACCATTCTTTCCTCCCCCTAGTCCCTCACAGCCACCATTCTACTTTTTTTTAAACTTTTTATTAAGATTATGATAGTTTACAACCTTGTGAAATTTCAGTTGTACATTATTGTTTGTTAGTTATGTAGTAGTTGCACCCCTTCACCCTTTGTGCCCACCCCCCTACCTCCCCTTTCCCCTGGTAACCACTAATCTGTTCTCTTTGTCTACATGTTTAACTTCCACATATGAGTTGAGTCATACAGAGATTGTCCTTCTCTGTCTGGCTTATTTCACTTAACGGAATACCCTCAACACCATTGTACTTTTTATCTCTATGAATTTGACTACTCTAGGTACCTCATATAAGTTGAATCATACAATATATTTGTCCTTTTGGAACTAGCTTATTTCACTTAGCCTAATGTCTTCAAAGTTCATGCATGTTGTAGCATGTGTTAGAATCTCCTTTCTTTTTAAGGCTGGATTGTATGTATAGACCATATTTTGTTTATCTATTCATCTGTTGATGGACGCCTCGGTTGTTTCCACCTTTTGGCTGTTGTGAATAATGCTGCTATGAACATGGGTGAACAAACATCTCTTTAAGTCTCTGCTTTCAGTTCTTTTGAGAATATATCTAGAAGTAGAATTGCTGGATCATATGGTAATTCTGTTTCATTTTCTGAGGAACTGTAGTGACTACACCGTTATGACTGAGTTTTTAAAGTAAACTTCTCTTTTTGGGAATAATTTTAGATTTATAGTAAAGTTGCAAAGATCATACAGAGAGTTTCCGTACACCTCTCACCGAGTTTCCCCTAATGTTAACATCTTGCATTACCATGGTATATTTGTCAAAACTGAGAAACCAATGTTGGTACATTACTTTTAAGTAAACTCCATACTTTATTGAATTTTATTAGTTTTTCTGCTAATGTCCTTATTCTGTTCCAGGATCCAATTGAGGACACTATATTGCATTTAGTCTACATGTTTTTTGTTGTTTTCCTAGTACTTAGCACAGAGTGTGGTACATTGTAAGAACATAGTGTTTCTTGAATGAATTAATCATGTCCTTTAAAATTTTCTCTCTTTTTGGGAGGATGTTCATTAACCTTCCTTTAGATTTACTTAACTGAGCATATGGGATAGTCTATTCCTGCTTCCATGACAACCTTCAAATGACCCTTTAAATTATCTTCATGATTCACCCTCCCATCTTAAATTTCCTAGGCAATGATAATGAAAATCATTTTTGATTTTGAGACTGATTATCACTAAATCCTTCCAAATCCTGGTGGACTGTTGAGTGGCTCATGACTGTTCTTTGGGTGTTGATTTGTTGATTCTGTTGCAATAGGCAACGTTGCACAAACCTCTGCTGCCTGGTGGCCTTAATCTGCAACTGGTGTTCCTACGTGATCTTGTCTAAGAACTGACCTATGTGGTGCCTTTGTGATTACCAGCGTTGACCTCATAACTGCCCTTATTGACCTGTTAGCTTCTCCTCATACTAAAGTTCCCTAAATTAGCCTCATGCTTTTTGTTTCTTACGTCATGGACTTTCAAGGAATATGAGACAAGTTCCTCTGGGCTTGATAGTGCACTATTACCCAGTGTAAACATGCCAGAGGACTGGATTTCTTCCTTGCCTATAGTCAACCAGGGTTCCTGAGTTGAGCCCACGTACCTCTACTTTCTCACCTCAACAAGAATTCTCTTTCTACGTGAGATTTTGCCCAGAGTGATTGGATATGCCATGTGTCCTTCTTTTTTAAGCATGTTAGTCCTAATACTCCAGACCCCTACTATCAGTTTTAAAGTCCTCCTGCAACTCCAACAACTCAGTGTCCACCCTGCCCGAGTTCCTCTGGAGAGGGAAATCACTCCCACCCTGGTCCTTTGTTATGCTTATAGGAAAGGCTGGGCAGAACGTTTGTTGAAGAATAGAAGCATGTTAAGTAAATTGTGGCATTAAAAGTGAAAAATAAAATTAAAGGCGATGGAGCAACTTGGAAAACATGATCTCAAAATAATGTTAAATGAAGCATAGAACTTGAATTGCAAAGATCGTGCTTTAAATTATGAAAAAATAAAAATACATTAATAATATACACGTGCATATGGAAATTCAGAGAAATAAAAAGTTATGGTCAGTGGTAAGATTGTAGGTATCTGAAATTATATTGTTCACTTATTGGTTTATTATTGATTTTTAAATTGCAGTAACATTGGTTTATAACATATAAATTTCAGGTGTAGGGGCTGGCCCCGTGGCCGAGTGGTTAAGTTCGCGCACTCCGCTGCAGGCGGCCCATGCATCCTGGGCGCGGACATGGCACTGCTCATCAAACCACGCTGAGGCAGCGTCCCACATGCCACAACTAGAAGGATCCACAACGAAGAATATACAACTATGTACTGGGGGCTTTGGGGAGAAAAAGGAAAAAAAATAAAATCTTAAAAAAAAAATTTCAGGTGTACATCATTATATTTTGATTTCTGTGTAGATTACGTTATGTTCAGCACCAAAAGACTAATTACAATCCATCACCACACATGTGCCTAATCACCCTGTTCACCCTCCTCCCTCCCCACTTCCCCTCTGGTAACCACCAATCCAATCCCTGTCTCTATGTATGTGTTTGTTGTTTTTTTATCCTCTGTTTACGAGTGAGATCATATGGTATTTGATTTTCTCCCTCTGACTTACTTTGCTTAGCATAATACCCTCGAGGGCCATCCATGTTGTCACAAATGGCAAGATTTCATCCTTTTTTATGGCTGAGTAGTATTCCATTGTGTATATATACCGCATCTTCTTTATCCATTCATCCCTTGATGGGCACCTAGGTTGCTTCCAGGTCTTGGCTACTGTGAATAATGCTCCGATGAACATAGGGGTGCATGTATCTTTATGCATTCATGTTTTCATGTTCTTTGGATAAATACCCAACAGTGGAATAGCTGGATCATATTGTAGTTCTTTTCTTAACTTTTCGAGGAATGTCCATACTGTTTTCCATAGAGGCTGCACCAGTTAGCACTCATATCAGCAGTGTGTGAGAGTTCCCTTTTCTCCACATCCTCTCCAACACTTGTTATTTCCTGTCTTATTAATTATAGCCATTCTGACGGGCATGAGGTGATATCATTTGCATTTCCCTGATAATTAGTGATGTGGAACATCTTTTCATGTTCAAGCCTTTTCATGGGCTTGCTGCCCATCTGTATATCTTCTTTGGAGAAATGTCTATTCAGATCTTTTGCCCATTTTTTAATTGGGTTAGTTTCTTTGTTGTTGAGATGTATGAGTTCTTTATATATTTTGGATATTAACCCCTTATCAGATATATGGTTTGCAAATATCTTCTCCCAATTGTTAGGTTGTCTTTTCATTTTGTTGGTGGTTTCCTTTGCTGTGCAGAAGCTTTTAGTTTTATGTAGTCCCATTTGTTTATTTCTTCTGTTGTTTCCCTTGTCTGGTCAGACATGGTACTTGAAGATACACTGCTAAAACTGATGTCAGAGAGTATACTGCCTATGTTTTCTTCCAGAAGTTTTATGGTTTCAGGTCTTACATTCAAGTCTTTAATCCGTTTTGAGTTAATTTTTGTGTATGGTGTAAGATAGTGATCTACTTTCATTCTTTTGTATGTGGCTGTCCAGTTTTCTCAACACCACTTATTGAGGAGACTTTCCTTTCTCCATTGTATGTTCTTGGCTCCCTTGTCGAAAATTAGCTGTCCATAGATGTATGGGTTTATTTCTGGGCTCTTGCTCTATTCCATTGATCTGTGTGTCTGTTTTTGTGCCAGTACCATGCTGTTTTGTTACTATGTTGCATGTTGCATGTTACTATGGCTTTGTGGTATATTTTGAAATCAAAGAGTGTGTTGCCTCCAGCTTTGTTCTTTTTTCTCAGGATTCCTTTGGCTATTCAGGGTCTTTTGTTGTTCCATATAAATTTTAGGATTCTTTGTTCTATTTCTGTGAAAAATGTCATTGGATCTTTGATAGGGATTGCATTGAATCTGTAGATTGCTTTAGGAAGTATGGACATTTTAACTATGTTAATTCTTCTAATCCAAGAGCATGGAATATCTTTCCATTTATTTGTGTCGTCTTCTGTTTCTTTCAATGATATTTTATAGTTTTCAGTGTACAGGTCTTTGACCTGTTTGGTTAAGTTTATTCCTAGGTATTTTATTCTTTTTGTTGCAGCTGTAAATGGGATTGTATTCTTAATTTCTCTTTCTTCTAATTTGTTGTTAGCATATAGAAACACAACTGACTTTTATATGTTAATTTTGTATCCTGCAACTTTACCGTATTCATTGATTATTTCTAAAAGTTTTTTGGTGGATTCTTTAGGATTTTCTCTATATAAAATCATGTCATCTGCAAATAGTGACAGTTTCATTCTTCCTTTCCAGTTGGACCCCTTTTATTTCTTTATCTTGCCTGATTGCTCTGGCTAGGACTTCTAATACTATGTTAAATAAGAGTGGTGAAAGTGGGCATCCTTGTCTGGTTCCTGTTCTTGGAAGGATAGCTTTCAGTTTTTCTCCATTAAGAATGATATTAGCTGTGGGTTTGTCATATATGGGCTTTATTATGTTGAGGTACTTTCCTTCTATACCCATTTTATTCAGAGTTTTTATCATAACTGGATGCTATATCTTGTCAAATGCTGTCTCTGCATCTGTTGAGATGATCATGTGATTTTTATTCTTCATTTTGTTAATGTGGTGTATCATGTTGATTGATTTGTGGATGTTGAACCATCCCTGCATCCCTGGAATAAATCCCACTTGATCATGGTATATGATCTTTTTAATGTATTGTTGTATTCGATTTGCTAGTATTTTGTTGAGGATTTTTGCATCGATGTTCATCAGTGATATTGACTTGTAATGTTCTTTTTTTGTGTTGTCCTTCTCTGGTTTTGGTATCAGGGTAATGTTGGCTTCATAGAATGAGTTAGAAAGCTTCCCCTCCTCTTCAGTTTTTTGAAAGAGTTTGAGAAGGATAGGTATTGTCTTCTTTGAACGTTTGGTGGAATTCACCAGGGAAGCTGTCTGGTCCTGGACTTTTATTTTTTGGTAGGTTTTGATTACTGTTTCAATCTCCTTACTGGTGATTGGTCTATTCAAAGTCTCTTTTTCTTCTTGATTCAGTTTTGGAAGGTTGTGTAATTCTAAGGATTTATCCATTTCTTCTAGATTATCCAGTTGGTTGGTGCATAGCTTTTTGTAGTATTCTCTTATAATCTTTTGTATTTCTGAGGTGTCCATTGTAATTTTTTCTCTTTCATTTCTGATTTTATTTATCTGAGCCTTCTCTCTTTTTTTCTTGATGAGTCTAGCTAAAGGTATTTGAATTTTGTTTATCTTTTCAAAGAACCAGCTCTTAGTTTCATTGATTTTTTTTTCTATCTTTTTTAAGTCTCTATTTCATTTATTTCTGCTCTGATTTTTATTTCCTTCTTTCTACTGATTTTGGGTTTTGTTTGTTCTTCTTTCTTGAATTCCTTTAGGTGCACTGTTAGATTGTTTATTTGAGGTTTCTCTTGTTTGTTGAGGTAGGCCTCTATTGCTTTAAACTTCCTCTTGGAACCACTTTTGCTGTATCCCATAAATTTTGGCATGCTATATTTTCATTTTCATTTGTCTTCAGGTATTTTTTGATTTCTCTGTTGACCCAGTCATTGTTCAGTAGCATTTTGTTTTATCTCCACATATTGTGGCTTTTGCAATTTTCTTCCAGTAGTTGATTTCTAGTTTTACACTGTTGTGGTCAGAAAAGAGACTTGGTATTATTTCGATCTTCTTAAATGTATTGAGACTTGTTTTGTGGCCTAATATGTGATCTGTCCTGGAGAATGTTCCATGTGCATTTGAAAAGAATGCGTATTCTGAGGTTTTTGGATGGAATGTTCTGTATATATCTACTAAGTCCATCTGGTCTACCATGTCGTTTAAGGCCAATGTTTCTTTATTGGTCTTCTGTTTGGATGATCTATCCATTGGTGTACGTGGAGTGTTAAAGTCTCCTACTATTATTGTGTTGCTGTCCAGTTTTCCTTTTATGTTTGTTAATAATTACTTTATATACTTAGGTGCCCCTATTTCTTGAAGAATAGAGGCATATTAAGTAAATTGTGGCATTAAAAGTGAAAAATACAGGGGCTGGCCCAGTGGTGTAGTGGTTAAGTTTGCGTGCTCCACTTTGGTGGCCTGAGGTTCGTGGGTTTGGATCCCGGGCATGGACCTACACACCACTCATCAAGTTGTGGTGTGGTGGTGTCTCACATACAAAAAATAGAGGAAGATTGGTACAGGTGTTTGCTCAGGGACAATCTTCCTCAAGCAAAAAGAGGAAGATTGGAAACAGGTGTTAGCTCAGGGCAATCTTCCTCACACACACACGCAAAAGTGAAAAATACAAATTAAAGACCATGTAGCAACTTGGAAAATATGATCTCAAAATAATATTAAATGCAAAGTAGAACTTGAATTGCAAAGATCTTGCTTTAAATTATGAAAGAATGCAGCATACATAAAAAAATATGTATACATGCATATGGAAATTCAGAGGAAAAAAAGTTATGGTCAGTGGTAAGTTTGTAGATATCTGAAATTACATTATTTATTTATTCATTTATTTGTTTATTTTCTCTGTTCCCCTGTAGAATGGTAAGTCCCAAGAGGTCAGGGATTTCATCTGTCCTAGAACAGTACCTGGCCTGTAGTATTTCAATAAATATTTATTGATTGTTTAATGAATTCAATGTGGAAATTTTTTTTGATGGCTTTAATGTTTAATGCTATAGTAATGCTTATTAAAATTAAAACAAAAATAAAAATTAATTTTTATTCCCAATAAAATTCCCAATGATTTCAATCTTTCTTTAATACATCATAGTTTCTGCATATTCTCACCAGCCTTCCTGCCTCCTCTGGTCCTCTTAAAAGATGATGCCCATGGGACTGGCTCTGGTGCAGTGGTTAAGTGCACACATTCCGGTTCGAGTGGCCTGGGGTTCACCGGTTCTGATCCCGGGTGTGGACATGGCACCGTTTGGTGAGCCATGCTGTGGTAGGCGTCCCACATATAAAGTAGAGGAAGATGGGCACAAATGTTAGCTCAGGGCCAGTCTTCCTCAGCAAAAAGAGGAGGATTGGCAGCAGATGTTAGCTCAGGGCTGATCTTCCTCAAAAAAAAAAAAAAAAGGGATGATGCCCAAAACAGGATACACTAGTCCAGATTTAGGCAAGCCAGCCCAGCATATAGAGAATTATTTCCTCTTGGGATCCGGATACCACACCTCCATTTTAGAGTTTTTTACAGATCTATCCCACTGTTGGCTTATATTGAACTTACTTTGTTGGTTTTTAAAACTTTAGTTTTGCTAACACATTATAAGTTCCCAGCTCTTTTCTCAATGAGTGTTTACCTGCTGATATAACAGGACTCGCCAGCTTGCCCTTCATGTATTTTTATTTTCCCTGTCCACCTTCACTGGAAGTACTAACAAGTAGCCGAACATTCAAAAGATGGTCAGCCAGAGAATAAAAGAAGCAAAACCTCTGGCAAGTGTACACGTTTTATAGTTATTCTCCAAATAATTTAATAATGACTATACATTTTCTGGGTGCTTTCTTCAGAATGCCTGAAATGGTAGGAAGTATGTACTTGGATAAAAATCAACAGCTGATCTCTTAGCTCTGTCTTTAAATAGTATTGAAAACGTGTTTTTTTTTTTCCCCAGGAAAATGTGTCATTGTAGTCTTACCATTATTTTTCAGCACTGTGTTTAAACTCTTATCAACTGCCACAGCGCTTCAGTTTCATAGCTGTCATTGGCTCTTATATTCATAGAGCAGGGGTTTGCAAATGTTTTCTGTAAAGGACCAGATAGTAAATATTTTAGGCTTTGTGGGTCAGAAGGTCTCTGCCTGAACAATGCAGCTGTCTGTTGTATTGCAAAAGCAGCCATAGACAGTACATAGATGAACGGACGTGGCTGTGTTGCAGTAAAACTAATTATAAGAACCGACATCAGGCCTAGTGGTTTGATGACCTCTATCATACACCTACCGCTTTGACCATCCATGAAGGTAGACTAATAGAACTCTAGGTTGGAAATCATTTTCCGTCAGATTTTTTTTTAACCATGTATTCTTTTTTAAAAAAACTTTTATTATTATTATTACTATTTTTGACTTTTCCTTTTTCTCCCCCAAGTCCCCTGGTACATAGTTGTGTATTTTTAGTTGTAGGTCCTTCTAGTTGTGGCATGTGGGATGCCACCTGAGCATGGATTGATGAGCGGTGCTAGGTCGGTGCCCAGGATCCAAACTGGTGAAACCCTGGGCCACTGAAGCAGAGCGCGTGAACTTAACCACTTGGCCATGGGGCCAGCCCCTCCATCAGAATTTTTGAAGCCTTTTCTTCTAGCTTCCAGTGCTCCTTTTGAGAAGTCCCTTTCTATTCTGGTTTCTTGATCCTTTGTTTAAACCAATCTTTTTCCTTTCTCTCTCTCTGGAGGCCTCTCCTGGTTTCCACCACTTTCTGTGTGCCTCTTATAAGTTACTTAAATTCTCATCACTTTTCCTCATCAATACAATGGGGATAATAATAATCTACCTTAGACTTGTTGTGAGGATTGATGAGATAAGAATGTAAGGTGCTAAAAACAATGCTTGACATATAGTAAGCAGTTAGTAAATAGTTGCTGTTATCATCAACATGATAATCATCTTACAAACTGAAACGCCTTTTTCAGTGGTTTTGACAGCCCATAGCTGACTCTTGGAACTGTGGAGTTCCTATGGTGTGGAGTCTTGATTTCATAGACAAAGTCTGGGGTAGCTTGAAGTGATAGTAGAGGGCTTTAGGGTTAAGGAGCGGGAATGGGATAGTCTCATGGCCCTGAGCCTAATGTAGAAGTTGGAGTCACATAAGAATGTAGTCCCAAGTTGCATTCACTGGATTTGGAAGGAGAGGTTAGAGTACACGTGGTCCTTTTTCCACCCAGGTGACCCCTTACCAGGATTGTGCTTGTTAGTGTCAATTGTAGTGTTTTTCAAGCTGTTAACTGTATTTATATTTTCAAAATGAAAGCTTTTCAGCACTGTAGGTTACTTTTTAGTTCTTTTAAAGTGTTATAGCTGCCTTTTTATTTTAAATAGTGCTAGTTCTTACAACTAGCATTTTATATTGCCACTAAGAATTTAAGATAATTAGATCAATAGAAGTAACCAATATTGGTACCATTTGAAATATGGTAGATTATAAAAGAGCAGATTTTTCCAGATTGAAATATTTTTATGCAGAAGCATACTTTATTTCTTCAAATTGTTTTTTTTTCTTTGGTGCATAAGATTGGCCCTGAGCTAGCATCTGCTGCCAATCTTCCTCTTTTTACTTGAGGAAGACTGTCACTGAGCTAACATCTGTGCCAATCCTATTCCATTTTGTCTGTGGGATGCTGCCACAGCATGGCTTGATGAGCAGTGTATAGGTCTCCTCCCAGGATCTGAATCCATGAACCGTGGGCTACTGAAGTGGAGTGTGCAAACCCAACCACTATGCCACTGGGCTGGCCCCCTTAATTTTGTTTTTTGATAACACTCTACCTTCTGAGTACATGCTAGTAAAGCTGTGGATAGGAACAGACTTTCTGCATTGCCTTTATGGGAACTAGGGAATCATTATAGAAGTCATCAATTATTATTTATTTAAACATTTTAATTTTAATTTTTAATTCTTTTTAAATTTTTTATTTATTTTTGCTGAGGAAGATTCACCCTAAGTTACACCTGTTGCCAGTCCTCCTCTTTTTGCTTGAGGAAGATTTGCCCTGAGCTAACATCTGTGCCAGTCTTCTGTTTTGTATGTGAGTCGCTGCCACAGCATGGCCACTGCTGAGTGGTGTCGGTCTGTGCCTGGGAAGCAAACCTGGGCCACTGAAGTGGAGCGCACTGAACTTAACCACTAGGCCACGGGGTCAGCCCCTAAACATTTTTATTTTTGATAAGCCTAAGATTATATGAAATACACATGCTTTGCCCTAAAACTTCAACCTTAAATTCAGCTGGTTGTGTTTGGGGCAACAGGATGAGAAATTCATTCCCACCCCAGGAAAAATAGCCACCTTTTAAAAGATGCTTACTTATATGCCAGGCATTGTGTTCAGCACCATTATCTAATTTAATCTCCTAAGTGGGTTCTTCCTCCTGAGTTTGTTCTCATATAGTATATTTTTAATATACTAGCCAAAGAGATGCTGTTAAATCAAAGATGCTGTTAAAGTCAGGTCATGTCATGCTCAAAGCCCTCCAGTGACATGTTTTTCTGGCAAAATAAAAGCTAAAATCTTTACAGTCACCTATAAAGGTTCTGTGTGATCTGATTCCCTCTTACTTCTCTGACCCCATCTTTTACCACTCACCCCGCCCCCCACCCTGCTCTGTTCCATCTCCTTAGCCTCCTTGCTTTTTCTTGGTCATGCCCTTTCATTCCTGATTTTCCCTGTCTGGAACACTGCATGGCTTGTTTTCTCAATTCTTTCATGTCTTGATTAGCATTTTGCTTTTTTCCCTCTCCCTCTTCTCTGCTTTATTTTTATTTTTTTATCTTTTTTTTCTATTTTATTTTCACCATCACTAGATAACTTATCATATCATATATATACTTATTTTGCTTGTTTGATGTTTCCTTTGCTAAAATTTAAGTACTATGGGGCAGAGATTTTTGTCTGTCCTGTTCACTGCTGTCTCCACATCACTTGGAAACAATGCTGGCTCACAAAGTAAGGGCTCAGAAAATGTTTGCTAAGTGAATGAGTAAATAGCCACAATTCTATAACATGGGCACTGTTACTCCCTTCATTCTGCATGTGAAGAAACTGAAGCCCAGAGAAGTTAAGTAACTTGCGTAAGGTCACATAACTCTTAACCATCCTCCTGAATGGCTTTATTTCCTTTTGTATCTCACCATGCCTTCTATGTTCACTCATAGGACACTATTTGTGTGTGTGTGTGAATATCATATTCATATTCAAGCTACTGTGCCTGTGCTCATGCTTCCTCAGTGGCAGTATTCTTCTCCTTTCCTGCTCCTTACTGAGGTAGAACCTTATTTGCAGAAGAGATGGTGATTTGGAGAAGAGTCATGGGTATGAAGGTTGTTTGGGGAGGTGGAGGGATGAGTATTGTGAGCTAAAGTCACCTGGTGGGCAATGCATGTATGTTCAGGGAGCAGTTTGGCTAGAATGAGGTTTTGTTTAGGGCTGTCATAGACAGTCAGGTTAGAGAGGGAGAGGGTTATGGCCCTCCTACTGAGAGCTTTGAGCTTCAGGCTGAGGAGCTGGTGTTTTTATCTTGTTGCCCCTTGAAGGTTTTTGATTAGAAGGGTGACAATGCGGGGCCGGCCAAGTGGTTGGGTTCCTGTGCTCTGTTTCGGCGGCTCGGGGTTCCACTGGTTCGAGTCCTGGGCGCGGACATGGCGCTGCTCGTAGGGCCACACTGGGGTGGCATCCTGTGTGCCACGGCTGGAAGGAGCCACAGCTAAAAGTTCACAGCTGTGTACCGGGGGGCTTTGGGGAGAAAAAGGAAAAATAAATGATTTTTTTTTTTGAGGAAGATTAGCCCTGAGCTAACTATTGCCAATCCTCCTCTCTTTGCTGAGGAAGACTGGCCCTGAGCTAACATCCATGCCCATCTTCCTCTACTTCATACGTGGGATGCCTACCACAGCATGGCTTTTTGCCAAGCCGTGCCATGTCCACACCTGGGATCCGAACCGGCGAACCCTGGGCCGCCAAGAAGCGGAACGTGCAAACTTAACTGCTGCGCCACTGGGCCAGGCCCAGAAAAATAAAATCTTTAAAAAAAAAAAAAAAGGGTGACAATGCTTAACACTGCTCATAACACTGCTTTAAAAAATACTTGATTTTACTGTGATGACAAGAATGGCTTGGAGTGGGAAGAGGCTAAAATTAGGGAGACTATTTAGTAGATTATTATAATGCTATAGTCCTGAAGTGAGGCGATAAGGGCTGAAGTTGAGAAGTGAGAGTGGAAGTTAAAGTACAGAGATGAGATGCTTAACATATGACCTGTAAAATCCAAACAAGTCGGCCGTGGTGGTCTAGTGGTTAAGATTCTGTGCTCTCACCACTGTGGCCTGGATCTTGTTTTGGGTCAGGGAACCAAACCACCCATCTTGTCGGTTGTCATACTGTGGCGGTTGTGTGTTGCTGTGATGCTGAAAGCTAGTATTTCAAATACCAGCAGGGTCACCCATGGTGGACAGGTTTCAGGAGAGCTTCCAGACCAAGACAGACTGGCCACCCACTTTTAAAAGTTTGGCTGTGAAAACTGTATGAATAGCAGCTGAGCATGGTCTGATAATAGCACTGGAGGTGAGAGGATGGTGCAAAAAGACTGTGCAGGGTTGCACTTTGCTGTACGTAGGGTCACTAGGAGTCAGAATCAATTGGAGCACACTAATGAAGAACAAACAAACAAAATCCAGGCTCCTTACTGTGGCCTACAATGCTTACACGATCTGACCTTTGCCTACCTCTGCAACCTTATCTCCTGCCACCTTTCCTCTCATTCTCTATGCTCTAGCCACAGTGGCTGTTTCCGTGCCTTGAAAGGTCTGTTTGTCTTGACTTTAATGCCTTTGCACTTCTCTTTGGCTGGAATGTTCTCCTCCGAGACAGGTTCATTCTTGTCAGTTCTCAGTTTAAACCACCTCTCGGGTTTTTCCTGATCATCAATTTTAAAGCAACCTCCCTTATTGCTTCCTTCTTTTTTTGCTGTCATTATAGTACATAATCATTGCCTGGTTTTAAAAATGTATTTGCGTGTCACTGCCCCTTAGAATGTCAGTTCTGTGAGAGAAGGGACTTTGTCACTTTCATTACTGTGTTCTTTTACCTAGAAGGGTACCTTGCACTTACTGGATTTGAAATAGGACTTGATAAATCACCTGAGTTGGAGGAGTCCTCTGAGTCCAGGATTTTCAGCTTGGGTGTCTGTACCATTGATCAAAATAGAAAAGTCTGGAGGGCTTGTGATTTTTGAAGGGAAGATGGAGTCTGAGGTAGAGAGAGGACATCCAGATGGTGATGTCTAGTAGGCAGTGGAGGGTGTGTAACTGTAACTTGCGGGAATGGTCAGGACTGGAGCTATAATCCTTTCTTTCTCTCTTTTTCTCTCTTTTTCTCTCTTTCTCTCTCTCTCTCTCTCTCTCCCTCTCTCTCTCTCCCTCCCTCTCTCTCTCTTTCTCTCTCTCCCTCCCTCTCCCTCTCTCTCTCCCTCTCCCTCCCTCTCTCTCTCTTTCTCTCTCTCCCTCCCTCTCTTTCTCTCCCTCTCCCTCTCTCTCCCTCCCTCTCTCTCTCTCTCTCTTTCTCTCTCTCTCTCTCTCTCCCTCTCTCTCCCTCCCTCCCTCTCTCTTTCTCTCTCTCTCCCTCCCTCTCTCTCTCTTTCTCTCTTCCCCCCCTCCCTCCCCTTCCCTCCCTTTCCTTTCCTTCCTTCCTTTCTTTCTCAAACATACATAAACAAAAGTGCACATATCATAAATGTGCAGCTTCATGGAATTTTTACAAAATGAGTGTACCCTCCATCCAGCGCCTGCATCAAGAAAATTCTTACTAGCTTTCATGAGGCTGCCTGGTGATGAGCTATAATCTTTTAATTGGTATTTTTTCTGTGTCCCCTTTGATTATAAACACTTTGAGGCAAGGACCATACCTGTTTAACTAATCAAAGTGGTCCAATAAGGTGATTTTTGTTGATAATTGCTCAGAAGAGTCTTATTTTCATTAATAGTCAACCCTGGATGAGGAAACCATCTTCTCTCGGATTGGACTCTGCAAGACTCTCTGTTGATTCCATCCGGTCTTTGTTGTTTTCCTGGTCTCTGGACTCCTATAGCATCAGTCTACTCCACTTGATTTAACACTTCATTTATGTTATCTCTGGTTCCTTAATTTTTTCATGTGTTCAGTTCATATACCTTATTAGAAAGTAAGTTCCTGGAGGTTGGGAACCTTGTCTTATGCTTCTCTTAGCTGCTCTTAGCTGAGTTCTCTTAGCTGTTGTTGTAGTGCTGGGTAAGTAAGTGCTAAGTGCGTGCTTCATGGTAAATTATTTTGAACCAATGCTGGATTTGTATGGTTTGTTTGTTGTGAAGAGTTCTTCTTCAGATGATAATAATAAGCAAAAAGAACATGTTAAAGTGCAAATTTATGTTCACCACATGTCAAACATTTTAAAACAATGTAAATAATGTTTTGAGAAAATTTTTTTTTTTAAAGATTTTATTTTTTTCCTTTTTCTCCCCAAAGCCCCCCAGTACATAGTTGTATATTCTTCGTTGTGGGTCCTTCTAGTGTGGCATGTGGGACGCCGCCTCAGCGTGGCTTGATGAGCAGTGCCATGTCCACGCCCAGGATTCGAACCAACGAAACACTGGGCCGCCTGCAGCGGAGTGTGCGAACTTAACCACTCGGCCACGGGGCTAGCCCCTTGACAAAATTTTTTTAAAAAAATAAACTTTTATTTTTATTTCTCCTGGTCTTAATTACTTTTCGTGTGATACCCTATTTTACAGACTAACTTCTAAGTAAAAATATTTGAAAACCTTAGATTCTCCTTAAATAATGTTTTAATTATAGCTGAACACCCTATAAAGTAGCAAGGAGCTGTTAGTCTTTGCTTCTTGTAGGTAACAGAACTAAACCTTTGGATTACATTACTGTCAAGTAGTGGCAGTCATGAATTAATATTATAATATTCCCACATTTATCACGTCTTCATAGATATTATCAAATGGCATTAAATGTAAAAGGAATTTTCCAGTTTTTCATGGTATATTTTTATTTTAAAGTATTTCAGTCTTATTCATATATGTATGTGTATTTATGCATCTCAGATGGTCGTTGATTTTCTCTGGGCATCTTTTAAATTCAGTATCACGTAGGAAAAAAAAAAGAAATATATGACATTGACTTTGTTTTTCTGCATGACTTGAAAGTAGCACAGTATGAGCCCATGCAGGTGGGTTGGAAGGCTGCCCAGTTCAATTGAAGATTAAATAGCTATGTGTACCTGAAGCTGAAATTCTGTTTTCTGCAATACTTCTCACTGGGTCATGGAGAGACCTACTCCTACGAGGTAGCCGATAACAAGTACCATAACCAGGGAGAAGCAAATGCCCTAGCTGTCTAATTTCAGTGAATGTTGTTCTTTTCACTAAAGGTGATTTGTCAAATGTATAATTAAATGCAATTTACCTTTTATACTTTTATGAGCTTTTTCACATAAGGTTTTCATCAAACAGGGTTTATTCAGAAATTATGAGCATAATATTACTTAATTCTACATACTTCCCAAATACTATGCATCTTCTTGTTCAGTTTTCTCATAGCACTTAATTATCATTTCCTTTCTGAGAACATTTCTGATTGAGGGAGAACCATATTTAAATTATTTTTTTGTTAATTTTATTTTTAAAACAAGTAATACATTGTATGGTTAAAAATTCAAATGATGCAGAAGTTTATAAATTAGAAAAGGAAAATTTCTTTTCATGATAGCTTCTCTGCACCCTGCTCTCCTCTCCACTCTCCAGTCTTTCTCCCCTCCCATCAGTACTGCTATTAATAACTTCAAATGCATCCTTTTTTAACTTTTCATTTTCCTTTATGTGTATGTGTACATGTAGTTGTTTTTTAAAATCTAATGGCAACATCAAAATTTTTCTTTGTCTACTTAATGTTTTAGAGATTTTTATTTATTTATATTTATAATTTTATCTCATATTGTTGTATATATGGTTGTTCCATAATTTATTTAACCATTACCTAAATGTTCTTCAGTAAGATATCTTCCAGATTATTTAATTCATTGCTATAAGTGAAATCCATGTTAATGTTTCTTGTATATATTTCTTTGTTTAGTAAATGTTCATATTTATAGACATGATAGATACCAAGAAGTGAAATTGCTAGGTTGAATGTATGTGCTTTTAAAATTTGATAAATGCTGTCAAATTGCAGATGTAATATGTCAATATATCTTTCTATGTGTAATCTCTGAGAGTACCTACTTTCCCACACCTTCTGCCAAACTAGGTATCAAAATTTAAAATATTTCCTGGTCTGAAAAAGGATTGATATCTTGTTTTAATTTGCATCTGCCTGTTTAGTGGTGAAGTTGGGCATCTTTCCATATGCTTATTGGCCTTTGTAGTTCTTTTTCTGTAAATTATGTATTCATATTTTATGTCAATATGCATATTGGATACTGGAATTCCTTGTGTTCTGCCTTTTAGTCCAAATATTAATCCTCTGCATATCAAGTATATGCTGTTAATATTTTATCCCTGTCTGTTACTTCATTTTAACTTTTTTTAATGCTTCACTCTACTATATAGAGATTTTAAATTTTGATGTTGAGATAGCTACTAGTCTTTTCCTGTGTAACTTACAGGTTTTGTTTCCTTACTCTATGATTGCATAAAATTGTCTTGTCTACTAGTATAGTTTTTAAAAATAGTGCTTAGCTCTTTTAATCCACCTCAGTGTATATTTGCGTATGGCAAAGAGATTTTTTCCCATATAGTTAGCCAGTTGTGCCCAATACAATTAATTGAATCCTTTTTCAAATACATTCACTTGTTGTGCAACTATCACCACCATCCATCCCCATGAGTCTTGTCATCTTGTAATACTGAAATACTATGCCTATTAAATAATAGCTCCCCATTCTCCCCTCCCCCTGATCCCTGGCAACCACTATTATACTTTCTGACTTTATGATGAAATACATCTTTTATCATATATTTAATTCCCATTTAGTCAGTTTCTGGAGTCTCCTTTCTGTTCTACTTATTTATCTGTGCATCAACATTATATACCATTTCAAATTCCTATTTTATATTTTTGAGAGCAGGTAGAGAAATCTTCCCTACTTCTTCTTCTTTTCTAAAATTTTATTGGATATTCTCATTTTGATTCCTAATTAAGTTTCAGAATCAGACTGTTAAGTTTCAGAAAACATTCTATTGGGATTTTGATTAGAATTACATTGAATTTATAGAATAATTTGAGGACAGTGTGACATCTTCACAATACTGAGTCTGCCATTCTGGAATATGATATGTTTCTCTATTCTGTTTTTATAATTTTTAGAGCTTTGTAATTTTCTTTGTATTGGTCTTGCATGTTTCTTAGTTAAATATAACAAATCCCCTTTGGTTAATTTTATTTTTGTAGAGCTTTAAGAGAAAAGAAGTACCCAAAATTGTTTTGGTGACTGGATATAATGGACTTTAAAGAATTCATTTTGCTTTGTTTTCCTTTTGCTCCTTTGGGTTGACAGTACTGCAGAGGCTATTTTTTCAAGTTCATTTTGCCAGCATCATGATAGGACAGCTATTTGTTTCATACATTTGGTAAGTGGCACCAGTCAGGACCAATAAACTCCCAACCTTACCCTGGAATCTGGGACAAATACTGTCCCTGGTCAAGGAGAATAGAAGAAGTCCTAGGCTGGTAGTGGTGGGATAAGTCAGTTTAGAGTTTCAAAAATTTTTGCTATTATAAAAAATGCTGCAATTCATGCTTCTGTAGAATAAATTTCTATAAGTGTAATTGTTGGGATAGAGGGGGAAAGAAAAAGAAAGACTGTGGTAATTTACACTCCCACCAAAAAGTATATGAGTTCTTGTTTCGCTGTAGCCTCACCAGCAGTGGATATTAAACTTTTTATTTGTGCCAATCTGATAGACAAAAAATGATATTTTGTTGTTGAGTTTAATTTGCATTTTATAATTTCTAGTGAGATTAAGCATCTTTTAGTTGAGTTATTGACATAGGTATTTCTTTGTATGTGAATTGTCTGTTTATATCCTTTGCATATTTTAAAAATGTTGGATATTTTATACTGAGTTGTTTTCTTTTTTTCTTGTTTTTAGGGTTATGCAACTTCGGTAATCATTTGTCTATATATGTTTAGGGATTTTCTCCCAATCTGTCATTTATATTATTTTGTTAATGGGCTATCCTACTATAGTTTAAAGAAGTTACTGTTTTTATGTAATCACATACATGTATCTGTTAGTCTTTTCCTTTTTGACTTTCTCCAGTGCATTTTTTTCCTAAGATTGGCCCTGAGCTAACATCTGTTGCCAATCTTCCTCTTTTTTTTTTTTACTTTATTTATTTATTTATTTTCTTTATTTGTTTTGAGGAAGATTAGCCTTGAGCTAACATCTGCTGCCAACCCTCCTCTTTTTGCTGAGGAAGACTGGCCCTGAGCTGACATCTCTGCCCATCTTCCTCTGCTTTACATCTGGGACGCCTGCCACAGCATGGCTTACCAAGCGGTGCCATGTCCGCACCTGGGATCTGAACTGGTAAACCCCGGGGCTGCTGAAGCGGAACATGCGAACTTAACTGCTGCACCACCGGCTGGCCCCAATCTTCCTCTTTTTTTTCTTCTCCAAAAAGCCCCCCAGTACATAGTTGTATATTCTAGTTGTAGGTCCTTCTAGTTCTGCTGTGTGGGGCGCCACCTCAGCATGGCTTGATGAGTGGTGCTAGGTTCATGCCCAGGATCCAAACCAGTGAAATGCCAGGCTGCCGAAGCAGAGTGCATGAACCCAACCACTCGGCCATGGGGCCGGCCTCTTCAGTGCATTTAAAATAAAATAACTTAGATCTGACTTTTAAGGAATATATTTATTATGTAAACCTAGTTGTGTTTATATAATAGCATTTTTACATATATTTCATTAATAAAGTTATTAGATTTGCCTGACTCCTAAGCACTTGAACTCTAAATGGAGAAAAAAAGACAAGCATAGAATGCTTCATCAGTAGGGTTTTGGGTCTCTGCTTAACAGAAACTGCCTTTCATTATGTACATGATAATTTAAGAGAGCTCCTTTTACCTGATTAAAAGTCTGGAAATGCTTGAATTTTACTAGGCATATCAGGAAGAAACTTTATTACTTAGGTTTCTGCTTCTTAAAAATGTTAAATATTTTAATTTATTGAGCACCTACTTTGTGTAGGACCCTGTATCAATTGTTCTGAAGGATACTAAGACTGAATTTCTGCCCACCAGTTTATCAGCTATAGGATGGGCCATGACCAAAGGCACTATATGAATGTCTGTTGAGTGCTGGGGAAACTTCGCTGGAGAAAAAGGAATTAGCAGCAGTCTAATAGTCTGGGTAAACTTGGTGGAGAAGCTCTGATTTGAGCTGGACCTTAAAAGATGAATGGGATTTTTCTTTGTGCTAAGCAGTATGCACATAGCAGTTTATGTGAGTTTTTAAAATTTAATCTTCACAACAACCCTATGAGACAGGTATAGTTACCATTCCTATTGTAGAAATGAAGAAACTGGAGGTTAGAGTTTGTTTTCAATGGGTCCATATATGTGTATGAAAATCATTTTTACAAAAAAAAGGTCTGGAAGGATGCATATCCAATTTAAATATTGGTTACCTCTGGGGAGGGGCACTGAGATTTTGGAGGTGGAGATCAAAAGAAGGCTTTGGAATTTTGGGTTGTTGTTTAAGGGAGATGTATTACAAAAGAAATAAATTTTAAAAAGAAATAAGCATTTTGGAACTAAGATAACGGGAAAGGAACTCTCAGGTACTAAAGCTTTTAGAAAAGAAAAGAGATCTATTTGCAAAACGGTGCAAGGGAGGCAGACAGACTGGCTTGCTGAGTTAAAAAATACAGATACTTACTGGGAAAAAAACATGAGATCAGCAAAGTTATTGAGTTTATGTTGATCTGTCATGGTGGAAAAACAGCAGTTTTCTAACATGATTATTATATCCACAAAGGTCATAACATTTTTTCGAATAGCAGCATTGCAGAAGTTAGGGAAAAAGTTGTTTAATTAGGGAGTTCAAGCTTATAGAAAATGCTCAAGATTTCATTTATTTTGGGGATCAGAATTACAGCGAGTGATTTTTTTATTTGTCTCAAGGTACAAAGTGTTTTGTTTTCCCCTATCTGTGGATGTGACATTTATTCATAATGGTGGTAAGGCAGTGTCAGTTTTGCTTTCCCCGTGCTTTTTCAAGGTCATATAGCTAACAAATGGTGCAGGCAGAATTTGAACCCAGAAGGTCTGAGTTCAAAGTTCTAGATCTCAGCTACTCTGCTCTAAAAATGTCGAGACAGGAATTCCAAAAGAAGGAGCAGAGTTTACAAAGGAAGGTCAGTATAAAGTATGTTCAGGGTGTTGTACTAAATCAGTGTGATGGAAGGGCGGTATTTATGGTAGCAAGTGATGGGAGATAAAAGATGAAGGGGCTCGGGGCCGGCCCCGTGGCCAAGTGGTTAAGTTCGCGCACTCCGCTGCAGGCGGCCCAGTGTTTCGTCAGTTCGAATCCTGGGCGTGGACATGGCACTGCTCATAAAGCCATGCTGAGGTGGCGTCCCACATGCCACAACTAGAAGGACCCACAACTATGTACTGGGGGGCTTTGGGGAGAAAAAGGAAAAAATAAAATCTTAAAAAAAAAAAAAAAAGATGGAGGGGCTCTCTGGGACCACGATGTGGATTATCTTGAAAATCAGGATGATTAATGGATTCAATGATGTTTCAAAACATTGTATTGAAATAAAATTTCAGATACATGAAGGATCATTCTTTGAGATAAGAATGAATGAACTTGCAGCATTGTGATTTATCCATGTTTTACTTTTTTTTTTTTGAGGACTATTAGCCCTGAGCTAACATCTGCTGCCAATTGTCCTCTTTTTGCTGAGGGAGGCTGGCCCCGAGCTAACATCCGTGCCTATCTTCCTCTACTTTATATGAGGGACGCCTACCACAGCATGGCTTGTCAAGTGGTGGCGTGTCTGCGCCCGGGATCTGAACCAGTGAACCCCGGGCCACCAAAGCGGGGAATGTGCACATTTAACTGTTGTGCCACTGGGCCGGCCCCTATCTTTTACTATTTATTTATTTAGCATCAGCTGATCCTTATAATATACTACATTCTTTTTTTTTTTTTTTTTGTCTGAGGAAGATTCACCCTAAGCTAACATTCGCTGCTAATCTTCCTCTTTTTGTATGTGAGCCACCATCACAGCATGGCCACTGACAGACAAGTGGTGTAGGTCTGTGCCCAGAGACTGAATCTGGGCCCCTGAAGCAGAGTGTGCTGAACCTAACCACTAGGCCACTGGGGCTGGCCCCCACATTCTTTTCAAAGGAGAAGATAAAGTCCTATCTTAGCAATTCTACTCAAATTTTACCTAGGATATTTCTGTGAGAATGTTACCACCACTTTTTATTGTGGTAAATATACATAACATAAAATTTACCAATTTAGCCGTTTTTAATCCAAGTTGAATGGCATTAAGTATGTTCACATTGTTGTGTATCACTTCCATCTGTCTCCCGAACTTTTTCATCTGTGCAAGTTGAAACTTTGTACGCATTAACAATAATTCCCCATTCTCTCCTCCACTGGTCCCTGGCAATCAGCCTTCTACTTTCTGTCTCTGTGAATTTGACTTTGCTAGGTACCTCATATAAGTGGAATCATATAAAATATTTGTCTTTCTGTGTCTGGCTTATTTCATTTAGCATAATGTCTTCAAGGTTCATCCATATTGTAGCATGTGTTAGAATTTCCTTCCTTTTTAAGGCTGAATCATATTCCATTGTCTATATATACGACATATTGTTTATCTGTCTGTCAACAGACATTTGAGTTGTTTTGGCTGTTGTGAATAATGCTGTCAGGAACATTGGAGTAGAAGTATCTGTTTGAGTCCTGCTTTCAATTCTTTTAGGTATATACCTAGAAGTGGAATTGCTGGGTCATTTGGTAATTCTATGTTTAACTTTTTGAGGAATCACCATACTATTTTCTACAGTGACTGCACCATTTTACATTCCCACCAGCAATGCACAAGGGTTCTAATTTCTCCACTTCCTTGTCAACACTTGTTAGTTTCTGTTTTTTGATTATAGCCATCCTAATGGATATGAAGTCGTATCTCATTGTGGTTTTGAATTGCATTACCCTAGTGGCTAGTGATGTGGAGAATGTTTTCATGTGCTTATTGGCATTCTGCATGTCTTCTTTGGGGAAATGTTTCTTCAAGTTCTTTGCCTCTTTTTGAATTGGTTTGTTTGATACCACCACTTTTTAAATCTAGTAATTTCTGTCACTTGTCTTTTGGGTTGAGCCAAAGGCTCTTGATAATCTGTTGCTACCACTTACTTAATCTATAACATATTGATGCAAATTGTGGTAGGAAGGACTTTGTTATTACGAGGTTGATGTTAACTATTAAGTTATAATCTGGGAAACCACTTAGTTGGGGATGACTGGCTCAGGTTGTTCACCTAGGTTTGTTTTCTATGATCTGACCACCATTATAAATTATCCAAATGTTGCATAATCTCTATCTGGAAGATGGAAGTTATCATTGTATTTCTTTTTTTTTTTTTAAGATTTTAGTTTTTCCTTTTTCTCCCCAAAGCCCTGTGGTACATAGTTGTATATTTTTTTTAGTTGTGGGTCCTTCTAGTTGTGGCATGTGGGACGCCGCCTCAGCATGGCCTGACAAGTGGTGCCATGTCTGCGCCCAGGATCTGAACCAGTGAAACCCTGGGCTGCTGTAGTGGAGTGCGTGAACTTAACCACTTGGCCACGGGACCAGCCCTTATCATTGTATTTCTGTTCCTTGTTTTTTTGCAGCTGGGAACTAGTCCTGTTTTGATTTCTAGTTTTGAGTAAGGGCGTGCTTAATAAAGGTCACCTTACATTTAACCTTTGGCTTCTATCCACTTTCTCAAATTCACTGATGCAGATGAATTTTAATATTATTAGGGAAATCCGTCGCTTCCTCCTTTTAGCAATCCTGTAACCTTGTGGTCACTCTGAATGGAAATACTTTCCAGTGTGGTTCACCTGATAAAAATGTGCGTAAAAAAAGTAATACTTTTGTATAAAATAGAATATTGAAGTTTAAATTTTCCTATAAAAGAAAGCTATCCAAATATCTTTATTTAAAAAATTTATTTTATTTTATTATTTTCTTTTTTTGCTGAGGAAGATTCGCCCTGAGCTAACGTCTGTTGTCAATCTTCCTCCGCTTTTGCTTGAGGAAGACTAGCCCTCAGCTAACATTTGTGCCAGTCTTCCTCTATTTTGTATGTGGGTTGCTGCCACAGCATGGCTGATGCGTGGTGTAGGTCCATGCCCAGAATCGAACCCTTGAACTTGGGCTGCTGAAGTGGAGCATGCTGAACTTAACCCCTATGCCATGGGGCTGGCCCCCACAAATATCTTTAGAAACATGAAAATTCAAAGCAGTGAACATTAAAAGGAAAGCACTAACTAATGTGTTAATAGGTAATTTTTAAATCTAAGGACTTCCTCAGGGTTCCCGAAGAAGTCTGTTAATCGGAGTAATTATGTACCTCCTGAGAAATTGTGCAGTGACATTTGGTATATCACTGTTTGGAATTAGCTAGAAAGAGTTGGTGTGTTCAGGGCAGCATTCCTACTGGCTTCCTGACAGTATTGGTTTATGTGACAGGCAGAATATGGTTAGTCTGGCTTACAAACTTCAAAATGGAATCTAGATGGCAAGAAGGTGAGCTCCTTAAAGGACTTTGTCTTTTTCACTTTTGTATACTGTATGCATATCATAGAATCTGGCACCTAGTAGGCACTGAGGAAACATTTGTGGAATGAAAGAGTGTGAGTGGACGATTGCTTTCAGAGATTTACCCAGTGAAGTGAAATGGCTTGTTCATTTTTGGTACCCCCTTTGCCAGGCTTTTAAGTTGTCACTTCCTCTGTTCTGCTAAATCACTTAAACATTTTTCTAAATTCCAAAAATTTGTTGATGTCCTTTGTTGTTGTATCTTTTCCTAATCTTTGTCACTTCTTTTAGTTTTCATTGTCATCTTTTTCCTTTTAAAAATGATTTTACTGTGGGGCTGGCCCTGTGGCTGAGTGGTTAAGTTCACGCACTCCGCTGCACGCGGCTCAGTGTTTCATTGGTTCGAATCCTGGGCGCGGACATGGCACTGCTCATCAAACCATGCTGAGGTGGCGTCCCACAGGCTACAACTAGAAGGACCCACAACTAAGAATATACAACTATGTACCGGGGGGCTTTGGGGAGAAAAAGGAAAAAAATAAAATCTTTAAAAAAAAAAGATTTTACTGTTGTTTTAGAAGAGATTAGGGAGGGAAGGAGAGAAACACATGTGACTAGTCCACTATATTCACTTTTATTCAGTTAACATATATATATATATATATTTTTTTTTTTTTTTAGGAAGATTAGATCTGAGCTAACATCTACTGCCAATCCTCCTCTTTTTGCTGAGGAAGACTGGCCCTGAGCTAACATCTGTGCCCATCTTACTCTACTTTTTATATGTGGGACGCCTACCACAGCATGGCATGCCAAGTGGTGCCATGTCCACACCCAAGTTCTGAACCGGTAAACCCCGGGTCCCTGAAGTGGAACGTGCACACTTAACAGCTGCACCACTGGGCAGGCCCCTGAGTTAACATTTTTAATATAAGCATTTTTCCAGTTAACCAACATCTTTCTAAATGACTGCTTAATATTTCATTGAGAGAACATACCTTAAACTTTTATTAGACTCTATTGTTGGAAAATTGAGTGTTGCTGTTATTGTTTAAATAAACCATGATAAAAATATTGCTGCATAAAACTTTTTCTAAATTTCGGTTATTTCCTTAGAACCAATACTTAGATATATATTCTGGGGCAGAGGATATGAATGTTTAAAAAGCTGTTAATTAGGGGCTGGCCCCATGGCCCAGGGGTTAAGTTCGCGCGCTCTGCTTCGGTGGCCCAGGGTTTCGCTGGTTCGAATCCTGGGCGCGGACATGGCACAGCTCATCAGGCCATGCTGAGGTGGCATCCCACATGCCACAACTAGAAGGACCCACAACTGAAAATATATAACTATGTACTGGGGGGCTTTGGGAGAAAAAGGAAAAATAAAATCTTTAAGAAAAAAAAATTACTAGACCCGAATTGAACTTTAATTACTAGTAATGTTGAACATTTTCAATGGTTTTAAAAAATAATTCACTTTCTTTTGTAAATCTCCTGATTTTTCTGTTTATTTACCAAGTTATATATTAATGGGTATGTGTGTAATTAGTATATATGAGTGTAGATTTTCTTTCTCTATTTTCCTTATTTTTCATCTTAGTTTACAGAGCTTGAAAATTTTTATGCAGTCAAATCCGTGTTTTCGTTGTGATTTGTTTCTAAGCTTAGAAAGTAGTCCCATCTTCCTCTTCTCTTCTTTCCTGCCCAGAGATTTGATAAACATTCACTTTTGTTTTGTCCTGGCTTTTTCCTAAAGGAATGAAAGTGTGTATAGAGACCATAGAGTTTAGGAAATCATAGGCATATGGTTGATAACTGAGAGCATAGGAGTGGAGGAGGTTGTTCAGGGGGAGGGTTTAGTTGAAGAGAAAAGGAGGGAGCATCTCTGCAGAGGACCAATATGTAGGTAATTTGCAAAGGAGGAGAGTTAATTAAAGGAGACTAAGAAGGAAATCAGTGGTAGGAGAATAAGGAGAGAGGGACATAGCAGAGCCTAGGAGTGAATCCAGTTTTAGGAAAGGTAGCGTGGTCAAGATTGTCAAATACCTTAGGACAAAGACTGAAAATTTAAGGATGAGAACTGAACAGTGGTTATTGGGTTTGGCCACTAGGAATTCATTGGCACCATTTAGTAAGGAACATTTTAGTGCAGAGATTAAAGTGCAGTACAAGTGCCTACGGTTGTAGACTTCTAAGAGTTTTTAGGAGGGAAAGGATGGAAAGAGAGTGGGTCACAGCTTGTGGGATAAGTAGGGTTGAGGAAATGGGTTCTTAGGAAGAGAAGAGATGAGCATATTTCTAGAAAGAGGAGATGTAGTTAGAGGAAAGGGGGATATCGTGGGTGGGACAAAGGAGTTAATTGAAGGTTCTGCAGGAAGTTGGGGGTTCTAGGCTTAAGAGTCTGGGCAGGATGAATTTTAGGAATGGGAAATAAAGGAGGTAAGTGGTTGAGGATGTAGGAGTAGGAGAGAGAAAATTTGGAGCTGATTGCCACTTTTTGAATATGTGATTTATAATCAATGAACAATTTAGGCTTTAGTTTTCTCACTGTAAAAGAATATTCTTGCCTTCTCTATTTCATAGGCTTGACATAAGTTAAAAATGAAACAGGTATATTTTAAAGTGCTTTAGAAACTTAAAATGCTATACAAACCTATAGCCTCTTGTTAGTAGTCAAGCGTTTGAGAAAGCCATTTGCTTTGTGTACAGTATATAAAACTTACTAAATCACAATGCTCCAATCAGCAAGAAGGTGCAGAGGTTTCTAGTATTTCAGAACCATAATGTTTGGGAGTCTTAGGTCTCTGAGTCTTTATCTTGTATCTGGAAAGGTTTCTTTACAAGTCAGGAGGGTGTTTTAGTAAGTACCACTGCTGACATTAGCACCTGAAATCATTTAAAACTTTGACGGTGGGAATAATTAAGGGAAAATATGTGGGAAGAAATCTGCTAAGAAACAAGGTTAAGTGAATTTTCAGTGGTTTAAATTTGGCATGCGATGGCAGGAATTCTACATTCTCATGTGTGTCTTCTGCTAATTCACTTCTTATAACTTTTGAAAAACTGAACTTAAAGTTTATTTATGCACTCTTAAGTATTTGGTGCTTCAGACTGATTTATGCTTAGCTCTTTCCCACTTTATATGTGTCCTCATGACACATCAGTATAGTTTTTATCCTATGTAGGGAGTCTCTTGCATGGTATTTAATTAAAAAAAAAAAGGTTTGCATTGTGCTTTTCTTAGCACTCTAGATTCCTTTAGCATTTCTATTACTTTGCCCTTATCATCAGTCCTGGGTTTCTTTCTTTCTTTCTTTCTTTTTTTGTGAGGAAGATTGGCCCTGAGCTAACATCTGTGAAAATCTTCCTCTGTTTTGTATGTGGGATGCTGCCACAGCATGGCTTGATGAGCAGTGTCTAGGTCCATGCCTGGGATCCGAACCTGCGAACCCTAGGCTGCCAAAGTGGAGCGCGTGAACTTAACCACTACACCACTGGCTGGCCCAAGTCCTGGGTTTCTGTTTATGATTTCTGGGTGCTGAGGATGACTGGAGAAAATCATGTAATTGAACCGAGTGTTCTTTACTGATACTGCTGCTTAGTCTAATTTGGCCTTTGATATTGTAGTTAATTACCATGAGCATTTCATGGGATATTGACTCTTACTCATTCTCCAGATAGAGAAATGCATGATATTGTTTCGTTTATACCCTTATTCATTTATTCAAATATATTTGAGTTTCTACTATGTGCTGGCCAATATGCTAATGAGTAGAAAATTTTAAGGAGACAATAACAGTGTCAAATAGAGTACTTTGGTATAGAAAAATAAAGACAGGAAAAATGTTCATTTGGTTTGGTGATTAAGAAGTGATGGGCGTCCCACATATAGAGTGGAGGAAGATGGGCACGGATGTTAGCTCAGGGCCAGTCTTCCTGGGCAGAAAGGGGAGGATTGGCAGCAGATGTTAGGTCAGGGCTAATCTTCCTCAAAAAAAAAAAAAAATTAATTAAAAAAAAAAAGAAGTCATGGTGACCTTAAGAGCAGTTTCAGTAGGTGGGTAAGGGTGGAATCCCCCTTAGAGTTGGTAGAAGAGTAAATGGCAGGTCTGATAAAGGAGGAAGGGAAGAAGAGGATAGAGAGGAAAGTGGGAGGGAGTGAGAGGGGAAATAGAGGAGAGAAGTGAGGGGGGAGAAGGAAGAGAAGGAGAGTTGGGGGGAAGGAAAAAGGGGAGAGGAAGTGGGGAAGAGGGAAGGAGGGAAAGAGAGCAAAAAGAGAATAACTTCTCTTTGAGAAGGCTTTCTGAGAAAAGGAAGAAGAGACTGGATGGGAGCCAGGAAGGGCTTTCTTTTCAGCATAAAACCTGACGCTTGTCTGTGTGCTGAGGGGAAAGGTGCTAATAGGGAAGGAGAGGTTGAAGATTCAAGATATGGTATGGTTGATAGAGCAAGGCGTTGAAGGAAATAGGAAGGGAATGGGAGTCATGGTATGGGTCAGGGGTACAGGTGGATGGGCTGGCTTTGAACAGAAGGATGGACACCTCATTTTTAGAACAGAAATAAAAATAGGTAAGGAGAGGTATGAATATGGATAAGGTTATAGGGAGGGGTATGGGGGTGGAGGGAGTGCATGCCTGATAACTTATGTATCTCTGTAAGATCAGAAGCAGGGTTATTGGTTGAGAGTGAATGGCCTGGGTAGGACAGGACTGAGGAGCTTGCATTGAGAAAGTGATTCAAAGAGTTGTTAAGGAGGATGGAAGAGAGAATTTATCAAATTTATTTTAAAGGACTAAGGTTGGAGACATTATAGTGCTATCAGTGTATCCACTGTGGTTTTTCTCTAGGGTAGCTCAGTTCCCAGAAACAGTATTGACCTGGAGCTGTGGTTTTGTGGTTAGGTTCAGAGAAAGGGGTGCAGATTTGAAGTTACTGCTAAGAGATTTAGATATCCAACCATAGGATCTGGGTTGAGGGGAATCAGGATTTGAGGGATAGGAGGTTTCTCTGAAGTCATAGAGTAATGATGGTCAGAGTAAGATTTTTGTGAGCTAATAGAGTAATCAAGGAGGAGCAGTTTCAAATGCTGACAGGATCCAGAGTAAAGAATTGAAGAATAGGTGCCTAAAATAGAACTGAGCTAAAAATCTTTAGAACTACAGAGGTCTATGAATTCTAGTGTACGGTAATTGGATGGGTTATCTTCATGGACACTGAAATCTCCCAGCATTGTGATAGGAGATTATGAAGAGAAGACAGCTCTGGACTAGGCTCCTATGTCTTCAGTGAACGAGGAGGTGCAGCTAAGGGATCATCTTGAAGGTGAGGCCATGGAGGAGGATGATCATGATCTGGGAGCTGCAGTAGAAAGGCAGCTGAATGCTAATCACTTCTGGCTCTGGGTGGGGGGAGGGGTATGGATTGCAATAGAGAGAAATGTGAGAAAATCTTTAGGGGAGAGCCAGATTTAAGTCAAAGTAAACAAGTAGAAGGAGCATTCTTCAAAAAGATTGAGGATGCCTGGGGTTTGGTAACAAGAGAGTGATTATTCTCTTGGGCATAATATGGAAAAGATTTGGGCAGTGACAGTATGGAAGAAAGCAGGGCTGAGGACATTCAGATAAGGAAGGTAGATCATAGTGGGGATATTATTGCCTTTGTATGTTGGAGGTTATTGATTGGGCTCAATTGTCTGAACTTGGACACAAGTTATTTTGGTACTGAAACTGGTTTAAAGTCCCACCAGATAGTATGTGACTTGATCTCATAGAAGTGGTAGAGGCTATTTATAAAGTTAATAGCAAGGGCAACAAAGGTCATATTCTGGGTGAGAAATTGATATCCTCAGCAGAGTTTCAGTCCCTTGTTAGGTAAAAGCTAATCCTCTCCAAAAAGAAATCCTGGAAAGACCTACAATCTCCTTCATTTTATAAATGTGGAAACAAAGCCCTAGAGAAGTTAATTGATGTCCAAGGTTGTATAGCCAATGATGATGCTTTAACCCAGGCATTGGCAAACTTTTTCTGTAGAGGGCCAGACAGCAAATATTTTAGGCTCTGTGGACCAAGAGGCAAAATAGGGAATTATTGTAGGTACTCATAAGCAAATTTCCACATTGTTCTCATCAGTAGACAAGAATTACAAAACAAAAGTACTCAATTTGTATTTCTTTAAGAACTGAATGTTCATTTCACAGGTCCACCTTGCAAAAAGGAGCCTGGAATCCCACAGTAATCCAGGATCCAGATTTAGGAAGATTTGAGATGTAGTTAGGGAGCTGGAAGTATCCTCTGAAGCTGTAGAGACTGTTTTGTTATAACCTTTTCAGTGTGAAAGGTTACTCCCCCTGCACTGAGGTTTCTTATTGTATTTTTTTGGTCTTTGGTTATACCATTCCTGTCTCATCCAACCCCTGATTTCACCCTCTTCTTTGTATATGCTTTTTCTTACATATGGTTTCATCTCATGTATGGTCTGTACTATCTTTTGGCTTCTTCTTAGACAGTGTTTTAGTTTCTGATTTTGCTTTCCAAGAGTCTCTCCTACCACTTTGCATTCGGTTGAGAGAGAGTGAGAGAGTGCATTTATACGTCTGAGAGTGAGAATCTGTCTGTCATTCCTGTTGGGCTAAGCTCTTTAGCAAGCTCTTTCCTCATAGGCTGGTGGCCAGTCTGTAGGACTGGTGAACTTTGGTCAGATGCATCCCCCTGTCTAATTAGCTAGATTCAAGGGCCCATGGCACGTACATGGAGATTAGGAGATAACATGAAGTTAGAGGCTATCACACAGCTCCTTAATATGCAAGGGGCTGTTGGTAGGGTTTTACCTTGAGGGGCAACTGTGAGTGTGTTAACCAATCTGTCCAGCATGGTGAGAACTAGATTGCTGTGCACTGAAAGAGAATTATAAACAAAATCCTGTGGCATTTAGAAGAAGAAGGCCAATGTTTACTCAGCAAGGGCATCAAGACAGGATCCATGAAAGCAGTAGACTTTTAAGAATGAGGAGGATTTCAGTAGGAGGAGATTAGAGAGAATGATGTTCATGAATTTATGGACTATGAAGGCAGGGAGAAGATGCTAAAGCAGTGGCAATTGTAAATGCAGAAGGTTTAGGTAGAAAAAGCGTGGGGCTAATTTAGTCTAGCATAGAGCAATAGTGAGAAAGAAAGCCAAATCAAAGGATTGAGGCCTTTTTATGCTGAGCTAAGGAGTTTAGGTACAGTTTGGTGTTCATTGTTTAATTGTCTCGAAGTTCTCACTGACCTTAAAATCACTATGAGAATTTACAAATGAGTAAAGTTTAGTCCAGAAAAGTGATGTATTTTTTTCTTGTAATTGAGATAAGATTGCATATCATTTGAATCTTAATTTTATGACATTAGTGCTCTGTTTTTCAACATTTATTTGTAAGACTTTCCTCAGTGATTAAAAAAAACGTTTTGAGAGATAATTCATATATCAACCATAAAATTCACCCATTTAAAGAAGACAGTTCAGTAGTTTTTAGTATATTCACACTTGTGCACCCATCACCACAATCAATTTTAGGACATTTTCATTACCCCAAAAAGAAATGTTATACCCTTTGGCAGTTACTCCTTCTTTCCCTGGGATCTCCCCAGCCCTAGGAACCCATTAAGCTACTTTGTATCTCTATTGATTCATATAATATGAGGTCCTTTGTGACTGATTTTTTTCACTTACAATGTTTTCAAGGTTCACGCGTGTTGTAGCATGTATGGGTACTTTATTCCTTTTTGTGGCTGAATAATATTCCATTGTATGGAGATACCATCTTTTGTTTATCCATTCTTTAGTTGATGGACATGTGGGTTGTTTCTCCTTTTTAGCTACTCTGAATATGCTGGTATGAACATTCATATACATTCTTTTTGGTATATGAGCATATGTTTTCATTTTTCTTGTGTATATATCTAGTAGTGGAGTTACTGGGTCATATGATAACTCTGTTTAACCTTTTAAGGAACTGCCAAATTGTTTTCCAAATCACTTGTACCATTTTACATTCCCACTAAGAGAATATGAGAGTTTCAATTTCTGCACATCCTTGGCAACACTTGTTGTTATCTGTCTTTTTGATTATAGTCATCTTAGTGTGAGTGAAGTGGCATCTCATTGTGATTTTGGTTTGCATTTCCCTAATCACTAATGACTTTGAGCATCTTTCCATATGCTTTTATTGGCCATTTGTATATTTTCTTTGATGAAATGTCTAAAGTCCTTTCCCCATTTTTTAATTGGCTTTTTTGGTTTTTTGTTGTTGAGCTGTAAGAGTTCTTTATATATTCCAGATGTTAATCCACTATCAGATATATGATTTGAAAATATCATCTCCCATTCTGTGGGTTATCTTTTCACTATCTTAGTAGAGTCCTTTGATGTACAAAAGTTTTTAATTTTCATGGAGTCCAGTTTATCTACTTTTTTCTTTTGTTGCCTGTGCTTTTGGTGTGATTGCCAAAATTCAGTGTTGTGAAGATTTTCCCTAGTGTTTTCTTCTAAAAGTTTTATTAATTTTAGCACTTACATTTAGATCATTGATCTGTTTTGAATTAATTTTTACATATGGTGTGAGGTAGGGGTCCAACTTCATTCTTTTACATATGTATATCCTGTTATCCCAGCACCATTTGTTGATCTTCTGTGATATTAATAAAGTATTTCTTCATACTTTCTAATAGGACATTTTTTCATACTTTATAAACTGGCCTGAGCTCCCATTCAAAATATTATCATATAAAGTGAATGTAAGAGGTATTATTATTATTATTATTGGAATATTAGAGTTGGAAGGTACCACAGAGATTTTTTCGAGTCCCCCTCATTTTATAAATGTAGAAACAGAGACCTAGAGAAATTAATTAATGTCCAAGGTTGTATAGCTAATTGGTTAGAAATAATGCTTTAATCCAGGGGTTGGCAAAGTTTTTCTGTAGAGGGTCAGATAGTACATATTTTAGGCTTTGTGGGCCAAGAGGCAAAACGGAGTATTATGCAGGTACTTTTCTAATGAGAAAAAACAAATTTCCACAGATTATTTATTAATTAAATTCAAAACATAATAATTGAGTACCTTTTTTTGGTAATACATTTCTACTGATGAGAAAAATGGATTTCTTTTTTGAGAAGATAACATTATGTTTAATTGAGGTTCAAAGTTAGTATTCCTTAGCGTCAAAAAAATTGATTGCAAATGTTCATGTGTTGTTGTTGATCTGTTTGAGGTTTTGTGTATTTCATCTTTGAAAATGTCTTTTACACAGACAGTTACTGCCAAATACTGATATAAGTCCACAAGCATATGTTTCTAATTGAGTGTGTTCATTGCTTGGAAGGCATTTATAGAATTTTTAGGTTTTTCACCTGTACTTGCCTTTAAATATTAATTGGAGACTAATCACTTCCAATTTAAGGCTACATGGAAAGTCCTCCATTGCACAAGTAAATAGATTTTGAAATAGGGTACTACTCTTCCATTTGTATGGAGGTCTGAAAAACATTGCTGGAACTGTAGTTTGAAGTTGGAAAATATATCTACTACACACTTATATAGCAATGAACATCTTTTGTTTTCTTTCAGTTTTATTGAGCTATAGTTGACATACAGCACTGTATAAGTTTAAGGTGTAAAGGATAATGACTTGACTTACATATATGGTGAAGTGATTACCGCAATCAGTTTAGTTAACATCCATCATCTCATATAGATACAAAAAAAAAAAAGAAAAAAAAGTGTCTTTTTCCCTCGTGATAAGAATTTTTAGGAGTTACTCTCTTAGCAACTTCCAGATATGTGTTAACTGTAGTCATCATGTTGTACATTACATCTCCAGTACTTATTCATCTCATAACTGGAAGTTTGTGCCTTTTGACCACCTTCGTCCAGTTCTCCCACTCCCTGCCTCTGGTAACCACAAGTCTCATCTCTTTTTGTATGAGGCTTTTTGTTTTTTTTTAAAAAATAGATTCCACATATAAGTGAGATCATACAGTATTTGTCTTTTCTGTCTGACTTATTTCCCTCAGCATAGTGGCCTTAAGGTCCATCCGTGTTGTCACAAATGGCAGGATTTTCTCCTTTTTTAATGTCTGAATAGCATTGCGTTGCATATCTATACACACATTTTCTTTATCCTTTCATCTGTGGATGGACGCTTAGGTTGTTTCCATGTCTTGGCTATTGTGAATAATGCTGCAGTGAATGTAGGGGTGCACATGTCTCTTTGACGTAGTGATTTCATTTCCTTCGGATATATACCCAGAAGTGGAATTGCTGGATCGTGTGGTAGTTCTGTTTTTAATGTTTTGAGGAACCTCCATACTATTTCCATAGTGGCTGTACCAATTTACGTTCCCACCAGTAGTGCACAAGGATTCCCTTTTCTCCACATCCTTGCCAGCATTTATCTCTTGTCTTTTTGATGCTAGCCATTCTGACAGGCATGAGGTGATATCTCTGGGAATGGACATCTGCGTATTGTTTTAACTCTTGACAGCATGCGATAGGTATGCAGCTTGACATTACCTGTGATTCAAACCATGTTAGTTTTCATTGAAATGACTTTGTTGCCGTATAAGTTTTGCGTATAATCACTGCTTTGCCTTTTGATTTTGGTTGGATTCATTGAGAAACATTACCAAGTTTGAAGGAAAAGCTAATTTCCAAAGCTATTTAATGTTCACTGATAGTGACTGAGTGTGGTTCTTCTCATATAGAAAAATTCAGCTTGAAAAAATTGCAGTAAGGCTTTACCACTGCTAAGTCTGCTAACTTCTTAGTGGTAGGGCAAATCAGGATATTCACCCTCTATTTCTGACAAAAATTCATGGAGTCAAGATGGTGAAGTCCATGAGAGCGAAGTTAACTATTGACACTACTGGTTAAATATGACATGATAGATTCAGATATTTTCTGCAGAGTATCTTCTGATGAATAATGCAATGAATAGCTGTAGCTTTTAAACTTCCTAAATTTTCACAAGCTTTGTAAATTCGTCCAATTAAGCCTTTTTCTGCCCACATGTATTTTTACCACCATCAGTTATAACACATCTTAGCAGATTCCACATCAGGTTGCACTGAATTAGTCTTTTCCCAGCTTCTTTGAAAATATTCTTGCCTATTGTTGTTCCATGCAGATTATTCATAACAGTCTAATTATTTAGTCACTTCCAACTTGTATTGACTCCTCAAATAAACAACAATAACTGAGAAGTATTGGTAACACCTGCCGACTCATCAAGAGCCAAGGAAAACACTCAAAATTATTTGCCGTGATATTGTGTAATTGTTTTATTGATATTGCTGCCAATGTCTTCAACTCTTTGAGCTACTATTCTTGCTGAAAGGCTTATAATCTTAAATAAATTTATTTTCCTTAGATGTATTTCTTTGGCTCCCACAGTCAAACATGATTTAATTAACTCACTATTGAGAAAAGGCTTTCCTTGTCCGGCTAACAAATGAGTCATTCAGAAGCTTACTTTGGTTGCATCCTGATTTTTTGTGAAGAAATTCAGCTGTGTTGAGATCGTCTGTTTAAATTTTCTGATTTTTCTGACTGTTTTCCTGTGAGTTGGAAATACTGTGATGAATGCTTAGTCTGGTAATGTTGATGTATATTGTACTCTTTCGCACAGCTGTAGTATCATTGCATAATAAACATAACGCTTTGCCATCTAATTTGATAACAAGATTACACTCCAGTGTATTTTAACAGTATGATAGTTGAAGCCCAGTTTTATCTCCTTTTCTTGTTTTGACATGAAAGGTATGCATTGGTAATAAAAAATACAATATATGGCAGTAAGTGTAGTGCTTGAGAAGCTGTTAAGTTATAACTACATCACTGTAATTTGTAGTGCTTCTGAGCAGCACTGCAAAACTGTTAGAATGCCATATATGATCCCTTGTAAATACTGAAGTCTGCCATTGTAAAAGCAGCCATAGACAATATGTAAACAAATGTGTGGGAGTGTTTTAATAAAGCTTTATTTATGAACACTTAAAATTGAATTGTATACAACTTTCATATCATGAAACATTCCTCTTTTGATTTGTTTTTCAACCATTTAAAAATGTAAAAACCATTCTTAGCTGATGGGCTGTACAGAAACAAGCAGAGGGCCCTAGCTGGCCTGTGGGCTGTAATAGTTTGCAAACTTCTCTCTTAACCGAAAAGAGTAAGTCTAATGGGAGGAAGATCATGCTTGATGGACGTAGATCTGTGAGGGAAATCATTCTGGATGACATTTTGACAACCCTTAAATCATACTATTTAGACTGGTTTATGTCAGGATCGATATCATCTTGGAAGAAGAGAAAAAGTAAAAAAAAGAGAGAAAGAGACAGATTGAAAGTTTATGTAGTTTGGTTTTTACTTATTTATTTAAGGAAAGACTTGTACAATTTTGTTTTTTGTGTACTGCCTGAAGAGCTCTTAGACTTCTGAGTTTCTAAGCTTATGTCTTTTATGTGAAAAAAATAGCGATATGAACTTTGTTTCCCTGTAAGAAATGTGTTTATTAAGACTTTTGACTTAATAAATAGTAAATTTAGAATAATTTTTAAAAAATGGAATATACTGCTCTTACTTTGATTTGAAATTTTAATCTTGGCTGATTTTGCATAGGATAGGAAATAATAGCAAAGTTTTTGTTTTTGTAACTTGATGTTTCCACAAGTCCCAACAAATTATGAGGTTGTGGGAAGCTCTGATAGAGTGCTATGAAATTGGAAGTAGGTGGAGTTTATTCCTAGAGATGATTCAGGAAAGCTAGGTCTGCTCTTATTATAGATATGGTACAAAATCCTTTATAGAGTTGAGTGAAAACCACATAATCCTTTGTTCCTTCCTGTTGTGTATGTGTATGTTGTTGTGATTGTTCATTCGTTATTGTTAATGTTTAAAAATGAATTTTTGACAAAAGGGCTGTTATAGCTTAACTCTTAGAGGTGGATTAAATGAAACAAACGAATCACTAATACCTTCTTAAAAAGATAAGAATCAATACAACTGTGTTTGTTTTTATGAATTTAGCAGTGTAAATGAAAGTGATTTTTGATATTTTATTGCTTTTTTGGGTAATAAACTTAGCATGTATATGGAATTTTCTATTTTCAGAACACTTTATGGTGATTAAAGAAAATTCTTGATTTCCTTAAAAGACATTTTAAATTAAGTGAGAGAATGTAGGAGAATAGGGGAAAACAACCTTAGTATTCAGAATGAGTATAAAAGACTTAAATTTAGGCTTCTGAGACAGTTTATTATAAACTACTAATTGAGGCCAGCCCTTGTGGCCTAGTGGTTAAGTTTGGTGCACTCCACTTTGGTGACCCGGGTTCGGTTCTCGGGTATAGATCAATACCACTCATCTATCAATGGCCATGCTGTGACAGCGGCTCGTATATAAACTAGATGAACGTTAGCAACAGGTGTTAGCTCAGGGCAAATCTTCCTCAGCAAAAAGAGGAAGATTGGCAATGATGTTAGCTTTGGGGGAATCTTCCTAAGCAAAATAAAAAAATTTAAAAGTAAAGTACTAATTGTCTTGGTTATTGTAGAAAAATATTTGATTAAATACATGTACATCATATGATAGAAGTCAAAGACACAATTCCTGCTTTGTAGATTAACTTAGAGCGGTGATTTTTGAAGAATCTTAACTTTCAAATCTGTTGCTCTAAGTTTTCTAAGAAGGTGCAAAATCTCCTTTTTTGAGACTGATCTTTATTTTTCCCTGAGGAAGATTCACCCTGAGCTAACATCTGTGCCAGTCTTCCTCTATTTTGTATGTGGGTCACCACCACAGTGTGGCTGCCGACAAGTGGTGTAGTTCTGTGCCTGGGAACCAAACCAAGGCCGCTGAAGTGCAGCACACCATACTTAACCACTAGGCTGTGGGGCTGGCCCCCTGAGACTGATCTTTTTAAAAGTTTATTTTATGTAGTTGCTTTAAAAGCAATATACTAAATGACTGATATTTTATTTTTAAAGTTATAAGTGATTTGTTAAGAATTAAGCATGGCTAACAGTTATCAAATGATTATACATGTGCTATTCTGCGTGGCACATGCACTGTTCTCTGTGCTTTACATTTATTTATATCTCATTTAATGCTCTTAACAGCTCCTGGAAGTAGGAACTGTTATATTATTTCCATTTTAAAGATGAGGAAACTGAGGCACAAAGAAATTAAGTAATTTACCCAAGTTACACAATCAGGAAATGGTAGAGTTGGGATTTACTGTGACTCCAGAATCTTTGTTTTTAAACACTTTATGGGGCTGCTTTGGTCTATCTGCTGTTGTCCTTCTCTCTCAAGCTTTAATCCCTTAAATTGCACATTATTAGGGCCTACACTTCAGAAATCCTACTCTCAGAAGATCCATTACTCTTTGGGGCTTTGCTGTTTCTTCTGTTCTTGCTGAATCTTACCTGCCTACCTTCCCATCTCGTTTCCCCTTCTTCCAGCAGTGAGACATGGTGTAAATAAAACTAGTAAGATAGGGAAGCCAGGGGACATTTTAATTTTGGTTCTTGAAAGAAAAAATTAGTTTAAAAGGTTTTTTGTATATATAATAAGTGAAAAAAAATTAAGTTAAAGAGAACTATCTAAATATCAGACATTGCAAAACAACTAAAAAGCAGAAACAAAAGCCCAAGGCCTTAAATAACCTACTCTTTATAAATTCCAGTCTCTTCCCCTCTGTTTTTAGAGATAAACGTTTTAGAGCATCAGTGTCGTATTGTTGTCATTCTAGGTTACTGGAAAATTACTTCAATAACCTGTGTGTGCACATTGGTTAGCAATGTATTTTTCATTGTGAATCCCAGTCACAAAAGTCTGAGAAATACTTACATAGCATATATGATACCAAATTTATTTTAATTTTTTTATTCTCTGAGTTCCATGCAGATGGCCCCTCTTTCTTATACACATTTGTTCTTTAGATTTGTCAATCCCGTTTGATAAACTGCAGGTTCCTTTTCCGTGTTGATGTTCTCCAGAGTCACTCTCTAGCTAGGCCTTTGTTTCTCATTCAGCTCCTGTGGCTCTTAACCTTTTTTGGGGGTCATAGATCCCTTTGAAAATCTGAAAAAACTTATGAATTCTCCCTAGAAAATTACACATATGTACATTACACAAACTTCTGCCTACAATTTTAGGAGTTTTGTAGGATATCCTTCCCCTAAATCATTTATGGCTTCAAGATTAGAGCCCCACCTCTACATATACTCCCTGAAAAATTTCATTCGTGTTAATTCTTCCAAATACATAGATGACTTCCCAATCTATATCTTCAATATGATTCTCTCTCCTGAGTACTATACCCTGGTATCCATTTACTTCTTGGCCACCTGGGCGTCCTGTTGCACTACTCCACTTTGTATTTCAAACTTATGAAACCATGTATAGTTCCTGGAATACATTTTTCTGTTCTTCAATCCCTGTTTTCTTGGTTATTTGTCCCTGCTGACTGATACCTTATTCTTTGAGACATTCTCCCCTCCTTTGCTTCTATGATGCTCCTCTCACCTATTTTTCTCTTATCTCTGTGACTACATCTTCTTTTTTCCTTCCTAGATTCTTCTTTTACCACTTATCTTCTAAATATCTATTTTCCAGGATTGTGAACATAGCCCTCTGAGATCTTTCACTCTCTATACATTTTGGGCAAACTTTTTCAAATCCCTGGTTTCAATTACTTCCTAAATCTTTGTATTTAGCTAAAGTTCAAATTTTTATTTCCAAATGCTTATTAGACATTTCCACTTAGATCAGTGGTTCCTAAATACTTGGGGGATTACATACCCCTTTAAAAATCTAATTAAAGATGTCTCGCTCTCTATGTATAAAAGGACACAGGTACACCAGATTTTGCATATTGTTTTAGGGTGTTCCTGAGCCTCCTAGAGCCGCTTCATGGACTCCTTAGATATCTGTGGTCTTTTTTTCTTTAAAGATTTTATTTTTCCTTTTTCTCCCCAAAGCCCTCTGGTACATAGTTGTATATTTTTAGTTGTGGGTCTTTCTAGTTGTGGCATGTGGGACGGCGCCTCAGCATGGCTTGATGAGCGGTGCCACGTCCGTGCCCAGGATCTGAACCTGTGCAACCCTGGGCTGCCGAAGCGGAGTGCGTGAACTTAACCACTCGGCCAGGGACTAGCCCCTGTGGTCTTCTAATTAAGAAGTTGTGACCCAAGATGTTCCTGAGCTGCCTTTAATTCAGCATGTCCAAAATCGATGCCATCATCGCCCCAACCCATTTTATTCTTATCCCTCTCACTTATGCCTCTAAATCTAATCATTTGCCTCTTAGTTACTTACTAATTCATTTATTCTGCAAATATGTGAGTGCCTGCTTTATATCTAGCACCAGGCTTAAGCATATAGTGATATACAAAGCAGACATAGTTACTCTGTTTTCTCCAAGCTTACGCTATAGCATAGTGATTAAAAGCATGAACTTTGGGTTCAGACTTTGACTTCTTATTGCTTTATGACCTAGGGCAAATTAACTAACCTCTCTATACCTCAGTTTCGTCTGTGAAATGAGGATAATAGTAGTTGCTGCTTCATTGGTTATTAGGATTAAATGAGTTAATATGTTAAAATGCTCAGTAAATGTTAGCTTTATTATTTGTGGAGGAGATACACATTAAATGATCGTAAATAAATAATTATACATATTTGTAAGTGTTATGAAGTAACAGAATAGGATACTATGAGAGAGAATTTAGACTAGGGAGTAGGGATAGCACTGCTGAGGAGGTGACATTTAGACAGAGCTGAAGAATGAATAGATATTAACTAGGTGAAGATTTTGGAGACTGTAAGCATTTCGGGCAAAAAGAAAAGGTGGTGCAAAGGCCCTGATGTAGGAAACGGTTTGGAGCATTTGAGAAATAGGTCATTGTGCCTGGAGTATGGTAAGTTATGAGGAGAATGATAGGAATGCAGAGATCTGTAGGCCATATTAAGAGTTTGAATTTTATTCTGAATGAAATGAAATGCTAATGGAAGGTTATAAATGGCAGAGATGGCATTAACTGATTTATGTTTAGAAAGGGTCACTTGATGCTTTGTGGAAAATGGATTAGAGAAGAGCTAGAATGCATGCTCATAGATCAAGTTAAGAGTCTTGCAAAAAAAAAAAAAAATGTTGATTGCAATAGTCCAGATCAGAGCTGTTGGTGTTTAGGACGAGTATGGCAGCAGTGGAGGTGGAATGAAATGTATGGATTTAAAATGTTTTAAGGGGCTGGTCTGATGGCGCAGTGGTTAAGTGTGCACTTTCTGCTTTGGCAGCACGGGGTTCACTGGTTCGGATCCCAGGTGCAGACGTAGCACCACTTGGCAAAGCTATGCTGTAGTAGGCCTCCCACATATAAAGTAGAGGAAGATGGGCACGGATGTTAGCTTAGGGCCAGTCTTCCTCAGAAAAAAAAAAAAGAGGAGGATTGGCAGCAGATGTTAGCTCAGGACTAACCTTCCTTAAAAAAAAAAGAAATGTTTTAAATTAAGTGCTTCTTTATATATATATATATATATATTTTTTTTTTTTTTGGGAAGATTAGCCCTGA
Organism: Equus caballus; assembly: GCF_041296265.1. NCBI lineage: Eukaryota > Metazoa > Chordata > Mammalia > Perissodactyla > Equidae > Equus > Equus caballus. The sequence continues at coordinate 160,194,745 of NC_091684.1, read as the reverse complement.
GCTAATATCTGCTGCCAATCCTCCTCTTTTCACTGAGGAAGACTGGTCCTGAGCTAACATCTGTGCCCATCTTCCATCAGACCAGCTTTATATGTGGGACGCCTACCACAGCATGTCTGCACCTGGGATCTGAACCGGCAAACCCCGGGCCGCCTCAGCAGAACATGTGCACTTAACCACTGCACCACTGGGCCGGCCTAAATTGAGTGCTTCTAAGTACTAGGTACTATAATAGGAACTGAGGGTACAACGTAGAGGTTAAAAAGGATATAATCCCTAACTTATAGTTTGTAGGGGTGGTGGGATGAGTGGGGAGAGATAAGACAATGAAAGAATTATATAGATAAATATAAAAATTAGACCTGTGGTAAGTTCTAGTAAGGACAGGTATTTGGTACTTTGAGAGCATATCATGGTCAGGAAGGTCAGGGATGTAAAATGAACAGGAAAATTTGGTGATTGACTGGACATAGGGGACAGGTGAGGAAGACGAAGCTGTCAAGAATGACTTGGGTTTCTGATGTGAGCAACTATGTAGGTGGATACAGAGAGAAGTCTGATTGGTTCCTAGTCTTGTCATCTCCACACCATCTTAACCAGTGGCCAGAAGTAATTTTCTTAAAACATGTGTCTCTGAGTATACCATATATCTTCTTATAATCCCTTTAATGGCTCCTCTTTTTCTACAAGATGAATTCTCAAACTCTTGCTTGCTAGATACTATATATAATATGGCTTCCTTTGCCTTTTCTAGTCCAATGGGTACGTTCCTGCACAGGTCATGGGCATTTTTAATGGTAGCCACATTATAGTACTGGTGCTTCCTGACTGTGTTCCCTCTCTTGTTCCTCTGTCTTTACAGAGGCTGGCTGCTTTCTGTCTGAAATGCTTTTCTTCTGTACCCACCCTGCCCCTGCTCTTTCATGCCTTGCTAATTTTCGCTCATTCTTTAGTTTTTCTGGGAATTCTTTTCTGACCTCCTCAGTCTGATTTAGCTGCCCTTTGTTTGTGCTTCCATTGCACCCTGGACAGAGAGCCATAATAATAGCATTCTTTATTTTTTGCTGTCATTATTGATTATTCGTTATGTGATAATTAGTTGTCTGATAATTGACTGCAAGCTCTTGAGGGTAAGAATCATGTCTTGTCTTTGTGTTCCAAGATCTATGTGTGGTGAATGCTCAATAAATGTTTGACTCAAAGAATTAATGAAATTCTCTGTTCTTTTATATCATGGGCCTTTGCACAAGCTGTTCTCTCTGCTTAGAATGCCCCTCCTCCTTTGCTTTGTCAACTTCTAGACATCCTTTATTTAACACTAAGCCTTACTTGATACTTTAATGATAGTTCCTCCTTCCACTGTGCTTCCATAACTTTTCTTTTCTGTATCTCTGATAAATATTTTACAGTACAGAGCAAGGATGTAGATGTTTGAATGAGTGAATGTATACGTATCATGAGCATCATGGAGTTGTAGATTGGATATATATTTCCAAGTGTCCAGTCCCGTTTCAAAGGGTAGGTTATGTCTACATGGTACTAATCTTGTTGTATTGATCTTTACATCAGTGTTTTACTCTTACAAAGGCAGCCTTATCTCCAATTTCTGGATAACTTATTGTAGTTCTTTGTTTACTGAATACAGCTGCTGCTTGCAGTATTCTCCTTTTCTCACTCAATTTTCTCCTTCAAGACCAACTCAAAAGTCCTCCTTTTGTAACCTTACTAGATTCCCTAGGCTATGTGAGTTCTTACAGCGTTCCTAGAAGGCTTTTTCCAAACAGCCAACAACAGTTTCACAATGTAATTATCCTGTCTCTTCATCTAGAACTTGAGCTTCATGAGGGGACTTATTTATTTATTTATTTTTTAAAGATCGGCACCTGAGCTAACATCTGTTGCCAATCTTTTATTCTTTTCTTTTCTTCTTCTTCTCCCCAAAGCCCCCCAGTACATAGTTGTATATTCTAGTTGTAGGTCCTGCTGGCTCTGCTATGTGGGACACCACCTCAGCATGGCCTGATGAGCAGTGCCATGTCCACGCCCAGTATCTGAACCAGTGAAATCCTGGGCTGCCGAAGCAGAGTGCATGAACTTAACCACTCGGCCACAGGGCCAGCCTTGAGGGGACTTATTTTTATTCATTCCTTTATTGTTGGTTCAGTGCCTAGCACATAGTTGGTGCTCAACAAATATTTATTTAACTGATTGTATCCCTATTTATTTTCCTTGTGCTTAGGTAACCCAGAGAATGTTGGGTGGAACTAATCCTGGGATGAAAAGTATTGGCCCTGTATAATCTCTACAATTTATAATCTCTATATAGGTAATTTGGATAATGCACTGCATTCAAGTTGCTTGAATAATCTTTATATTCTCTATTTCAATACAGCTTTTTTCTCTCCTTGAACAGGTGTTCCCTGCCCTCCAGTGGTTGGATCACAGCTAACATTTTTAGGAAAGGTAAAGCTTATAAAATTCTTTTACAGTGTTTATTTTTAAGTCATATTTAAAATCCCATTAGGTTTACTTTTCAGATTAAAGAAGTTTTTTTTTTTTTCCTGTTTTTCCTCTTATGTCTGATATGCCTGAAACCCAGCTTAAACTAATTGCAGCTTGACTTAACTCTTCCTTTGCCATCATGAGCCACCATGTGTCCCGCAGTTTTTCTTAAGTATGCAGTGATTGGGGGGTTTATTAAGTCTGACCTTGGTTCTTGGTTTTACTACATTGTTCTTATGTCACTCTACCAATGTCCTAGGATCTTGCCACAGTGCAAAAGCTATCATCCTGTTTTCAGTACCCCACTACCCCACCCCTCCCCGTCCTGCCCCACAACCAAACACACATACTCAAAGTAGCTTGCTAATCATGTGGCCATCCTTTAGTCTGGATTGGGGTGTCTCCTGGCTAATATCCTCTTTTCCTCTGTTGTTACTGATAAGGAGAGGCTGACTCTTGACTTTTTGGCAAGGTGACTTATACCCTATCCCAGGCCTGTCGTATGTTATTTTTTCTCAGAAGACCAATTCTTAGCTATTCAGGGAGCTTGCTATATGGCTAGCAGACATTTATAAATACCTGCTGCAAAGTTTTCAATGGTATACCATTAAATAAGGACAATACAGTAAAATTTTCATCTATCTAAATGTATTTGAAATAAAAGACTATTATTCATTATGAGATATATTCTCCCTAGATTTTTGGTCTTAAAATATTCATTATTTTGGGGCTGGCCCCATGGCCGAGTGGTTCAGTTCGCGCGCTCCGCTGCAGGCAGCCATGTTTTGTTGGTTCAAATCCTGGGCGCGGACATGGCACTGCTCATCAAACCATGCTGAGGCAGCGTCCCACATGCCACAACTAGAAGGACCCACAACGAAAAATATACAACTATGTACTGGGGGGGCTTTGGGGAGAAAAAGGAAAAAAAAAATCTTAAAAAAAAATATTCATTATTTTAAGAAAGAATGGGAATAGTAGGTGGTATACTTCGTAAGATAAAAATTTGCTCTCCTTGTGATGGTTATCTAAATCTTTTTTGGGGAAAGTTTCCTCGTCTGTGATGTCCTGGTAGTCTAGGAACTGCTATGTTGACCACCATAGCTCCTTTCCATGAGGCACTGGTGCCCTTCATGTAAACTAAGCATGGCTTCTTTCATATGCATTTGCAGACAATTTTTCAGTCAGAGGATTCTTGATTTTTGCCTGATTCCAGCCTTGCAGTTTACTTGCTGTCTCTCAGTCCTCTTCTTTGGCCAGTAGTTCTAGTTTCTGTTTTTATATGTTCACATGTGTTTTAAATCTCTGTGCAGCTCTAGGCTTAGTTAAGTAAACTTCTTCCTGTTCTTCCTTTTACACTCTCCTTACTAAATAAGATGTTTCTTCTAAGGGCTTAGTAGTAATATGAAAACTTTTATTTTTTGTTTCTTTTAGACCTATTCTTTTGTATTTTGTAATCTTTCTGAAACTAACTTCCTGAACTTCATTTATTTTCTGATTTCTGACATTTTCCCTGTAGATCTTAGTAAAACAAATTCACTGTTACTAAGTATCTTGTCATCTTGAAGATATTTACTAATTTTTTCTTGTAGATGAGTATATGCAGATGGCACTCTCTGTTACAACTTGTTGCTTTTATTACCAGATGGTAAATTATAGAATCATAACATTTCTTCCAACGCAAAGAATCTGTTTGTCTTTGTTAATTTTCTAGGTAATATTCCATTAAAAGTCATTCAGGCAAAAGGCAGTCAGTAAGTAATTAGACTTTCCTAGAAAAATATTGTTATCTTTTCAAGCATCAGCCCTGGCAGTAATATTTAGCCATTCTTTTAAAGAGAAATAATTTAGGATAAGAATCAATGGTACTAGTTTTTTTCTACTTACAACCATACCCCTTTGGAAAATGTTGGCCAAAGCAGGATGCTTGTTTGTTCATATTACATGAGTATAGTTAAATGTATTATGACTCTGTTTTCCAAATCCCAAATTGTTAGACATTAAATCAATATTTGATATTTGGACTTGGCTGGAGAACTGGGACTGATGGTTTCATATTCATTTATTCAACAAATATTTTGTGTGTGCTGTATTCCAGGCATTGTGTTAGGCAGTGGAATAGAGTGGAGCTAACAGTCTAGTGGGCAAGACATTCATCAATACATAGTTTTAAAAACAGTTACAGTTGTGGTAGGTGCTGTAAAGAAATACAAGGTACTGTGAGAGCATATAACAAGGAGACCTTATCTGATCTTGGGCATTACGTAAAGTTTCCTGAAGAAGTGATGTTTAAGCTTAGGCATGAAGGGTGAAAAGGAGTTAGCTTTGAGACATCTGGGAAGATCTTCATAGGCAGAAGGTAAGGAACATCTGCAGGCTTGAGATACTGGGCAAGAAGAGGGAATGGTGTTTCTTAATGAACATTGATAACATTTCATCACATTTCTATCTTCTTTTCCATCCTTCTCTTAACAGACATTTTCTAAAACATACTTTTAATCACATTACTATGCTGATTAAGAAATTTTTAAATCTCTTCATTGGGTTAAATTATTAGCTCCTTGAGGGTATGCCTCTTGGAACTTTTAATTCTTTAGTCCAAGTTCCAGATATTGGAGCCATTCATACTTTGCCCCTTGACATGAATTGGTTTTAGTTGCAGTACTAAATGGTAGGCAAGGATGGAGTTGTAGATAAGCTAGTATGATTCTTCCCCCCCCCCCCCACCTAGTACACAAGTTTTTATGGCCAGTGAAAGACTTCTTGTTAAAAACAAGCCTCTTTGTAACCCAGTCTGTATGTAGCTCTTATAATGGCCTTTACTGTATTAAGATATTGTAAACAAGACCACAACCCAGGGGTTTTGGGGGGTGGTGATAGTCTCATCTGAAGAGTAAAGTCATTTTCTCTTTTAGTCATTTGAGAGAGGTATGTCTTCAGTAGAAATCAGAACTGAGAAGATGGCATCTGAATAGATTGGATAAGGAATATAGTCTGTCTTGTTGGTGGATTCTGTTAAGTTGTGTCAACTCTTTGGAGTTCTAGTGGAGACATCTGAACAGTGCATGAGGTACCAGTCTTTCTCCTATGCTCAGCATATATACAAGGTACTCAAATATTTGTTGAATAGGAAAAATGTGCATGTAAATGGGATAGGGCCTATGTGTGTATAGAGCAATCTTGTATCAAAACTGTTTACTTTTTAGGCCAGATTGTTTATATTGCATGCATTCTCTGACCCCACCCCCCTAATATTTTGTAAAATCTCTTTGAAAGTTTAACCAAGGGAAAGATTTTTGTGTTAGGCTGGACAAACAAGGTGAGCTATGATAAGTGAAATGAAAGAATTCCACTAGCAAGGTGAAACTCAGAACTATGAACTCTGACAGTTAGCTTGGCATTTTAAAAACTTGGGTTATATAAGGATGCCTTTTAAAGGAAGAAGTTCTTATATATCCAAAGAATACAACCAAGGACCCCAATTTGAGAAACGTTGCAATAAAAGTTGAATGTAACTATTTGAAAGGTTACTTGAAAAACCAAATTAAAAAAGTGGTTACTTGGTACTAGCCTGATAATAAACTAAAACTAGGCCACTGAAATAGTGTGGCAGTATTATTTTCGATTATCTATAAAAACATTTAGAAGTTCTCAGATTGTTGATAGTACATCTCTAGACCTTTATAGGTTATGCAGACCCCACTTTGAAAAACCACCAGTAGTTTACCTCTCCTACCAGGAGATTCAGTGCTGAATTTTGAAAATTTGGTGATGTTTTTTAAAGTATCTGGCATTTCACAATATGTTTGCCTGGTGTATGGAAAGAGTAGCAAAAGAAAATCTGCACTCTCCCTCCCACTGTGTCATCACAGATTCTCCAATTAGAGGTATCATTTGTGTTAACTTGTCTCTTTTGGGATGCAGACTACTACCACTAGGCATGGTTGTTAAGCAGTCATCAGTCATTTACACCTTAGGATCAGATGCTTTAATGGTAAATCAACACAACTTTTATTTCTGCCTCAGAAAATGGAAATTTTGTGTAAGGAAACCTTAGACCCTTGAGAGGAAGGCATTCTTGGACGAGGTGGGAGATTCTGACGAGGCAGCTTGCAAGAAAGAGGTTTTTGGGGTTAGAGGAGGAAGGTGTCAAAGAAATTGTTACTTTTCAGTTTTGCCTAGGATCTTGGGTATTATTCGTTTGTTACACTCATAATGCTCTCGTTGTCAGTGCCTGAAAGGGGGTTTCAGAGCAACTTCACAAGTCTGTAAACTTGAGCCTACACATTTTCCAGTCCATGTTAATTCCAGCAGAGTTTCTCCCCATGATGTGGCATATCCTCTCAGGAAGAGCAGATGAGGAGAAAGAAGACCCTTCCTACTATGCCTGGAGTCCATCTCAGATCAGTCCTGTTGGACAAGCCGCCTCCTCCTGGCTCCTTTCTGTCAACCTCCTCCACAGTGTTTTGTAGTAAGTCACCTAGCATGTAGTAGGTTCTCAGTACTTGCTAATTCTTCTAAAAAGAGTGAAAGAAAACTGTTTGGAAACATGGACCACAACTTCTGCTCTTTTGCTACCTACTTCTGTTTTTGCCTCTTTTCCCCTCACTTTAAACAACCCTCCTTTTTTACCGGAGTATTAGCAGCACAAAAGAAAGAGCAGCTGGCAAGAAGAAAGATAATTTTTGATGTTTGGTTGGGAGAAATACTGTCCGTTAACTTAGTTCAGCAACTGCCTGACACAGAATAGAGATTCGGTAATTTTTTCTTTGCATCTCCTAGCTTAAAAATCTTGAACAAAAACCGAAAACAGGATCAAGGAATTAAAGCTCAGATCATACTCTATCGTGCAGAATTCTTATTTCCACGTTTTACTGTTTTATCAGGCCACCTTTCATCTTTATATTAGGCCAGTTAGTGGCAGCTCTTCTTTCCTTCCCACTCAGCAGTGAGGTTTTGGGTCTCCTTCCTACTTTCCTAGTGTTCTTCGGTCGTGGAGGTTGCAAACTCGACCACCCGTCTCTCGAGGTTTTCTTCCAGGTTTCCCGACGTTCAGGCGCTCCGCAAGCTCTCAGCACATTGGGAGGAAGATCTCGGGCTCATTTGACGGGCTTGCGAAGCCGCGGGGGCTGCGGAGCCCCATGGGGGTGGGGCTGGGCGCGGCCGGGGCGGGGCCGGCGAGGAGCCCAGGGGAACCGGTGGCGGGCACAGTGGAGAAAGCCCGCGGGCACAGGGTTCACAGTTTTCGCGAAGGCTTCGTGTGCGAGGCTGAGGGAATTGGGGTGCCTTCCTCCTGCCGTACCTTTCTTGATTCTGGAAGCTTCAGTAGGCTTTTCTCGGTTGCTGGGACCCGGAAAGACAGCGGCTTCAGCTCCAGGGGCGGGTCCCAAGGGTCTTGTCGCTGCTCCGGGGCCGTTTGGCCTCCTGTTGTTGGGGGAGGGGCGAGGGAGGTGCTGCTCTCGCCTTCTTTTGCGCTTGCGCGGCGGGCTCCGAGCGGGTAGGAGCGCGTGCGCGGTGACGTGGACGTCCGGTGCGCGCGCAGGCTCTTCAGCTGGAGCGGACACACGGTGTGCGAACCGAACAGAATAACCCGCCCCCGGCGGGATGTGAAGGACTCCGGGTGAGGCCGGCCACGCCCCGCACGGTAACTCTCGGGCCTGGGTGGAGGGCGTCGCTTTAGAACTGGCCCGATTGGAGTTTTTCGAGAGTTTGAAGCTCTTGTGTATTTGAGCGGCGTGAGAAGCGTTCCGCTGAGCGATCTTCGCACGCCCTGGCCAGGCTGGGCCTTGCGCGCGGCCGCTTTTGGCGTGCGCCTCTGGTCCTCTGAGCGAGGCTGCGCATGTCGCCTCGCGCGCGTACGCGGCCTCACTTCCGCGTCGCGCCGCGAACTAACCGGGAACATCGACGCCAGAGAGCGCGGCCACGAGGCGGGCGGGGTGAGAAGTGCCCATGGCGCGGCCCTGCCCTCGCGTGCGTGGGGTGCCGCGCCGCATGGTACGATGGGCGCGGGGCTTTAGGTCGAGAGCGGTGTTTGTGCGCTTTACATTTTGCAGCCCAGGTCTCGGGGTTCCAAAACTCCGAGGGAAACGGCGCTGACGTCGCTTTTCTAAGGAGCTGTGTGCAGCGTTTTGACACCTGTACAAACGTCTCTTCTAGCATGTAATTTCCGGGCAAGTTGTTTGAGGCAGGACCGCGAGTTTAATCAAGAAGGAGGGCGAGGAAGTGAGCTAGCTGTATAGGAGTGGGAACTTGGTAAACAAAGGACCGGTGGTTCGTAAGTGCAGAAATGAGGGCGGGGGGAAACAGGTGGGTAGAGCAGGTGTTCTGTTCTTTTTTTTTCTTTCTGTGGGGCAGCCTTTGGCTGGTTCTCTGTTTATGAGATTTCCCGCTTCAGTTAAATTGTCAAGTAGGTCTCTGCTCTCAGTGGTAGGTGGGACTGGGACATTAAACCGCTCCTAGCGCCAGTAACCAAAGTTGAGGAATCTGTGTGCGAAAAGTATAGAGAAGTTAGAGATCATTTCAAACTGCGTTGAGAGTGCAAAATGTTTTGCTGTGAAGATTTTTGCTTTGCCTTCGGAACCCTGGGGATGCCTCCTTCTGGCGAGGGTGGAAGCAGGGAGGGCTGAAGGAGGTCTGAAAGGAGGCAGAACGGAGGTCTGTTCTGGTGGCAGAACAACGTGAGTAACCAAAGTACACCTTCTGAGGGAAGACCACTCTCGTAGGGTTCGCGTCGCCGAAACAGACACGTGGGTCAAGAGAACTTTTGAGCCCACCCGCGCGCCGCCCGTGCGTGTTGTGAAGCTACCCAGGCTGGTGCGGCAGGGTCCCTGGCAGAATGCTTTGCCTGTTCTTTTTGGGCGCGACGCCGCGGTTAGCCTGCAGGGAAAGTGCCTAGAGGCGGCGTGACGGCTGCTGGGAAGGGGGCTGGCCTGGGAGGGCCGAGTGGCTGGTTGTGTAGTCTCCACGGTAACCGATTGCGTCTGGATCCCGCCGAGCGATCGGCGGGTTCCGGCCGGCGGCACGTGATCTCTCCGAACTCCTCTTCCTTGGAAGAGCTTTCCTTGCGGCATTTTTCACGTGGTTCTTGGCCAGTTGGCCTCTGTAGTTGAAAAGCGGTAATTGTGGGGCGTTGATAGTCGACGGCGACTGCTCCTGCCCGGGACTAGCAGGAGACCTTTTTACTTCCAAGGGTTTGGGATCAGCACTAGTGCTTCTTACCGCCGTAGGGTTATGTTTCCACTGGTCGTGTGGGTTGAGTGGGTTGGGTTCACTTAACAGAAAACACATGCTTGGGACTAGAGGAAATGCACTGCCCTGGCTGTCTTGCCATACTTACTAAAAGTTCAACAGATTTTATTTAGGCAACTGCTAGGGACATGAGAACTTGCTAACCCGCGAGTTGTAGTTAAGGGACCAGTCCTAGGAATAGAAAATGCTCCCGAAGCCTGCAGTAACGAATCGTCTCTGGGGAGAGAAGAGGGTGTACTATCTTAAGGCAAATGCAGTTCTGTGCCTTAAAACCTAACGAATTTCATATAGTACTTTGAAATTTACCTTCTAGGGTTGTAGTGATGATAAAATGCCTAGGATATTGTCTGGTCCGAAGTAAGTGCTTACTAATAGATAGCAAACGCCTTTTATTTCATTATTAAAATTAACGTACTATCAGTTAAGAGCTGATAGTTGGCTGTTCCGCTGTCTGCCACCATTTGCTGTCTTATTTTCTGTTTATACTTATAGCCAAATTCTATTTTACTTATGATTTTTCAAATTTCTGGGCCCATTATATGTTGATAAATACTGAAATTCGAGTGAACCTATTCTCTCACAACTTGAATTTCAAAAACGTAGTTTAATTTCGCCATACTCTTGTAGTGAATTATATTATATTAAGGAACAAACCAACGTCTTGGTGCCTGCTATACTATTATGGTTATTTTTAGCAACTCTGGAAACATTCAGAATGGGTTGACCAGCATTTGAATATTTTTGTGTTTTTAAAGTAATAGTATTGATTTGGAATTTTGACTTGGTGTTTTTTTGGTGGAGGGTCAGTACATGAATTGTTGAATTAGGTAACTACCTAGTAAACTAGCTAGTGTATTTTGTAAGTTGTGTGAGGGTCATCGCCTTAATAGTTAAACATTTCCCAAAGAGGTCATTGGTGAAAAGATGTTTATTTATGGAACTTGCCGCATTACTTACCTGTAAACATTCTCTGTGAAAGTATATGTGTGTGTGTGTCTTTCTCATGTGACATTTTCAGAATGTTGCTTAGAGTATTTCCCATCCACAGCTAAACTTATTTCCTCGGCTCATTATTATAGCTATTTTATGTAGATAAGTGCTTGATGTTGAAAAGCTCAACTGAGATTTTTTTGAATGTTAAGTTATATATATGTGCCCAAACTCTGGTCTTCCTTAAAGCTTTTAGAGAGTCAAATACAGAATATTTTTTAGAATCTCGCTGGAAGGAGATTTGTTTCTTCATGAGTAGCCTAGCCCTTCCTAACAGTACATTTGATTTTTGCAATTGGTTCAAGTTGTCTTAGACTTCACAGTGGTGTTTGTGTCTGAAACTGCTGAATATGCTGCATTGATTATCCTTTGACAAGAAAATCTAATATAATATCACCAAAGCATAGGCATATGCTTATATGAAGTGGAATCTGTGCTTAAAGATTGAGGTGAGGGGCCAGCCCCGTGGCTGAGTGGTTAAGTTCAGGCGCTTGGCTTCATCCGGCCAGGATTCTGCTGGTTCAAATCCTGGGCGTGGACATGGCACTGCTCATCAGGCCATACTGAGGTGGCATCCCATATGCCATAACTAGAAGGACCCGCAACTGAAAATACACAACTGTGTACTGTGGGGCTTTGGGGAGAAAAAGGAAAAAAAAAAAGATATGGAATAACAATTTGATGCCTCGTTCCTAAACCAGTAGCAGTGTTTGGTTCAAGATGGTGATGGTTTGAGTCATAAGTTAGATCTTTATGGGACTGGCCCCATGGCCCAGTGGTTAAGTTTGTGCGCAGCCCAGGGTTTCGCCAGTTTGGATCCTGGGTGCGGACCTAGCATGGCTCATCGGGCCATGCTGAGGCAGTGTCCCACATTGCACAACCAGAAAGACCTACAACTACAATATACAACTATGTACTGAGGGGCTTCCCGGAGAGGAAGGAAAAGGAGAAAAAAAAAGATTGGCAACAGATGTTAGCTCAGGCGCCAATCTTTAGATCTTTGGTTTTATGCATTTGATCAACTCATGGAATGACTTGGAGGATTTTTTGAAAAAAGATCTTATACAGATCAGAAGTCTAAAAATTCTAACTTTTTCTTGTCTTCATATACATTTTTACATTTTAAAAATTATATTAGATACCTGTGTACAGCTGAGTCCAAATAGGGCAGTCTGCTTTTCTGCACTTGTTTTTTTTGTTTAGGCAAAAAGAAAAATTTGAGATGCGTGTGTGACATTTTGTAGATGAATTATTTAAAGTTAGTGATTTTTAAAGCATTGGTTAAAACTTGTTTGCCCTAGTTTTACCTGTAATGATCTGAAAACCAAGATTTTAATATTATTAGAAGATAGTGTTTAAGAGATTTCAACTGTTTATTCATAGGTGTGGGATTGCTAAAATTTTTTGTTAGGTAGTCCTTTGGCACCTTAGTCATATTTAAATACACTTTAATAAGAATGTTTTGTATGATTGCTCACAAAAACAGTTGGTGATTTGTAGCAAAACCTTGAACTTTATGGGGTAGGTACAGGATTAGGGGTTTGCATTGTTTGTGTTATACACCATTGCAGAGATAGTCATTTTTGTTCTCTAAGCTTTACTGTTTTTACCTTTGTCACCTTATTTGTGACTTCTAAGTATGTTTAAATTTTTTTAATTTAATTTTTTTAATTTTTAATTTTTTAATTAAGATTATGATAATTTACAACCTTGTGAAATTTCAGTTATACTAAGTATGTTTAAATTTTGTCTTAGCCATCTCTGATAGGTTTTGCTTACACTGGTTAGTGTTGGGAAACTGATAACTTGATTGTCTGAAGCCTGAGGCAGTTTTTGAAAAGAATCACCCTAAATTTTTTCTACTGCTTAAAAATAAACTCCAAATCACAGGAGAGATTCTTTTTATACCTTTCCTTGGATTTAGAGCTTTAGTGTTAGGAAGTGGGTTTTTGTTTTTATATCTAGCCATAATAGGAAACAATAGCCTACTTTTATGAAGTCTTGATTTTTAAAATATGTGTTATCCTCAGGCTAGCAAATATTTTAAGTTTTGGAGCTTTTTTTTTTAAAGATTTTATTTTTTTCCTTTTTCTCCCCAAAGCCCCCTGGTACATAGTTGTATATTCTTCGTTGTGGGTCCTTCTAGTTGTGGCATGTGGGACACCGCCTCAGCGTGGCTCGATGAGCGGTGCCATGTCTGCGCCCAGGATTCGAACCCGTGAAACACTGGGCTGCCTGCAGCGGAGTGCGCAAACTTAACCACTCGGCCACGGGGCCGGCCCCAAGTTTTGGAGCTTTTAAAACAATTTTCTTATTTTGTCGTGTGGCCAGTTCTGAAAGAAGAGGTAAAATTCAGATGCTTTTGCTACTTGTCAGTAGCTCTGATGAAAGGTAAAATTAGACTTTTTAATTAAAATGAGGAGCAGCAATACGTGGCTGAATTTGATTAATCAAAATTACTGACCCACTTACATAGGAGTAGTGATGTAGCATCTTTTTTGTATAAAAGCTATTTGGAGGAGATAGCTCTGTATCTTGTAGAATATTAGGTAATTTAACACGTCAGTTCAGTTGAATTTAACAATCGCAGGTTTCTTTATAACTTTTAATGGGGTATATAATTCACATAACATAAAATGGACCATGTTAGAGGATACACTTTAGTGGTTTTTAGTTCTTGAACATGTCTGTCACCCCCAAAGAAACCCCATACCCATTAGCAATTGTCCCAAATATCCCTCTCCTCCTACCCTGGCAACCACTAATCTACCTTCTGTCTCTATAGATTTGTCTGTTCTGGACATTTCATATAAATGGAATCATACAACATACGTGGTGTTTTTATTATAACTTTTAAGAATTAATTAATTTATTTTAACTTTATTTATTTGTTTGCTGAGGAAGATTAGCCCTGAGCTAACATCTGTGCCAGTCATCTTTTTTATAGTGAGTCACTGCCACAGAACAGCCACCAATGAGTGGTATAGGTCTGTAACTGGGATCTGAACCCAGGCTGCTGAAGCAGTGTGCTGAACTTAACCAGTAGGTCATGGGGCCTTAACTTTATTTTTTGAATACGTTGTATGTTCACAAGATACAAAATTTAGAAAATCTCAGAGAATGTGTTTTCCCAGCCACTCTATTTTCCCTTGATATAGCCAATGGTACTAGGTCCTCTTCTATATTTACAGATAGTCTATGTCACGCAAATACATACGTATTCTTTTCTTTCTTTGACGTTTGTTTTTTTAACTATGTAAAGAACTATAGCATAATCTATAACTCATTTGAACGTTTTGTCCTTAATATATGTTGTAAATAATTTTGAGTGGGTCTATAAAGTTTATACATTCTGTTTTATAGCTGCAGAATATTCCACTCTATGGATTTACCACCATTTATTTAACCAGCCTCTGTTGATGGACATTTTCCCCCCAGGCTTTTGCTGTTATGAATGGAAATGCAGGGAATAATCTTGTACATATCGTTTATCATGGATGTGTGTGCGTGCGCACTCTTGTGTATATTTAAGATAAAGTCCTGGAAGAACTGCTGTTTCGTAGGATATATGCATTTGTACTTTTGATATTTTTATGTTGCCCTGTGTCGTAGAGATTCTGTCATCTTACCCTCTCAGGTACTGGTTAGATAAGAATGCCGTTTGACCTACACCCTTTCCAACAACCTCTACGAAACTCTGATTTTTGCCATTTGATAGGGTAAAAACAATATCTCAGAATGGTTTTAATTTGCATTTTTTCCTATTCTGAGACTGTACATTTTCATAGACATTTGCTTTTTCTATCCTTTGCCCATATTTATATTTGGTTTTTGGTCTTATTGATTTATAGGCACACTTTTTTTTTTAAAGATTTTATTTTTCCTTTTTCTCCCCAAAGTCCCCCGATACACAGTTGTATATTTTTAGTTGTGGGTCCTTCCAGTTGTGGCATGTGGGATGCCGCCTCAGCATGGCTTGGTGAACGGTGTCATGTCCACGCCCAGGATCAGAACCAGTGAAACCCTGGGCCCCGGAAGCAGAGCACACAAACTTACCCACTTGGCCATGGGGCTGGCCCCTGTAGGAACACTTTTTATGTTAGGGAATTGAGTTCTTTGTGATAGAAGTTGCAAGTACTTTTTCCCAGTTAGTCATTTTTTTTTTTGATTTTGCTTGAATGATTTCTGTCAGATGTAAAAAATTTAGATGATGGTGAATTTATCAAAAATGTTTTTGTCTTATTGGCTTCTAGGTTTTGTGTCCTACTTATTATCAAAAAGCTTTTCTCAGGATTTCTTTAAGAATTAAAAGAAATATGGTGAGACATTGCGTAGGGAGGATTGAAATGTTTGATTCTTCTGAAATTTCTTTCAATGAGAGATCTGAAGTGTAGAGCTGACTGTTTCTTTTCCAGTAAGTTGCAGTGATTTGTCATGGTTTCTTTAAATATATGTGTTAACAAGTTAAGATAGCATTTTACTTATTTATGAATCCATGCCAAAACCATTATAAAGAGCTAATTCTGTACAGTGGTAACATGGAAATTTATTTATTTTTATTCATCCCAGGAGAACTTGCTGTGTAACGAAATCCTCTAGCAAATTAATTCATAAAGTGTGAGGGTCCTTTTTAAATGCACATAACCTTCCAATGTAATCTCCTTAAGTTTGTATACTTTTATATAGTTTTTCTAAAACAAGTGTATAGTATCTACAGTGAGTTATTGGAGGGCTGGGATATGAGTAATTTAATTAGATTAACTGGAAAAACATAATTAAAAATTTCAGAATGAATATCCGTACAGTGATTGAGAAAAAGGTAGAAGCAAAAAGTCTTAGGAGAATTTAAGCATATATTTTGGGGGTAATATATTCTTGTATTTTTGTTAACAAAGTAAATATTCAATTGATTAAAGGAGTTTTGTTTTTTGTTTTTTTGTTTGTTTTTTTAGGCTAGTGAGGCCATTGTGACTATGTGGTGACTACAGTTATCTTACTCCTGAGTTTCCCACTGGAATCATGGAGGAGAAACAGCAGATTATATTGGCTAATCAAGATGGTGGGACAGTGGCAGGAACAGCACCTACCTTCTTTGTCATCCTAAAACAGCCAGGAAATGGCAAAACTGATCAAGGAATTTTGGTTACTAATCGAGATGCCTGTGCTTTGGCTAGTAGTGTGTCATCACCAGGAAAATCTAAAGGGAAGATTTGCCTTCCAGCTGATTGTACTGTAGGAGGAATCACTGTCACCTTGGATAACAATAGTATGTGGAATGAGTTCTATCATCGAAGCACAGAGATGATTCTGACCAAGCAGGGAAGACGCATGTTTCCTTACTGTCGTTATTGGATAACAGGTTTAGATTCAAATATGAAATATATCCTTGTCATGGATATATCTCCTGTGGATAACCATCGTTATAAATGGAATGGTCGCTGGTGGGAACCTAGTGGGAAGGCTGAGCCCCATGTTTTGGGGAGGGTTTTTATTCATCCAGAATCTCCTTCCACAGGTCATTATTGGATGCATCAACCAGTATCTTTCTATAAACTCAAACTTACCAACAATACACTGGACCAAGAAGGGCATATCATCTTGCACTCTATGCATCGATATCTGCCAAGGCTTCATTTGGTGCCTGCAGAAAAGGCTACTGAAGTGATACAATTAAATGGCCCTGGTGTCCACACTTTTACGTTCCCACAGACGGAATTTTTTGCGGTAACAGCTTATCAGAACATTCAGATTACCCAGCTGAAAATAGATTACAATCCGTTTGCTAAAGGCTTCCGGGATGATGGACTGAATAGTAAGCCCCAGAGAGATGGAAAACAAAAGAACAGCTCTGATCAAGAAGGGAATAGTGTTCCCAGTTCTCCTGGTCAACGAGTCCGTCTTACAGAAGGTGAGGGGTCAGATATACAGCTAACTGATTCGGATGCTTTATCGAGAGGTCATGAAACATCAGGCAAGGGTTTGGAGAAGCCTTCCCTTAATGTAAAACGAGACTTTCTTGGTTTCATGGATATTGATTCAGCACTTGGTGAAGTTCCTCAGCTGAAGCAAGAGGTTTCTGAAAGGTAAGTAACAATCTTTCTGTTCTTAGAGATAAAAAGAAGATTTTGGACTTAACATATCGGTTAGGTGGACTGCTGACTTTAGATATTGGTAAATGTAAGACAATATAAAATATACCACAATTGCTTTTACATTCTATGAAGTGACAGTTCGTTTTTCTGTAATGAACATCAACTGAGTTCAGGAGCCAGAATCGTAGGCAAATTAGATGACTTAACAGAATGGCGATCTTTCATTCATTTACATTTAGAATTTTGTTAATTATGCATGTGTGTTTCTTGGTAATATATATAGACAACTCGATTAATTGAGGAAGGGAAAAGAAATGACCCCTAAATTATAACTGAAACAAAACTTAACCTAAATGAGGCACAAAAGGGATTCACAGTAAACTTATTTATATCTAATACTTAAGAATTTACTGCTCTGTGGACATCTTAATCCATAAATTACCTGACTGAAAAGCAGGCTGAAGATTGTTATCTGTTAAAACAGCATGATATATTGTTGTGCATTTTTTATTTGAACTTATATTAATTATTTAAAATTTTTTTTTATCAAAGATTTTTTTTTTGAGTTAGGTTCACAGCAAAATTGAGAGCAAGGTACAGAGATTTCTCGTATACCCCCTGTCTGCACACATGCATAGCCTCCCCAATTATCGACATCCCCTACCAGAGTAGTATATTTGTTATAATTGATGAACCTACATTGACACCTCATAATCACCCAAAGTCCATAGGTTACATTAGGGTTCACTCTTGGTGTTGTACATCCCATGAATTTGGACAAATGTATAATGATGCATATCCACCATTAGAGAATCATACAGAGTATTTCCATTGCTCTAAAAATCTTCTGTGCTCTGCCTGTTAATCCTCCACTTCCTGCCTAACCTCTGGCAACCTGTGATCTTCTCATTGTTTCCATAGCTTTGCCTTTTCCAGAATGTCATATAGTTGGAATCATACAATATAGAGCCTTTTCAGATTGGCTTCTTTCACTTAGTAACATGTATTTAAGGTTCCTTCATGTCTTTTTGTGGCTTGATAGCGTGTTTCTTTTTAGTGCTGAATAATATTCAATTGTCCAGATGTACCAGTTAGTTCATTCACCTACTGAAGGACATCTTGGTTGCTTCCAAATTTTGGTAATTATGAGTAAAGCTGCTGTAAACATTCACGTCCAAGTTTTCAGTTCATTTCAGTAGATACCAAGGAGCATGATTGCTAGATTGCGTGGTAAGAGTATGTTTAGATTTGTAAGAAACTGCCAAAGTGTCTTCTGAAGTGGCTGTACCATTTTGCATTACCATCAGCAATGAATGACTTCCTGTTGCTTTACATCCCTGTCAGCATTTGGTGTTGTCAGTTTTCTGGATTTTGGCCATTTTGATAGGTGTCTAGTGGTATCTCGTTTTAATTTGCATTTCCCTGATGACCCATGATGTGGAGCATCTTTTCATACACTTATTTGCCATCTGTATATCTTCTTTGGTGAGGTGTCTGATAGGTCTGTGGCCCAATTTTTAATCAGATTGTTTTCTTATTAAGTTTAATGGGTTCTTTGTATATTTTGGATAATAGTCCTTTATCAGATATGTCTTTTGCAAATATTTTCTCCCAGTCTGTGGCTTGTTGTCCTGTTCTCATGACGTCTTTCACAGAGCAGAAGTTTTTTATTTTAATGAAGTTCAGCCTATGAATTATTGCTTTCATGGATCATGTCTTTGGTGTTGTAGCTAAAAAGTCATTGTCATATGCAAAGTCATGTAGGTTTTCTCCTGTGTTATCTTTTAGGAGTCTTATAGTTTGTGTTTTGCATTTTGGTTTATAATTCATTTTGAATTAATTTTTGTGAATAGTGGAAGGTGTGTGTCTGGATTCATTTTTTTGCATGTGGACGTCTGGCTGTTCCAGCACCATTTATTGAGAAGAGTATCTTTTTTTTTTTTTTTTTTTTTTTTTGCTTTTTTTTTTTTTTTTATTAATGTTATGATAGATTACAACCTTGTGAGATTTCAGTTGTACATTTTTGTTAGTCATGTTGTGGGTACACCACTTCCCCCTCCGTACCCTCCCCCCACCCCCCCTTTTCCCTGGTAACCACCGATCAGATCTCCTTATCAATATGCTAATTTCCACCTATGAGTGGAGTCATATAGAGTTCGTCTTTCTCTGACTGACTTATTTCGCTTAACATAATGCCCTCGAGGTCCATCCACATTGTTGTGAATGGGCCAATTTCGTCTTTTTTTATGGCTGAGTAGTATTCCATTGTGTATATGTACCACATCTTCTTTATCCAATCATCAGTTTCTGGGCATGTAGGCTGGTTCCACGTCTTGGCTATTGTAAATAATGCTGCGATGAACATAGGGGTGCAACGGACTCTTGAGATATCTGATATCAGGTTCTTAGGATAGATACCCAGTAATGGGATGGCTGGGTCATAGGGTATTTCTATTTTTAACTTTTTGAGAAATCTCCATACTGTTTTCCATAGTGGCTGTACCAGTTTGCATTCCCACCAACAGTGTATGAGGGTTCCTCTTTCTCCACACCCTCTCCAACATTTGTCGTTCTTGGTTTTGGATGTTTTTGCCAATCTAACGGGGGTAAGGTGATATCTTAGTGTAGTTTTGATTTGCATTTCCCTGATGATTAGCGATGATGAACATCTTTTCATGCGTCTATTGGCCATATTCATATCTTCTTTTGAGAAATGTCTGTTCATGTCCTCTGCCCATTTTTTGATCGGGTTGTTTGTTTTTTTGTTGTTAAGCAGTGTGAGTTCTTTGTATATTATGGAGATTAACCCTTTGTCGGATAAGTGGCTTGTAAATATTTTTTCCCAATTAGTGAGCTGTTTTTTTGTTTCAATCCTGTTTTCCCTTGCCTTGAAGAAGCTCTTTAGTCTGATGAAGTCCCATTTGTTTATTCTTTCTATTGTTTCCCTCAAATGAGGAGTTACAGTGTCCGAAAAGATTCTTTTGAAACTGATGTCAAAGAGTGTACTGCCTATATTCTCTTCCAAAAGACTTATTGTCTCAGGCCTAATCTTTAGGTCTTTGATCCATTTTGAGTTTATTTTGGTGTGTGGTGAAAAAGAATGGTCAATTTTCAATCTTTTGCATGTGGCTGTCCAGTTTTCCCAGCACCATTTGTTGAAGAGACTTTCTTTTCTCCATTGTAGGCCCTCTGCTCCTTTGTCGAAGATTAGCTGTCCATAGATGTGTGGTTTTATCTCTGGGCTTTCAATTCTGTTCCATTGATCTGTGGACCTGTTTTTGTACCAGTACCATGCTGTTTTGATCACTGTAGCTTTGTAGTATGTTTTGAAATCGGGGATTGTGATTCCGCCGGCTTTGTTTTTCTTGCTCAGGATTGCTTTAGCAATTCGCGGTCTTTTGTTGCCCCATATGAATTTTAGGATTGTTTGTTCAATTTCTGTGAAGAATGTTCTTGGGATTCTGATTGGGATAGCATTGAACCTGTATATTGCTTTAGGTAGTATGGACATTTTAACTATGTTTATTCTTCCAATCCATGTGCAAGGAATGTTTTTCCATCTCTTTATGTCATCGCCTATTTCTTTCAAGAAAGTCTTGTAGTTTTCATTGTATAGATCCTTCACTTCCTTGGTTAAGTTTATCCCAAGGTATTTTATTCTTTTCGTTGCGATTGTGAATGGGATAGAGTTCTTGAGTTCTTTTTCTGTTAGTTTATTGTTAGTGTATAGAAATGCT
Organism: Equus caballus; assembly: GCF_041296265.1. Classification (NCBI taxonomy): domain Eukaryota; kingdom Metazoa; phylum Chordata; class Mammalia; order Perissodactyla; family Equidae; genus Equus; species Equus caballus. The sequence continues at coordinate 160,174,176 of NC_091684.1, read as the reverse complement.
ACTGATTTATGCACGTTAATTTTATACCCTGCTACTTTGCTGTAGTTGTTGATTATTTCTAATAGTTTTTCTGTGGATTCTTTGGGGTTTTCTATGTATAATTCATTTTGAATTAATTTTTGTGAATAGTGGAAGGTGTGTGTCTGGATTCATTTTTTTGCATGTGGACGTCTGGCTGTTCCAGCACCATTTATTGAGAAGAGTATCTTTTTTTTTTTAACAGTTTTTTTTTTTTTTTCCTTTTTCTCCCCAAAGCCCCCCGGTACATAGTTGTATATTCTTGGTTGTGGGTCCTTCTAGTGGTGGCATGTGGGACGCTGCCTCAGCGCGGTTTGATGAGCAGTGCCATGTCCGCGCCCAGGATTCGAACCAACGAAACACTGGGCCGCGTGCAGCAGAGTGCGCGAACTTAACCACTCGGCCACGGGGCCAGCCCTGAGAAGACTGTCTTTACTTCATTGTATTGTCTTTGTTCTTTTGTTGAAGATCAGTTGATTCTATTTATGTGGGTCTGTTTCTGAACTCTAGTCTCTTCCATTAACCTCTTTGTCTGTTCTTTCACCAATACCACACTGTTTTGATTACTGTAGCTTAATAGTAAGTCTTGAAGTTGGGTTGTGTCAGCCCTCTAACTTTATTCTTCTCCTTCAATATTGTGTTGGCTATTTTTGGTCTTTTTATTTTCCATATAAACTTTAGAATCAGTTTATTGATACCCATAGAATACCTTTCTGGGAGTTTGATTGTGGTTCCATTAAATCTGTAGATCAAATAGGGAAGAACTGACATCTTGACTGCATTGAGTCTTCCCGTCCATGAACATGGAATATCTATCCGTTTATTTGGTTCTTTAATTTCTTTCATCAGTTTTGTGATTTTTCCTCATACAAATCTTGTACATATTTTATTAGATTTATACCTAAGTATTTTATTTTTTTTGGGTGGTAATGTAAATGGCATTGTGTTCTTAACTTCTTCACTTGTAGATTGCTGGTATATAGAAAGTGATTGACTTTTGTATATTAGCTTGTATCTCGCAACCTTGCTATAATTGCTTATTAGTTCCGAAGTTTTTTTGTTGATTCTTATGGATTTTTTACCTAGATGATCATGTCATTTGTGAACAAAGACAGTTTTATTGTTTCTTTCTCCAGTCTGTATTATTTTTGTTTCCTTTTCTTGTCTTACTGCATTAGCTAGGACTTCTAGTATGATGTTGAAAAGGAGTGGTGAGAGGAGACTGCTTTGCTTTGTTCCTGGTCTTGGTGGGAAAGCTTCTAGTTTCTCACCACTAAATATTATGTTAGCTTTAGGCTTTTTGTAGATATTGTTAATCAAGGTGAGGAACTTCCCCTCCATTCCTAGTTTACTGAGAGTTTTTATCATGAGTGAGTGTTGGATTTTGCCATGTATTTTCTGAATCTGTTGATATGATCATGTGATTTTTTTCTTAGTCTTTTGATATGATGGATTACATTAATTGACATTTGAATGTTGAACCAGCCTTACGTATGTTGGATAAATCCTACTTGGTCATAGTGTGAGATTCATTTTATACCTTGTTGAATTCGATTCACTATTATTTTGTTGATGATTTTTGCATCTATGGTCAGGAGAGATGATGGTCTGTTATTTTCTTTTCTTATAATATCTGTCTGTTTTTGGTATTAGGGTAATCCTGGCCTCATAGAATGAATTGGAAGTATTTTCTCAGCTTCTGTCTTTTGAAAGAGATTGTAGGGAATTGGTATACTATCCTCTTTAAATGTTTGGGAAAATTCATCAGTGAACTCATCTTGACCTGGGGCTTTCTCTTTTGGAAGGTTATTAGTTATTGATTCAATTTCTTTAATAGATGTTGGCCTATTCTGATTATTAGTTCTTCTTGTGTGAGTTTTAGCATATTATTTTTCAAGAAATTGGTCCATTTCATCTGGTTTATCAAATTCGTGGACATAGAATTGTTCATAGTATTCCTTTATTATCCTTTTCATGTCCTTGGGATCTGTAGTGATGTCCTCTCTTTCATTTCTGATAGTAGTAATTTGTGTCCTCTCTTTTTCTTAGGTAGCCTGGCGAGAGGCTTCTTGATTTTACTAATCTTTTCAAAATAACAGCTTTTGTTTTCGTCTCTTAGTTTTCTGTTTTCAATTTCATTGATTTCGGCTCTGATTCATATTATTTCTTTTCTGCTGCTTTTTAATTTGCTTTTCTTTTTCTAGTTTCCTAAAGTGGAAACTTAGATTATTGATTTTAGATTTTCCATCTTTTCTAATATATGCATTTAATGGTATAAATACCCCTCTAAGCGCTACTTCTCTGCATGCTACAAATTTTGATAAGTTGTATTTACATTTTCATTTAGTTCAGATATTTTAAAATTTCTTTTAAGATCTCTTCTTCTTGGACCCATGTGTTATTTAGAAGTGTGTTGTTTAGTCTTCATTTCTTTTGGGATTTTCCAGTCACCTTTCTGTTAATGATTTCTAGTTTAATTCCACTGTAGTCAGAGCGCAGACATTTCTTGATTTCTAGCCTTTTAAACTTATTAATATGTGTTTAATGGTCCATCCAGAATGTAATTTTTCTTGGTGAATCTTTCATATGAGCATAAGAAGAATGTGTATTCTGCTGTTTTTGGTTAGTCTGTAGATGTCAATTATTTTCAGTTGATTGATAGTGTTATTGACAACTATGTCCTTAACAGATTTTCTGTCTTCTGGATCTGTTTCTGATAGAGGATGTTGAAGTCTACCTATAATAATAGATTTATCTATTTCTCCTTGCAGTTCTATTAATTTTTGCTTCACATAGTTAGACACACTATTCTTGGACACATGTGTTAAGGATTGTTATGTCTTCTTGAAGAATTGATTCTTTATCATTATGTAATGCCCTTCTTTATCCCCGATAACTGTCTTTACTTTGAAGTCTGCTCTCTCTGAAATCAAGATAGCTACTTGTATTTTCTTTTGATTAGAGTTAGCATGGTATATTTTTCTCCATCCATTTACTTTTAATGTTTATGTGTCTTTATATTGAAAGTGGGTTCTTGTTGACAATATATAGTTGGGTCTTGTTTTTTGATTCATTTTGACAATCTCTCTCTCTCGGTGCATTTAGACTATTGACATTCAAAGTGATTATTGATACAGTTGGATTAATATCTACCATATTTGTTAGAGTTTTCTCTTGCCTTTTTTCTTGCTACTATTTTTGTCTTCCACTCTTTTTCTGCTTTTTGTGGTTTTGATTGAGCATTTTATATGATTCAGTTTTCTCTCCTTTCTTAGTATATCAGTTGTACTTTTTTTTTTTTAGTGATTGCTCTAGAGTTTGAATCTACATTTACAACGTATTCAAGTCCACTTTCAAATAACGCTATACTGCTTCACAGGTACTTTGTAATTCCTTCTTCCTATCATTTGTATCATTGCTGTCATTCATTTCACTTACATATAAGCATATGTACATATAATATATACATAAGTACATATAATCAAATAGATTGTTGCAATTGTGATTTCAAACAGACTCTTACCTGTTAGATCACTAAGAATAAGAAAAATAAAAGTTTTTATTTTACCTTCATTTATTTCTTTTTTGTTCTTTCTTTATGAAGATCTGAGTTTCTGACCTATATTATTTTCCTTTTGTTGAAGAACTTCTTTTTAACATTTCTTGCAAGTCAGATGTACTGGCACCAAATTCCCTCAATTTTTGCTTGAGAAAATCTTTATTTCTCCTTCAGTTTTGAAGGATAATTTTGTAAGGTACAGAATTCTAGATTGACGTTTTACTCTCTGAAAACTTTAAATATTTTACTCTCTTCTTGGTTCTCTGGTTTTTGAGAAGTTGGATATGATTTTTATCTCTGTTTCTCTATAAGTAAGGTGTCTTTTTTTCCTCTGGCTTCTTTCAGTATTTTTTCTTTATCTTTGATTTTCTGTAGTTTAAAAATATCACTGTGTAGTTTTTTGGGCATTTATCCTGCTTGGTGGTCTGTGAGCTTCTGGATCGGTGGTTTGGTGTCTGACATTAATTTGGTGAAATTCTCAGTCATTATTCTTTCAAATAGTTCTTTTGTTCCTTACTTTCCTCTCCTGGTATTCCCATTATGTGTATGTTACACTTTTTGTAGTTGTCCCACAGTCCTTGGATATTCTCTTCTGTTCTTTTCAGTGTTTGTTCTCTTTGCCTTTCAGTTTTGAAAATTTCTGTTGATATGTCTTCAAATGCAGAGGTTGTTTTCACAGCTGTGTCCAGTCTACTAATAAGCCAGCAAAGGCATTCTTCATTTCTTTTACCATGTTTTTGATCTTTAGTATCCCTTTTTGGTTCTTTCTTAGGATTTTCACTTTTCTGCTTATGTTTCCCATCTGTTCTTGCATGTTCTCTCCTTCATCCATTAGAACCTTTAGGATATTAATCATAGTTATTTTAAATTACCAGTCTGATAATTCCAACATGCCTGTCATGTCTGGTTTTGTTCTTTGCCCTGTGTCTTCAAATTGTGTTTTTTGCCTTTTAGTATGCTTTGTAATTTTTTCTCAGTAGCTGGACATGATGTACTGGGTAAAATTAACTGCTGTAAATTTGGTGTTAAGGTGTAAGTGTGGGGGGAGAGGAAGTGTTCTATAGTCCTATAATTAGGTCTCAGTTTTTCGGTGAGCCTGTTCCTCTGGACTGTGAACTTCACAATTGCTTCTCATTTCTCCCCTCCCTGCTTGACGTGGGACAGGATTGGCTACAGTGGGCTGGAGTTGGTCATTTCCCTTCCTTCAGGTCAGGCTCTGATAAAACCCCAGCAGGTTAGCCTCTGGCTAACTAGTTTCTCCAGAGGTCAGGCCTTGTTGAGAAGAACAGAGTGCTCCCCCCCTCCTCCTAGGGATTTTTCTCAGGGCATATTTACTGTGAGAGTCTTTTCTAATTCCTGGAGGTAAAATTCACAAAAGTGTGGGAGCTCCCTTCTCCCCCATGACTGAATCCTCTGGAGCTTCTAAGTGTCAGACTTCTCCACACTGAGCCTCCAGCAGTTTGTCAGAGGTTGGGTTTTCCTACCCTGACGCTGATTCCTGCAGTGGTTTCCACTTGTCAGTCTCTCTCCTGGTAAAGCCACGATCCCCCGCTGTATTCACCTCTCTCAGCATTTTGCACTGTGTTCTCACCTCTCATGGATCCAAGAAGAGTTCTTGATTTTTCAGTCCATTTAGTGTTTTATTTGTTAGGACATAGTGGCAATTTCCAAGCTCTTTACTTGTGGAACCTGGGAACCAGAAACTTGCTTTATTTTGAATGTTAGAAACCAAGTTCAGTGGAAGTAAATCCCAGCCCAATACTTTTACTTTACCTTCCCTTTCTCACTTAATTGATATCCCATTAATAGCTACTGTTTCAGTTTGGAATCCCTATGCTGATGAGTTCTCCTTGACTTGTCTATTGGCAAGTTCGTGCTTTGTTTTTTCTAAGCGTTGACAGGTACAGTGAATGCTACTAAAGCAATGTACATGTTTTCCCTTTTTTTCTATGAAGTGGGGAAGTGGTTTTCAGTTTACGCTTTTTATTGTGGCATTTTTTGTAGTTGCAGCTAGTAGATGCCATCTGTCATACTTGATTCTCCAACTTACAGTCTCATCATCTGGATTACCCAACAATTAAAAAAAATTTTAAACACTTCACCACCAATATTTTTATCCTTGTCATCCAAAAGCAATTTAATCTGTCCTTGGATCATGGAGAACTTATTTTTAAAATTAAATTACTTTGGAGGCCAGAGTGAGGAGGGAGTTTGTTAACTGAAAGAGACAGATGTTTTTATTATTTATCTTTGTTATATGTTATGTTCTTTGATTTAGACAGCAGTTTTTGATGTTATATCTGGTTGAGCTTTTAATCTTAATAGATCAAGAAAATGGTTCTGATTTATGAATGCATAAATATCTCTGTCACTGATAGGAAAAACACAACTTGAAGTACATGCCTCAAGAAATAGCATTGTCTTCATGTGTGAAAATGGTATTTAGCTATATGCAAACTTTGTCTCCAAATGCTTAGTTTGGGAGTCCAGAGGAATGGTGTATCTTTTCGTGATATGAATGCTGGTTATATGTTTGCGTTCAATTCGCGAAAATTCATCTAGGGGCCGGCCCCATGGCTGAGTGGTTAAGTTCGAGCACTCTGTTTCGGCGGCCTAGGGTTTCATCGCTTCGAATCCTTGGCCCAGACATAGCACTGCTCATCAGGCCATGCTGAGGTGGCATCTCACATGCCACAACTAGAAGGACCCACAACTAAAAACACACAACTATGTACCGGGTGGCTTTGGGGAGGAAAAGGAAAGATAAAATCTTTAAAAAGAAAAAAAAGAAAATTCATCTAGCTGTACTGTGTGCATGTGTGTGTGATATGCATCACATTTCAATTTAGTAAGTCACATAATTAAAGAGAGGAAATGAGAGCCTCTTTAGATGTTTTGTTTACCTTTTTTTCTTTTTTGAGGAAGATTAGCCCTGAGCTAACATTTGCCATCAATCCTCCTCTTTTTTTTTCCTGAGGAAGATTGGCCCTGAGCTAACTTCTGTGCCCATCTTCCTCTACGTTATATGTGGAATGCCTGCCACAGCATGGCTTGATAAACGGTGCCTAGGTCCTTACCTGGGATCTGAATCAGCAAACCCCGGGCTGCTGAAGCAGAGTATGTGAACTTAACTGCTGTGCCACTGGGCCGGTCCCCTCTTAGATGTTTGGCAAAGAAAAAAGTGGTAGATAAATTTGGTGGCATTATGCAAGAGAGACTGAAGAGAGAAAGACAATGGCAGATAATTTAGGAATGAAGTGATGGAAGCCTGAACAGGAACAGTAGTAAGAATAAGAAGGGTGCAAATCTCAAATACCACAGAAGTAGAACCAGTAAGATTTGGTGGCCAAGAAGAATAAGAATAAAAGAGAAAAACAAGTTCTCTTCCATTGTGTATTCTATACGTGTGTTCTTAAACTGGTACCACAGTGTTTTGATTACTGTGACTTTGTAGTAAATTTTGAAATCAAGGAGGGTGAGTCTACCGACTTTGTTCTTATTTTTCAAGATCGTTTTGGCTATCAAGGATCCCTTGAAATTCCATATGAATTTTAGTATTTTTTTTACTTCCGCAAAAAGCACCGTTGGGATTTTGATAAGGATTACACTGAATCTGTATATTGCTTTGGGTAGCGTTGCTACCTTAACAATATTATGTCTTCCAATCTATGAACATGGGATGTTTTTCAGTTTATTTAGGTCTTCTTTAATTTCTTCCGGTAATACTTATAGTTTTCAATGTAAGAGTCTTGCCTTCTTAGTTAAATCTTTTCCTATGTATTTTATTCTTTTTGACACTATTGTAAATTGAACGATTTTCTTAATTTCTTTTTTGAAAAGGAAGTTACTGTTTCATATTGTATATTTTTCATTGCATAGAAATATAGCTGTGTATTTATTTTTTTAAAGATTGGCACCTGAGCTAACTACTGTTGCCAATCTTATTTTTTTTCCTGGTTTGTCTCCCCAAATCCCCCCAGTACGTAGTTGTGTACTTTTTAGTTGTGAGTCCTTCTAGTTGTGGCATGTGGGATGCTGCCTCAACGTGGCCTGACAAGTGGTACCATGTCCTCGCCTGGGGTCCGAACCAGCGAAACCCTGGGCCACCAAAGTGGAGCGTGCGAACTTAACCACTGGGCCACAGGGCCGGCCCCTATAGCTGATTCTTGTATGTTGATTTTGTACCCTACAGCTTTGCTGAATTTGTTTATTAACTGACAGGTTTTTTTTTGTGTGTGTGTGTGTTCTTTAGAGTTTTCTTCGTATAAAATCACATCATCTTTGAATTTACTTCTTCCTTTCCAATTTGAATGCATATTTCTTTCTTTTTCTTGGTCTGATTGCGCTAGCTAGAACTTCCAGTACTATGTTGCATTGAGGTGATGAAATTGGGAGCATTGTGGTTTTAATTTGTGTTAAAGTTGAACGCCTTTTCATATACTTATTGCCCGTTGGGATTGCTCAGCTGATAATATATGTGAGGGTCTGTTCTTGGTGTCCAGAGCTTTAGTCAAGTGGGTGTGATTGATTAAATCGTTGGCCAGGGGATTGAACTCAGTCTCCAGCTTCCTCCTTCCCCTCCCTGGAGGTCAGGTGGCTGTAAAGTCCCAATCCTCTGATCACAGAGTTGGTCTTTCTAGTGCTCAGCCCCCATCATGAATGACAAAGACACTGGTATCACTCATGAATTTCCAAGGGTTTTAGAAGCTCTGTGCGTGGAACGCTAGAGAAGACCAGGCAAATGGTACATATATGTAATTTCAAAAGTTTAAATAAAACTACATGATGAAAAATAGTACTCCCTTGCTTCACTCCTCTTCACCTTCTAATTTCCTTGTTAGAGGAGATTTGTTTTTCCATTTTTAATCATTTCTCGTGATATTTGTCTCTGTCTAAATCATATGCTTAATGCCAGCTAATTATCAGTTTTATGTTATCCAGGTCTTTCAGCTGTTACTCTTCTCGAATCTTGTTAGTATAGTTACACAGAAAAAGCGTCCGTTCTTTAATGTTATGATATATGCTATACTGCTGAGCCAAGTAGTATACCATAATTACATTTTCTTGTATAACTTTTTCAGTAGTTAATTGTTGCCATGTTTTTTCTTTTCCTTAGTTTTCTATGTAGCTGGTACTAATTCTTCTCAAATTCTTCAGTTAAGCCTGAAATCTCTTAGTTCATTCACACCCTCAGATACATTCATCTAATGAACGTAAACTTTTTTTTTTGTCTCCTCTGGATACTACCCTTAGTCGTTCTTTATCCTCCTTTACCACTCAAACTGGTGGGTCTCTTAAGACCTGCCTTCTTGGGATTTCGCTTTGCTGTCATCTGGCTGTCTGTACATTTACCTTTCTCTTATGTAGGTCCTCCTGTTTCCTGTATCTTAAGCTATCTGTCTTGGTTTGTTTTCTCTTTTTTTGTCAAGTACATATTTCAGTAGTTTCCTAAGAAAGGATGTATGGGACATAGAATTTTAGAATGTTTAAATAAAATCGCTTTTGATGAAAATAGTAGTCCCCTGCTTCACCCCCTCCTAACCCCTAATTTTCTTCTTGTGTGTTGAAAAATAGCTTTATTATGCCCTCATACTTTATAAATTATTTGATTTGGCATAGAGTTCTATGTTGAAAATGTGCCGTTGTGTTCTACTTCCTCATTGAGAAGTTTGTTTTTTCAGGTTTATTGAGAAATAATTGATATACATTACTGTATGAGTTCAGGGTGTACAGCATGATGGTTTGATTTACATATATTGTGAAATGTTTATTGTGGTAGGTTCAGCTAACATCCATCTTCTCATATAGATACAATAAAAAGAAAAAAATTTCCTCCTTGTGATGAGAACTTAGGGTTTACTGTCTTAACAATTTTCCTTTATACCATACAGCAGTTGTTAACGATACTTATCGTGTTCTCCATTATATCCCTAGTACCTCTTTATCTTATAACTGGAAGTTTGTACCATTTCTGTTGAGAAGTTTGATGCCATTTTGGTTCCTGGTCATTTGAGGGCTCTTAAGATCTTTTGTTGATCCCTCATATTATGAAATTTCACAGTGATGAGCCTTGGTATGGTTTTTCTCATCGTGTTATGTTTTTTCTTTCTTTCTTTCTTTTTTTTTTCTGTGAGAAAGATTGGCCCTGAGCTAACATCCATTGCCGATCTTCCTCTTTTTTTTTTTTTTTTTAAAGATTTTATTCTTTTCCTTTTTCTCCCCAAAGCCCCTCAGTACATAGTTGTATTTTCTTTGTTGTGGGTCCTTCTAGTTGTGGCATGTGGGATGCTGCCTCAGTGTGGTTTGATGAGCAGTGCCATGTCCGCGCCCAGGATTCGAACCAACGAAACACTGGGCCGCCTGCAGCGGAGTGCACGAACTTAACCGCTCGGCCATGGGGTTAAGTTCCTCTTTTTGCTTGAGGAAGATTGTCCCTGAACTAAAATATGTGCCAGTCTTCCTCTCTCTTGTGTGTGGGATGCTGCCACAGCATGGCTTGGTGAGGGGTGTGTAGGTCTGTGCCTGGGATCCAAACCTGGGAACCCTGGGCCACTGAAGCAGAGTGCGAGAGCTTAACCACTGTGCCACTGGGCTGGCCCCCTGTGTTATGCTTTTTCAATTAAGAAATTCATGTTCTTTGGTTCTAGGAACATTTTTAGTATTATTTCTCTGATAATTTTTTCACTTTCATTTTTCTGTTTTCTTTTTTTTTTTAAACTCCTGACAGTTGGATGGATTGATTATCATATATAATCTTTTATTTCCTATCTTTTTGCTCTACTTTATGTAAGATTTCCTTGATTTAGCTTCTAAGTTACTGAAATTTTTATTGCATCTGTCAGATTGCAATTTCCAAGAGCTTTTTTTTTCTTTCACACTCTACATTCCCTTTTCCCAGTAGATCTCTTTTTTTCCTGTTAGTCTAATAAGCACCAGTTTCATGGAAGACATTATGTTATGGGTTCTTCTGATGTACATGTCTTTGTTGTAGCCTGTATTAAATTAAATACGCTGTATAGGCATACCTTGGAGATTTTGCGGGTTTGGTTCCAGACCACCACAATAAAGCAAATATTGCAATAAAGCGAGTCACAAATTATTTGGTTTCCCAGTGTATATAAAAGTTCTGTTTACACTATACTGTAGTCTATCAAGTGTGCAAAAGCACCATGTCTAAAAAAACAATGTACATAATTAAGAGAAATTTATTCCTGAAAAATGCTAACCATCATCTGAGTCTTGAGCTGTAATCTTTTTGCTGGTAGGGGTCTTGCCTTGATGTTGATGGCTGCTGACTGATCAGGGTGATGGTTGCTGAAGGTTGGGTTGAGTGTGGCAATTTCTTAAAATAAGACAACAATGAAGTTTGCTGCATTGATTGACTCTTCCTTTCATGAATTTCTGTATGGCATGTGATGCTCTTTGATAGCATTTTACCCATAGTAGAACTTCTTTCAAAATTGGAGTCAGGCCTCTCAAACCCTGTCACTGCTTTGTCAGCCAAGTTTATGTAATATTCTAAATCTTTTGCTGTCATTTCAACTGTCTTCATAGCATCTTCACCAGGAATAGATTCCATCTCAAGAAACCACTTTCTTTGCTCATCCATAAGAAGCATGAAGCTCTTAAAGTTTTATCATCAGCAGTTCAGTCACATCTTCAGGCTCCCCTTCTAATTCTAGTTCTCTTGGTGTTTTTATCACATCTGCACTTACTTGTTCTACTGAAGTTTTGATCTCCTCAAAGTCATCCGTGAGGGTTGGAATCAGTTTCTTCTGAACTCCTGTTAAGGTTGATATTTTGACCTCTTCCCGTGAATCATGAATGTTCTTAATGGCATCTAGAGTGGTGAATCTTTTCCAGAATGTTTTCAATTGACTTTGCCCAGATCCATCAGAGGAATCACTGTCTATGGCAGCTGTAGCCTTACAAAGTGTATTTCTTAAATAATAAGACTTGGAAGTCAAAATTACTCCTTGATCAATGGGCTTGCCGAATGGATGTTGTCTTAGCGGGCACGAGAACATTAATCTCATTGTACATCTATCTCCATCAGAGCTCTTGGGTAACCAGATGCGCTGTCCATGAGCAGTAATATTTTGAAAGGAGTCCTTTTTTTCCTGAGCAGTAGGTCTCAACAGTGGACTTAAAATATTCAGTAAACCATGTTGTAAACAGATGTGCTGTCATCCAGGCTTTGTTGTTCCATTTATAGAGCCACAGGCAGAGTAGATTTAGCATAATGCTTAAGGGCCCTAGGATTTTCGAAATTGTAAATGAGCATTGGCTTCAACTTAAAGTCTCCAGCTGCATTAGCCCCTAACAAGTGAGTCAGTCTGTCCTTTGGAACTTTGAAGGCAGGCATTGACTTCTCCTCTCTAGCTATGAAAGTCTTAGCTGGCATCTTCTTCTGTTTTGTCTACATTGAAAATTTGTTTTTTAATGTAGCCACCTTCATTGATTTTCTTAGGTAGATCTTCTGGAAACGTGCTGAAGCTTCTACATCAGCACTTTTGCTGCTTCATCTTACACTTTTACAGAGGCAGTTTCTTTTCTTGAACCTCATGAACTGACCTCTGCTAGCTTCACACTTTTCTTCTGCAGCTTCCTCACCTCTCTCAGCCTTCATAGAGTTGAAGAGAGTTAGGGCCTTGCTCTGGATTAGCTTTTGTTTTAAGGGAATGTTGTGGCTACTTTGATCTGTCCACACCACTAAAACTTTCTTCATATCAGCAATAAGGCTATTTTGCTTTCTTATCATCTGTATGTTCACTGGAATAGCACTTTTAATTTCCTTCAAGAACTTTTTCTTTGCATTCACAAGTTGGCTAATTACTTGATGCAAGAGGCCTAGCTTTGGGCCTGTGTTGGCTGTCGACGTGCCATCCTCACTAAGGTTAATCATTTCTAGCTTTTGATGTAAAGTGAGAGATGTGCAACTCTTTGTTTCACTTGAACACTAGAGGCCATTAATTGGCCTAATTTTAATCTTCTTGTATCTCAGGGAATAGGGAGGCCTGAGGAGAGGGAGACAAGGGGAATGGCAGTCAGAACACACACATTTATCAGTTAAGTTCACCGTCTTGTATGTGCATGGTTTATGGAGCCCCAAAATAATTAACTAGTAACATCAAAGATCACTGATCACAGATCATCATAACAAATATAATAATGACCAAGTTTGAAATATTGTGAGAATCACCAAAATGTGAGACAGACATGCTGTGAGAAAAATGGTGCCAGTAGAGTTGCTCGACACAAGGTTGCTACAAACTTTGAATTTGTGAAAAAAAAACCCAGTATTTGTGAAGCACAGTAAAGCAAAGTGCAATAAAATGAGATATACCTGTATTGTCTACTTGTCTCCTGCACTGGTCTGCACTATGTCTGTATTGTCTACATTCCTTGAATGTAGGGACTGTGCTTTATTTACTTTGGTAATCCCTGTGCTCAACAAAATGTGTCTGACAGATTGTAGGTGCTTGGCAAATGTTCGCTGAACGAGTTTATCTATGGCACTTAAAGCTTTTTAAGTGTGTCTCAGAGTGGCTGGTATATGTCTTATTTATTTGTTGCATTGATTACGTACTGCCAAAAAAAAAGTGTAATTCTTTGAATTAATTGATGTGTACTACATTGATTTTGCCCATATTCTTGCTTAGATAATCTTTGATCTAATTTATTTGGATAGAGACTTCATAGAAGTGTGAAACTTTAGGATTGTTTGCAAAATCTTCTTGCCAAGACAAATTTCATGCATTATGCATAAAGGTTTTATTGGAAGATAAGGAGAGAGACTTTCTGTGAACGTTTCTAACTTAGCAAGTTTCATTCCTCAGGATGATGTGGAAGTAGTCATTGCAGTAGCAGCCAAGAACTAGCTTTATGAGGTTCGCAGCTATGGCAAACAAAATTTGGGTCATATGGCTAAATGAAGGTAGAGATTTTTTTCTTACACTTTGGACGTTAGGGTCTTGAAATGTGAAGATAATGAGAGAATCATTAAGTGTGAATATACTAAGTTACTTAATAGAGAATGGCATTTATATATGAATATACATAAAAACAGATAATAGGGAAAGGGAAAAGAGAAAGGTTGTTTTGCTTAACCTTTAAAGACATAAAGGAAGACTGGATTGTGGTGATGATCGCAAAATAAATTTATTGAAAATCATTGTCGTCACTTAAAATGGGTGGATTTTATGTTGTGTAACTTATACAATAAAGCTGTTAAAAGAAAAACGGATAAAGAGCTGTTTCCACCAGTTAAGTGAAATTTTTGAAAACGGGAAGTTGTTTTAGCTTTTACTTTTTCTTTTTTTGGTGAAGAAGATTGGCCCTGAGCTGACATCTGTTGCCAGTCTTTCTCTTTTTTTTTCTTTTCTTTTTTTTTTTTGAGGAAGATTAGCCCTGAGCTAACTACTGACAGTCCTCCTCTTTTTTGCTGAGGAATCCTGGCCCGAGCTAACATCCGTGCCCATCTTCCTCTGCTTTCTATGTGGGACGCCTACCACAGCATGGTGTGCCAAGTGGTGCCATGTCCACACCTGGGATCTGAACTGGTGAACCGCAGGCCGCCGAGAAGCGGAACGTGCGAACTTAACTGCTGCGCCACCGGGCTGGCCCCAAGTCTTCTCTTTTTGCTTGAGGAAGATTGTCCCTGAGCTGACATCTGTGCCAGTCTTACTGTTTCATATGTGGGACACTGCCACAGCATGGCTTGATGAGGGGTGTGTAGGTCTGTGCCTGGGATCCAAACCTGTGAACCCCAGCCTGCCGAAGTGGACTGCGTGAACTTAACTACTATGCCACAGGGCTGGCCACAAGCTTTTACTTTTAAGTCTGTAATCCTTCTTGGCTTAATTTTTGTGTATGGTGTGAGGGTGGAGGTCAAGGCTCATATTTTATCCATGCAGATATCTAGGTGCTTCTGGCATCATTTATTGAAAGACTTTATTTTCCCCATTAAAATGCACTTGTGCCTTGGAAAATCAGCTGACTATATATGGGTGGGTCTATTTTTGGACTAAATTCTCTTCCATCTGTTTGTCTATTCTTTTGCCAATACCATACGGTCTTGATGACAGTAGTTACAATAAATCTTGGAATTTGGTAGTGTAAGCCTCCAAATTCTGATAGTATATAGAAATATAACTGATTTTTTTATATTAATCTTGTATCTGATGACTTTGTTGAATTCACTTACTAGTTTGTAATTCCTTTGGATTTTCTACATACACAATTATGTTGTCTCTGAACAAAGTTAGTTTTACTTCTTCCTTTTCAATCTTTACACCTGTAAGCTCTCTTGCCTTATTGCCCTGTTTGGACTTTCAGTACTATGTTTTAACTAAATTTTGAGACTGGTCATTCATGTCTCCTGATCTTAGAGAAAATCATTTGACATATCTTGTTGGATATTATGATGTTGGCTGTAGGTTTTTTGTAATGCCCTGTATCACATTGAGAAGCTTTCCTTCTAGTCCTAATTTCCTGAGTGGTGTTAAGAAAGAGTGTTGAATTTTATCAAATGATTTTCCCGTATCCATTGAGGGTGTCATATGTTTTTCTCCCTTTATTTTGTTAATATGCTTAGTTACATTGATTGATTCTTTTGGAGGGCGAGGGTGAGGGCTTGAAATAGTATACTATCCTTGCATTCCTGGGATAAATACTACCTGGTTATAATATCTTTTTTAATATTACCAAATTCACTTTGCTAATATTTTGTTGGGGGTTTTTGCACCTGAATTCATGAGGGGTATTTGTTTGTAGTTTTATTTCTGGTACATTGGTTTCAGGGTCATGCTTTCTTCATAAAACAAGTTGTAAAGTGTTGCATTTTCCTGTATTTTCTGAGTTTGTGCAATATTGGTATTTTTTCTTTATGTGTTTGATAGACTTCATCCGGGAAGCTACAGAGTTTTCTTTGTTGGCAGGTTTCAAATCACAGATTCCATTTCTCTGTTGTTTTCTATTGATTTTTTCCTCTCATCTTTATTTCCTTCTTTCTGTTTTCTTTTTGTTTAATTTGCCTAGCAGTTAGCAGACTAAGACCCATGGACCATACCTAGCTCACTGTTTATGTTTTTTGGCCTACAAACTAAGAATGGTTTTTATATTTTTAAATGATTGGGGGGGAAAAACAAATAAAAGAAGAATAATATTTTGTCACATGAAAATTATATAAAGTTCAAATTTGTGTCCATTTGTTAGAACAGGCTATGCATATTTATGTGTTGTCCGTGGATTTTTTTTAATGCTATAATAGCGTAGTTGAGTAGTTGCATAGAGACCATGTGGACTTCAAAGCCTAAAATTTTTACTATCTAGCCCTTTAAAAGTTTATCAACCCCTAACTAAGATAATTGCTTTTAGATGTTTTATTTAAAGCTATATTATTCCCTTTGAGCACTGCTTTAGGTGCATCCTACAAATTTTGATATGTTCTGTTGATAGTTGCTATTGATTTGTAGTTTGATTCTATTGTTGTTAGAGAACATGTGACTTAAAACCTTTGAAATTTATCATAACTTTGCTTTATTGTCTAGCATATGGTCTGTTTTGATTAATGCTTCTTATATACTTGAAAAATGATGTATGTATTGTACAGTTGTTGGATATAGTGTTCTATAAAGTCTTGTCAGGTAAGTTCGATTGATAGTATTGTTTAATTCTTATATCTCCTTACTGAATTTTTTTTTTTTTTTGGTTTGTTTGTCTTATCAGTTACTGAGAAAGGTGTGTTAAAATCTCCCAGTACAGTTGTAAATTAGTCTGTTTCTCTGTTTAGCACTATAAATTTTTGCTTCAGATATTTTGAAACTATATGATAACGTACACGTACATTTGGGGTTATGTCTTTTTGATGAATTGAGCCCATAAAATTTTTATAATGTCTCTATCTCTGATGGTACTCTTGTTTTAAAGTTTACTTTGTTTTCTTTCTTCTTGATTTTCTGTTTGCATGGTTGTATCTTTTTCCCTTCTTTTCCTTTCAGTCTGTGTCTTTTTGTTTAAATTGTGGTTCTTTTAAGCAGCTTATAGTTGGGACGTTGTCTGCTGTTAAAATCTCTTGACATTTAATTGGGCTGTTTTATTCATTTACTTTTTAGTGTTATTGCTGGTATGGCTGGGTTTTAAGCATTTCCTCTTGCTGTATTGTTTCTCTCATCTGTTCTTTGATTATCCTTCCCTGTTTTCATTTGAATTGAGTTTTAAAAATTGTATTTGTATTGCCTGTTGGTTTTCAGCTATACTTCTGTAGGCTTTTTTTTTTTTTTTGGTGTTTGTATTAGTTTGCTCAGGCTAATGTAACGAAATACTGTAGACTGGGTGGCTTAAACAACAGAAATTTATTTTCTCATAGTTCTGGAGGCTGGAAACTCCAAGTTGATGGTTTTGGCAGGGTTAAGTTTCTGCTGAGAGCTTTCATCCTGGCTTCTAGGCAGCTGCCTTCTAGCTGTGTCCTCATATAGGGGGAGGAGAGACTCCTCACCTTTATGACCTCATTTAACCTTAATTACCTCCTCCAGACCCTCTCCATCTGCAGTCACATGGGGTGTTAGAGCTTCAATGTATGAAATTGGGAGGGACACAATTCAATCCATAGCAGTGGTTATAGAGATTAAAATGTGCATAAATAACTTATCAAGTAGAATTGGATTATTCTAACAGTTCATGAACAGCTCATGTCCTTATAGTTCATGTCTTTATATATATGTTATATAAACTCCTAAAACATTATTTTATTTGCTTTAGATAGCCAGTAGTCATTTAAAGAAATATAAGGAAAAGCCTTTAATAGTTACTCAAATATTTATTTTTCCTCGGTCTTTTCTTTTGTTTCTGGATCCATTTTCATATTGGTTCATTTCCTAAGAACTTCCTTTAATATTTCTTTTAACTTTTTAAAAATTGAGATGTAATTCACAGCTATAAAATTCACCCTTTTAGGGGCTGGCCTGCTGGTATAGTGGTTAAGTTCACGTGCTCCGCTTCAGCAGCCTAGGGTTTGCCGGTTTGGATCCCGGGTGTGGGCCTACACACTGCTATCCAGCTGTGCTGTGCTAGGCGTCCTACATATAAAGTAGAGCAAGTTGGGCACAGATGTCAGCTCAGGGCTAACTAAACTTCCTCAAAAAAAATTCCACCCTTTTAAAGTGTACAGTTCACTGGTTTTTAGTATATTCACAGACTTGTCCAGTCATGACTACAGTCATTTTTGGGACATTTTCATCACCCCCAAAAGGAACTTTGTGCCCTCTGCTAGTCACTCCCTATTTTCCCTCAGTCACTCATCAACCCCACCCCAACCATATGCAACTTTTTTTTTTTCCTTTGTCTCTGGATTTGCCTATTCTGGACATTTTGTGTAAATGGAATCATATAATATGTAGTCTTTTGTGCCTGGCTTCTTTTACTTACATAGTGTTTTCAAAGTTCATTCATGTTATAGCATGTATCTGTACTTCATTCCTTTTATTGCTGAATAATACTCTGTGTGTGGATATACCACATTTTATTTATCCATTCATTAGTTGGTAGACATTAAGGTTGTTTCCACTTTTTGGCTATTATGCATAATGTTGCTGTGAAATCTGTGTACAAATTTTTGTATGCAAGAAATTTTGAGTGTTGATAAGCCCATTCTTTTCCCACTGAATTGTCTTGGCATCCTTGCCAGTTGAAATCAGTTGGTATAAATGTGGGTGTTTATTACTGGACTCTGAATTCTGTACAGTTAATCTGTATGTTTAGCCTTATGCCAATATCACACTGTTTTGATTACTGTAACTTTATAGTAAGTTTTGAAATTGAGAAGTATGAGTCCTCAAAGAATTTTGTTCCTATTTTTTGACATGTTTTTGGTTATTTTGAGCTCTCTTGTATTTCCATATGAATTGTAGAATCAACTTGTCAATTCCCACAAAAATCGCAGGTGGGATCTTGATAGGGATTGTGTTGGATCTCCAGGTCACTTTCAGAGAGTATTGCTCTCTTACCAATATTAAATCTTCTAGTACATAAACATAGGATATTTATCCTTTTATCTAGGTCATATTTAATGTCTTTCAACAATGTTTTGTAGTTTCCTGTATAAAAGTCTTACACCTCTTTGGTTCAATTTATTCCTAAGTATTTTATTCTTGTTGATGCTATTGTAAATGAAATTGTTTTGTTTATTCCTAATGTGTAGAAATAAAATTTTTGCATGTGTGTATTCATTTTGGATCCTGCAGTCTTGCCAAACTCATTTATTAGTTGCAGTAGTTTTTTAATGTAGTCTTTAGGATTTTTCTATATACAAGATAATGTCATCTGTGAATGGAGAATTTTACTTCTTCCTTTTCAATCTGGATGTCTTTTATTTCTTTTTCTTGCCTAATCACCCTGGTAGATCCTCTAAGTACAGTTGAGTAGAAGTGATGAGAGCCAATATCCTTGTCTTTTTTCTTATCTTAGGAGGTGATATTTCTTGTGCTGTCTGAATTCTGTCAGCTATCTGAAAATGTCTTTAGCCTTGAAGACTTCTTTTGGTAGATCTTAGAACATTAGGTTGATTCTTCAAATACTTCATGATGAGTGTCTTTCCATTGTTTTCTGGCATATATTGTTTCAAATGAGTAGTCAGCGTGTGGCATTCTCATTGTTAGTCCTCCCGTGTAGTGTGTCTTTTTTCTCTGCTGCTTATAAGGTTTTTCTTTTGATCTTTAATTTTCACCAACCTGATCTTTATGTGCTTATCTATGACTCTCTTTGCATTTGTTATCCTTGGTGTTTGCTGAGCTTCTTGGAAGTTAGGTTAAAATCTTTCGCTTTTGGAATGTTTTTCATTTTCTTTTCAAATGTTTCTCCTTTCTTTCTCCTGCCTTTTTGGAAGTGCTGTTACTAGTATGTTAGATCATTTGGTGGTGTTCCACAGGTGTCTGACACTCTTTTCTTTTTTCTTTTCTATTCTTTAGGTGATTTGCTTTAGTTAATTTCAGCTCACTTCTGGGTTTCAGATGTGTTAAGGGTGGCGTTGGACTCCTCTGTCTGATGTGACCTTGGGATCTAAGCGCTGGGAGACTCCAAGTTCTCTGTTTTCATGCCATGTTTCCTGCATCACTGCTGCTTATTCTGCAGAAATCCCCTGGAGGATAGTTGGTGGGAGCAAGGACTAATTTTCTGTTTGGGGTTCTCCTGATTCTAGTCTGTCCATACTCAGGCATTAAAAGTTTGCCTGACTTCTTTGTGTCCCAGCAAAGATCTTTTGCCTATAGCTACTTTTTTCTCTGTTCACTTGTGCTTCAGGCAGTGTAAATGCTACTCAGGGTTGAAAAATTTTGGCAATCTGCAGTCACGTAGAGAAGACTGGTTCCTTTTTCTAATTCAGTTCATTTAGACTTATTTGTGTCCAAAGGTCTTCCATGGCTTTAAAGAAAAAGAAGGTTTTTAATTTATCTGGTATTTTCTCATTGTTATGATGGAAGTGATGGTTTTGTGATCTCCCACATTCTAACTGGAAGCGAACATCCTCCATTGAAAGATTTTTGAGCAAGGTCAAGATCTTAAGTAAATCATGCAAGGAACAAGTAACTGTACATTGACAGAATGGTTGCTTGTGCATATTTGAGATAAATGAAAGTTTTACAAAGACAATGACTTTAATTGGGTTAGTTAGTTCTAGCATGTCCTCAAGATACGTTGGTACAGTTTGTATACTTTCAATGGTTAGTTGGGAGGAGGGAGAAACTAAAAAGATGATTTTATTTTTTTAATGAATTATGAACACTAGATCTACCTAGGTCATATGTACTTGCCTTCAACTACCCTACCCTTTGATTTTGGAATAATTAAGGTGGATTCTTTATATTGAAAGTGAATTTCCCTATTTTAAAATAGAAAACTCACCTGGCAACACCATCGTGAATAAACTAAAAAACTACTGGATTGTACATTTTTAAATGGTTAAAATGTTATATGAATTTTATCTCAATTTAAAAAAGAAGAGAAAAATTAGCGGGAAGTTTAAAAGGCCTTTCCTGATGTTTATTGCAATTTGTAATTGCAGTGGACTTTTGTTTGCTTTTACTGCACTTGGTAATCAATGTGTAGATTGATTTCTATAGTTTGATTTTGGGTCAGTGCCAGGTGACTTTCAAAATTGAGTTCATTTGAAAAATACCATTAGGAAAACAAGTGTTATATCTTGCTTTCTGATTTAGTGATAAGAGGGGCACTTGTTAAAGCTTTACTCTTTATATATTTTCTGTGAGAAATGGACAGAAAATGTAAAACTATGATGTTGATAAACTGCTTTTGAGAATCTTATGTTAAACAGAGTGTTTTTTGAGGAATGGCTTGTGAAATCTGATGTGTCGCTTGGTTTCCAGGAATCTTTTTTTCTCTTGAGTCTTATTTATGGATAGTTCTGTCCTTTTTAACCCTACCTCCCCTGTATCTCCAGTCTTGTTGCCAACAATTTTGAAGACGGCTCTCATGTAGCATCACCATTAGACCCGAATGGAAACTTCAATGTTGTCATTAAAGAGGAACCACTAGATGATTATGAATATGGACTTGGTGAGTGCCCAGAAGGGGTCACTGTGAAACAGGAAGAGACAGATGAGGAAACAGATGTATACTCCAACAGTGATGATGATCCTATACTGGAAAAACAGCTAAAGAGGCACAATAAAGTTGATAACCTAGAAGCTGACCATCCGTCTTCTAAATGGCTACCAAACAGCCCATCAGGTGTTGCTAAAGCCAAAATGTTCAAATTAGATGCTGGAAAGATGCCAGTAGTCTATCTGGAGCCTTGTGCTGTCACCAAAAGCACAGTGAAGATTTCTGAGCTCCCTGATAACATGCTTTCCACATCTCGAAAGGATAAATCTTCTGTGTTGACAGAGTTAGACTATTTGCCTATGTACATTGAAAATTCCAATGAGACTGGCTTCTGCTTAGGCAAAGAATCAGAAAATGGTCTTAGAAAACATTCACCAGATCTCAGAGTGGTACAGAAATATCCCTCACTTAAAGAGCCTCAATGGAAATATCCTGATATATCTGACAGCTTCAACACAGAAACAATACTTGACAGTTCAAAGAGTTCAACTGGGGACTCATTTTTAGGAAAAGAGGACTTAGGCAGAAAGAGAGCAACTATGCTTAAGATTTCAACAGCCTCCAAGGCTGTGAATGCTAATCAGAATTCCCCTCTAAATGTACCTGGAAAAAGAGGAAGGCCACGAAAATTGAAACTCTCTAAGGCAGGGCGACCGCCTAAAAACACAGGAAAATCTTTAACTTCTACGAAGAACACTCCCCTGGGTCCTGGGAGTACCTTTCCAGATGTGAAGCCTGATCTGGAAGACGTGGATGGTGTTCTCTTTGTTTCCTTTGAATCGAAGGTAAG
Source organism: Equus caballus (assembly GCF_041296265.1). Classification (NCBI taxonomy): domain Eukaryota; kingdom Metazoa; phylum Chordata; class Mammalia; order Perissodactyla; family Equidae; genus Equus; species Equus caballus. The sequence goes on along the minus strand of NC_091684.1, from coordinate 160,152,193 downwards.
ATTGTCATTTTCAGCATTCTTTCTAAGGGCAAATAGTCATTCTTGAGTTGTATACTTTGATAACTTAGAATCTAGTTTTTGTGAGTGCATCCATTATGTAAGCTTGCGTGCCTGGAGAGGGGAACGTCTCCATAATGTTTGGTTTAGTTAACAGGTATCACTTAAGATATTTTGTTTGAATGGACTTAAAAAATTATGTCTGCTTTGATCTCAGTTCATGATTTTTGCATTGTGTTTAGGTTGAATTTTTAAAATCTTTGGGTCTTACTCAAATTTTCATTATTATGGACTTTAAAAAAGCATGAATACATGAAAAGTTTACTAACTCTTTTGGGGCGCCCTATCCCCTGATTTACATCAGCAATAGAAGAGTACATTGGAGAACCACGTATTAGTAGGCTTCTTAATTCTGCTATCTTACATGTCGATAGTTTCTTTCTTTTACTCTTGAACCAGATTATTTTTCTTTCAGATTTTTATAGAAGCTTAGTGTTTCTAAACTGGCTACACAGAGGTTGAATTCTCTCTACCTGGTCTTTTCCTCCCCCCTTGTTAATTGCTGAGAAAGCTGTCTTTACATAGGCTCTAAGAAATCAGTATGCAAATGGGTACAAATATAGTTTTAGGTCATTTATCTGAATATGTTATATTCAGGTTTTTTGCTCTCTTTTTTTCTTTCTGATTATTAAAGTAATGTTTAGAATATTTAGAAAATACCCTAAAGTATCCAAAGGAAAAAAATGTTCCTAGTTTACTTTTAAGCTTTTAGAAGTCATATATGACCTTTTTGTTTGTTTTTTGTTTTTTTTGTTTTTTGTTTTTTTAATATAGGAAGCTCTAGACATTCATGCAGTTGATGGGACAACAGAAGAACCCTGTAGTCTTCAGGCATCAACCACAAATGACCCAGGTATTACCTAATAGTAAAAAAAAAAGATCTATTTGGGATTTGGCTCCAGAAGTGGAAGATGCAATGTTCATTTTTCTGTAGGATATAGTAGCTTATTTTATCATTGTTTTCTGAGTAGGTTGCAGAGCAAGAATTTCCCAATTGGAAAAGGAATTGATAGAAGATTTGAAGGCCTTGCGGCACAAGCAGGTGATACATCCTGGTCTTCAAGAAGGTAATATTCTCTAAAAAAAAAAAGATACAAGCCAACTTTTAATTTTATTCTCTTTCTTCTCTGCTTCCCATCTCTTCCCCCTCTTCCTTTTTCTCCTTCCCCCTTTTTCTGTTTTGTCTCCTTTCCCCCATCCTTGATTTCATTTCTTTCAGCGCCTCTCTAAGCTTACATTTTTGTCTTCTCTCTGTCCATGACTCTTCCCTTTAACTTAAAAACATGTCTAGGTCTTTTTTAGCGTAAGAGAAATTTACTTGTGAAGCATAATATCTTATGCATTAAAAAAATGTATCAAGAAAGTGGTGTTTTCTCTTTTCTTTCCTATATCCCAGTATTTTCCCCTCTATTTCTCATCTTTAAATTTTGGTTGCTTTTGTTTTTGTGTTTTTTTTGAGGGGAGGGTCCTACTTATTCTTAAGCACTTAGTAATATATTTGAGTGTGTAAATAGAAGAATACTTTTCTTTCTCGTGTGGCTGTAAACATATTTTATATGTTTCATATATTTCTTGGGACTTATTTTAAAATTTTCATTATTATCTCTATTTTGTTGTAATAGATTATCTTGACTTTGATTACATCACTTAATCCTTTTTTTAAAATAATGAAATCTGTACTTACTGCCATCGTAGTAACTACTGATTTTCCTGTTTGCACTGTAAATGAAAGATTGTAAGCCATGCCCCAAGTTTTAGTTTCTTTTTTTTTTAAGATTTTGTTTTTCCTTTTTCTCCCAAAGCCCCCCAGTACATAGTTGTATATTTTAGTTGTGGGTCCTTCTAGTTGTGGCATGTGGGGTGCCATGTGAGCATGGCCTGATGAGCAGTGCCATGTCCGCACCCAGGATTCGAACTGGTGAAACCCTGGGCTGCTGAAGCAGAGCACGCAAACTTAACCATTCGGCCGCAGGGCTGGCCCCCTAAGTTTTAGTTTCTTAAATCTTTGATTTTAGCTGTGCTTCTTGGAGTAGTTTATTGTGTTTTTGACTGTTAGTCAGTTTTGTTTTCAAAGGACTATTTAGCTGATTTACATTATATAGTAGATAATTTATATGAGAGTCTAAGCATTATATACTAACAAATGAAAAGTTGATTTATAAAATAATCGTTCAGTTTCTAAATCAAGGTAATACCTGAAGAACTTTTGCTTTAATATGAGATGGCTTGTGTGACAGTGTGATCTTAAAGTTTGCAAATCTCAATCTAAGTGATAAGGACTGGATACTAAAGATTATAAGGACCATCACAGTCATATCACAGTAGTCTTGCTGGTAATAACATTTGCTATCGTTTATTGTCAGCTTTCACTTCTGCCGTTTTATTTAAATAATGTTCTTTTCCCCCTGTAAGTTAACTTATCCTTTGTCTTTTTTCCCTCTCCTACTTTCATCTTTTGTTGGTAATGTACTTTGATAATGTATAAATATTATGACATTTATATTGTGTTCTTTCAGCCTAATCCCTGCATTCGTTTTAGTCTTAATTCTAGATTTAAATATATTCATTGCTCCCTGCTGGTCTTTTTGCTCTGGTGTGTTTGCCCATTTCCTGGTTGGCTAAAGTTTTAGTTTTTTCCTTCTCTTATAGACATTTTAGTCAAATCTGTAAATTTTTTCTGTGTATAATGAAGTTCAAAGGCAAATACTTATGGAAACTAAGCAGGTAACATAAATAAAGTGAAATGAACCTGAACTTGCTGGTGGGGTTGGACTCTGATGAGCTGGAGCACAGGTGCCTCTTCTAAAGGGGCAGTCACATCAGGGGATTGTTGTCATATGGGAATGTGGGCCCAGTATTTTCAGAAATTCCCATTGTTCAGTAGAAGCTGAAGTCATTTTTATGTAATGTCTCTCAATTTTTAAGTGGTGGCAGCTAATACTAGTTTTTTGGGCAAAGCTTTAAAAGCACTGTGAGCCAAATAAAACATGTGTGAGACAGAGTTTGACCTGCTATACAGATACTGCATTTGGTGTTATGTTCAAGTTTTCATTTAATTCTTACATTGTGAAAATTAATCCAGCTGCATTCTTAGATAGTTTCAGTTCTTTAAACCAGATCTGTAATCCATTTGGTACTTACTTTTCATGAGATGTGAGGTAGAGTTCTATTTTAGATTTTTTTCCTCTGTTTTATTTTGACAGATGTTCCCCCCACACCCCAACCTTTGCTTCTTAAGACTTAGGATTTCAAAAGAATAAGTTAATTTGGCTAACTATTTGTAGTACCTGAGTGATGCCAACCCCAGGTCTCTGAAGATAATGAAAGTGTTCTTCCAGATCCCTCTCTAAAAATGGATACTTGAAGTACTTTGTTAAATTTCAGTTCAAAGTCATATTTCTTTGCTTTTCTATTAACTGTAGAGTTTCAATATTCTTTGGAAAATAAGCAGTTAAAAATCTTTTTGAGCTGAAAAAAGCTTGAAAGCTTTTTTTTTTTTTTTTTTTGGAGGAAGATTAGCCCTGAGCTAACATCTGCTGCCAATCCTCCTCTTTTTGCTGAGGAAGCCTGGCCCTAAGCTAACATCCGTGCCCATCTTCCTCTGCTTTATATGTGGGACGCCTGCCACAGCATGGCTTGTTGAGTGGTGCCATGTCTGCACCCGGGATCTGAACCGGCGAACCCCAGGCTGCTGAAGGGGAACGTGGAAACTTAACTACTGCACCACCAGGCTGCCCAGCTTGAAAAACTTTTTGAGCTTGCTTAGAAATTGTGGAAGAAATGTTAATTAAGCCTGAGACAATGCTTTTATTGTTGTTGATGATAGTTTTGTTGCTAAAATAAAATAGGGTTCTTAATTTTGTTTTCCAGAGTACTATATTTTTGTCTCTTATACTACCTTTATTGTATCTAAATTGGTTTATTTTCTTTCTGTCAACCTGAAAATATCATCTGTTTTTGAACTTTAAAGGTATTTTTGTAAAAACATTTCTACTTCATTGCTACCAAACTAATTCTATGTCATTTTTTGTGTGTGTGAGGAAGATTGGCCCTGAGCTCACGTCTGTTGCCTATCTTCCTCTTTTAGCTTGAGGAAGATTGTTGCTGAGCTAACATTTGTGCCAAACTTCCTCTTTTTGTATATGGGACCCCATCTCAGCGTGGCTTGATGAGTGGTGTGTAGGTCTGTGCCTGGGATCTGAACCTGTGAACCCCAGGCTGCTGAAGCGGAGCATGCCAACTTAACTACTTTGCTACCGGGCTGGCCCCTCAATTTGTAAATGAACTGTTTTTTTTTTTCTTTTTTTGCTGAGCAAGATTCACCCTGACCTAACATCTGCCGCCAATCTTCCTCTTTTTTGGTATGTGAGTTACCACCACAGCACGGCCACTGACAGACGAGTGGTGTAGGTCTGCGCCCAGGAACCGAATCTGGGCCGCTGAAGTGGAGCGTACCAGACTTACCCACTAGGCCACCGGGGCTGGCCCTAAACTTTTTATTTTATATAAGTTTTAGATTTGCACAAAAATGGAGAACATAGTATACTCATATACTATGCACCCAGTTTACCCTGTTATTAACATCAAACATTAGTGTGGTACATTTATTCCAATTAGTGAACCAATATTGATATATTATTATTATCTAAAGTCTATCGTTTTTCAGATTTCCTTAGTTTTTGGTTCCAGGACCCTATCTAGGAAACCACATTACATTTAGTAGTTGTGTCTTCTTAGAATCCTTTTGGCTGGGACAGTTTCTCAGACTTTTTATTTGTTTTTTTTGAGGAAGATTAGCCCTGAGCTAACATCTGCCGCCACTCCTCCTCTTTTTGCTGAGGAAGACTGGCCCTGAGCTAACATCTGTGCCCGTCTTTCTCTACTTTATATGTGGGATGCTTGCCACAACATGGCTTGATAGGTGATACATAGGTCTGTGCCCAGGATCCGAACTGGTGTACCCCTACCTGCTGAAGTGCAGTGTGTGAACTTAACCACTACGCCACTGGGTCAGCCCCAGACTTACTTTGTTTTTAATGACCTTAGCAATTTTGAAGAGTACTCGTCAGGTATTTTGTAGAAGGTCCCTTCGTGGGGATTTATCTGATGTTTTTCTTATGGTTAGAGTTAGGTTACGTGTTCATGGAATGAAGACCACAGAAGTAAAGTGCCATTCTCATCCCATTATATCAAGGGTATATCGTATCAACATGATTTTTCACTGACCTTTCCATGCTGTACTCTCTTGGAAGGAAGTGACTGGGTAGCCCACATGTAATGAGTGGGGAGTTATGCTCCACCTTCTTGAGGGTGAGGTATCTGCATAAATTATTTGGAATTCTTCACTAAAGATTTGTCTTTTCTCCTTCATTTGTTTATGTAGTCATTTTTTTTAATATCAGTATGGACTCTTGTCAATGTTAATGTTACATTCTTTTGTGACAGTCTTTCTAGCGCTCTCTACCTTTTCCTTTTAAGTTATTTAAAACTGTTCTATTTCAGTTAATTTAAAAATATCATGAGAGTACTGTTAAATGTGTCGTTAGCTGGAGTTTTTCATTTCTATTTGTCTGCTTTTTTTGTTCTGTGTTGGCTAGTTATATAGCTTTTTATTCCTCTTGAGTGTGTTTTTGTGGATACTTTATATTTCAGTGGGTTTGGCAAGAGGCAGGCATTTTTTGCCACAGTTTATTGTCTTAGGTGACTCTGTCTTTGAACCTAAAGGTTATCTTTTGTTCATTTCTAGTCTTTTTTGTAGTGATGTGATAGTATGTCTTTAAGAAGTAGCTCCTAATATGGTGAAAAGACAAAAACATTTAGAAATATAATTTACTTTAAATTGTCGTATTTGGAAAAGATTTTCTGGTTTTTTGGGATACCAATTATGATTTATCTTGTTTTCTGCAAGCTAAAGTTATTCTCATTCATATGAAACCAACTAAGTGTAGATTTCATGTATCTGTTACTTGGGGAAGGATTTTCTTGGCAGAACAAACATTTCAGGATAGTATAGATAAGCTAAATTGGGAATTACTTTAAACAGTGTCCATCTGCCCTTGACCTCTCTATTTTTAGAACTTTTAAAAAATTAATACGTATGTTTAAAATAAATTTGGCTTTTATCTTGTTTTGAGACTTGCTGTCACTTTCAGGGGAAGGAGGCGGTTCAGAATTCAAGTAAGTGCAGACAAGGAAATATGAGAAATAGTCTCTAAATTTGATTGTACGGGTCTGGATTTTGCCTATCTACCTACTTGGCTATATGGGTACATTTTTAACAACTGAATTCCTTTCTTTCTACCTTCTGTGTAGGCAGCTGTTCTGGCAGTTTTTGTCATTAATAACAATAATAGAATATTTTTCTCTTCTCAAAGCACTACAGAATCTCATTTTATCCTTTGTGTAGGATTTAGTTCTCACTTGAGTTTCTGCAATATCTTACTTTCTGGTTCCACTCGGTTCTCCTTCCCCACCTTTCCTAGTTAATTCCTACTTATTCTAACTTAAGAATTCTACCTCTATAAAGTTTTACTAGATTCTCTTGGACTTTGCACGTGTCATTTCTTTTTGCTCACCTCTCATAGGACTTATTTACTCTATTGTAACTACTAATGAGTCAGTTGGGGAAATATAACTAAACCTCCTTGAGGTCTGGGAAATGTCTTTTATCTCTGTCATCATCTGTATAACAGAGTATTTCACAGAGAAGGTGCTGTAAATTCTTAAAACATGAAATGCAGTGTGGTGGACTGGCATTGATTTTACTGATGAGGAAGGTAAAGCTAAGAGAAGTTTACCCCAAAGATAAGATTAGAAACCATTTGTTTTGACTCATTATCTTATTTTCTCCCCACTTGATTGGAAACGAGGAAAGAATCTTTTGTTTTATTGATGTTAGTTTTAATCACATCATGTGACTAAGTAAAATAAAAATGATAAATATTTGTTTTAAAGAATTAGAATTGCAAACTAAAACAGAATAACCATCTTTTTTTCAGGTAAGTTCTATGTGGAAGATACACAAATTAGCCATAAGAATTTGTGGCTCATACCGTACCTATAATGTCTTCACCTTTTAGGGACCAGCACTGTGTAAGCTGTTGGAAACCTGTACCTATGACTTTTAATGGTTATTACTGTGATACTTTGAACTCCTTTGGCTTCAGTTTTGTCAAAATTTAAGTAAATACTTTCCTGCTCCATAATATGAAGCCAGTAATCCACAAATGAGGAAATCCAAATTAGAAGACTGTCAGTAGTAACAGAAAAATGAGAATTTAGGAACAATGGAATGTAAATTTATACCGATAAGATGGGAACCATTTTTAAAGTCCAGTGATATAAAATATTGGAGAGGTTGTGGATCAGCAAGAACTCTCATGCGCTACTGACAGGAGTATAAATTGAGAGTAATTTGGCGATATCTAGCGCACACATTCCCAACCAGTGCATTGTTGCACATCGTTATCCATGAGTGTGTGACAGATATGCTCTTGAGATACTGATCTCCTCAGAGTGGCCAGGCAAGACCAAGGGAAATTAATAGCTGTAGAGTTGGTTGCCTCCAGCCAGAAACAGCCTCATGTTTATCCCAGTTTTGTTGTATAATTATTATTTTATATGCTATTGCATAACAAGGATTCAGAATAATAACTATAATAATAATAATAACTATATAATAATAACTAATAACTGAATTTATTAAAGAATATCAGATGACTTAGAGAGTCTCCCAAAAGGCCAGAGAAGCAAGCCCCGGGACTGTGCAGTCAGGAAAAATGCTGAAATTACATTCCCAGACTACTCAGAAGCAATCCAACAACATTGGACAGTCACCACCGTTTTCAGTATGGACACTGAAGATGATATGCTAGAGCTAGGACTTTGGTTCCTTTTGCCTCTGAAAGTTCTTCACTTGACCAAACACTCACCCTCCTTTACGCAATTCTGCATGGTATCCCTTTCCTCGTGATGCTCTCTTTTAAATTGAAGTGTTTCATGGATGCATCTGATTGATGAAACCTATGTCCTATATCTGCACATAAACTGCAAGGCATGTTGGAAAGTGAGTTTTTCTAACACCTACCTTGAAGAGGTAGGAGTGATAATGTGGAAAAGTAACAGCTGTAGGAAGGGTGTTCAGAATATTTTGGGCAGCCACAAGATATGCCAGACACTCACAACATTCAGTACATTGAAAGATGAACATACTCCACACATGGCAATTCCACTCCAGGGTAAACGTCATAAGGCAAAGCTAAATGCACTAGAGAAGTTCTTGCACATGTTCACATGTATGATGTGCATTCTGGTACAAGATGTACTGTTATACTGCGGCATTGTTTGTAATAGAAGTAAGAGACAGCTTAATTCTCGTCAGTAGGAAAATGGTGGATAAATTGGAGTATATTCATAATCTGGAATAGTGTACAGCAGTGAAAATAAGTCATCTAGAGATAAATCTGTCAACATAGACAAATCTCAGATGTTAAACGTTAAGCAAAAAAAAAATTGTAAAAGGATATGTAAAGTAAATACTTTCTCAAAAGATTGCCTCTTAATCCACAAATAAGTCATGATATTTATAGGCTTAATTAACCATAAAAACCAATAATAGTAACTACAGAATTAGTAGCCTTAATCAAGCCAAAAGCTCAGTCTAGGGCAAGTTTGTGTTAGAGGTCCCAGAAAGGGTTAAAGCACAAAAGATCTGAATTCTGCTGTGTTTATATATTAGTTATCTATTGTTGCTTAACAAGTTACCACAAACTTAGTACCTTAACACATTTATTGCCTCCCAGTTTCTGTGGGTCAGGAGTCTGGGCACGGCTTAACTGGATCTTCTGGTTTGGGTCTTCCAGACTGCAATCAAGACGTCAGGCCTGGTTTCTCATTAGAAGCTTGGCTAGGGAGGGATCTGCTTCCAATTTCTCTCAGGTTGTTGGCAGAATTTATATCCTTGCAGCAGCAAGATGGGTGATACACTCAGTCTTATATTATCATTCACACATAATCATGTACATCCCATCCCTTTTGCCATGTTCCATCAGCTAGAAACAAATCACAGGCCCATACTCACATGGGGAAGGAGGAGGGGGGAAGATTACACACACATGTAGTACCAGGAGGTGAGCGTCATGGGGTCACCTTAAAGTCTGTCTGCCACTTTTTATTTTTATTTTGTCATTTTTGCTCTCCGCTATCTCCTTTATCTCTATTAACCACCCCTCCTCCCCCCCCGCAACCAAAGGTTAAAAGAAGCTAATATGATTTGTGGTCCTTTTTTCTTGTAGTGGGCTTAAAATTGAATTCAGTGGATCCAACAATGAGCATTGATCTTAAATATTTGGGAGTACAGCTGCCTTTGGCTCCAGCCACTAGCTTTCCTTTCTGGAACCTTACAGGAACTAACCCTGCCTCTCCTGGTGAGTGCATCACATTTGTAAAGTCAGACAAAGTTGTGATATAAATAAAAAGCTACCTTTGTTAGAGACATTTAAGGTAGTTCTTTTAGCTACTCTTCTTCCTTTTTTTTCTTTTTGGTGAGGAAGATTGGCTCTGAGCTAACATCTGTTGCCAATCTTCCACTTTTTGCCTGAGAAAGATTGTTACTGAGCTAACATCTGTGCCACCCTTCCTCCATTTTTGTATGTGGGATGCTGCCACAGCATGGCTTGACGAGTGGTGCATAGGTCCGTGCCCAGAATCCGAACCAGTGAACCCCGGGCCACTGAAGCGGAGCACTCAAACTTAACCACTAAGCCACTGGGCCAGCCCCCTAATGGCATAATCTTAGCAATGATTTATACATTTTAGATAAAGTCTTAGGAATTGATGAGATATTAAATATTGGCTTGCTAAAATTTTGGTCATCTTTTTTACTTTTTCTTTTATAGATGCTGGATTTCCCTTTGTTTCTAGGACAGGGAAGACCAATGACTTCACCAAGATCAAGGGATGGAGAGGAAAGTTTCATAGTGCTTCTGCCTCTAGGAATGAAGGTAATTAGCTTTTTAAAAATTTATAAGTAAGTTCTGAAAAATGCTGCCAAAAAAAGCCTTTTGTTAAAATTGTCTTGGTTGTTTTTCTTCATCTCTTCTGTCCATGCCTTAAAATAAACTGAAAATTGTTGGCTTTTGTTCATTGCTGGTGTTCCATAGCCCCGATCCTGGGGTTCAGTCCCTAACCATGTTAGGCTTAAGTAATCTCTGCAGCCCTTTTTAAAAACCGCACTTCCTTTCTGTTATTCCTGTAGTTACAAAAAGCATCATTCTCAAGCATTATTTCAAAACTGTGTACTTCAGAGCTGGATAGTGATTCCCGATAGCATTATACTTCAAAGTAAACTTCTAATTCAAGCATTTTGACTGAATGCCTGTAGGTCTCCTTTCTTAGTGCTTTTCCTTTCCCTCTGTACTTTTTTGCAGTTTATGCTCCAACCAGATAAATATAGTGTTTGTCCAAAATAGTTTTTCTCATCTTTGACTCTTTGTACAGTGTTATAATAGTGTAATACTTGTGTCTCTACTAAGCTTGCTTTTTTGTTTCTTAAAAATGAAATTTTGTACTCTTCTTTTTGTGCTCTTACCTCTTCATTGTATCAGAGTCCAGGACTGCAGGCTCTTAAATAATCTCTTGGCATTCTTTTGAGGTCTAATTTAAATATATTTTGTGCTCTTATGTTTTTATTTAGATGTGGTCTCTATACTAAGGTTATAAGTTGTCAGAGGTTGTAAACTCTTAACCCTAGTGTTAATTATTACTATTCCTAGGACTTTGTAAAAATTAATGCTAAGTATGTATTAAGATAATGTTAGATAATGGCTTTTAATATAACTAGCAGATGATATTCAGTCTCTTTACTTGGTGGGTTTTTTTTTTAATATACCTTTTGGTGAGGAAGATTGGCCGTAAGCTAATATCTGTTGCCAATCTTCCTCTTTTTCTTTTCCCTCCCCAAAGCCCCAGTACATAGTTGTATATGCTAGTTGTTGGTTATTCTAGTTCCTCTATATGGAATGCCACCTCAGCATGGCCTGATGAGTGGTGCGAAGGTTCTGTGCCCAGCATCCAAACCAGTGAACCCCGGGCTGCTAAAGGAGAGTGTGTGAACTTAACCACTTGGCCCTAGGGCTGGCCCCCTTCACTTGGTTTTATATTTTATATTTTTCTTCATTCTAAAGAGGGACAGTTTAGAAGATTTCAATAGCATATAACCGAATACTTCTGGCCTTTTAAGTATATTTTTCTAGAGATCTAAAGGTCTGTCCTAGATTTCTTTTAAGTATCTGTATCTCCTTATTTCTAGGTGGAAATTCAGAAGGTTCACTGAAAAACCGTTCTGCTTTCTGCAGTGATAAGCTAGATGAATATTTGGAAAACGAAGGCAAGCTTATGGAAACAAACATGGGTTTCTCTTCCAGTGCTCCCACATCTCCTGTGGTATACCAGCTTCCCACCAAGAGTACCAGCTATGTCCGAACACTTGATAGTGTACTAAAGAAGCAGTCTACCATTTCCCCTTGTACGTCTTACTCTTTGAAGCCTCATTCTGTACCCTCTGCCTCTCGAAAGGTGAAGTCTCAAAACAAACAGGCAACTTTCAGTGGCCGAACTAAATCATCTTATAAATCCATTTTACCATACCCCATTTCACCAAAACAGAAACACACTCATATAATTCCAGGAGATAAGGTTACCAAGAATTCTTCCAGCACCATCTCAGAAAATCCGGTGAATAATTTTGTTGTGCCAACTTTAGATGAAAATACATTTCCAAAGCAGATTAGTTTGCGGCAGGCACACCAGCAGCAGCAGCAACAGCAACAGGGAACTCGCCCTCCAGGCTTGTCTAAGTCTCAAGTGAAGCTAATGGACCTGGAAGATTGTGCACTTTGGGAAGGAAAACCAAGGACCTATATCACCGAAGAGCGAGCAGATGTATCCTTAACAACTCTGCTTACTGCTCAAGTAAGTATCTGTTGTCTTCCAGAAGCATATTAGTTCTTGGCTAGAAAGAATTAGGTTAGTGAGAGGAAATGGGACTAGGGCTTTTTGGCAGGAGGTTTGGGCATTTAGTTACCTCAGTGACAACCAAGGAGATGTCCTCCGCATTTGTTGTTCTTTATCAGCTAGATATCCAAGTGTAGATCCTTCCTGCCAGCAGAGGGAGACAGTACAGTTGTGCTTTGAATAATGTCTTTCTCCTTTATAAAGGCAACTGGCTACTCTGAAAGTCTCTGATTTCATTCTCCAGAGGGTGGGCAAGTACATTTGCTGATCTTGTTAAAACAGCTTTGAAAATTCTGCTTAAAAGGTGTACTAAATCCCAGAAAATCCAACAAATTATAAATGTACAGAGAAAAAGCTTTTGTCTTTTGTAAAATTTTATGTTAAGAATTTTTTATTTTTATTATTGATTCATCTTTCTTAGCAGCCTCTGATGCATGTGAAATGACACAACAGCATCTGGAAAATTTTTTTAATGACATTTCTGTACTTTACCTTCCATTTTTTAATTCTGTTACTAAATTCTAGAGCTAAAAATCCTCAGATGTTAGGACTAAACACAAAATGTGTCCTTTATTATTAATTATTCCTAAAGACTTTTATGCACATATTATCCTATTCCTTTTTTATTAATTACCGTGAAACAGAGGTCAGCAAACTGTTTATGTAAAGGGCCAGATGGTAAATATTTTAGGCTCAGCAGGACGTACACTCTGCTGCAGTTACTCACTTCTGCTGTTGTAATGCCATAGACTGTAAATGAATGAGCCTGGCTCTGTTCCAGTGAAACTTTATGTATGAAACAGACTGGCTTTGGCCCGTGGCCTTAAGCTTGGCAACCTCTGCCCTAGAACATTATGTGTGATTTCTGTGGAGACTAAGTTCATCCTTGTTCATATTTTGTCTCATAATTATTTAAAACACTTATTCTCTTGCTTGTCTGTGCTATGCATTAGAATGGGAGATTGTTCAGAATCCTTGTTATATTCATTTTCTGTTCTTTGAAGCTGTGCTAATCTTTTGTTGTTACTACTGAGTGCTCAGAGTCAGAGAAGAAGACAGACTAATATATGACTGTAAGTAATTGGTTGTGTTAGGGGATGATTTAACAGATTTACAATTTTCTACTTTAACTTTAGGCATCTCTCAAAACTAAACCTATCCACACAATCATAAGGAAGCGAGCGCCTCCATGCAACAATGACTTCTGTCGATTGGGTTGCGTATGTTCAAGTCTAGCTTTGGAGAAGCGCCAGCCTGCTCACTGCCGCCGACCAGACTGCATGTTTGGCTGCACTTGTTTGAAAAGAAAAGTTGTGCTTGTTAAAGGGGGATCCAAAACTAAGCATTTCCAGAGGAAGGCTGCCCATCGTGATCCAGTTTTTTATGATACTCTGGGAGAGGAGCAAAGAGAAGGAGAAGAGGGAGTCAAGGAGGAAGAAGAACAATTGAAAGAGAAAAAGAAGAGAAAGAAGCTGGAATACAGTGAGTATTAATTGAGAGTTAAAACAGAGTATAGTTTTATATTTTTAGAAAAGTATGGTTATTTGAAACCTATTTTGAATATTACTATTACTTTAATTCTGATCAATGATCTAAGAAGAATTTTGAGAAATTCTTATTATCCTTAAATGCTCTTTCTATATGGCATATGTGATACACACATGCACACACACACACACACACACACACGTTCTTTTTAAGTTTTCTCTTGAAGATGGATTTTTTTGTGCTAAATTTGAATTGTTCTCTCATTTGGACTTTCGGAATGCATTTGAAGCTTCATTTGTTTTTCTGTGTGCTCCACTGCACCCCCTGCCGTGTTCTTTGAATATACAGATGATTGGTATAATCCATCATTTTCTTTTTTTCTCTCCAGCTGTATTGAGGTATAATTGACAAATAAAATTGCAAATATTTAAAGTATACAACATGATGATTTGGCATATGTATACATTGTGAAATGATTGACATAGTCAAGTTAACTAACACATCTCATTTTATTTTCTAAAAGAAGAAGTTTGTAACAAGACCCTCTGGTTATGGTTTGAGTCATTCACCAAGTGGTTGGAGATTTAGGGACAGAATAAGGACGTAACAGTTGAGCATTATATACTCTTTTGAAATCCTTATTCCTTTTTGATAAAATATTACAAAAACCCAGCTTACGTATTATTTCATTCTTGATTTTTTTCCCTTTCTACTGTCTTTTTTTATTTTGTTTAAAATAAATATCTGGAATAAATAAATTCCAGATATTAGCAGTTTAATTTTTTAAAGTCCATTTATTAATCTAATGAAATATATTTTTAATCTTGAAGATAGAGAAAGACTTTCTAAGCAAGACTCCAAAGAAACCATAGAAGGAAAAGACCTCCAGACTTAACTATCTCTTGCTTTTTTCCTTTTTTGAGGAGAATGGGGGAGGAATTTTGAACAAAACTAAAATATGAATTATTATATTACAGCCTGGAAAAAATAAAACTCCTGGATATGTAGGAAAAAAACACAGCCACTCCAATAAAAGTTAGGAAAGAATTCAGAAAGGCAATTTACAGAAGAAAGTTTATGACAAATGGTCAATAAACCTATCACTAAAGACATATAAATTTAAAACAAAGTATCAATTTCTGCCTACCAGTTTGAATATCCAGTGTTAAGAGTATAAAAAAACTGGCACTATCCAACTGTTGGTAAAAGTGTAGTTGGTACAATTCCAGCAACATCTATAAATGTTTAAAGTGCACTCACTTTATAATATCATAGCATAATGTCACAGGAGTTTCACTTTTACTAGCATATCCTGAACATAGATGTTCATCACTGAATTGTTTATATTAAAGAACACCCAAAAAGGCTAAATTGGACAACTTAGATGAGATGGACAAATTCTTTGAAAGACACAAAGCTACCAGACTCACTGAAGAAGAGAAAAGTAACTGCCTAGCCCTTTACTTATGAACTTGTAGTGAAAAACCCCACAATAATGACACCAGGTCCAGATGGCTTCACTGGTGAATTCTGTAAAACGTTTAAGGAAGAAATAATACCCATTCTACACAACACTCATCAAATGGTCTCATTCTATGAGACCAGCGTTGCCCTGATACTCAGACCAGAAAAAGGCATTATGAGAAAACTGTGGAGTAATATCTCTCATGAACGTATGTAAAAAGTATAAATAAAATTTTAGCAAATCAAATCCAAGAATATATTTAAAGAATCATATATCATGACCAAGTGGGATTTATCCCAGGAATGCAAGGTTGATTTAACATGTGAAAACAAACAGTGGAGTTCACTATTACCATAGTGGACTTTTTATAAAATGCCATATGATTGTTTCAACAGATATTTAAAAAAATTTACAGAATCTATTTCTGGTAAAAATTGTTGGCACACTAGAATAGAAGAAAACTTCCTCAACCTGATAAAGAGCATCTAGGAAAAACTCTACAATCCACATATTAATGGTGAAAGACTGAGTGCTTTTCCCCAAAGATTAGGAATGAGGAAGAATGTCTTCTTTTACCGTGTCTCATCATACTGGAGGGCCTAGACAGTGCAGGAAGGCATGAAAAAGAAAATGCATCTAGATTGGAAAGGAAGAAGTAAAATTAGCTTTATTCATAGATTGGAAAATCCTAAAGAATCCACAAAAAAGCTACTAGAACTATGTTAGTTTAGTGAGGTTACAGCATACAGCAGTATCGGTATACAATGTATTTGTATATATGCCAGTGAACAATTGGAAATTGAAATAAAAAATACCATTTAAAATAGCATCCAAAAAATTAGACACTTAAGGATAAATTTGATGAAAGTTGCGTAAGACTTTTATGCTAAAAACTGCAAAACACTGCTGAGAGCACTTTTAAAGGACCTAAATAAATGGAGAGAGATACAATTTATGCATCAGAAGAATGTGTTGGGAAGATAAATCGATTTGATGCTGTTCCAGTAAAAATCCAAGCAGGCTTTTTTGGGTGGAAATGGACAGGTTGTTTCTAAAATTTATGTGGAAAAGTGAAGGACTTGGAGTAGTCCGTTGATAAACAACTTTGATAAAGCGGAACATGGTATACTTATACTACCTGATTTTTAAGACTTACTGTAAAGCTCAAGTAATTTGGATAAAGAAAGATATATAGATCAATGGAACAGAATAGAGAGTTCAGAAACTGATACACACATATATACACAAGGCCAATTAATTTTTGACACAATTCCAAGGTAGTTCAATGAGGAAATGATGATCTTTTCAACAGATGGTTCTGGGGCAAGTGGATAACTATAGACACTCACCCCTCCTTCCCCATAAAAGGTGAACCTCAACCATTACTTCACACCATACACAAAAATTAACTCAAAATCTGAGTTAATGTCAAAGATTAAATGTAAGTTCTTAAGGTATAAAATATATAGAAGAAAATATAGGAAAAAACCCTTTGTGACTTTGTGGCTCATAAAGATTTCTTAAATAGGACATCAAACGCTTGGATTATAAATGCAAGAAAAGTAATGAAATTGAATTTCTCAAAATTAAAAACTTGTTCTTCAAAAGACCTTTAAGAAAATGAAAAGACAAGCCATAGACCAGGAGAAATACTTAGAAAAGATGCATCTGACATAGGACTTGTATCTGCAATAAATAAGGAATTGTTGAAACTCTTTAAGAAGAATGCTTACAACTCAGTAAGAAGGCGGTCAACGTAGTTTAAATGAACAGGAAAGCAAAAAGACTCTTCACTATGAAAGATATATTAACAGCAGATAAACACATGAAAAAATGCTTAGCATCGGTAGTCATTAGGGAAATGCTTATTAAAACCACAAGGAGACACTGCTGTGTACCACCAAGTGGCTAAAATTAAGAAGTTTGACCATACCAAATACTGTGAGAATATAGAGCAATTGGAAGTCTTATACATAGCTAACAGGAATGTAAAAGTCACTTTGGAAAACAGTTTGATAGTTTCATTTTACTTCTGTGTGTTTATTGAAGAGCAGTGATAGCTTATGTCACCATAGAGTCTTTTACATGAGTGTTCATTACAGCGTTATTTGTAATAGCAAGAAAATTGGAAACAACCCAGGTGTCCATCAACAGGTGAATGGGTAAAGAAATTTGGGATGGATAAAAACAATGGAATACTACTCAGCGGTAAAATGAAACAAACTGTTGATACACTCAGCAACAATCAACCTCAGAATAATTAGGCTGAATGAAGGCGGCCATATCTCCCCTGTCCACCCCAAAAGTTAACGTTTTTTTCCCATTCATGTAAAAAAACTTTTTAAATAGAAACTGATATATAGATCACTGGTTGCCTGGGCAAGAGTTGGGGTGGTGTTTGGAAGCAGAGGGAGAGATGGATGGATTTCAGAGAGGTAATCCAATTACAATTACAAGGAATCTTGGAGGTGGTATTTACCTTGACTATCTTAATTGTAGTGATGGTTTCACAGGGGTATATGGATGTCAAAACCCATCAAGTTGTATCTATGGTATCGTAGGTCAATTATAGCTCAAAACTAGAACAGAAAAAAGGGAAAACAAATTTAGTTATAGGACTATTTATTGCAGACTTTAAAATTGAAAAAAAGGGATAAAATTTATTGTATAATCTGGGTTAAATTTTTATATATCTCTACAAAGGAATACAATATAGTCATTAAAAATGATGTAGAGGGGCTGGCCCTGTAGGCGAGTGGTTCAGTTTGCACACTCTGCTTCAGTGGCCCAGGGTTTCAGTGGTTTGGATCCTGGCCACAGACATAACATGCCACCACTGCTCATCAAGCCATGCTGAGGTGGCATCCCACATAGCACAACTAGAATATACAAGTATGTACTGAAGTGCTTTGGGGAGAAGAAGCAGCAGCAGCAGCAGCTTGGCAACAAATGTTAGCTCAGGTGTCAATCTTTAGAGAAATCAAAACAAAAAAACCAATGTAGAATGTTTAAAGGCACAGGAAACATCACACTGTAGTAATTGATAATCATAAAATAGTATGTACCATATTATCTCAATTACATCAGGATATATATGTACATATATGCACTTAAAAACAAGGAAATAATGCCCAATTTTTACAGTAATTATCTCTGGATATTGAGATTTTGGATGACTTTAGATTTCTAATTGTTTTAAATCATCTGCAATGAATATCTTATGTTGTAATTAGTAAAGGTGTCTGTATATATAAAGTGTATATGTAAAGGATGACATATGACAGGGCTGTAAGTTTGGCTTAGCTATGAATAGTAGTATAATTTGCCATAATAACAGATTAGAGGAGAAAAATCTATATTAGTTAATGTTGTGAAGTTGATAAAAATTCAGCATCCATTCTTTAAAAATTTTTTTACTTTTATTGTGGTATACACTTAACATAAAATTTACCATCTTAACCATCTTTAGGTGCACAGTTCACTGGTATTAAATACATTCACATTGTTGTGCCACAGATCACCACCACCTACCTCCATAACTTTCTTCATCTTTTTTTTTTTTAAAGATTTTATTATTTCCTTTTTCTCCCCAAAGCCCCCCGGTACATAGTTGTATATTCTTCGTTGTGGGTTCTTCTAGTTGTGGTATGTGGGACGCTGCCTCAGCGTGGTCTGATGAGCAGTGCCATGTCCGCCCCCAGGATTCGAACCAACGAAACACTGGGCCGCCTGCAGCGGAGCGCGCGAACTTAACCACTCGGCCACGGGGCCAGCCCCAGCTTTCTTCATCTTGTAAAGCTGAAACACTATACCCATGAAACAATAACTCCCCATTTCCCTCTCTCCCCCAGCCCCTGGCCACCATTCTGCTTTGTATTTTTTGATTTTGACTTCTCTCAGCACTGCATGTAACTGGAGTCATACGGTATTTGTCTGTGACTGGCTTATCTTACTTAGCATAACATCCTCAAGGTTCATCCATGTTGCAGCATATTGCAGAGTTTTCTTCCTTTTTAAGGCTGAATAATATTTCATTGTATGTATGTACCACATTTTGTTTATCCATTCATCCATTGATGGACACTTTGGTTGCTTCCATGTTTTAGCTGTTATGAATAATGCTGCTATAAACATGGGTGTACAAAAGACCCTGCTTTCAGTTCTTTTGGGTATATAGCCAGAAGTGGAATTTCTGATCATATGGTAATTCTACTTTTAATTTTTTGAGGAACTGCCATATTGTTTTCCACAGCCAGTTATACCATATTACATTGCCATCAACAAACAGTGCATAAGGCTTCTAGTTTTTCCATATCCTCGCCATCACTTGTTATTTTGTTTTTTTGATAGTAACCATCCTAATGGATGTGAAGTGGTATCTTGTTGTAGTTTTGATTTGCATTTTCCTAATGATTAGTCATGTTGAGCATCTTTTCATGTGCTTATTGGCCATTTGTATATTTTCTTTGGAGAAAGGTCTGTTCAAGTCCTTCGCCTATTGTTGAATTAGGTTATTTTTCTTTCATTGAGTTTTAAGAGTGCTCCATGTATTCTGGATTAATCCCTTATCGAATATATGTTTTGTAAATACTTTCTCCCATTCTGTGGGTTGCCTTTTTCTCTGTGTCTTTTGGGGCACAAAATTTAAAAATTTTTATGAATCCAGCTTGTCTTTTTTCTTTTGTTATCTGTGCCTTTGGTGTCATATCTAAGAAATCATTGCCAATCCAGTGTTGTGAAGCTTTCGACCTGTGTTTTTTTCTAAGAGTTTTATTGTTTTAGGCCTTACGTTTAGGTCTTTGAGCCATTTTGAGTTAAATTTTTTTTTTTTTTTTTTTAAAGATTTTATTTTTCCTTTTTCTCCCCAAAGCCACCCGGTACATAGTTGTGTATTCCTCGTTGTGGGCTCTTCTAGTTGTGGCATGTGGGACGCTGCCTCAGCGTGGTCTCATGAGCAGTGCCATGTCCGCGCCCAGGACTCGAACTACGAAACACTGGGCCGCCTGCAGCAGAGCGCGCGAACTCAACCACTCGGCCACGGGGCCAGCCCCCATTTTGAGTTAAATTTTATATGTGGCGTTGGAGTCCACCTTCATTCTTTGGCATGTAGATAGCCAGTTTTCCCGGCACCATTTGTTGAAAAGACTGTCCTTTTCCCATTGAATGGTCTTGGCACCCTTGTCAAAAATTATTTGACCATATATGTGAGGGTTTATTTCTGGGCTGTCTCTTGTATCCCATTGGTCTATATATCTTCCTTTATGCCAGTATCATACTGTTTTGATTACTGTATCTTTGTAGTAAGTTTTGAAATCAGGAAGTGTGTGTCCTCCAGTTTTGTGGCATTTCTTCAAATGCTTTTTCTGCGTAAACTGAGATGATCAGGTGGTTTTTTTTTTACCGTCATTATGTTGATGTGGTGTATTACATAGATTGATTTTTGTATGTTGAATCATCCTTGCATTCCAGGAATAAATCTCACTTCTAATTTTCTTTGTGATTTCTTCTTTGATCCATTGATTCGTCAGAAATGTGGTGTTTAATTTCCACTGTTTCGTGAATTTTCCCAGTTTCCTTTTGTTACTGATGTCTAATTTCATCCTGTTGTGGTCAGAGAAGATAATTTGTGTGATATCTGTCTTTTAAAATCTACTGAGACTTAATTCGTGGCCTAACATATGGACTGTCTTGGAAAATGTCCCACGTTGCACTTGAGAAGAATGTATATTCTGTTATTGGGTAGAATGGTCTTTGTGCCTGTTATATCTAATTGGTTTATTGTGTTAAGTCTTCTGTTTTCTTTTCTTCTGTTTGGTTGTATTCATTATTGTGAGTGGAATATTGAAGTCTTCAACTCTTACTGTAGAACTGTATTTCTAACTTCGATTCTGCCAGTTTTGCTTCATATATTTTGGTCTGTTATTAGGTATGTAAATATTTGTTATTTCCTCGGGATGTATTGAACCTTCTATTAATAAATAATATCCTTTGTCTCTTTTAACGTTTTTAGATTTCATGTTTATTTTGTCTGATGTTGGTATAGCCATCCCTGATCTTTTTTAGTTATTTGCATGGAATATCTTTTCCATCCTCTCACTTTTAAGCTCTTTATGTCTTTGGATCTCAAGGGAGTCTCTCATAGACAGGATATAGTTGGAACAGATGTTTTTGTCAATCCTAACAATCTGTCTTTTGATGGGAGAATTTAACTCGTTTGCATTTAAAGTAATTACTGATAAGGAGGGAGTTACTTCTGTAATATGTGCTATTTGTTATCTGTATGCCTTATGGCTTTTTTGTTTTTGTTTTCTTTATGCCTTATAGCTTTTTCCCCCTCATTTCCTGCATTACTGTCTTTTGTATTTAGTTGATATTTTGTAGTGAAATGTTTAAATTCTTATTTCCTTTTATGTATATCCTATAGCTGTTTTCTTTGTGGTTACTGGAGGGATTACATCCTAAAGTTATAACACACTAATTGGAATTTATACCAACTTAACTTCAGTAACATATAAGAACTTTGCTCCTTTACAGCTCCATCCCCACCCCTTTTGGTTGTTGATGTCATAGTATTACATCTTTATACATTATGTGCCCCAAAACATAAGCTAATAATTTTAAAAAATGTGTTAGTCTTAAATTATGTAGAAAACAAAATTTGGAGTTACAAACTAGAGTTACAGTAATACTAACTTTCACACTAATAATTGTTTTTTTTTTTAAAGATTTTATTTTTTCCTTTTTCTCCCCAAAGCCCCCCGGTACATAGTTGTGTATTCTTCGTTGTGGGTTCCTCTAGTTGTGGCATGTGGGACACTGCCTCAGCATGGTCTGATGAGCAGTGCCATGTCCGCACCCAGGATTCGAACCGACGAAACACTGGGCCGCCTGCAGCGGAGCGCGCGAACTTAACCACTTGGCCATGGGGCCAGCCCCTCTAATAATTGTTTTTTATCTTTAAATGTATTAGTCTCTTAAATATTGTAGGAAAGAAAGTGCAGTTACAGACCATTGTTATAATAGTACTAGCTTTAATAATGCTCATGTGTTTACCTTTATCGAGATCTTTATTTTTCCACATGGTTTTGAACTATTGTCTAGTGTCCTTTCATTTCACCTTACAGAACTTCCTTGAGTATTTCTTGGAGGCAGGTTGAGTGGTCATGAAATGAACCCCCTCAGCTTTTGTTTATCTGGTAATTTCTTAAATTCTCCCTCACTCTAAAAGGACAGTTTTGCCAGAAACAGGAATCTTAGTTGATAGTTTTTTTCTTTTAGCACTTTGAATATATCAGTCCACTGTCTGCTGGCCTCCAAAGTTTCTGATGAGTAATCTGCTCATGTTTTTATTAAGGATCACTTGTTTGTGGTGATTTGTTTCTCTCTTGCTGCTTTCAAGATTCTTTCTCTTTGGAAAATTTGATTATACAGTTATGCACTGTGTAATGATGTTTTGGTTCATGATGGACTGCATATATGATGGTGGTTCCATAAGATCAGTACCATTTAGTCTAGGTGTGTAGTAGGCTATAGCATCTAGGTTTGTGGTAGTACACTCTGTGCTGTTAGCACAATGATAGAATTGCCTTATGACACATTTCTCTGAATGGATCCCCATCACTAATAGACACATGACCGTAATGTGTCTCAGTGTGAATCTCTTTGACTTCATCTTACTTGGAGTTTGTTGAACTTCTTAAATGTTCCTATTCATGTCTCTCCTCAAATTTGGCTCGGTTTTAGCCATTATTTCTTCAGATATTCTTTCTGCCTCTTTCTCTTTCTCTTCTTTTTCTAAAACTCTCATGATGTGCATGTTGGTACACTTGATGCTGTCCCACAGGTCCCTTAGGCTCTGTTCGCTTTTCTTCATTTCCTTTTGTTTCTGTTCCTCAGACTCCATAATTTCCATTGTCCTGTTGAGAAGTTCACGGATTCTTTCTTCTGACTGTTCAAATCTGCCTTGAATCCCTCTAGTGAGTTTTTCATTTCAGTTATTGTACTTTTCAGCTCCAAGTTTTCTTTTTGGTTTATTTTCAGATTTTCTGTCCCTTTGGTATTTCCATTTTGTTCACACATTATTTTCTTGACTTTCTCCACATCTTCCTGTATTTCTTTGAGGTCTTTAAGATAGTTGTTTTTAAAATCTTTGATATGTCTGCCATTAAGGTCCTTTTCAGGGACAGTTTCTGTGATTAATTTTTTTCCTTTGAATGGGCCATACTTTCCTGTTTTTTTGTGTGTCTTGTGATGTTTTGTGGAACACTGGACATTTGAATCTAATAATGTGGTAACTCTGGAAATCAGATAGTCTTCCTTCCCTAGGGTTTTTGTGGGGGTTTTTTTTTTGTTGTTATTTATTTATTTATTATTGTAGGCTGGCTTTGTGCCAAGGATCAGCCTGAGGTGTAAACTTAAGGTCTTCTCAGGTCTTTTCTGAGCCTTTCCTTGGGCATGCATGGTCATTTTCTAGTTTTTCCTGTGTATGCAGTTGATTTTGAATTTTCTAGCCTTTAATGTCTGGCTCCTGAAGGGGGAAAAAGTGAAAAACGAAGGGGAGAAAAAGGATACTGGCTTTTTAATCCCTGGAAGTCACTTAAGACAGAGTAGGATAAGAGCTTGGAACAGTGAGGAGAGGTGCAACAACAGTGACTGCCTACCTCTTTGCACCTCTGTGGTCAGAAGCAGCAATCAGAGCAGAGACCCCTGATATTTGGAGGACAGAGTCCTTTTTAACTACTGGCTCCCCAAGATGTGTGCAAGCTGCTGTAGGAACACATGCACAGCTGCATGCCAGGTAGCTGGGGGCTTGGGAAGGCATAGCTGCTACTGTGCTAAGAGCTGAAATTGACCACAGTTAGTGACAGTTTACTGTCCATATCTTCCCCGAGAAGTTTCAAGCCTTCAACAGACTCCACAGTTCCAAAATAATTACACCGGACAGATTCTACAGTGTAGTTATTCAGATAGGGAGACAGATTTCTTGGTGCTTCCCTCTCTGCTGTCTTCCCAGAATCCTGTCAACATCTATTCTTGATTTAGATAACTGATAGCAGGCAAAACTGACTATTATAAAGGTGTCACTTCTCATTTTCATCTGTAAGTTCATTGTAATCCTAATCAAAATCTCAACAGGTTTTATGTGAAACTTGAAAAGCTGGTCCCAAAATTTACATGGAAATGCTAAGGACCTAGGTATAGCCAGGGCAGTGTTTAACAATGACAAGGTGGGAGGACTTGCCCTTTTGAATGTCAAAACTTACAAAACCACCACATTTAAGAGGGTTACACTGGTTTGAGGATAAAGTCAATAGACTAGTAGAACAGAATAGAGAGACTAAAGTAGATTCAAACATATATGGACAAAACGGCAGAGGAATAAGGAAAGAATGATTTTTTAAATAATTGGTTGCAGGATCATTGAATATCCGTATGGGAAAAAGTGAAACATTTTATTCCTCACACCATACACAGAAATATATTCTAAGTAGATTATAGACTTAAGTTGAAAAGCTAAAATATACAAAACAACTTTTAGAAGATAATACAGAAGAATGTGTATATATGATCTCTCATTAGGAAAGGATTTCTTAAGGATAACTGAAGAAAATACCAATCCTTAAAGAATAATACATTTGATTATTTAAAAATGAGAAATTCAAATCTTTAAGACATTGAGTTAGTGAAAATGTAAGCTACAATGAGAGAACAGATAGTTGTAATACCTACCTAAGGACCTGTATTCAGAATATATAGAGATGTCAGCAAATTAATCAGAATTAAACAGTCCCATGAAAAGTGGGCAAGACTTTTAGAGGCATTTCATAAAGAGGGATGTTGACTATCTCAATCATAATTAGGGAATGCAAACTAAATTCTCAGCAAGATTCCACTACATGCCTTCCAGAATGGTAATAATTAAAATCCTCTGATAATATCAACTGTTGATAAATGGGAACTCTCATACGCTGCTGATGGGACTGTAAATTGATATAAACACTTTGGAAAATAATTTGGCAATATCTACTAAAGTTGGTGATACACTTACCCTTGTTCTAGTAGTTTGACTCCGGAGTAACCAGTAGAACTGCATTGTACAACAGTGTTGATGACATTATGATTCACAGTAGCTGAAACCTTAAAACAACCCCAGATATCTAATACCAGTAGAATGAATGAACAATAGTATGAATAATCAGTGGAATAGTGTACCACAGTAACAATAAATTGTAGGTATGTGCAACAGCATAGATGCCTTTTACAAATATAATATTCAGTGAAAAAAATAGGCAAAAGAATACATCTCTGTGGTTACATTTATATAAATTTCAAAAGCTGACAAAATTAAGCTATGATATGTAGGGTATGGATTTTGGAGTTAAAAAAGGAAAGCCAGGGAAGTGGCTGTCATTTAAGTGATACTCTTGTGGGAAGGGATTTTGATTGAGAAAGGGTGTGCAAAGGCTTCTGGGGTTGATGGCAGTATTCCATTCCTTGACCTGTATAGTGTTTACATGATTGTGTACTTGTTAATGTGTATTAAGATGTAAGTGCATTATTTCTGCCCTTTATAGGTGTTATATTTTGCCCATGGGTATATGTATTATAAAAAGAGTTAAAACACCTACAAAAATGACAAGGAAAGGAATATAGTATGCTGATTATTAGCATAGCAGTTTTCTGGGACTTCTCTAACAGTATTCATTTATGGAGCAACTACTGTGGGCTCTTGTAGCAGTGAGAGGAGCTAAGATACAGACAATTAAAACCAAGTCCATCTCTAAGAGGTTACCGTTAATTTGACAAAACAGGTGTGTGGTAAACATTTAGATATGTATTTTTTTTGTAATTTTAAGTGCCACAATAACAAAAGTGCCATAATGTTTTAAGTGTCATGAATAAAAGGCTTATTGAGATCCCAGAAGACAGAGTGATAATGCTAGGGGACCTTGGGAAGGTAATATGTATTAGGAGGCATTTGAATAGAAATAAGGGGATACCACCTCTTTCTTGAAATGGGTTTCTGTGAATATATACTACACTCTTCCTTCAATCTTGCCTTTGCTAGCTCCTTTTTTTATGGGTTTCAGGTAAAGGGTAGGGGGATCTCTAGTGTATTGTGAAGGGGAGAAGAGAAGAGCTCTATCTTGGGTCCCAGGCTGTGAAAAGGAATCAAGTGGACAGTGGGCTAATGGAGTGTGACGAAGTGGTCTGTTGTTGTTGCCCTTGTGAGGAGTCTGTCCATTTTCATGGCTTCGTATTTAGTCTCTGCCAGTGACAGTCCTGATTTTTACTGCTTACCGTATTTGATTATGTTGCTATCACTTCAATCTTACATGTTCTAGACAGAACTGAGTCTCTACCCTTCTCAGTCAGCTCCTTTTATGAACTCCTCTGTTTACTGGAACCACTTTTTCCATTTATCCGTAGTTGAAACTATAGAGTTGTCTTTGATTCCCTGTGAGGGATTAAGATGTTCTAGGACATTTTTAACAGATTTTGTTCTGAAGTACTGTACTCTGCATTTTGTAGCTATTATTTTCAAAAGAAAAAGATGAAAAGGGATCTTTACTTAGTATAATCCTTAGCTTATGGAAGCTTAGAAAATCCTTGAAAGATGATTGAAAGAGTTCAGAGATAAAGTGCTTGCCCTGAAAGCACTTTTGTTTTTGTAATAGAATTAATATGTATATGAAATAATTGGCATCACTTGGCAATACAGTTTTTACCAAATGAATGGTAGAGCCTCTGTAAATACCGTCTTTATTGTGAGGGCTTCCCTGGGTGTCTGTTTTAAAATGGCGGCACTCCCCCTCAAAATACATACTCATACATACTCACTATATATACTGCTTATTTCCCTTTTCTGCTTTTCCTCATAAGCACTTATCACTATCCAACATATTTTCCTTGTTTGTCTTGTTTATTGCCTGCCTCACCCTCTTCCTTCTGGCTTAAATGTAAGCTCCTTGAAGGCAGGGACTTTTGTCAGTTTTGTTCATTACTGTATCTGCAAAGTCTGATACGTAGTAAACATTCAAATACTCAAATGCGTGAATGAATACTAGGGTCTTAGAAGCCTTTGTGAATTATGTAATAAATGAGCTAGGTTATAAAACTTGGATAACAGAGACTGCTAATTAGCTAAGTAATTGGCTCAATCACCTTCTAGCTCTGAAGTTTTTTTCCTCCCTATTTTAACCTTCAAGCCTTTATTCAGTATTTTGTGGTTATGCTCTGAATGATGTTAGCTCTTAAGAGACTTTTAGACAAAGTTGTTCTTTACTAGTGGGGTCTTAATGTTCAGAATAAATATACTTAGGAATGAAATCAGGTTGCATTTTGGATTCTGCTTTGTTATGAAAGATTAATTGAACTAAGTATTTGAATTAAGTGTGAATGCTGCTCAGTCACATTTTATGTGACTTTAGGCAAAGATTTTGGATCTTTGGCTTAGAACCAGCTACGTCTTCTCTGAGGACTGACTGCTAAAATACAAAATAACAATGTTTGCTTCTCTGTGGCTGTCTTCTTTATGGGAATGGGCAGTTTTGCTTAAAGAATAAAGCCAGGAGCCTCTTAACCTAGATCCTCCATTTAATTTGGTTAAGTACTTTAGTGCGTGTTTTCATTTGTGTAGAATTTCTTGACAGTAGGATTTCATCTCAGTTGGGTTTCATTGCTTATCTGTTGATACATTTTTGCTCCTATGCTCAGTTCGGGCTGTCTTTTGAATATAATTTATCATCAGAAGGCAACGGTAACAGCTCAGTCGCTGGAGCCAGGTTGACTGAGTGATCCTGATTCTGCCTCTTACTCTTGGACTCCCCTGAACCTCAGCTTCTGCAAAATGGGAGTAATAGTATCTCAAGGAGTATTGTGATCATTAAATGAGTTAAAACATATTAAGTGCTTAGAGTAAGTACAAGTAAGATTCAATAAATAGTTGTTGTTTGTTGTAAAATTAAAAGGTGTAGTATAGAATGATTATCTTTGCAGGATAAGAGAAGGCCTTTTCTGACCATACTAAATATAATAGCAACTCCTGTTAATTCTCCATCCCTTACCCTGCTATATTTTCTGTGTGGCACTTATCGTTACTTGATGTTATATGTTTATTAGTTTGTTTCTCCTACTGGACTGGAAGCTCTGTCAGGGCAAGAACTTTGTTTTATTCATAATTATGTTCACTCTAGTGCCTAAAACAGTATCTGATTTATAATAGGTGTTCAACAAATATTTGGTTAATAGATGAATAAATTAAGGTGCATGAGAGCGGCTGGCCCTGTGGCCGAGTGGTTAAGTTTGCGTGCTCCGCTTTGGCAGCCCAGGGTTTCGCTGGTTTGGATCCTGGGTAGTACTGCTCATCAAGCCATGCTGAGGCGGCGTCCCACATAGCACAACCAGTAGGACCTACAACTAGAATATATAACTATGTACTGGGGGAATTTGGGGAGAAAAAACAGAAAAAAAAAAAGAAGATTGGTAACTTGTTAGCTCAGGTGTTAATCTTTAAAAAAAAAAAGTACATGAGAACAACTAAAGATTTTTTAGGCGGCATCTGTTTGATTGTTGTAATGAGTTACTGCTTTTTATGAGGGAGTGTATTTTGTTTTGGCAGTGCCTCAGTGAACTTCTGTTGCCAAAGGCACCTAAAATCTTATCCTTCTTTTTCTTAAGCTATATGTGAAACAGAGCCTGAACAGCCTGTTCGACATTACCCATTATGGGTGAAAGTAGAAGGTGAAGTAGATCCAGAGCCAGTTTATATCCCAACGCCTTCTGTCATTGAGCCCATGAAACCATTGTTGTTGCCTCAGCCGGAAGTTTTATCTACTACTGTGAAGGGCAAATTGCTCACTGGAATTAAACCTGCACGGGCATATACTCCCAAACCCAATCCTGTGGTAAGCCTGGAGTTTAATGTTTTATTGCAAGTTACAAAAATCATTTGTAAAGATGGTGGGTTTCAACCAGATTTTGGTTTGTATTCTGTTTGCTTTCAGGTAATATGCCTGCAAGCCATCTCCCTTTCTGATTTAATCAGTTTAGTTGCTGGCACTTAAAAAATGTCATAAAAGTAGAGGTGAATAGTGGTGATTCTTAAAAGGTAGCCAAATCTCTTTTAAGGAGGAGCATATAAAGGTGGACTTTTTTTTACATGATGTCATGAAAGTCTTTTAAAGAATGTTGAGCAATTAGGATGTAGTACATGTTATTAATAAAAAAGCATTAAGAAGAAGCTTTTGGAAGTAACTCATCTTTTTAAAGCAAATTCTTTATATACAATAATAGTAAAGTTCAAGATTTAAAACAATAGTTGTTATATGATTGTGTGAAGACGGATAGGTAAAAGAGCTGATGCTTCTGTTGTGTTAATAGCTTAAGCATTTCTGATTATTAAATCCACTTCAGTCTTCTCAGTGCATTAAATTGAAGAAAGATCCTTACGTACGATGTTATTCAGTGTGATCTCTGTACCAGTGCTGGTCCAAAGTTGTTTGTTACCAGTCTGAGATGAAACAAGAATGGAAAATGAGTAAATATTTAGAAACTTTTACAGCAAGTTGATAGAGTAATTTATATTTATTAAATTGAATACTAAAAAACTTGGGCTTGTATTTTAACGTCTTTCGTTTTTATAGTAATTTATTTTATTGTCGTTTACAAAAGTATCAGTCTCTGTTGGACTGGTAATTAAGAAATGTATCCTTTGTCACAGATCATTGACAAGCAGCGTTTGGAGTGAGCTGAAATTTCTTAATAGAGAACCAGATCTTTTCTGACTGGCCCAAGTTTCACTACATATGAACTATACTTGTACTATTTAACTTTAAAGTTTGTGTTTAAAAATTTCAAGTGTTGTAATAGAAACAAAGATTAAACATCTTTTTCCTTTTGGAATCTAGAAGACTTTTTTCTCCATTGCATAGAATGTTTTGTTATATGACACTTACAGATTCGGGAAGAGGACAAGGATCCGGTCTATTTGTACTTTGAAAGTATGATGACTTGTGCCCGAGTTCGAGTATATGAACGAAAAAAAGCGGAACAGAAACAACCGTCACCATCTGCATCCCCATCATTTCAGCAGCAAGGCTCATGTCATTCTAGTCCTGAGAACTGTAATGCAAAGGTGAACTGCTTGTTGCGTAATTTCTCGTTTTAACTTCCAATTCCCTGTTACTGATATGAGAATTTGAATTACTATTAGAATAATTCGGAGTAATTCTTGTGGGGTAGAGAAGACTTACTTGACGTGTATATCAGTTTATCTGTTTTCTTTGTGTACTTTTTCTAGAAAACAGTCCCTTAGGATTATTAAAAGTATTATTCTTTCTGCTGCTGGGGTAATTTTTAAAAGTTTAAACATTCGTGGTTTTAATTAAATCACTTATCTTTATTAAGCTTTGTGTCATTTCATGTTGGTGAATTTCCTAAATAACTGAAGCTTGTTCCATTAAACATCAAATATTTGTCCTTCTTTACCAGAATATACTATCAAGTACAGTGTAAATTCCTCTCTTGGTGACTCAGTCACTATCAAGGACATTAGAGAGCAAGACTGCTTATTTTTGCTGAGGGTCGTATAATGTGATGGTAACATAGCTGTGCATGGCAATGTGATGCTTTTGCCATTTTAGTCTTTGTGCTGTCTCAGGCTTCTTTGAGAGATTTAATGCTTGTATTCTAGTCTCTATTGATATTAAATATTTGTTGAATTGAAATATTTCTGTGTTATTTCTTTCTTCAGGAGCTGAATTCTGAACAGCAGCCCTTGAAACCAATCACTTGTGACTTGGAGGATGATTCTGATAAATCACAAGGTCAGAATGAAAACTAGATGTTATCAGTTGATAGTAATTATATAGGTGTGGATTATAAAAATAATGGGGGAAAACCAAAACTACCAATCCAGAATGTGTCTACCTAGCCCTTTTTCTAGTTTCTGCTAAAAATAGAGAAGATAGATCAGTCTTTTTCCATTATTTTGGTCTGTTATCACTCCTGTTCTAAGAGATAAAATTCATTTGTGTTGATATGGTATGTTGTTGCAAGCGACATTTAGGATGAGGGCAGTGATTCTCTTTTTTAAATCTCTTTCCAAACCGCAGCAACATTGGCATCGTTAGCAATTGAACTTTTCCCTCTGATTCTCAATAGTTGCTACTACTGGAGAAATGCAGAGGGAGAAAGGAAGGATTATCATTGATTATCTAGCTGAGGCTACTGCCAGAATTGCTATGACGAGAGGCAGTGTCTAGGGAGATACCTAATACTGCTCTATACCTGCTAGATACCTACCTGCTTCTTAAGACTTCAGACATGTAAGCCGCAGTGCTTCTCAACTTTTTTTGGTGACATGGTACACACAAAAAATGATAATGTTTCTACAGCACACTCGGGTAAGTGGAGAAAGCTGCTGGGGTGGTGGGAACCTGCCTGAGAGCACAACTACCCTGAAGGCTGAGGGGATCTGTATCCTGATATAGCCTCTAACCATGTTACATTGGTTGGGAGACTCTTCTCTAGAAACCAAGGTGGCTAGTGAAATATACATCTAGTTAACTTGTTGCCACGAATATGAATACATGGGTGAGTTGAGTGATCTGCAGACAGTGTTGAAATGGAGCAGTCACATCCAGAGGCATGGAAGTAGTTCAGAAATATTTGCAGTAGAAACTAGAGGTAGAGTGTACCCTTTTTTATAAACCAGAACACTATCTCTTTTGCTGTTCTTTACGATTGATTCCATCCTCATATGTTACAAAGTATCTTACATGTATCTTTGCTTTGCCTATATGAATAGCAGAACATTAAAGTATACTAGATAAACTAAACTTTGGTTATAGGTCGTGATTTGTTTGCAAGATAACACTTATGTAACAGTTATGGGTTTTTAGAGCAGTCTTAAGTGGGATTCTCTTTTTATTAGAGAGCCTGGTCAGCAGGATAGTGAAGAACATTATAGTCTGATTCTCTGGAATCTTTCTTTTTCCTGGAAAGCTCCCAAATTATGAGAGGTAAATTACCACTAAAAGTATGTGGGAAAGGAATACTAGGCAACTGTTGAATTTCTATGACCTTGGCACTTTTCTGAGAAGGAAAATAAAAATCTTTCAAAATGCAACATAGAATCCTGTGATGCGGAAATATTTTTCAATTTCTTAGCAGAAAAGAGCTGGAAGTCTTCCTGCAATGAAGGGGAATCCTCTTCTACCTCCTATGTGCATCAAAGGTCACCTGGTGGTCCCACCAAACTGATAGAAATCATCTCAGACTGCAACTGGGAGGAGGATCGGAACAAGATTTTGAGCATCTTATCCCAGCACATCAATAGCAACATGCCACAATCACTTAAGGTGGGCAGCTTCATCATTGAGTTGGCTTCTCAGCGAAAGAGCCGGGGTGAGAAGAACCCTCCTGTTTATTCTTCTCGTGTGAAAATCTCAATGCCATCATGTCAAGACCAAGATGATATGGCTGAGAAATCTGGATCAGAGACTCCTGATGGTCCATTATCCCCTGGGAAAATGGATGATATCTCTCCTGTGCAGACAGATGCCCTGGATTCAGTGAGGGAGAGATTACATGGAGGCAAAGGTCTGCCCTTTTATGCAGGGCTTTCTCCTGCAGGGAAGCTTGTGGCCTATAAACGTAAACCCAGTTCAAGCACATCTGGGCTTATCCAGGTGAGAATTATCTTTAATCTGGATGTAGCACCTTTTTATACTTAGGTAACATTTTGATTTTTCAGAGCCCCTGTGGGCCTTATATCATTTATCCTTACACTTCCTGGGAACTGGGTAACAAAATCATTATCTCTTTTTGTAATAGGCCTAGGTTAGATGCATACCTAGAGTGAACTTTTGGCACCTTTACAAACAGAAATGTAGAGCCCTGTGTTAGCTTATAATTTTCTTCCTAGTCTTCCCAGAAAGTTGCTCCTCTTAAATTTTATTGCCTGGGCTCTCACGCTACTTTGATAACCAAGCAAGGATAGGTAGGGATTCAGTTTAGTTCTTGCCATTTTTGTTAGCACACAGCTTTCAAAACAAAACAAGGTGAAACTGATTTTAAGATAGGCAGTGTATGTTTGGAAACTTTGGGAAAATTTTTATTTAGTAACGTGTTATTCAAATACGTAAAATTTTAAACAATTTAGATGCAGTTTACTTATATTTTTTTCTTTATTTGAATCATTGGGTTTTTGCCAGTATAATCATTGTTGTAGGACAAATACTTCTTTGCTGTTTAGTACCTCAGGCAGGTTATATTAGTAAAATTATGCTGGCATCTAGAAAATCCTTTGGAAAGAGAAGTTCTGAATCAAAATGTAATCGTAGTCAAAAAGGTTTTTTCCTCTTGCTCAGTGACATGAAATGCACTTTTATCTCAGAGCAGCAAACGTGTTGAAGTGTCTGACGTTACTGCTAAGGTTACTTGACTTTACTAGCTTGATTGCTTCTCTGGGTTAAGGACTGTTCCATTAATAATAGGACTGATCTACTTAATTAAAACTTCTTATTACAGTTTACTCTTGGTGGTGCTATGTAACTGCTTCTGTTGGTAGTTCTTAAACTCTTAATGATGAGAACAGTGTTTTCTTTTTATTTCATTTATTGATTGCTATTTTGAGAGCAAAGACTTATCTGAGATCATTTCTAGTGGTACTAGATCCCCTGAAATTCAGCCATGGGTATTTTGTGTTCTCCTTTCCTGTCTAGGACTCAGAAAGCCACCGTAAAATGTGAACTTGCCTAAGCAGTCAGGCTACTGTAACGTGGGCTTTGGGGAACCTGCCGGGTAGTCTTCAGAGCAAGTCCCAAAGGACCAGATGGGGTATTTGACCTAGACTCCTAGAGCCTGAAAAAAATGTATAGTAAAGTTTACTTTGGGATCACATTTTTGTGTACCAAACTTGAGGTGCAGATATTCCTGATCTGTCTGGGAATAATCATAATTTTAAGTAGCAGAGAGTAATTTTGTTTTGTGTCTTTGAAGAGAGAGTGGCTTGCTGTAGCTATTCTCCTCACCAATTCCTTATTTTATTTGGAGAAGAGGAGTTTCTCCAGTTCACTCCACCTCCTCCCCCTTTTAAATGATGGAAAGGAGGGACAGAAAAGGATGTCTTCTTTAGTCACCAGCAATATAACTTAGAGAACGTGGGTAAGAAACTTGGGAGGTTTTTGGGTTTTTCCTTTTTAAAAAACAGTATCCTTTTGCCCAGGATGGGTAGTCTTATCAACTCAGGCAGTAGAGAAAAATCTTTACTTCATTCGTTGATTCACTTTCTTCTGATAGTATAGTGACTATTTCTAAAATCATGTGTTTCTACTAGCATTTTTCTTGAGCCCAAGTTTTGTCCAAGATATGAAGACGATATCTTCAAAGTTTGAGTTTTTTGAAAACTGAGGTGACTTTGTGGCTTTCTTATAATTTAAAGTAGACTCACCATATGTTTTTGAAATATTAAGGATGCTTGAAAGGACCCTTGTGAGAGGCTTTTAGTATGACTCTCTGGTCTTGTCAGAGAGATTCTGTGGAACGGTTATTCACTTTTTGCTGATGATTGTTAATAGCATAACTAGAATTGCTTATTGACAAGTAAAACAATTGGATGATTCCTTAGACTGGACTGTATCTTTCACATATCTAGGATGCAGATATGATGAGTTTCTAAGATTGTCTGTTTCCAGACTACCAAAATGAAGGAGATGAGATTAGTTTAGAATATCAGGTGACGGCATTTTTTCACCTCCTAATTACTCAGATGATACCAAATGGAAAAAGTCAATTTCTTTTTCCCTTTAAATCTGAAAAATAGACTTTTAAAACCTTGTAAAAATGAAACCCCTGTCAAGGGAGATGAGTTAGCAAGAGAATTTTATCTTTACAGAATTTCTCTTTGCCACTTGTTTCAGGTTAATGGTAAGAGTTACCCGCAGGCTAAGTTGCTATTGGGACAGATGGGGGCATTGCATCCAGCCAATAGGCTAGCTGCTTATATCACAGGCAGGTTGCGACCCTCAGTCCTGGACCTCTCAACCCTCAGTACTGTCATCTCCAAGGTAGCATCCAATGCCAAGGTGGCTGCATCCAGGAAACCACGTACCCTGTTGCCTTCAACATCCAATTCCAAAACGGCATCCTCCTCCGGCACCACAACAAATCGCCCTGGGAAGAATCTGAAGGCATTTGTCCCAGCAAAAAGACCAATTGGTAAGTTGGACTGTATGTATGTTTTGGAAAGGCCTGTGACTTGGTGCTGGGCCAGTGGATACAGGTATGGAGGCTGTACAAATTAGAGAAATAGAGAATTTGGCATTCTTCTGATTCTTGACATCTGTTTTGCCTGAAATTTTTGTATTTTTGGGTAACTTTTCTGATGACCTACAATACTAGATGAATCGAACTCTAGTTTTTACACTTATTTCTCCGACTTTTAGACTGGCTTTATTTATGTAGAAAAGACTCAGGTTTTTAATTTTGCTTTTAAAAAAGGAAAGACATATTCTTAAATACATTCCCTAATTTAGTATTTCTCCTATGAGGACTGGAGTTTTTGGTACCAATCATATATGTATGTTCCTTGAACTTATGAAACCAAAGAGCAGGCAAAATCAAAGTGGTTTAAGTTGGTATAGTTTTGAAGTAAAGTCTCTTGTAAAACATAAGTTTCGGGAGCATTACTTTATTCTATTCATCCCTGTTCTGTGAATGCAAACCTCTTTTGTTTAACATTTCAATGCTAGAGTCTGTAATAAATTTCCTTCTTGAAAGCATTTGTGTTTTAACATTGAGAAGTATATTCAGTTGGTTTATTGACTTCCTCTTTTTGTTGTTTCAAACATTTAGGAATAAGAGAAAGTATCAATTGCTGTGTTCTTATTCTGGTAATTCAAAGAAAAAGCAGTCCTGTCCTCCCCTCTTGTGAAAAATGTCTTTATACATTTTAGAAATACGAAAAACTTAACTATCTCCTAAGAGGACAGCAATAAAGAGATGGAGGTGCTGGGACCAAGATTAAGTGGCGGAAACAAGTTTTAAAATTAGAATTAGGAAAAAATATCTGCTGCTTTCTTTCTGCATCTGTTTTAGATGATGAAGTTGTGTGCTACTGTATTGTCTTTTTAGTGTCCTGGCACTTTGGCTCTATTGCAGAGCCAAAAGAATTTTAGTAGGAACACGCAGTTTCAATCCCTTTCTTGTTAGAATTATAAAGTTGTGGTTTGGGTTGAAGGAAGTGTTTGATTTCTTGAGTGGAAATTGGCACATATAATACAGATAGGTAGTACCTGTAAGAAATTGACCCGGTGGTGCACAATAAATGTTGATAAACACAGTCACTAACAGGATAAAATATGAGAACTAAAGATTTTTGACCTGCAAATTTTTATTTGCAGCGGCTCGACCCTCTCCTGGTGGTGTGTTCACACAGTTTGTGATGAGTAAAGTTGGAGCCCTGCAGCAGAAGATACCTGGAGTTAGCACACCCCAACCCCTAACAGGGCCACAGAAGTTCAGTATCAGACCTTCTCCAGTAATGGTCGTCACACCTGTGGTTTCTTCTGAGCCAGTTCAGGTGTGCAGCCCTGTGACTGCTGCTGTCACTACTACCACCCCTCAAGTGTTTTTAGAGAATGTTACTGCTGTGACACCTATGACTGCTATTTCTGACGTGGGAGCTAAAGAAACTACTTCTGGTGCCACCACTGCAGGGGTTGTTGAGGTCTCTGAAACTAATACCAGCACCCCTGTAACACCTACCCAGTCTGCAGCCACTGTGAACCTTATCAAAACGACTGGGATAACTACCCCTGTGGCTTCAGTTGCTTTTCCTAAGTCTTTGGTAGCATCTCCTCCAACCATAACTCTTCCTGTTGCTTCCACTGCCTCCACCTCCATAGTCGTGGTGACCACAGCTGCATCTTCCTCCATGGTGACTACACCAACTTCATCTCTGGGCTCTGTTCCCATTATACTCTCAGGAATTGATGGGAATCCACCAGTGAGCCAGAGACCAGGTAAGGCCTAGTCGTTACTAGCTGGTTTATTGTTCAGTTGTTTCTGTAACTTGTGGTTGTGATAGGATTATAGATATATCAGGGTAACAGTGTAGGTGTTTCTGCTATAACATGATATATGTATTCCTGAAAACCTTTGCACTCTGCAAAACTGAACACTAAAAATAATAGAGCTTGTGGTTAATATAGGGTTAGGACAAATCATTG
Organism: Equus caballus; assembly: GCF_041296265.1. Taxonomy (NCBI): domain Eukaryota; kingdom Metazoa; phylum Chordata; class Mammalia; order Perissodactyla; family Equidae; genus Equus; species Equus caballus. Next base: position 160,114,936 of record NC_091684.1, on the reverse strand, counting down.
AAAATCTATGCAACTTTGTAACCAGAGCACTAATAAAACCACAACTGGTACCTTGGAGATAAATTGAACAGCCTTGACAGATGGTTTAGTGGGACTGGAGATTTCCTCAGGAGATTGAAAATACCCAAAAACATTAGAATGGAAATGCTGGCTGAAGGTTACTAAAATAATGTAGAAGGGAGTGGAGCTCTGAACCAGTGGAGCAGCCAGTTAAGTGGGCAGAGGAGGAAGTGCAACCTGCTGTGTGCTGAGAGCTAGGGTGCACATCTCTGAGGAGGGAACCCAAATGTAGGTGCTCCCTTTTTTTCCGGGGAGGGGGGTGCTTTTAAATTAAAAAAACAGATCAGAGGGCTTTTACAGTGCAGCCAAGCTGAGGGCTTTTTTTCCTGTCTCCTTGCTGAAGATTAAAGTCTAGGTCCTCTTGCCTAGGAAAAATCATTTGTGAATCAACTCAGCTCCCATGCACTACTGACATTATCCTCCTACTTAATTATTATATATGAACTGATTGAAATAAAAATAAGGAAGCATATTTCTTTGTTTAGGACTCTGATTTTTTATATGTTTATCAAATTTTAATTGAAATTAAAATTTTTCTCTTGTTGGCTTAGGTTAAGTGAATTTAAAATAGGAATATCCTACACTTTGGTAATTTTTATATTCTCATTTGACCAGCTAAGGTAAATGGTTCTCTTGGTGTACTCAGAGAGGGATTGCTGTAGAAAAGAGTGAGAGACTTTGCAGGGTTTAGGGGGAAATAAATAGCCAACAGCAATTCTGTTTTTGTTACTGATATTTATCCTGCTACATATTTGTGCCTTTAGTGGTATGATCCAAATCCCTGTTGATAATTTAGGGAAGAAGTGATTTGGGAATTAGTTTATAAGTTGAAAGGAAAAGTGAATCCCAGTATTAAATTTGTTGTCTTCTGCTTCTCCCCATAAATAAAAACATAGAAAAAATGGTTAGTTTAATGAGTAATTTCGGAAGTGAGATCATTGTTGATGAAGCTGCTTTCATTTCCTATCGAATCTCAAGGTTCATATCTTGTCATATTTTAACTGGTTGTGTTTTCTAAACCATTTGCATTCCAATCTTTCTTTATATTTTTAGTTCTATTGTGAAACAAAAGTAGTCTGGCTTTTTATAGTTCTTTGGTTTTTTGTTTTGTTTGTTTGTTTGTTTGTGAGGAAGATTAGCCCTGAGCTGACATCTGCTGCTAATCATCCTCTTTTTGCTCAGGAAGACTGGCCCTGAGCTAACATCCGTGCCCATCTTCCTCTACTTTCTCTGTGGGACGCCTGCCACAGCATGGTTTGACAGGTGGTGCTGGGTCTGCACCCGGGATCCGAACCGGCAAACCCCGGGCAGCCAAAGTGGAATGTGCAAACTTAACCGCTGTGCCGCCCAGCTGGCCCCTTTGTAGTTCTTTGGAAACAGTAATAATAAATATTAAATTCTAGCCAGCTACTAGATGTTCTTAGCATGTGGCTTGTTCTCTGTTAATGAAGAAAGCTAGAAAATGTTCGCATAATATTAAAGACATCAAAGACTGGTACTTTCTTCTGTATATAATCCAAAGATTAAAATTGAAAAGGGAATTACTTTCTCACAGTGTGATATTCGGTGTTATTCTATATCCGTATATCACCTAAAAGTATCTTCTCTAATACCACTTGAGGAAATACTAATGTTAACAAATTTTCTTGTTTGCTCTTTTGTAAGTGGAGTTGAGTCAGATAACTGCTAATTCTAAGGAATTGTGGGTAATTTTGTTCTGGGTTCATAAAGAGGATCCCAACTCAGGCACTTAGACATCTGTGACATTTTCATTTGACTTCCCTTATTTTTCTCTTTCCCCCTCTTCCCCATTTCAGTAAATACATGTTTAGTGTGTGTATAAAGGCTGCTTTCTTTCTCTGAATTGCAGTAATTTGTTTTTGAATCACTTTCTAAAACTTAATTTGCATAGAAATGTTCAGGAAATTAAGTATGCTTTAATGTATTTCTTAATTGACGTAAGATAGATGAATGGTTTTTGTTTAAACTGCACTCTGTTTTTTTCATGAACAAGTTTGTCTTTGTGTTTTGTTTCATTTTCAAGAGTAGTTAGGAGCTCTACATGTTAGGAGCATGACCTTCTTTTAGAAATTTGGTACGTTTTTGTGGGCAGAGTGCTTACCTGATAGGATATTACACGTTACGCTAAAATCTTTGTTTCATTTGGTTTGTTGATTTTGTGCCAAACTAATGAAAAGTTTTGTTTATTAGTAATTTTAAATAAGTTCACTAATTTGAATGGTAATGTTAGACTAGTTTCATTTATGCTTACTATTATCATTATTCCTACCTCTTTATCCCCCTGGCCAAAAATAGATCTGTGGATTACTCATATTAGTTTTTCCCAGATCTTTAGTATTTCTGAGTACCTCTTCTAGACATTAAATTGCATCTTTAGCTACTATTAATGGTTTGAAATCTCTTTTAATTCACATCTTCTCCATTAAATTTCTGCTTTTTCTGTTTGTTTTAAAACTATCTTTTGCCTCTTCTTAACCAGGCTTTATTTCCCTACTTCTTTGATGTCTCTTTATTTGTTCCATTTTGTGGGGGGGGGGGGGGGGGTATGTACTTTTTCTTTTTCTTTTGAAAAATAATTTCCACAAAGCAAAGACGCTTTGCTTATTTGTCAGTGAATTTTAAAAGCCAAGAAATTTTTAATACCTTGTGGTTTTTAGTCTTTGGCTTTATCTTACTTGAGTATGACCTGTGAAACTAAGTCATAAGTCTAGTTAAGTGTTAACAGCCTGAATTTTAAAGTTGAAGAATAGAATTTTATCATGAATGATCTCTTTAACTTTCATGAGAATCCAAATTTAGAAGCCTGCCCAAGTTTTTCATTAGGCAGAAGCGTTATCTCTTTAAAGGTGCCTCTTGACAACTGATGCTTTCTTTTTTTACCATTCCAAATGTAAGGCCCTGCAATGTCTGGTTAATACTTAGGTTTAAGATAAATTGTTCTCAGCCATAGTACTATTAAGTAGTGTCTAATAGAGGTATAGGATTTCACCAACTTTATAATTCAAATTAGAAATTATTTGTAGCATGGTCAGATCCTATGTCATAATAATTTTTTCCTATATATGTTAAAGGGAAATTCTAATACTATGTTTCCATTTCCTGTTTTTCAGAAAATGCCCCTCAGATTCCAGTGGCTACTTCACAGGTCTCTCCTAACACAGTGAAACGTCCTGGACCTCGATTGTTGTTGATTCCAGTGCAGCAGGGTTCTCCTACTCTTAGACCTGTCCCAAACACACAACTTCAGGGGCATCGGATGGTCTTGCAGCCTGTTAGGAGCCCAAGTGGAATGAACCTATTCAGGCACCCTAATGGTCAGATTGTCCAGCTCCTCCCTTTGCATCAGCTTCGAGGCTCTAATACCCAGCCCAACTTACAGCCTGTCGTGTTTCGGAACCCAGGTATAAAATTGGAGATCTTTCTGATGAGTTTTCTTTTGTTGAATCATTTGGCCATATAGTATGTTAATACACCAGGATTGGTTTTATTAGTCTCGGAGTCATCTTCCAAGAAGAAAAGCATACCTTGGAAGTCTTGATATAGGCAATGGTGATTTAAAATTTTCTTTTTCTTGCCAGGGTCTGTGATGGGAATCCGGTTACCCACTCCTTCCAAACCTTCAGAGACTCCACCATCTTCTGCTTCATCCTCTGCTTTCTCTGTTATGAATCCTGTAATTCAGGCTGTTGGTTCTTCTCCAGCAGTGAATGTTATCACTCAGGCACCATCATTGCTTTCTTCTGGACCTAGTTTTGTGTCTCAGTCTGGTACATTGACCCTTAGGATTTCCCCTCCTGAACCACAAAGCTTTGCAAGTAAAACAGGCTCTGAAACCAAAATAACCTACAGCTCAGGAGGGCAGCCTGTTGGTACAGCCAGTCTTATTCCTCTCCAGTCTGGAAGTTTTGCCTTGTTGCAGCTCCCAGGACAAAAACCTGTTCCCAGCTCCATTCTTCAACATGTTGCTTCTCTTCAGATGAAGAGAGAATCTCAGAATGCAGACCAGAAAGATGAAACAAGCTTTTTAAAAAGAGAGCAGGAGGCTAAGAAGGCCCTACAGTCAGAAGGAGACGCTATAGACTCTGAGACTAATATAATAAAGCAAAACTCAGGAGCTCCTGCCTCTGAAGAAATCCTGAATGATTCCTTGGAAGATGAGGGTGATCATTTAGATGAAGAATCTCTTATAGAAGAAGATCCTGCAACTGTTAAACCTTCTGAGCACTCCTGTATCAGTGGGTCACACATAGGTGAAGACTATAAAGATACTGATGAAGAGTATGGGATTACGAATCATAACAGTTCTAAAGAAAAACTGACTGTTCTAGAAGTTAAGACCATTTCTGAAAAAGCTAGTGATATGACAGTCCAAAGTGTAAGTAATGTACAGTTTAAAAAACCTGGTGGTGTGAAAATGGAACTGCAGAAAGGATTGGTTGATCCAGAGGAAAAATCAAATGAATTTCCAGTCATCTCTAAGGAAGAAAGTAAACTTGAATTATCAGGGAGCACCGTTGTAGAGCAGCAATCTAATCTACAGCCAGAGGCCAAGGAGAAGGGATGTGGAGACTCTCTGGAGAAGGACAGTATTAGGGAGAGATGGAGAAAACACTTGAAGGGCCCTTTGACCGAGAAGTGTGTCGGAACTTCACAAGAATGCAAGGAGGAGGCAGATGAGCAGCTAATTAAAGAAACAAAGACTTGTTCAGAAAATTCAGATGTGTTTCAACAAGAACAAGGCATCTCTGATTTACTTGGAAAAAATGGAACTACTGAGAATACCAGAATTTTAAAAACTGAATGTGATTCTTGGAGTAGGATTTCTAGTCCTGCAGCCTTCTCCGTTGTTCCCAAGAGAGCTCCAAAAGGGAGCAGAGGGGAAGGACATTTTCAAGGTCACTTAATGCTGTCAGGAGAACACATACAACCAAAGCAAGAGAAGAAGGGTGGGAGAAGCAGTGCTGACTTCGCTGTTTTGGATCTGGAAGAGGAGGATGAGGAAGATGAGAATGACAAAACCGATGATTCTATTGATGAGATTGTGGATGTTGTTTCTGACTACCAGAGTGAGGAGGTTGATGATGTAGAAAAAGTGGTGAGCCCATTTTTGTTGTGACTGAACCCTCAAGGATTTAAATGATTTATTAGAGACAGTAGCTTTTCCAGAAGATCACTAATACCTGATGCATTCAATTGGATGCCTAGGTTTAGATCATGATTAAATGACTTTGTAGTTTTTAGGCAGTGTCAGTCATGTAACATTTATTGAGCTTATATTGTTCTTTGAGACTTAGCTGATATTAAGGAAGGCGGGCTGAAGCCTCTAGGGGGATAGATGCTTGAGAGTCCCTATCAAGTTAGATTTAAAAAAAGAAATCCTGAGACCACTGCTCCCAATTGATCTCACTTAGTTTCTTTGACATTGTCTATACGAAGTGGTAGATATATAAGAACAGAGACTGAATGACCTTAGAACTGAAAGAGAACTTGCCTACCTGCATTTAGAGAAAGATTTTTATTTTTGGAGAAAAATGGAAAATACTATTTAATATTTTAATATAACCCTTCCTTTAAGTTGCTTCTTAATTATCTGCTAAAATTAAGTAGTTTCTAGAATTTGTATTCTGAACTTTGATCATCTTTTGTAAAATTTATTATAATTTTATTTATTTTATAATTTATTTATTTTTATAATAAATATAATTTTTATAATTTATTTATTTTGTTTTTCTGAAGCCAATTTTGTAGACTTCCTATTTAGGGTTTTGTTTACTGAACTGAGTAACTGAGAGTCAGGTATGATACAACGCAGGAGTTGGACAAACTTTTTCTGTAAATGGCCAGATTGTAAATATTTTACACTTTGCAGGCTAGATGGCGTGCTATTGCAACTACTCAATTGCTGTTGTAGTGTGAAGGCATCAGTAAACAGCAATAAGTGAATGAGTGTGACTGTGTTCCAGTAAAATTTTATTTACAGAAACAGGTGGCAGGCTGTGATTTGCTGACCCCTGACATGGGATCTGATGTAAAACCTAAGATTATAGCCAGCTGTTTGTGAGGTGTCCTGAAATCTAAACTGTGTCCTTCTCTTCGGGAGCAGATAATATGGCTCTCTGCACAGATTGTCATGCAATTGGTTGTTTAGAATCTTACTTGAGATTCATTCAGCCTCTGTGTTACCTGCTCCTTCTCTGTTAATCCCCATCTGCCTTATGAGGATAAAATACAACAAAAAGATTAGTATTTTAAAACTCTACAATGTTTAAATATTTTAATGTTCCTGTGTTGGTTATTTCTGTACCTCAGTTGTCTCATTTGTAAAATGAGGATCTAGCCTTACAATTGGATGATTCGATATGTATTTGCCTTATAGTCTATCTATAGCATAATCCTTTTGGAGGATAGATGTCTCTAGGTAGCTGAAGAATCTGAATTCATTGAGCTTAGGATTTAGATTGCAGATCATCTTGTGCCTTTTGTAGAGTCTCCCCTTGTAAGTCAGCCAGAGTAAGCATCAGACCAAAAACAGTCCAACTTGAAAACCAGTGAAAACTATTGCTGTCAGTAGAACTGACTTAATAGAACCTTTAGAGTGTCTTCATCATACAGGGTGGCATTGCTTGAATTTCCTAATAGGAAATCTGACATACAGGGTATACTGACTTTTTTTAAAGTAAGGCTGTTATATTCAGTGATCTCTTAAATCTAAATTCTACATTGTCTTTATATACATATCCAACACCTATGATACCTTTATGCTTGTGGATTAGCATTATGTTGGAATAATATAAGGAAAGTTGTGAGTAGCATCTTTTAATTTAAATCTTCCACTGTGCAATTTGTTGGATATTATTTACAAAGCCTGCAGTTAAAGCCATGCAGTAGGCAGACGTTCTTCAGTTTAAATATTGTAGAGCATCTATCTGTATTACTATTCATACTCTTGAGATTCTGTTGATTTAGCTTCCTAGAGTTAATTTTGATACACATTGTTTAAATTTAATATACATTGTTTAAATTGTGCTTAAATTGGGGAACATAAAGGATGGCTTGCATTTAGTGTCTGTCAGCTTTATGGAGCCTATAATTTGGGGGTAAGTAATTTTTCCAACAAGTTTAAACACAGGATTAATAAGGTGATTGGGATGCCTCATTTTGAGTTGTGCGCCTCTAGTATACTACAATTATAGATAATATATTCCCTGTTTAGTTTCTGGCGTACTAAACACTACTTTTAAAGGTGGACTTAAAAATATCTTCATATCCCATAATCCAAATATTCTACTGTTACATAAAATACACAATGAGTTTCTACGACAGGTGCTCAATAAATGCTTACTGATTGACTCCTCTTTTGGTATAATCAAGTACAGCAAGCCTGGACTTCTTTCAATACCCCAAATTCTTCAAAAGTTCTCATTCTATGGGATTGAGAGTCTTAGAATATAGCCCAGACAGCCTTCTATTTCCATATCTGCCTCGAATATTTTTTGTGGGTGTCTGATAGGGGATTAGCCATGAAGCACTCTAAAAATAGAACCTGCATTTTTCTCCTTTTCACCTTCCCACTCACCAAATTTTATTTTACTGCTATTTAATCTTAAGATTTATGCAGCTTTAATACATCCATACCTGAATTTTGTCCACTAGAAATAACACTAAATCAGCAATACAGCCCTTTGAGGACTCTATTCAGTCTAATGATGTCTGTTTAATAGATATCTGTAATTTATAATGTAGTTCTTGGTGGTTAGCTCTAATCATATGTTGTCTTTATGACTTAATTTGTTAATTATAAGGAGGAATTTAGGATTACCAATACTCATGGTATAAGATCAATGTTTGGCACTGGTTGGTTTTATAAGGGGAGCATTCGGTTGAAAAGTCTAGGTGTGCTTGCTTCTCAAAACTTTATTTACTCTTGGAATGCTGTATTTCAGAATAACTGTGTAGAATACATTGAAGATGATGAGGAGCAGGTGGACATTGAGACTGTGGAAGAGCTCTCCGAGGAAATTAATGTTGCCCACATAAAGACCACAGCTGCCCACACACAGACTTTCAAACAGCCGTAAGTCTTATTTCTCTTTTGATTGTTGTTGTTGTTTTATGACTATAAACAAACTAAATGTTCTGTTTTGGAGTTCTGCGTAATCGACCTGGTTCCTTTATTCTCTAGTTTTTTTCTCATCAGTAGATAAGAAGAGAAGCTGGAATTTAGAGGTAATTAACTTGGCTTGGTTATTTCTAGAAGACAGTTTATAAATGTAAATAACATATGCTTTTGGAGCCTGACATATTGGTTAAAATACTAGTTTTGCTAGTTTGTAGCTATATAACCTTGGGCAAGTCTTTAATCTCTGAATCCTAGATTCTTTACCTATGAAATGAGAAAAAAGGCCCCAGTTGAAGTGTTCAGTGAGATAGTGTGTGCACCTAGCATAACTGACATAAGTGGATGACTCAACAAAGCTTAGTTCCTTTATCTTTTAAGAATAAGGCATTAGGGGCCGGCCCGGTGGTACAGCGGTTAAGTTCACACGTTCCGCTTCTTGGCGGCCCGGGGTTCGCTGGTTTGGATCCCCAGTGCGGACATGGCACCGCTTGGCAAAAGCCATGCTGTGGTAGGCGTCCCACATATAAAGTGGAGGAAGATCAGCCTGGCTGTTAGCTCAGGGCCGGTCTTCCTTGGCAAAAAGAGGAGGATTGGCAGTTGTTAGCTCTGGGCTAATCTTCCTCAAAAAAAAAAAAAAAAAAAGAATAAGGCATTAAATTCTAAATTTGGTTACTTTACTAGTTGAACAGGTAAGATGCAGTTAGGAAAATTTTCCTACCTCTTAAGTAGATGATGAGATGAAAATATATAGGGCATGGTGACTCGCTCAGGAAAACTTATTCCATTTTCTGTTTTAGTAAGGCTTGTATTGATTAAAGATTAAGGTGTGAGAGACAGAAGGGAAAGAAGGTATGGGTTCTTATTTTGTACTAGATATTCTGCTTTTCCTGTTATCTCATTAACCACCATGTAAAGTAGCAATGAGTTGAGAAAGAGTAATTCTTCATCCCTAGTGATGCTGAGAAGGTCTGAGGAGCAAGAACTAGGCCTAGTAGTTTTCTTCACTTCAGAGCTGTTTGGAGGCTACTTCAGTTGCCTACTGGTTAAGGTTGAAAGAATTTAAATATCTTAAAAGCTTAATTAGACTTAAGTTCCATGATATTGAAGGATACAAATTCTGTATACTGAAATCAAGTTCCTAAACAATAGGAACAAACAAAAAATGTAATATAAAAAATGCCATTTACAATAATAATAGAAAAAAGCTGTTTGGGACTATTAACAAAAACTGTGCAAGGCTTTTATAAAATGTTATTGAAACACATTGAAGAAGAATTCGATAAATGGAGAGATACCATGTTAATGGACTGGAATAATAAAGGGCCAAGAATAACTGACACACACAGCACAAACTGTAAAAGAACAGATTGTTAAAAATTTTTTAATTTCTATCTATGAGAACACCATGAAAACAGTGAAGGGGCAAATTCAGACTGTAAGGAAAATATTTGCAATACATGTTTGACAAAGGAGTAGTATCGAGGATATAAAATAACTGTTACAAGTCAATAAGAAAAAGGTGATCCAGTAGAAAAGTAAGTAGTGGATATCACAGGCAATTCACAGAAGAGGAAACCTGGATGGCCAGTGAACACCTGCACATTTGTTCAGCCTCACACATAGTTAGGGAAATACACCTTAAAACAACAATGACTTCACCAATTCACACCCATAAGACTGACGGAAATTGAGATTTCTGTTAGTAGTTATCCAGTTGTGGAGCAGTAGGAACATACTACAAGTGGGAGTATAAATTGCTATAACCACTTTGGAGAGCAGTGTGATGTTACTAAAGTTGAAGATGTGCCTCTCTTTCTTCCACCCGGCATCCCGCACCCTAGAAACAATTTCACATGTGTACAAGGGGTCATGTCTGGGACTATCCACTGCAACATTGTTTGCCATTATGAAAATTTGGAAACAACCTAAATTCTAACATTCTGAAAAAGTAAGTTTTGGAAAATTCACACTTTGGAATACTGTATAGCAGTTAAAATGATTGAACTCGAACTATATTTATCAACATATGTCAGATGTAACTTGAGTGAAACAAATCAGTTGAAGAAAGATACACTATAATATATAATGTTTAAAATGCTACATGGTATTTTCTGTTTAGGGATACATCATACATTCTAGTAAAATAGTGATGATGTGCCTGGTAAACGCACTTATGAGAAGGAAGGAAGAAAAGACATGTCGTTGAGTAGGCTGCACATAGGATCTCTTACATTTTTGAGATGTTTTATTTATCAAGCTGAGTGGGTAGTTACATGGATATTCATCATATTTTTGTTTATACAGTTTTGTATGTCTGACCTATTTCATGATTGAAAAAGTAATTTGTAGTTTAGGGACTATTTGGACGCTTTTCTTAGAGAAAAAAGTATACTGTTGAATAAATCGTCTTATCACATATTGGACTTTGGAGAAAAGAAGCTAGTTACACTTTAGACAATTTGGGATGGTTTGCTTTAATATAGCTGTGAAATAGGTCTTAGATTATTGAATTTCAGTAAGATATTGGAAAATGCTGTCTTTATCTAGGTGCCGAACCCATATCTCTGCAGATGAAAAAGCGGCTGAAAAGAGTCGAAAGGTATTTACAATATATTTAATGATAATTACTCACTTAAAATTGATAAATTTGTCTTCAGGTTAAAACATTAGCAATATTAGCTATGACTTTTTTCAGGGCTATTTTTCCCAGTGAGTTAATAATCAGCTTTTTTTCCTTATTATACTGTTAATACTTTTTTTTCCTCTTAATTCTGTACAATCCCGAGAAGATAGAATAATTTAGAGGAATTAAAATGGGTATGGAGTGTATGAAAATTGATGTGCTTATTTGAAAACTAATCCTATAATGTAATGATGTGATGTAAACAAGCTGGCATTCTTCTTTGTCTAGGCTCATGATTGTCGGTGACCTAGAAAATGAATTACTTTCTGAAATGATGGCTAGTAATTCAAGGAGCCATGAAATTATAAACCTTCTTTGATTTTCTTAATGTATTCCATGCATGATAATCACGGTACCATAATTAAGCAAGGTTTTCTCTTTATCCTTACTAACTTAAGAATGGAAGAGAGTCTAGTTGTTTAAACCATTTTCAACTTGTTATTCTGTCTTCTTAATTTAAGAGATAAAGACAATGATGGAGATTGGGTTGAGGTGGAAGGTGGTATTCAGGTCCTTTCAAAAACCACTGGGCAATTAGTTTGGGTTTGGTCTGGTTATGGGGATCATATGATACATATTTGCGTGTATCACTATATTTAATTTTTTTCATCATAAAACATTTTTCAGACATAGGAATTTTCAGAATAGCTTATTTATACAATCCATTGTTTTGTACCTTCATTAGGACGTGCAAATTATTTGTAGTGTCTTGCTATATTTAAACTTTGTGTTAATTTTCTATCTTCTTGTATCTTTTCTTCTCCTATGCTATACTAATGCACAATGAATTAAACTTTAGAAAGACCCTGAGTTTATATTAGAGTTTTCAGGTATTGTCAGGGTTATAATAAAGGCAAACAGTGGCAGAAAAAAAGAAAGACAATTAGAGATATCAGAAGGGGGAAAACACAAAACCAAAAAACTGCGGAGGACAGGAAATACAATTATTGCTCACTTTATGAATGGTATTCATGTTGTCATAATAGGGTAGTCACTGTTGATGATTTTTTAAAACTTTTATAACCTATGAATAAAATATGGAAGACTTAATTTAAGTCTTGAAAAAAATGTGTAAGTACAAATGACAAATTGTGAGGTGAAAGAGGGAAGAAGAAATAAAGGGAAGGATATAAGTGGGCATCCTCATTTTACAAAGAGATACTGTCTGTTGTTGATGAAATGAGAAATTGAGATAGAATTATATTCAAGTTGCAAAGGGATCAATAGAAGAACTAAAATTAATGATCTCTATTAGGAAGATGGGATGGTGAGATGTAAGAGAGTAGTATGAGTTAAATCATCATCTGCGTAGCAGGGCATAAATAGATAGCATTGAAAATTGAAAAGTAGCTTATATTGCTGTTTTTTATTTAGGATATATATTTAAGAGCCAGAAACAGCCACTAAAAGAATCAAAAAGTGGTTGTTTCTAAGGATCCAGGTACAGGTGCAGGGCTTTTCATTGTAAGTTCTTTAAATGTTTATATTTAAAACTCTATATGCCTCTATTACTTCTTTGTAGTAAATAACTTTAAAAATTGAAATAGAATAAATAAGAGAGAAAGGAAGCCTAAGGCGTCCTGAAAGTCAAGGAAGACTTTCCTGAAAAATGCAAAGTTTGAGTTTTAAACGTTAAGTTATGGAGGATAGGGTGGGAGGGATAGGTGCAGGCAATAACCAGTGTAATGGCAAGGAGGTGTGAGGTTGCGGTGTGTTTTGGAAACTTCTAGCACTCTGGAATGGTTGGAGAAAACAGTCATTTAGGAAGAGTGGCAGTTGATCCTTTACCAATTTGTAAAGGGTCTTATAGTATTTAAGAAAAAAATTTTAAACGTTTTACACCAATCAAAATTTTGTCAGTTTTTTTCATATAATTTGTGTCATGAAAACAAGTTTTAATAATAATAAATTACATGGATAAGCCTTTATAGATCCCTTCCCCTCAGATTCTTCTCATTTGAGAACCACTGAAATTGGAGCAGGGAAGTGCTATCACAATAGCATGTATTAGGATTTACACTGTGGAAGTTAGATTTGGAGGAGGATGGACTGGTAGTAAGATTACCAATTAAGAGTCTCTTATAGTAGTCTGGACAGAAGATAGTAGGTGTCTGATATAGTACCATTTGGGATGGAAGGAAGAGGGCAGGTACATGTGAAAAATATTTAGGTGGCAATCTTTTATTTGGACAGGCTCCACCTATTCCTCTAAAACTGAAGCCTGATTACTGGAGTGAAAAGCTACAGAAAGAAGCAGAAGCTTTTGCTTATTATCGCCGAACACACACTGCCAATGAGCGGCGCCGGCGTGGTGAAATGAGGGATCTCTTTGAGAAATTGAAGATCACATTGGGATTACTTCATTCTTCCAAGGTTTCCAAAAGTCTCATTCTCACTAGGGTAAGTGTTCTGTGTAAATGACAAATAAGAACTTGAGTAAGAGAATCTTCTAGAGGTACTATGAGAAAGAGAATCCGTTACCAAATGAGGGAGATTGAAATAGAGCTTGTATTTAACATTTGAATGTGGACCTAGTGAGTGCTCAATAAATCCCGTAGGGGGAAAATCCCGTTGAGTCAGAGTAGCTTTTCACTGGAAGTCAAATTCTTCACTGGCTGAGCTATCCTTCCTTCAAATAAAGTCAGAAACTCTGGTGAGCTCTGTTTAGCATAATCTCTTTACATTGGTATTCTCCATAGCACTTAGAAGAGTTTATCACAGTGAAAAGTGCAACATAAGTGATATTTTAACACACTTCTCAACAGTTGACAGTCATTTTAAAAGAAAACCTGAAATTTTCAAGCCAGCAGAAGTTTTAACTTTGCATGTAGAATATCTAAGATAATTTCATTTAAATTGCTTTTAAGTAGAAATTGGAGGAGTCCAAGGCAAGCATTCCTGTCCCTCCAGGGTAAAGTTATTTCAACCAGATTTTACGTAGACTAGGAGATGATTTTAAAGTTGGTTATTAAAATCTGAGCAGAGTAAAATGTTTTGTATCTCCTTGCAGTGTTGGGAACACCTGTTAATTACTCAGTGATGCATTTTGGAAATAATCATGTTCCTTAAGAGTATAAACCAGAAAACCTCCTACAGTTTAACAAAAAATAATTTCCCTAACTTCAAGAATTGTTTTAAATGGCATTATAAAGTTCTCTAAAATATCAGATAAAAATTTTTTCATTGAAGAAACTGTGTAGGCCTCACTCATTTTTAGGAAAGAGCGAATCGATTGACATGATGTTACTATTTCTATTCTAGGCGTTCAGTGAAATTCAGGGACTAACAGATCAGGCAGACAAGTTGATAGGACAGAAAAATCTGCTGACTCGAAAACGGAATATTTTGATACGGAAAGTATCATCTCTTTCAGGTAAGATATGTGAATGATCTCTGGTAAAGAGTATAACAACAGCTTTAGTGAGGAGAAATCCTCAGTAGACCTTTCAGATACTACTTAGTTTAAGGCTTGGTTCCCAGAGTTCACACCAGTTATCCTTTGACAGGGTGGGACATTTCTTCTGGATGATAATCACTCTTGGCTTCCATAGTTTTGGGGAATATAGTTAAGTCAACTGAATTTCAGTTGACTCTATTTCTCATTATTATTTGGGGTCATATAAAGAGTGACTATTTATTCCCTATCAACCTATAGGTAAGACAGAAGAAGTGGTCCTGAAGAAGCTAGAGTATATTTATGCAAAACAACAAGCACTAGAGGCACAAAAAAGAAAAAAGAAGATGGGATCAGATGAGTTTGATGTGTCTCCCAGGACTAGCAAACAGCAGGAAGGATCTTCTGCATCTTCTGTAGATCTTGGACAGATGTTTCTAAATAACAGGAAGGGGAAACCTTTGATTCTTTCCAGAAAAAGAGACCAGACCACAGGTAGGAGGGACGTTTTGCTTTCCTTAATGTAGATGAACATGTTTGTAGTGGACTGAACGTCTTCTCTTGGCCATAATTTTAGTTTCAATTAAATGAATTAAAGATAGGTTTTATAAAATGTAGAACGTTAATTACATTAGATTTCAGTTTCTAGCTTTACACACACAAGCAAATCCTAAGAAGTTACCAGTCATGGTAACATACAAGACCTACTTCGATAGCAGTCTACAGTGATGCATTTTTCTTCCAGTGTTTCAGTGAGTATTTTTTTAAGCTGCCCTCTTTTCAGACTTTATACTTGAACTCTTGATTTCCCTGCAGATCTGCTCATGAGTTAAGGAAGTTTGGATCTAGCTGAGACAAAGAAATTGGAAATTTTAAAAAATTTTAATTTCGTTTAATCAGGCTCTATTTTCCATCCGATTGCCTATCAGTGAGTTGCTATTAAGGAACAAAGTAAATTGGTTTTAAGTTCTTGCTCTCTCCTATTTTGATTTTGGAAATGAGGCTATATTGATTTTACATTCCTTGTTTATATCCTTAGAGAATGGTATATCCTTTTTTACTCTGGGTAGCCCAGTGTATGAATCAGGAAGTCTGATTTATTATATCAGTTAAGAAAGTAGTGATGGATACTAAAATATGAGTTCGTTTTTACATTGCAGAATCAAATCATGTTATTGCTAAGAAAGGATTTTGATGATCATTTATTCCAGTCACCTCATTTCACAGATGGAAAAACTGAAGTCTAGAAGCTTGAAGTAGTTCAGTAGAAGTGTGTAGAAAAGGTGTTATAGAGCTGTAAAGGATAGAATTGTGTGTGCCTTCATCCTGATTCACCATCAAGACTATCAGAAGCATTCCACTGAAAAAGTGGTTCCATAGCTCTGTTCCTCAGCAGAAAGCAACTCTGTTCCTTAGGAGAATCAGTGGACACGTAACCATTACTCAGTAAAAAGTGGTCCAAAAAGTAAATTCCAAGTTGAGATTCCCTAACTAAATTTGAAATTTACTTCTTGCCTTTTAAATCAGGGTGTGGTTTTAGGGATGTTTCCTAGACTCTTAGGCTACTCTAGCTTTAGTGTATCTTTTATACTTAACTCATTTTTGATCTTCCTTACAGAAAATACCTCACCCTCTAACACTCCACACACCTCTGCCAACATTGTGATGACTCCACAAGGACAGTTGCTCACCTTAAAAGGTCCCCTATTCTCAGGACCAGTGGTAACTGTTTCTCCTGCTCTCTTAGAAGCAGATCTGAAGCCTCAGGTTGCCAGCAGTGCTATGGCTCAATCAGGTATGTCTTCAGTGTTGTCTTCCATGGATACTAAAAAAGAGTTATCCCTGGTATCTGACAGTGACAGAGAAAGCCTTTGAATGTGTTTATTAATGTTAAAGAGCTATTGTATTTGCATTTGCCTTAGTAAGAGAATACCCTCTTTTTAGAACGTATTCGGCTCAGTCTGTGGTATTTACTGGTCTTTTTGCCTGGGTTTGGGAACTATTTTGTGAGCTCTAGTTATTTCTAAGTAGGAAAAGAATTAAAAAGGTGAAAGTCAAAGGAAGACAAGGAGTCATTGTTTCAGTTTTTAGTGTTGATAACTGTTTGTCATTTTTGTGCTGTACTCAGAGATGGTGTACTCCTACATTGCCAGCCTGATTCAGTTTGAGCACCACTCCCTTTGGAGGCTAAGTAGAGTTGAAAAGGAAGTCTTACTTTGATGACTTAGGTTCTAGGCACCTAAATTTATATTAAGGTAAAAGGGTAACCTTACCAATACAAATACTGCTAAAGCCAATCTGGAGGAGTCAGCCTTTCTCTTACAGCGCTGCCTCTAGGGCTTCATTTTTCCCTTAGAGTAGCAGATAACTGGGTGAACAGAATCAAGTTGCATGTCTGCCTCAAGATAAAGAATTAACTTGGGCAACATTTCTATAAAATAATGAAAGGAAACTTTTATTAATGATGAAATATCAAAGAGTCTTTTGGTTAGATTTTGCCTGTTTTCTTATTAGGCTACGTCCATAATTTGAAGAACTAGTATTTCCTTTCATCTTCTTGATAAAAGTAGACAGGTGAATTTTGACTACAACTCCCTAAGGTGGTTATTGAGTATGAATAATGAGAGACAGTCTTACCATTGTAGATCTAAATGCTTTTTTTTCCTCCTAGAAAATGACGACTTATTTATGATGCCGAGAATTGTTAATGTGACTTCACTGGCCACAGAAGGAGGTTTGGTAGAAATGGGTGGCAGCAAATATCCTCATGAACTTCCTGATGGTAAGCCACCTGACCACCTGCAAAACACTGTCAGGAATGAAGATAACTCCTTTGAAGATTCAGGGAGAATCTCTTCCAGAGGCAACCATAGAGATGGCAGAATGGCATTGGGTCCAACACAGGTTTTTCTGGCAAATAAAGACTCTGGTTTTCCACAAATAGTTGATGTTTCCAGTATGCAAGAAGCACAGGAGTTTTTACCCAAAAAGATTTCTGGTGATATGAGAGGAATTCAGTATAAATGGAAAGAGAGTGAATCAAGACGAGAGAGACTGAAGCCAAAGGAGTCTCCATTTCATAAATTAAAGATGAAAGATCTCAAAGACTCAAGCATAGAGATGGAACTGAGAAAAGTAGCATCAGCTATAGAGGAAGCAGCACTAGATCCCAACGAACTGCTAACTAACATGGAAGATGAGGATGATACTGATGAGACACTGACTTCTTTGCTCAATGAGATTGCCTTTCTTAATCAGCAACTAAATGATGATTCTGTTAGCCTGGCTGAACTGCCCAGTTCTATGGATGCAGAGTTTCCAGGGGATGCTCGGCGGGCTTTTATCAGTAAGCTGCCTCCTGGGAACAGAACAACTTTCCAGGTTGGCCACTTGGGAACTGATTTAAAAGAGTTGCCTGATGTACAAGGGGAGAGTGACTCTGTCAGTCCCCTCCTCTTGCACTTGGAAGACGATGACTTTTCTGAGAGTGAAAAACAACTTGCAGAACCAGCCTCTGAGCCAGATGTCCTTAAGATTGTTATTGACTCTGAGATAAAGGATCCCCTCCTTTCCCACAGGAAAGCCAATGATGGAGGGAAAAATACTTCTGGCGTCCCTGCAGAGCCTGAAAGTGTGTCCTCACCCCCCGTCCTACACATGAAGGCTGGCCTAGAGAATAGCAGCACAGATACTTTGTGGAGGCCTATGCCAAAGTTGGCACCTCTAGGTTTAAAAGTAGCTAATCCTTCCAGTGATGCAGATGGTCAGAGTCTCAAGGTGATGCCTTGTTTGGCACCTGTAGCTGCCAAAGTTGGGTCAGTTGGACACAAAATAAACTTAACAGGGAATGACCAGGAATGCCGGGAGAGCAAGGTGATGCCTACATTGGCACCTATTGTGGCCAAATTGGGCAACTCTGGGGCCTCACCAAGTTCTGCAGGGAAATGAACTTATTTGTCCTCAGGCAGAAGCCAGGCTGTGAGAGGAACCCTCCTTTCTCTGCAGGCATCTGTTTATTTGTGTCATGGAACAGTGATCCTTGACTTTGATGTGGTAGATAACGGTAGAGAAAGGGGGTAGGGTGCCGACCTCGGTATAAGAAATTACTACTATGAAATTCTGATCATGTTAAAATGTGTTACCTCACTTGTGGTGCTGGGTCTCCTCATCCTCTCTAAGAAGATGTGATCCATTACTGAACACGAGGTGCCCCTCTTACCCAAGGAATTCGTGACAAGACTCTAGGTCCATAGTGGTTCCTAGTTCTTCCCTCCCAGAGAAAAAGCTGCTTGAGACTTCGGAGTTGCTATGGACTGAATTGTAGTTGATAGCTGTTGTTTAAGTCGGAAATCCAAGGAATGTGATGCACTTGTGCAAAGGGATTCAGAAGAGAGAGTTTTTAGTTGGTGTTTCAAGAGGAGGGGGAGAGAGGATAGGTACCATGGAATACCAAAGTGAAGGACTTTGTGTCATTCAGTGAAATTTTCTCTTCTTTCATATCCCAAGTAGTTTTCATTCCTTCATCTTTTCAATCAGAATTATAAATCCAAGCCTTCTGGTAAAGTAGGAATGCTTTTAACTTTTATTAGTAAGATAATTATTTTGAGATGTTTAAAAAAATACTAGTTCTCCCTTATTGTCTTTGGGTATTGAAAAGACCATTTCACAGTACCAGGGATTTTTCTACCTGGAATGTGTATTTTGGAGATAGGCATAGAGGGAGCCCTCCCCCTTTCACAAATCACGTCATTCAGGAGACAGCTAAAATGAAAAGCATTCCCTCCCCAGACCAGAGACAGTGGCCAAAATAAGAAATTGTGGGGCTGGATATTTCCCAAATCAAACCAGCCTTCTGGTGCTTGAAGGTTTCATTCACTATTACCTGCACAGGATGTAAGGAAAAGTAAAGTCACAGTAGGCACTCTTTACCAGGGAAATAAGGCAGTATTTGAATCACAAGATATATTTTTTATTATCTGCTACCATGGATTCAATGATCTGTAGAGCTTTTTCACTCATTAGCTGTCAGGGTATGAAGGACTGATAGCCTGTAAAGATAAAGATATTTATATTTTTGTATAGTTGTTTTCATAGATTTCTCAAAGGCTGAAGATTTCAACCTAGAAGATGAGATTTGTATTGAGTATAGAAATGATGTTTCCTATCTAGTTTGTAAATAATCATGGTGCACTTGAGGGGTCTCTTGGAAACTCCTGGGGGTAAGAATCACTATTCTGAAAATGTATAGATTGGGGTTTAGCTGCTGCATTTTGCCTTTCTTAAATAATTATATTTTGGAATGTAACCCCTGTTCTGTCTTCATTGACAGGATTTGCTTGTGTTGTGAAACACTAACACAAGAGCTTCCAGTACCTGGGCTGTGCCTAGGTGATGCTATTTCTTCTACATCCCCTGCCTTCTTTATCCCAAATCCCACTCAGCATATCTTCAGACCCAGTTTGTGAGACCAACTTGGAATAATTTTAGTCGGTAAATTATTACTTCCGTGGTTGGTTCCCTTTCTAGTAACTCTGATAATCAACAGATTGAAAAATTTCCTCTGCAAATGGCAGTGGGAGCAAATCCTTTGTTGGTTTTGCGCTACATGCCTTTCTAGACCTGCTCATCAGCATTCATCCTTCACTCCTCTAAAGGTTACTGAAGAAGCTTGAAGTAGGTAATGAGCGCCCCATAGCTTCTCATTATCCCTCTCACTCCTCTTTACCCAGCAGATTTCATTCAATGCCTTAGCCAAGGAGTCCAGCACCTGTCTCCCCTGCTAATAATTGTCCTTGGAGATGCTAATACTTTAATCCAGGTATAGCAGTTTCCCATTATTTCCTTGCTTGCCTCATCCTCACATTTCCTCCTGACTTCCCAAGGCTCTTGTTATGGCTTTTGAGGGTCAGCCAAGGAGCAGGCAAGTGAGTGAATAATCCTCAGGAAAAGGACCACCATTCTGCTTCTGAACACTGTTCTCTTTTTTAGAAGGAAAATAGACAAACAGTAATAGTCAGTTCTTGGTGGGAAGATATTTGACTGTTATGAGAGATGTACAAAGATGGAAATCAGAGATGATTACGGTTGTGGAAGGGAGGCTGCAGATGTCATTACAAATCCTCAAGATAATGGTATTTTCAAGACCTCTTAGAAGTAGGAAGTCATCAGGGCTAATTTGAGGAGGCCTCAGTCTTCAGAACAATCCTGCAGTCTTGACAGAAATCTAAAATCTCCAAAAAACTCCTACCTTTTAACCTTTCCCCAGGAGAAACTGATCTTTGAAAATTATGTGTGATTATGAAAGATGTAGTTGAGTAAGAGGAGGTGAGGAATTGGGAGGGTAGTGAGCTCTCACCCTAACTCAATAAGAAGCATGATCTCAGTAGACCAATAATTCGCCTTTTTATACATCTGTAAATAAATGGAATGTTTTTAAGAATAAAATTATGTCAGATTTAGCTTTTTCTTTTATATATTAAATATATATCTTTCCTTTTCTGCTTTTGAAAAAATGACTATTTTTTTAGAAACCTAAGAACAGAAAAAGTTTGGCGAGTGGAAGGCAGAATGTATAAACTTGAAATAAATCAGTTATAATAAAGCAGGACTTGGTGTTGGGAGCTTTGTGCTGAGTTGGACTAGAGAATTCTAATGCCCTGAGACATATTTGAGAGAGGTGTCACTGAAGTAGTTTTATCATAGGAATTCCTTACTGTTATAAAAGTGTCCGACATGCCTTTTGGGGAAAGTTTTGGGTGTTCTAATCTTTGTAGCATGTTTTACATGGGGACTTCAAAATTTTGTACAGCTTAATGGCAAGTGTTTGTCTCAAGAAGTCGTTCTACAATCAAGAAAGGCTAGCTTCATAGTACCAAGGTGTGCAAGGTAATATACCTGTTACCCTGGGGAATAACAGGACATTAAACACAGTTTTACAGGCTAAGGACAGTAGAAGTTCTTAAAGCAAGATACATGTTAGCCACTATCATGATTTACAAAAAAATTTTATTAAAGGAGTGCTTTACACATTGAACTACTCTTAGATCACAGATCAAGTCCAGTTATATAAATTTCATATAAATTACTTTGTGTAATTTATAGTAAATGCAGGTTTTTTTCCCCCAGAATTATGGTTGAAATACCTGACAGCAGGTCTTTCTATAATAAGTTTGAAAAGGTTTGAACACAGAAGAAAGGGAGACAATCCATATATTTTGAAGGCACGGTTTAATAGTATAGTTTTTTTCCCCTAATTATACTGGTTGAGATATTGAAATGGAATGGGTCAGGTGAATTGAGAGAGAAATGCACTTTGAAGACAGGTCTAAAAAATGGTGATAACCTTTTCCTCACTCCCAGAAGATTAGGGGGGAAAAAACCAGTGCACAGAGTAGACAGCACATTTTGAGGTACTCTTATAGAGAATGATTGAGAACCAAGAATTAGAACACATTTCTTGCACAAAATTGTTGATTTTGAAGAAAGTGCTTATAAGGGCATCAGTGCTTCTTGTCATTGTATTATCTCGAATGAAATTTTACATGAACATGAATGGCTGGATGCATAAAAAATTAAAACTGAGGTGTACACACTGCCATTTGGAGGGGAAAAAAATGCATTTTTAAAATTAAGTTAGAGGGAAATGATATATATACAGCTTTTGAACTGAGGCATAATTGTAGTATATTAAATGTGACTGAACTAGTCTACAAAGATACGTAAGTGTTGAGTAATAGTGATGGAGGTGTGTGTGGAGAGTGAGAAGGCTAAACCATGGGATGAGTTGGGAATTTTGAGACAAATCTAAGCTCTACTAAATTCTTTTGTTGTAAACTCGGCTGTTAGATTTTGTTAAATAGGAAAGCAGTCTTAGAAGCATTGTTTTGAGATCCATCCTGTTTCCAACTGCAAGCATTGGTCTCAGCTGTCCCACAGTGCCTTGCATGTAAAGGTGCTCAATAAATATTTGAACTGATGAGTAAATGTTTAGCCTGTTAGTTTTCCAGGATCTTATAATTGCATCTATTTGCATCTTAAGCCTAGGGTGAATTTTAAAATCTGAAGAGCATAGTGCAAAATAAACAATTGTATACATCTCTTCCTAGACATGTAGAATTTAGAGTCTGACAACCATGTATACATGTTTAGGACATATACAAGGAGAAGAAAAAGTGAAGTAGCGTATGGATGGTGAAATAGTTATGTAAGGGTCAACTGCACTTTGGAGAGTGGGATGACAAATATTTAATTTGGTGAAAAGGGAATAACACTTCTGTTCATACTGGATCTAGGACTATTTTCTAAGGAATTAATTCATGAATCAGGAGAACAGCATGCAGCTTGTACCCTTATTAGCACTTCAAAGGCTGCATGGTACCTAGACACTAAGGCTGGACTAAATTGTGAAGAATTAAAAATAGGTGCTTTTGGCTTTAGACTGGGAATATCCAGATTCTGAGACACACGAAATCTCATTACACTGTTCTCAGTTGTTTTTCAGCTAGATCGTCTTAGACAGCAAAAGCAGGAGCTTGGATTTGCTTCTCCAACTTGAGCTTCAGATGAGAGTAATTTGGGGAACATTTTCTCTAAGGTAGCTTTGGACAGGAAATGACCAATGATACTTTGTAAACCCATTTACCAGGCCATGAGTGGTTAGGCAAGTGAGAAAAACACTAGTGGACGCAAAATGATCTGGAGAGAATTAAGGACAACTCATGGGTGGAGATGGCAGTTGCTGGGGAATGCAGCACCCAAGTAAGGACACCAGGTGGCACCATCTATTAGCAGTTATACATTGCCTCCTACCTCCAACAGAGAGGTAAAATCACAGGCTAGCAAGGAGTTGAAGGAACCAACCCCCCATTACATACTGTTGTGGCTAATGACTCTTGCCTCCTTCCTCTAGATTTGGGAAATAAATGTGAAAATCTCATTTTATGTTTCGTTACATCTGCATGGTAGAAGGGAAGGAAGCTTCCTGCTTCTGGTAGGTATTGCCAGTTGGTCTTTTAGGAGGTTGCTTCCCTGATCTTTGTGTCAACATGTGAGCTTTACAGATCTCGCTTTTAATACGTGGCTACAATACACACAGGATCATACTTGATCTACAACTTGGCCAGTACAATACCCACCCACAGCGATGGGTTTAGGGGTCCTTTCCCTCTTGCTAACATATATCCGCCAGGGGTTCTAAGGCTCTGGATAGGGTGAGACAGATACACCAGTGTACTTTTTCTCTGGGACTTAAGTCTTGGCTTAGGCTAACCTTTTCATAAATTTCTTGAAATAGCAACAAGAGAGAAAGTCAGGCTTCTAGAAAATAAACTCTCAGGCTGAGACATCTATGAAATATGAATATGCAAAGATACTTCTGTGTCCCACCCCCCAGCTAGAAAAACTAGGCCACTAAAACTAGTGCCACTAAGCTTGACGGTGACCTCGCTAAAGTAACAGTACTAGGGAAAAGGTTTCACCAGTAAATTTTAACACGAACGAGGAAAACATCTGGAGCAACAAGGCTCTGGTTAATTCTAGGTGAGAGAGCTTGGTGGGACATTGGCTAAAGCCTAAAGAAATCATGAAGCATATATCCCATAGGCACATTCGCTTGTCTTCCCTATCCCCAACACACCTAAAGCGCCCTCCCCTTTCTTCCCTCATGGCCAATCAGGTCGCAGAGTTCAAAACACTTTAGCGATCCAAAGAGTTACTCAGGAGAGTAATTTCCGCGTAGGTCAAAGCGGTCGGGCAGGCGGTAAGCAGAAACTTCTCCAATCGCTTTAAATCCTAGCGTTTGGGGTCGATGGGAGCAGAGCCGTATGGCTGTACCTCAATCTTATAATTCTGAGTTGGGAGTTAGTTTCAGCTCTGGTCCTTCGGGCTTATCAAATCCCAACTGTAGCACCCTGGGGGCGTGGTTACCGTCTTGTTGGGGCTCTGGGAAGTGCAGTTCTGTGGGGGACCAGTCCTGATAATACCATAAAAGGCTTGGTTCTCTCAATTCTGAAGCCATATTCTGTTGACCTTCCTCTAGGAGCGATACCCGCGATTCCGTTGTGCAGAACCCGTGGTTCTCGAGTCCCACGTCCTCTGCTTCCTAGGCCCTTCATTGGCCCCGCCCCCATAAACCTTACTCGTCCACTCTCGGAACGCCCTCCTGGATGCAGACCGCACCCCCTCGCCTCGGCTCCGCCTACCCAGCCCGTAGCTTGGCCCAGGCGGTAGTTCGCGTTTTGAGCCGTTCGTGCCACCATAGCTGCTCCTACCGCTGCTGCCGCGGAGCGCAGAGCGCTGAGCGCGATGCCTGAGGGCGCTGTAAGCGGGGCGGCCCCCTCGCCCCGGGGCTGGTGAGGCCGGGCCCGAGCGGGGGCGCTGGCGAGTAGCAGGGGCTTCTGAGGGAGGTGAAAGATAAGGGTCCAGTGCTCCTGTGGAGCACCAAGAGCGAGCTCCAGAGGGTCGGGGGTGGGGGAGGGAGGCTCCCGTGGCAGAACGCGTTGCCGGGCCACAGCGAGCCCCGCCGCGCCGAGTGTCCCCGTAGCCACCAGCACAGGTATCCAGGCCCCCTGGGGGACTCCTTGGTGCCCTCTGCGGCCTCTTTTCTCGGGCACTGCAGTTGCCATGGAAACAGCGGGTCATTAACGGGGACCAGAACAGTCACAAGTCCTACTACGGCTCACCCCATCCCTCCAGTTAAACTCCTCTGGCAGGCGTGGGCCTGGCATTTCTTCGCGGCTCCGGCTTCCCTCCCCTCCCCCCACGCCCCCCCCCCCCCCCTTTTTCGTGGGTCTGCCCTTCAAACGTTGTAAGAAACCGCGCAGGACTTGAAGGCGGGGAGCAGGAGAGGGCAATACCTAGAGATAAGAGCTGCAGGCACGGCTAGGCAGAAGGTAAGGTGGCCTCTGCCATCTCAGGTCAGTGAGAGGGCATACTGGAAGGCCGTGTGGAGTGGGAAGGCAGTGCCACTGTTGAGACAAGTCCCAAGATTGGGCCAGGAACTGTCCCGGGGGCTCCTCATCATGACGGCTGTGGAAGGGTCGACCATTACCAGCCGGATCAAGAACCTGCTGCGGTCCCCATCCATCAAATTACGCAGGAGTAAGGCAGGAAACCGGCGAGAGGACCTCAGCTCTAAGGTGAGTCCTAGTGTTGGGAGCCCCGACTTTGCGACCCTCCCCTCCTCTGCTCCATGTTCCTCTTTCACCTTCCTCTTTCTTTGGAAAGAGGAGAACTAGAAGCTCCTGTTGGCTCTAAAGGATCAAGTGTGCCCATCTCTGCCCCTCAAGAAAGCATTGATTTAGTTTCAGATTAAAGGAAAAAGAGCACAGGGGTGGGCATGCTGAGATTCATCCGTGAAAAGAGAGAAATAGGAGGAAGGCACCTTGGGTTTAATTGTGGCCTCACTACAAACTAAGTCTGTGCTTGGGGAAGCCAGGTAATACGCTATGACTCAGTTTCCCTTCTTGGAAGAAGGTAGTGGGGCCAAATACCCTGTGAAGGGCTAAGCTGTGACTAATGTGACTACAAGTGTTACTGTCACAGCTAAGGTTATGTAAGACAGTAGTAGCAGAAAGAAAAATGCTGAAATACCTAGGCTGAGGAATTGGTTTGGTAAATGCTCTTGCCTGGGTCAAAACGAATTTCTCTCTTCAAGAGACCTAAATTGATTTAACCAAAGCTTCTTGGCTTCTTAGGAATGATAACATGCAAGGAGCCAGATATCTGCCCGAAAAACAGTTCTGGTTTGCCCTTGAAGATTACTTACCTTATTCGCTATATGCTGGGCCCTGATGCAGAAGTACCTCGGAGGCCAAGTCCCTTTCCATCCCCTCACTTGTCCAGGTGTTGGTCTGAATGCCTTCTTCAACTTTGTTGAGCCCCATAGCTTCGAGAATGCAAAAGTAGACTGAATTTATTTAATCCCTGAGGGAATCTAGGGCTTTGTTCCCATAGGATCAGATTAGACTTTTGTGTCTTATTAGCAGCCTGTGAGCCCAGTAGCCTTGTGTGGTACAGGATTGCTACAGGGAGAGGCGTATTGAGACAGCAGCATTTTATTGCCTTGCCTGTATCACATAAAGCCAATGAGGAACGATTTAGAGTGCTAATGTGCAAGCTGGCAGGGTTCTGGGAGGGATTCATTCAGATCCCATACCCCTTAGCAGAACCTTGCTTGGATTTGGTCAGAAGGTGAAGAGCTTTCCTGTATATTTCAGCAGAGATGGTATTGAATAAAAATTGGCCACAAGATTCCACGACAGTGGAGATAGGGACCTTTCCAAGGGCTTTTATTAATCATTGTTCATATTCTCTAGAGGCAGGAGAATGAGCCTGAAACTGAGAAACTGTCTTAGATCTGCCTCTGTTTACTCATTTGCTGTGTTGGATCATTCTTAGTACTGCAAGCTCTCCTATTCCTGGCTAGGAACTTGGCAATGATCAGCACTGTTAGCGTAATCCTCTCATATCTTTGGTCTCTTTTTCTGACCAAGAATGGTATAGGTAGTAGAAATGTATGATGAGAGTTTAGTCTTCCGTGTCAATACTTATTGTAATTTTGATCTGGAATCCAGAAGTTACGGTCACCATTCTTTAAAACTTCGCATGTCATTCATCATTAATGCATTCAACAAAAATTTATTGCATGCCTATTATGTGTGGAATCAGTGATGAATAAAACATTATC
Source organism: Equus caballus (assembly GCF_041296265.1). Taxonomy (NCBI): domain Eukaryota; kingdom Metazoa; phylum Chordata; class Mammalia; order Perissodactyla; family Equidae; genus Equus; species Equus caballus. The sequence continues at coordinate 160,087,974 of NC_091684.1, read as the reverse complement.
CTTGCCATCAAAGAGCTTGTGGCTAGTCAGACATGTAGACAAATAATTACAACATGGTGTGGTAGGTGCTGTCCTACAGGTATGCATAAAGATGTTAATGGCATCACAGGGGAGGGAACCTAAGTCAGCTTAGAGGAATTAGGAAAGATTTCATAGAGGAAGGGATGCTTGAACTGTTGAGTCCTGACGCAAGAGGAGAAGAGTAGAAGCTCTCCAGGAAAACAGTGAGAAAGAGCATCCCTGGCATCGCCATTAAACAGCCCTGTTTCAAATAGGAATTCATTGCTTCAGACTGCTTTAAATGGCTTTGTTTGTCCTTGAACTGTGAATGGAGGAAATGCTTAGCTGAAGTTGAATGACCCTTGAATAGTCCAACAGAGCAGAGTGCTGGTGCATATCTTTAACACCCAAAAGTAGTAGCTGTCTTTGTTTGCCTAGGACCCTACAGATGCCTCACTCCCCACACTCCTTATTGCAGACTCTGCCTAAGACGATTCTAAAAGCCTGCCTGTGGTAACCCGTATAGGACCTGGTGTATAAGGCTTCATGAGCTGCTGTAATGTGTGGTAGCTGTGGGTAATCATGGTAACAGTCAGCGAGTTTGTGATTCATGGGTAACTAATTCTGAAATAAAATTCGAAAACCAAAAGACATGTGCCTTTTTTGTAGAGGCAAAGAAGGAAGTGACAGAGGGCCTTTACATGGCTCTCACCTCACATGGCCTGCTGCTTTGAATCATACTGTTCCTTCTATCTACAGTAGCCTTTTCACCAAATTCTCCACTTATTTTTAGATCTAGCTGTGTATTTTCTGGAGCCACAGGGCCTTCTCTGACTAGCCCCACTACCTGGGAACCAATCTCTAAGTGTTCTTTTATGTATGTCTTCGTTTCCTAAGGTCAGGGGTCATGTTCTTTATTTCCTTTACATCACACTTTGTAGAATAAGTGAATGAGAACAATTTAAAGATGTCAAATCTAGTAGGGATAAACTTGGAATTCCAGAAGAATGGGAAATGATCAGGAGGAGTTTGTGACCTCTTTAGAAGAGAAATCAAATTTAGGAATAGTAAAATGTTGAAGAAGAAGTAGAGATGCAGCCTGTTTAGGTGTGGAAGGCACAAGAGAGAAGGAGAAGTGCATATATGCAGAAAATAGTGCTCGTTAAAGGCTTTTTAATTCAGGAGAGACCTAGTTAAAAATATGGTTAAAAGCTGAAGTGAGAGCCAGTAGAAATGGGGATTTAAGTTATTAGAGAGAGAGTAGATTAGAGCTGAGATTTTTATGAAAGTTTCTCTAAGGGAGGGAAATCTCTGCAATGTAATAGAATTGGAAAAGAATAATTTGAGGTTTTATGCCAGATCTGCTGAGTCTTGATGAATGTAACTCAAAGTTATCAGTCATAAACACCCCTCCACTTCAAATCCTATGCAGTTGTCAGTTCTACCTCTCATCTCAGTTGAGGCTGTGTTTTCCTTAGGCAAATGTGTGTGCTCTTGGTAGCTAACCCTCCCCCTCTTTTCTTAAAGTTTCTGAAAGATTTTTATGTGGAGGGAGCTGGATTGTTTTTCTGTTTCAACAAAGGACAGAAATGGACTGAAGCCGAGCAGGCAAGATTTAAGTTAGGGATACAAAAGGATTGCCTGTGCTGGAGGGTTGTTAGATTTTGAAAAAGTAAGTGGGGGAGGTTTTGAAATTCTCCTCCTCCTTAATAGCCATTAATCCAATCTGGGTTATATATTATCCCTTCTGGAAACAATGGGCAAGTTGCAGCTTTCTTCTAGTTCTCAGTTTTTATGAATACAAGTCTAATTCATTCTTTCTTTTTCATTTTTTCCCAAAATTTTCTCTTGTTTGATTGTATGGTGCTGCTTTGAGCCTTTTAATATGTGTCTCTAAGAAGAGTTTGTGCGGGTGAGTTTCATGGAGGAGAAAAAACTGACAATAATCTAATCTCAGCTTTTGCTCAGTGTTTGAGCCCAGGTGTTACTATTGAGACTCTTTAATCTGTCTGTTTGGTGGTGGAAAACATACTCATTTTCAAAGCATTGTGTGGGTCGTTGGCTCTAGCTCTAGCTTGTTGGCTCTCAACTTGGAGGAGGGGTCAGGAGGGCAGTGAGACATCAGAATACGTGTGCAATATTTAAAAATACACATTCCTGGGCCCATCCTAGCTATATGGAATCAGAACCTCTGGGGGTAGAGTTTGGTAGTTGAATATATATTAAGTTCCACCAGAAGTCCACTGCGGGGTTGTGAACCCTTGACTTAGGTGCTAGGACCCTGAAATCTTTTGGCTTCGCATCCAAGTCCTCATTGAGGCTTCCTGAGAGTAAATAAAGCCAGCCCAGTAAGTGTACTCTTCTCCTTGAGTAGTTTTCATCTCCACTGTGTCTTCTAGACTCATGGCTCTGTAAACTGCTGTGTCCTGAGAGAATCTGAGAGAACTACCCTGTTGCAGGGTCAGATATGAGGAGCAAGTCATTGCCTTACTAAGAGAGTTTAACAGGAATTTCCTCTGGGGGCAGGTATAAGAAACTTTATGATAATATCCCTGAGTCCTGGCCAGTTTTTTCTGTCACCATTCCATTACCCCCTTCCCTTGGGACTCATAGAAACCAAGAGTTTTTAGTGTTTAATATGCACTCTCTGGGCTCCCTACCTAGGCTAGATGACCAAGAGTAATGGCCCCTGTGGCCAACAGCCCTGCCCCTCACCTCCCTTTGTGAGTGAACTTGGGCAGGTTCTCATTGAGTTTTCTATCTCTGATGTATTCTTCAATTAAGGCTTGTGAAGTGTCTTGAGATCTTCAGAACAGGTGGTGTACAATGAAAGTGTGAGGTATTTTCCTGGTTTTGTTCCTTTGATCTCCATTTCATTTCTCCTTCCGGTGCCTGCAGCTGCCCTCAGCCTTCAAAGTGATTCTCACTGGAGAGAGAGGATTCTTCTCTCCCCAGCCCAACACCTCTTCCTTTGCTGCCTAAAATAGCCCAGCCTAAGTTGTCTTGCAAAGCTGTCCCTCATCTACTTGGCCTCACTCATTTCAGAGTCCAACAGCCTTGCTGCTTTCCAAGTTTCTTTTCCCTCTCTCAGCTTGCAATTTAGGGCAAGTTTCCCCTGTTGGATCAGTTTGAGTCACTGTCTTATTTCTTGCCAGTATTTTGAATGTCTCTGGGACTATTGGTATTTCTCTGAGTTCATTTCTCTCTTCCATTTGTCACCTGTGTGTTTTCATTTCTTGACTAATGAAAAAACATTGGTAGAAGTGAGGCTTCAGCCTGACCTCTGTAATCTCTTCGTCAACCCCCTCAGTCTAAAGTTGGGCTTGTGGCTGTTATCACTGTCTCTTTGTTTGGAAAACAGTCGAGGGCTTGAAATTTGGGACTATGTTTATTCAAACTAAGCTTCTCTGGGAACGTGGTCTGTCCCACTGTTGTTCACAGAGTATCTGTTGGTTTTACTTCATGTACAGACTGCAGTGTTGGTAAGAAAAAAAAAGCTACAGAGTTTTCAGTAGGATTTGTTATATTATACATCACATTACCACTACTACAAGCTAAGCCTTTCCTCTGGGTTCCATTGTTGAGTGCAGGACAAGGCCAGATTTTCTGTCAGCTTCCTTTTACAGCAGTTCTCAGTAGAGGTGTGGAATGAGAGCTGCCCACCTGCTTGGAAGTTTACTGAATCAAATCCACATTGTGGGTTTTACCTTAACTTTTGTTATCTGTTAAAATTTAAAAAGAAAAAAAAAGGAGGGGAGGGCAAGAAATAAAGTGAATATGACAGACAGATTGGGTGGTGTGGATCTTTAGGGTTGGTATTTTTCTTTTTCTTTTTTTAGAGATTGGCACCTGAGCTAACAACTGTTGCCAATCTTTTTTTTTCTTTTTCTGATTTTTCTCCCTAATTCCCCCCAGTACATAGCTGTATATTTTAGTTGTGGGTCCTTCTAGTTGCGGCATGTGGGATGCCACCTCAGCGTGGCCTGATGAGCAGCGCCATGTCCAGGCGCAGGACCCGAACCAGCAAAACCCTGGACCACCCAACAGGAGCACACAAACTTAACCACTCGGCCACGGGGCTGGCCCCATAGGGTTGGTGTTTCTGAGTGTTCAGATTTTCCAAATCTTGGTTTCCTTCCGCCAAACAGTTATATCAGCAAGTCCACAGCGCTTCTTACTTGGCCACAGCATTTTCCTTTGGTTTGAAGGACACTTACAGAAGAATGAGATCACAGTATGGATGTCTCCTCTTAGACTTCTAGGGAGTAAATTCCACCACCTCTCATTTTATCACAGAGAGTGTTTATAGTGCTTTTTTGTTGCTTCCCTAGTCTGTAAAACAGTCTTTTTTTTTTTAATACTAGATGTTTAAGTTTATGCACCTTATCTCTGCCCCTAAAACTAGAATGAGGCTAAAGATGTTTTCCCTTCCCTGCTCCTTCATTCATAGTTGAGATTTAAATTTACTTGAAGATCTTGGAACAACACTTTGTGAAACCACATGGCTGATTTTTTTTCACTTTGTCAAATTCTCTTTTGGAGGAGTGCTGGAAGGGCGTTTCTTAGGTTCTCCTGGATTTGAACATTGCTTCTCATTCATGCTGAGCTCACTAGAACTTCTAACTTCCCATCATACCTCTCATCAGTCTTTGAGGTCTCTGTTCCTTTAGTGGTGCTTCTGGTCATTTCCCCATAAGTTCAGCTGACCCCATTAAAGAGTCTGGCACTTAAAAAACAAAACAAAACCTTTAAAAAATTATGAAATAGACATAGAAAATTTCATGAAATATAATAATATCGTATTGTGAATAATTATAAAATGATTGCCCGTGTAACCATCACTCAAGTCAAGAAATAGAACACTGCCAAGGTGTTGGTATTTTCTGAAGGATGCAATGCTGATGGTGTCATCAAGGTGGGTGAGGGTGGACTTGAGGTTTTTGTCTTATGTAATTAAGATGATTTTATTTTTTAAAATTAAAATGCCCAAGGATTTGTTCTTTTACTTTTCAGGTTTCTTCTTTTCCCATCCATTACAGATTTGTGCCATTCACCATTTTGAGGCAGGATGCTTACTGAAACCACTCCTTTCCAGCCTTTGTTGTCAGTGCTGCCTGTCCTTATCTTACTCTCCAATAATAATACTAGAAATAATAATGTTTATAGGGGTAATAATGACTAACATTTATTGAGCTTTTGCTATGTACTGTGCTAAGCATTTTACATATATTATCTCATTCAAGTTTTACACTACCCCACTATAAATACTATTCCTGTTTTGTAGATAAGGAAACTGATTCTAAGAGAGGTCAGGTGAGTAGCTGGTGGTAGGCTCAGTAGGCAGCTGAGCTGGATTCAAACCTCAGCTATCTTAACTCCGAAACCCACACCTAATCTTTATTCTGTACTCCTTGCAGGGAGTCTTCACGTGCAAAACGTGACACTAAGCACAGAAGTATGCCTAGTATTGCTGTAGCCAAGAGTCGCATTTTGCATTCAGCTTGGAAAGTTGCAAGGGCAGTATCTGAAAAAATATGCTTTTCCCTCAGCATTCCCCATAAAAGTTCATTTAATGAATTTCTCAGATTGTTATTTTAGAGCCATCATTTAGTAACCCTTGTCCTTCTGCATCCTTGCTCCTCTTCCCATCCCCAACTCCAGATTTCCTGAACTGGTATCCCCACTTCTCTCCCTGTGGTACTGTTAGGAGCTATACAGCTTGTGTTTCTGTGGGTACGTGAATGTCAGCTTGACAAGGTGCAGCTGTGTGGTTCCAGATGACCATAAGCCACAGGCAGATGCTGCTTCTTTCTTGGGATTGGAGCGGGGTCGGGGAGTGAAGTGGAGACCCACAGATGCCGTGGTTGTTTTTGTATGTGGGTATCATGGGGCTTTAAGCTGTTCTGCTCTTAGTTGGCAGTAGATTGTGTAGCTCATATTCCTGACTGCTTGCTAGTGCTACCTACCCTACATCTCTTCCTCTTTGCCTCTGTACTCCACCTCTTTGGTATCTCTGTGGCTGTCCCTACCCACAATTGACCTCTTCTTTGAAGCCGTGGAGAGTCGCTGAGTTAAAATGCCTATTTTCTGTGGAAAAAAACTGGGTCTAAAATGTCCTATGCCAGGGCTGACCTGGATAATGACAGTTGGGGTTCAGTGAAGATGAAAATGAGCAAAAATGAGGTCATTTGCCCATGTGACTGTTTGGCTAGGTTGCTACAGGGTTGCTAAGTTCCTTGAGTAAGTGCCTTGGCTCATCTGATCTCAAATTTGTATTATTTTGGTTTTCTTCCTCAAATGGGCAACAGTGATGACATTATGGGTAAAAAGCATGGTTTTGGGTTTTTTTTCTGAGGAAGATTCTCCCTGGGCTTAAATCAGCTGCCAATCTTCCTTTTTTTTTTATGTGAGCTGCTGCCATAGCATGGCCAATGACAGAGAAGTGGTGTGGGTCCATACTCAGGAAGTGGGCCCAGGCCGCAGGAGCAGAGCATCCCAAATTTAACCACTAGGGCACAGGGGCTAGCCCAAAGCATGGGATCTTAATGGATGCTTTCCTGCAGCTGCCCCAGTTAGTCCTGAGGAGAGGAAGCCCCAAGCCAGGTGGATCGGGTGGAGGGCAGTCTACAGGCAGTCTGTGTTCATGGGGGCGGAGCTCAGAGCACGCTTAGAAGCCTTGACCCTTGCTGCCTCTCAGCTCCTGCCCTGGAGAAAAGCAAGCAGCTGCTTGTCAGGACTAAACATGCAACAGGCAAGCTCATTGGTCAGCTTCTGTTTGGGAAAGCACAGTATCTTTGCACATCGTGATTGTTTTCATATAACATCATAACCTGCTGCTGACTTTTCTAAACATGTTCTTTCTCTTTAGATTGTGCTTGCTTCCCTGGGCTGCTCTGGTCTCTTGTGAGGCCCCTACAGAAGGTGTTGCAGAGGCTTTCCCTCAGAGCAAACCCAGAACTGCTAGTGAACAGGGCTTCTAAGAGTTAATGTGCAGATAGATTAGTTGGTGGGGCAGCGTCTTCTTAAAATGCAGATTCAGATTCAGGCGCACCCTGGGACTCTCTATTTCTGCCAAGCTCCCAAGTGATTCCTAAGCTGCTCTTCCTTGGGCCATATTTTGAGAAGCCAGGCTATTTGTGTGTGTGTGTGTGTGTCTAGTGGGGGTGTTGGAGGGGTGGGACAGCTTCTTCATTTCTGAGGGAGCTGGCTTCTCATTTGTAAAATTGGAATACCGATGGCTTTTTCCCAGGGCTGTTGTGAGGATTAAATGAGATTTAATGAATGTGAAAGAACATTCTAAGGTCTAAATAAGTTTACAGCTATTGAGGGGTTGCTAATATTATCAAGATCCTTAGATTTCTAGAATACCCAGGAGTTTTTCTCTGATTTGCTGACAAGATTTTGTTCTTTCAAGTTTCCATTGTGAGAAGTCCTTTTTTGCCTGTTCAGCCTCTTCTGTTCCAACATTTAATCATCCTCCCTCTGCAGCTTTTTATTGTAACCTATCTTTAGTACCTTTTTCTTGCCAATATTCTAACTTATATAAACAATACTTTAACTGCTGACCAAAAGGAAGGCTTAGCAAATATTCTTTTTGATACTAACTACTGTGTAATTTATTTCAGGGCTATGGATATGATTTTTTGGAATTTAAAAAGTCAAACCAGTAAACCAGGGGTGGGGGAGAGTCCTAACTTACTGTATCTGATTAGAAATCACCAGAGTGGTGGGCATGCTTTTTAACAGCAATAGCTTCTCTAGAAATAGAAATAACTTTTTTCTTCTTTTTTGAGATAATTCATTTATATTGAGAAATAATTTGGGAAGAGAATTAGTCCTAGAGCTTCCTCTTAGAATAAGAATTTAAAGGCAGAGTGAAAACACATTAATTTTATAACCCATTGTTTTGAGTTTCTAATGTTGTGAAGAGAGTGAAATATTCTATTTAAATAATTTTTGCTTAGAGAAAATATACATGAAGATGTGGGGGAACAAGTGCACTCCTACCCTTACACTGTTGGTGAAAGCATACATTGATCCAACCTTCTTAGGAGACAATTTGGTAATATCCATTAGAAGAATTTGTATATTCATATCTTTTAATCTAGCAGTTATAATTCTGGGATCTTATTCTATGCAAACATTCATGCCACATGAAGGTGTATATAACTGAATTTTTTTTTTTTGGTGTTATTCACAATAGTGAAATCTTTGAAGTAATCCAAGCAGCCATTAATAGAGGATTGGTGTACATACGGGAAGTGAAATACCTTGTACTTGCTAAAAAGAATGAGATCAATCTATATGTACTGAGGTGAAAGGTATACAAACTATATTAAGTGACAAAAAGCAAACTGTGTAACAGTTTTTTATGTTAATGATTATTTATATTTTTGTTAAAACATATATGTTAGTATATGCATAGAAAAAAGTGAGGCTATAAATACCAAACTGTTGTTAATAATGGTTACCTCAGGGAGGGATCGTAGATTATGGTGGACATTCACTATCTACATTTCTATATTTCTGTAATGTTGGAATTTTTTACATTGAGTCTGTATTATTTTTGTAAGTAGAAAAATACCAATAAAGATAAAAGTCTCTCCAATTTAAACATGTGTATTTCGTATTTAAATCTAAAATGTTTAAATTTTAAAATCTGTATACCCATTTTGTTAAAGCAGTTATGCAGAAATGTTGAAAAATATATCTGGTATAATAAAATTTTTTTTTAGTAATTGGACATAAAAATATTTTCTCACAAAGTCATCATTAACTTGTTGAATTTGAGATAATTCGTTTCTAATCTCTTCAAAAATATTTCCTTGGTTAGCTTTGATAAATAAAAATTTTTTTTTTTTTTTGAGAAACAGCCCTGAGCTAACTGCTGCCAATCCTCCTCTTTTTGCTGAGGAAGCCTGGCCCTGAGCTCACATCCGTGCCCATCTTCCTCTGCTTTCTATGTGGGACGCCTACCTCAGCATGGCATGCCAAGCGGTGCCATGTCCGCACCTGGGATCCGAACCAGCGAACCCTGGGCCGCCGAAGTGGAACGTGCGCACTTAACCACTGCGCCACCGGGCGGGCCCCTAAAATATTTTTTGATACTTTCCAAAGAACATGTGCTTTCTGAGAAGGTTTTTTAGACAAGTAATATAGAGAAGCATAAAGAGAAAAACAAGTCATCCAGAATAATTCAATCCCAACATCCAGAATAACTCTTCATAGCTACATCCTTTTCTGGTTATAAAGGACAGGTAAAGTTCTTCTTAAACAGCACTATTGTCACTTTTGTAAAAAATGTTTTTTCTCTAATCTTTTTGGACTTACTCTGTAATTATAATTTAAGTCAAATTTGTGAAGAGCCGTGCCGTGCATGTATTTACTAAAGTCAGGGATAAGACTGTTTTATTTGCAATCATTTAAGGCACATGGATTATTCCATTGAGGCCTTCCCTAGTCTTTCTGGAAAAGCATCAAAATCCTTCTTCCTGCTCCAGCTTCTAGGGCTGGCTGTGATACGTAGAGAATTCTCTACGAGGTTAAAGAACTTACTAAGTAAGATGAACCAAAGGATATTCACAAATATTTTCAAAGTATTAAAAACAGATTCAACAAATATATGTTAAACACTGTACCCTCTGCTGTAAGCATTGAATTGTATGAGACACAGCCTCTGCCTTCTAGGAGATTATAGACTAGTAGGAGAAATAAGACAGATCCATAAAGAACTTCTGTACCAGGTACTCAGTAGCCCATGCCATGTGAATGATGCAAACTAAGTGCTGCGGTAAGAATCCCAAGGAGGGAGGAATCATTTCTGGCCAGGGTGATTACAGAAAGAATCATAGGGGATGTGATGGTCCTTAAAGGAAGGGTAGGATTTCATTACGGGGTGGTGGAAGGGAAGGACGTTCCAGGTAGAGGAAGAATGCAAACTAAAGCCCTGAAGCTCCTTTCTAGAATAATGAGTAATCCAGACTGACAAACACACATGATTCATATGGGTGAGTAGTAGGAAATAGAGGTGGGGACCCATTGAGAGACAGCTTTGGATGCTAGGCTAAGACATTTATAATTTATTTAGTTGGCAGTAAGGAGCCACTGAAAGTTGTTAAGCAGAGGAGGGACATGATCAAAGCTATGCTATGGGAAGATTATTCTGTGGGTTCTGGGAGGGGAGGACAGGGTCTACAGTAAGGAGATTCATGAGAAAACCATTGCTATATCCAGGAATGTGGTGGTGAAGGCCTAAACCAAAGTGTTGGCATTGGGAATGAAAAGAAATGAGCATTTTATAGAGATTAACATGTTGCCGAAACCTTCCTTCTTCCTAGGAGAGTGTCGTGGCACAAGTTGGCATGATTGCAGGGGCACCAAGAGCCCTCCCCACTCCTCTTTTTGTCCTAGAACACACATTCACTTTGCACACTTAGTCCAGACAAGGAACAGATAGTATTCTCTCTGGTTACAAAGTTTAGAAACCAAGAGATGAAGAAAACTCAGGCATGTAGAGTTGGTGAATGAGGAGGAATTAGATCCTTCTTGATGATCAGACTTTTAGCTCATAAAGCTTTGTGCTTCTGGTCTTGCTGCAGAGAGAAATAAAATTTTTCCCTTATTCTGGTTGCCTGAATTGAGACATCTCCTATCCTTGACTTTCTGATAACTGGAAGAGAAAGGGAGGGTAGAAGTGCATGCTCTGTACCAGGCTCTGTGTTGTTAAAGCTGCTGTGTGGACTTGGGTGGACGCTAATGTTGTATGATAATTGAGTCCTTTAGCTAGAAGCCCCTCATGCCGTCCCCTCCAGTCTGACGTCTGATGCTGTTTTTACCTCTTCCTCTACCTGCACACAAAATCAGATTCTCCTGCTTCTGACACTGTAATGTCAGTTGCCTTGGAAACAGGTGTCAGCTGTCCATTTTGACTGTAGGTTATAGCGCCAGCTGGACATGGGCAAGCTCTGACCATGTGGGATACTCTGGCATTGGAAGACCCTTCATTCCTCTTTCTCTGCAATCATCTCAGTGAGGAGAGGTCAGAAGCCATTTTTTAGACCCATTTCAGCAACTGATAAGGCCTGCTAATCTTTTTAAAACACTACAGCTAGCAGGAGAAGACCCTATTGTCCCTCTGCTTCATCTTGTGCCCTCTCTCTGCCTTCTACATTGGTTCTCAGACCTGTCCTTGATGCCTCTATGGAGGCACAGTGACTTCCCTGTGTGCTCTTTCAGAAACTGCCACATTCTGGTGGTTTTGGGGAACTATAGTTTGTGGAACCAAACAGACCTAGGTCTAAATCCTGGTTTTTCCACTCACTACCTACCTGACTCCTTTGTCTGTAAAACGGAGATGATACTAGTCCTTCATTAAGCTGTCAAGAGTATTAAATGAGATAATCTTGTAAAGTGCTTAGCACAGTTCTCAGGTCAAAGTACACATGTGAATCGTGGCTGTTATAGCTATAGACCCTCTCTCTGCACAAAACCCTTTGCACCCCATTGGTCTGGGTATTCTTGTATGAATACTTAGAATATTGTTTTCTCCTTAGTCCCAGGAGGGGCTGAAATTTGGAAATAAAAAGTCAAAATGCTTTAATTTAGTAGTTCCCTACCTGATTAATCTGTAGAACCAACTGGAGAGCTTTAATGTGCAGATTCTTGAACCCCACTCCTTATCTGTTGGTTGAGAATCTTGTGGAGGCAGGGGATGGGGATAAGGTGGGGATTGCTATCTGAAAAAATCTTGTTAAGCTGTCTGAGTAAGACTATCCATAGGCCAAGATCAGGCACCCTTGTTCTGTAGTCTCCAGGGGCTTATGGCTAGAGGAGCTCTAAGGTCACCTCCTCCCAAGCAGTGGCAGATTACCTTCCTTAGAAGCTGAGGCTATTTTAATCCCGGCACCGGAGAATTGGCTCAACTCCAACTAATTCTGAACTCTGAGGGGGCCTGGTTTTTCTGTCATACTGTAAGTTATTTGTTTCTGGGATCCTTCATAGTATAGACAGTAGAACTGTAAATCAGCCAGATGGGGTAGATACCAGGAGCAGAGTAGAGAGGCAAGGTCTGTTCTGCAGTCTTGGAGTGGCCATTGTGTCCCTTCCTGCCTCTGGGAAGATAGCACTTTGGACTCTGAAGGAGCAGGAGTGAGCGAGCTTGGGCATGATACCCGGCGCCACCTCCCCCTCCCCTGGCCAGTCACTGGGTCTCTGCCCAACTGGCTACGTCTCTGCACAAAGCCTGCTGGTCTTGGGCTTCCTCTGTGGCTTTTGCATAAGTGGCAATTCTCAGAATCTGGTGGAGACTCTGCTTTGTGAGATGAGAGTGTAGTGTGTGGGCAAGAGACAAGCATAGTTATTCTTAACCTGCAGGAAGGGAGGGAAGGGCGGAGAGCTCTCTGGGACAGGTCTGTGACATGCTTGTTTATAGAAATAGTAAGCCCATAGTTTGGCTGGAATGACTTATAACTCAGGTATTTATAACTTGTGTCGAGTGGGATTGAGAAGTGGAGAAAAGGAGAAGGGGGGAAGAAAGAAACTGGTGGCAACAAAACATGGCAACAAAAACAGAGATCAGCTTCCTCCCGGTTGCTGGGGTTTCTTTACCAGTTTGAGGTCAGCTGAATCCTAGATGACCCTGGCCTTTTGTGGTTCTGCCCTCTTAGTTCTCTCTCTCAAGGGAGTAGCTGCTCCCTTGCCATTGCAGACTCCCTGTGGTGGCTCCTCACTCCAAGAAAGGAAGAGCAAATCTGAACCACTTAGGCCATGGGCTCAAGCAAGAACCCCTTCTCTAGCAGTGCCATTGTCTTGGCTCCACAGACTGGATCTTTCATTGGCTGGTGCCTCTTTAGCTTGTGGACTGATTAGATCTAGGGATGAGAGAGAGAGAGATACCAGAAAAGCTTAGAAGGCACTGCCCACAGTTCCTGGGATCATGTGTTTAGGGATCTGGGACTGCTGGGGACCCTGTGCTGTGCCACCTATGTCACAGATGGCTGTGGACTATGGAGAGTCCTTTTCTTGACTCCTTCACTTCTTTTTTGGCACTTCATTGACTACCTCTCCCTTATGGAAACTGCCTCCTTCACTGGCGTCCTGGCTCTCCTCTTCCCTTTCTAATTGCCTGCCACCTCATCTTCTCCGTACTCTAAAAATAGGTATTCCTCAAGGTTCTGTCCTCAGCCTCTCTCTCTCCCTTCCCTCTGTCTTCTCCTGTCTCATTGTACTTTCAATGGTGGTTTTCACCTCCATGTAAATAATTCTCAAATATCTATTTCTAGTCCTGACCTCTCTGCCAAGTATCAATTCCATGTTTATGTTGCTAAATTGAATGTTCTGTGGTTCCTATTAAATATTCTTGGAGTGCATTAGGTTCATCTTATCTAAAACAGACATCGTCGGCTCCCATCCTTCTTCCTTTGTCCAGATGCAGGTCCTCTTTCTGATCACGGCACCATTTCTTTTCACAGCACCACCTTGTTTCCTATCTCTGAGGTTCAAAATGTGTCTTCTGTCTTTTTCCTTCAGAGTTTTACGGTGCCCAGTCTTGCCAATTCTATTTGCTTTGTTACTTTTGAATCCATCATTTCTTTTCTCCTCCCACTATCTTCATGCTGGTCTAGATCCTCGTTACTTCTCGCCTGGACTATTGTAATAGCCTCCTAGTTGGGCTCCCTGCCTGTGTTGTGTGTCTTATAGACATCATCACCAAAACATAGCTTTGGTTGTGTCCCTGGCCCAAAACCCTTCCGTGGCTTCCCAGAACCTACAGATGACTCCCCTTGGTTTGGCGTTCAAGGCCCTTCCTCGTCTGGTTGCAGTCTACCTCTCCTGACTTACTCTCCTACACAATCTTTGCTTTTACCATTGTTTACCTGCTGTTTCCTTCTGCCAAACTTTTTGTTCATGCAGCTTCTTCTACTGAGAATTCCTTCTTTCTGTATTTCCACCATCAAAATCCTATCCTTGCTACAAGGCCCAGGCCAAATACCATCTCACTCCCAGGAAAGCTTTGTTGTTTCCCTTTCTTGATCCTTTTCAGAAATCATCTCTCTTCCTCTTCTGGAGCACTTTATATCTTTCTTATGACCCTCATCACATGTGGGATTGCTTTGTAGTATATCATTTATCTTCCTTGATGGATTTTGAGGGTAGAAGGTAAAGTCTGTGTATTCTTCATCTTAGGGTCCCACATAGCATACCAGTGGCTCTCAAGCTTTTTTGAGAACCACTCATATTAAGAAACACCTTTTACATTGTGACCAGTACGCACACACACACCCTTGAAACAAAAGTTTCATGATCAATATTTCCCCTTACTACATGCCATGAGATTTTTGTTCTGTTCTATTTCTTCATTTCCCACTAAATAGATTTCAGGTCCTGTTAATATGCTGCAATCTGCATGTTGCAAAATACTATTCTGTCTAGTATGAATGAGTAGTCCTGTCTATTGCCTCTGAGCCACCTGTTTTTTCCATCTACTTTAATGAGAGCCAGAAGAGCACTTAAACAGTTGACTTTATTCTTTCCTTCTCTCTTGGGAATAGGCTATTATGAAGTTATCCCTTTATTTCATTACAGTGAGGGATGATTTTCCTTCTTTCTTTCTCTCAAGAGGTTACAGTACTGCCCTGCCTAGTGCATATTAGGAGTGGTGGGTATTCAGTATATCTGTAGTAATTCTGCCCTCCTGCAGCCTTGTTTCTGGGGAAAGATGACACCCTCTTTCAGGTTGGTGTAAGCTTTCCTCCATCTCAACACTCTCCACCTGCCAAAGCAAAGGCTAGGTCACAGCTTGAGTATACTGCCTGCTTCTAGGCTGAGTTTCGGATGTGGAGGAGATCACTAGAGTACAAAGTGGGTGCTCTCTTCTTAGTTCTGAGTTTTCACTTGTGCGTGAAGCGATGTTCGTAGAACTGTGGATGTATCAGAGCACCAGCTTCTTGTAGCAATTGTGCCCCAAGCCACTGGCCATAATCAGTTACCTGGACTGATGTGTGTTTTGGGCTGTGTTTCTTTGGCATTTGGGCCATGAGGGTTTGGAGCTGAAGTTCCTGTCAGAACGTTGGGCCCCATCCCAGACTTTGAGGACTATTTTCTCAGAGGGCCTCTTCCCTTCCTCAGTTTCCTCAAATGATGTTTGAGGCCAGAACTCCCACACTAGTGAGCTTGTTTCCTTGTGTGGAAAGATGCTGTAGTATTCAAGAGGGGCTAGGTCATTGGTTTTCAAAGTGTGGTATGAGAACCTTTGGGGTCCCCAAAACCTTGTTAGGAGATCTATGAGATCCCCCTTTTCCAATTACATATCCAAATGAGGCTAGATTTTCTTCATCTTCAATGAGAATAATGTATCACAACAGATTGAATGCAGATGTAGATATGGCAATCCAGCTGTTTTCTATTAAGCCAGACATTAAACAGATTTGCAAAAATGTTAAACAATGCCACTCTGCTCACTAAAATTTTTTTTGTTTTGGAAAATAGAGTTATTTTTAATAAAAGTGTTATGTTAACGTGTAATGGGTTTATTGTTATTTTTAATGAATTAATGAATATATTTAAATATTCCCATTGTAATTTCTAACATAGTAAATGTTGATAGATGTAACTTGCATCAATAAAAGCTCTTTGGAGTCCTTGATGATTTCTAAGAGTGTAAAGAAACCAGAGTGTGAGAGATCAAAAAGTGTGAAAATCGCTGGGGTAGGTCATGCTGTGCTAACCAATCACCTCAAAGTCTCCCTGACTTAACAGACAGTTTCTTTATATTCAGTGCGGGTCAGCAGAGGGCTCTGTGCATCAGGTACACAGGGACCCAGGCCGAGGGGCCTGGCTCGTCACCTGCTGCCCTGCTTGCAGTCAGGAGAAGGAGTATGCACAGTGCTTCGTGAAAGCTTCTGCTGGAAGTGGCATGTCAGAGCATCGTAACAATGTGCAGCCTCATAAGCACTTAGTGAGAAACCTAAATCAAATAAAAACACGTGTTCTTGAGTTCTTTGTACCCTTTTGCCCCAGCATTGCTGGGTTAGTGAGTGTCAGTGAAACGGCTTGAGGATAAAGAGAGAAGTCAGGGTTGTGAATTATAGAAGGATGTTACTCATGAGATACTGAGCCCCACACCACATCCTGGACCATATCTTTTCTCTCTTTTTAGCATTTACTGTGCAGTATTTAAGACATACAATAAAGACATATGGAATAATAGCATGAACAATTGTGTGCCCAACATCAGCTTAGGAAACAAAATGTTACCTGTACCATTAAGCTCTGTTTGTGCTTGTCCTGTACTGGCCTGAAATACCCCAGTTTTCCTGAGCTTCTCATGTCTTATCTTTCACTGTTCCTGAAGGCTCTGCCATGCATTCATTTAGTCATCAAATATTTATCAAGCGCCCATTGTGTGCCAGGCACTGTTTAAAGCACTAGGGATCCATCAGTGAGGGGTAGCAACTCTGGTCTTGCTGTCAGGAGCTCATATTCTGATGGAGAAGACAGGGTAAGTATGTGGATAGAGATGTAATTAATGTTGAGTCACTACCTGATTCTAAGTGCTATCAAGAAAAAGCAGAGTAAGTTGAGTATAAAGTGACAGCAGTAAAGCTTGGTCTAGAAAGCCTTCTCTGAGGAGAAAAGTTCTGAGCAAAGATCTGAGTGAATTAGCCATGGGAATAGCTGAGGGAAGAGCATTTTAATCGAAGGAATAGCATATGCAAAGGATCTAGGCTAGAATCTGCTTGAGGTGCTTAAGGCAGCCAGGGTGGTTGAGGTGGAGTAAAGGAGGGGAAGAGTGTAGGAAATGAGGTCAGAGAGGTAGCCAAAGGCCAGATGATTTAGGGCCTTGTAAACCAGGGTAAAGTATTTGGATTTGAACTTAAGGATGGGAATCCATGGGAGGCTTTTGAGCAGAGTAGTGACATGATCTCATGTATATTTTAAAAGAATCACTGTGGCCTGCCATGTTGAGGAAAAGACTGTAGGGGGCGAGGACTGAAGCAGAGCGAACACATGAGAGTTACACCCGTAGTGCTAGTGAGAGATAATAGCGGCTTCAACTGTCAAGTGCTATGTTGGTAAATGTTTAGTCTCTCTGAGGGGAAGAAAGGGGCCCTGAATTGTAGCATTTCTGATTTACATGGTGTCCATACTCCCACCATGTTAATTTCAAGCTACCAATGTGCTGTTACTGAATGTGGAGATAGGGAAAGATGTGCACAGTCAGCTCTCATGAGCCGCCTCCAGCACACCACCGCGCGAACTTGGGTGCACTTAGACTGTGGTGTGTTTGCAGGGGTGTCCAGGTTAGCCTGCATTTTTAGGGTTGATGGAAGCTGTAACAGCTTTTTGTAAAGAGAAGCTATGAAGAAGGTTATGAGAGGAAGAGAGTCAGTCTGTAAAGTCCGTCGTGCTGGAGCCTTGCAAAATAAGCCTGGATGTTGGAGACCTTGCAGGAGCTCTGGACTCTCAAGATCCTTTGAAAGTGGAGCTCAGCCCAAAACCTCCCTGCAAACAGGAAGCTGGTTTGAGTTAGAACATAAAATAAAAACCAGCTGATGCCCCTGAATGTTTTTTCCCTGCTCCTCCCCCTCCACAGCGCCAAAGGAAACTGCCTTTTTCCCCTTGGATAGCTGCTCAGAAAGCCAGAAAAAGCCCAAACCCATAAATCCTTTGAAAATAAGCCAAGTTTTGAGCCCAGGCAAACTCCTGCCCCTGGGGTTTCCTAGCCCGGATGTCTGTTCCACTGCTGAGAGTCCTGGGAGGAAAGTGACTAAGGAACACAAAGGTGCTAGAGATCAGAGCCTGGAACCCAGGCCCGGCGGAAAAAGGTGGTCTGTAGCAGGGCTTCTCAAGCTGGAGCTGCCAGCCCATTTGTAGGTCATGAAATCAATAAAGTGGGCCAAGACCAGAATTATTTTTTAATGAAATAGAATATAATAGGAAATAGAGTATATCATCTGCAATAAGAGTAAGTATTGTTTTGTGAAACTTTATTTCAGTTTTATGCACATACACATACATGCATGTGTACTGGGTCATGATATAAAAGAGACATAAAATGTGTCTCTTACTGTGGGTTGTGGTCAGAAACGTTTGATAAACACTGATCTTTAGGGTCTGAGTAAGTCTGGTCTCCTTGCTTTAGATTGCTGTTGAAAAGTCCAAGCTAGTTTCAGAATTAATTCTCACTGGAACTGGATCATCTACCCACAAAACACCTACCCAAATTCTTGTCAGAGGGAAGGGAAGCTGAGAACTAACAGATTGGTGTGACTTCTTGGGACCAAAGCTGAAGTAAAGGGAGGGATTGATGTAAAATTGAATCCAAAGAATTTGCCTGAAATCAGATTAGGTTGAAGAGTATAGGAGTTGAGCGGGCTTTTAGCTCACTGCACTTGATTTTGTAACCTTTCCCATCTATGTGGGTAAAGCTGACCTCGGGCTCTTCTCTCTCTCTTCTCTGCTGTAGGCAGTTGGTGTGGTAGGAATGTTCCTGAATACCCCTCCCCCTGGGATGGCCAGAGGCACAGTGCCAGGAGAGGGAGTGGTGCCCTGAGCTAAGTATCCCCTGGACTTCCCCAGGGTTATTTTGTACTCTCCAGTCAGTGCCTGATGCTCAGGCCTTTTAGAAAAGTGACTGAGTGCCAAGTGTGCATTAAACTGAGAAAAAGTGTGGGTGAACTCTCAAGGATGTGTAGAGTAGGCTCATGTTTAGTTTATCCCACATTAGGTTTAGTGCCTCAGGTAGGCCCAAGGGCAACTGGCAAGTTTGGTGCTTGCCAGGTGGCCATGGGTTGCTATGGTGCCCTAGAACTAATAGTCTTTGGCCACCACAGGGCATTTCTTTCCAGCCTAATTCAAATGGTCTTTGGAGATAAGAATTTAAACAGGCCCTCTAGGAGCACTTTGAGTTCTCTGGTTGGGAGAGATCCTAAGATTACCCTAATTGATTCTGGGCTTCCTCTCTCTAGAAACTGGCCTGGACTAGGAGTAGCTCACCCTGCCATGGATATAAACACCCCTGAAGTGTTTCTGGTTTATGTCACCCTCCTAGGGCCTCTGAAACTCTCTTAGCAGAGAACAGGCTAGCCTGTTTACGTCGCCATTCTGCATTCAGAAGCCCCTCTCTCTGAGCCAGTGAAGACCAAGAACATCCCTGAGGAGGGCCACTGCAGGGAGTCCAGACAGTACTGGAGGAGACTGGACCTGGAGTGACAAGCAAGACGTTCTGTAGCAGAGAGTGAGGTGGAGTGATAAGCAAGAGGTTACAGGGCGGTCTGAATCTCACATGGGATCATGTAGCAGAAAGACCAGTAAACAAATTTGAGGTTAGTCCAGTGTGCGCCTCAGGGCTGCAGACAGCGCAGGGTAACGATAGTGATGATGAGAGGGATGCTGAGTGTCTCTTGTGGCTGTGTCCTCTCATAATCTCTGAGCACTTCACACATGTTTCTCTTTCATCTCTGTGGGAGTTGTGGCTTAATAATAATAATTAGAGTACTCTGAGCATCTGTGCTTTGCAAAACACAGCATTAAGCCATGTTTCTGCCTCCTAGGCTCGTAGTCTGTATGAACTGGCAGACATTTTGGGGGGTGGAATCCTCTGATGCAGGGGGAGAACGTGATGGAATGCAAACATCAGGGATATTATGAATCACCTAAATGATACCTAACATTCTTCTGGCTCTTAGTAGATCAGAGTGGCCTTATCTTTCATGCCTGCGAAGGCATGAAGATCAGTAACCTCCCCTGAGTCTCATAGACCCAAGAGGCCAGGCTGGGGACCCAAGGCTTTCTCTTGGAAACAGAGCCTTCCTGGGTTGGGGGAGTGCTTGTTCCTCTGTGGCCATGAGCTGAGCTTTAACCACTTCATTTTCTTTCGCATGGTCCCAGAAGGTTGGGTTAAAAGCTGGCTATGCACACTGGCTTTTCCCTGTGTGATCCAGGGGCCTGGGGCCAGAACAGAACCTAGACAAGTCAGTAGCGCCACTCTCCTAAGACAGAGTCATCAGGAAAGCAGTCAGCCCTGCTGGATGGTCCCAGGTAGCTTCAGCACCTCCTTCCCAACCCTACTCTGTCCATAACATGTCATTTCTCTGTCTTGCTCTAACAGGTGACCTTGGAGAAGGTGCTTGGAATAACAGTGTCTGGAGGCAGCGGACTTGCCTGTGACCCCCGATCAGGTTTAGTTGCCTACCCAGCTGGGTAAGTGCCTTGGAAGAGGTCTTACTGCATGGGAGTGTATAGCCATGCTAAACCAATTGGGGTGGGCAGGAGTTTTCTGGTATCTTCTTGGAGATATATCCAGGTTAATAATGTTTTGGTGCCATTTTTTAAAGGAGATATAGGGCCAGGTAAAGGCTCTTTGTTGGATGTTGTTCTTGTTGCCATCCTGTCCTGCTTTTTGGCCATCCACTCACACTCAGAGAGTCACACTTTATATTATACATAGCTCCCAACACCATCTTCAGTATCTAATTTCTAGTCATTTTTAAAAATAGCTTTATTGAGATGTAATTCACATATCACACAATTCACCCATTTAAAATGTACTGTTCAGTGGTTTTTAGTATATCCACAGAGTTGTACAACCATTACCACAATCAAATTTAGAACATTTTCATAATGCCAAAAAAGAAACCCCACACCCATTAGCAGTCATTCTCCATTTCTCCACAAGACCCCTAGACCTAAGCAACTGCTGATCTACTTTGTGTCTCTATAGATTTGCCTCTTCTGGACATTTCCTATAAATGGAATCGTACAACACTTGGCCTTTTGTGACTGACTTTTTTCACTTAGCATAATGTTTTCAAGGTTCATACATGTTGTAGTGTAGGTATCAGTACTTCATTCCTTTTTATGGCTAAGTAACATTCTGTTGTATGGATCTACCACATTTTACCTATTCATCAGTTGATGGGCATTTGGGTTGTTTTCACTTTTTGGTTATTATGAAAAATGCTGCTCTGAACATTTGTCTACTCTAGTTACTTTGAGAGATGTCAGTGCTTTAGAAGAAAGGTAGGTTCTGGGGCTGGTGTTCTTTCTCTTGCTACCTTTTCACTCCCCTGCTCCTACAGATGGGAAAACCCCAACCATAGTATGTTTAGGCTTTTGCAGAAGTGCTTCTTTTGGAATCTTAGGGTTCCGTCTGCTTCTGGTTCTCTCCATCAACCTCTGTTCCTTGCTCCTGGGCACAGGAACAGGAAAATGGAAGGCCACTGCTCCACCCCTCTTCCCCCACCATCAACTTGGGAATGCTGAGTTCCCCAGTGTGATTTCCACAGCAACTTTTGTAGACGGTTTTTGTACCAGATATGTGACTCTCTTAGTTTTATCATCCCGTTAAAAAAGCTGCCTTTGTCACGAATTTATTCTGTGCCAGGCACTTTGTTAAGCACTTTACAGGAATTATTTTATTTAATACTCAGAGCAACCCTGTGAGGTTGGTACTGTTATCATCCCATATTTTAGAGGAGGAAACTAAGATTCGAAGAGGGTAAGCAGATGGCTCAAGGTCACACTGCTAATGAGTGTCTATATTGGGATGCCTATCCAAGTAGTCTGACTGCAGAGCTCCTACTCCTAAAATTGGGAAGGGAGGTGGGGGAGACTAGACTTTCTGCTTTTTTTTTTTTTTTGAGGAAGATTAGCCCTGAGCTAACATCTGTGCCCATCTTCCTCTACTTTATATGTGGGACACCTGCCACAGCATGGCTTGACAAGTGGGGCATAGGTCCACACCCTCCGAACCGGTGAACCCTGGGCCGCCAAAGTGGAACGTGCGAACTTAATTGCTGTGCCCCTGGGCTGGCCCCTCTGCTTATTTTTAAAAGCTGCTTTTCCCCTCAGCTGTCTACCTGCAATTCGAATGAGAAGAGCTCAATTTATGGGCATCTCAGTCTATGTCAGGGAGACTTTTGCCCCTGGGTTCCTGAATCAGTGTCTCTCCTGAGCGGCCCTCTGGCGTTTGATGTCTGTGGTGGGGGCGCTGTGGGAGCTGCACTGGCTTTACTCTACAGAGGCCGAGGTGGCCTCCTGCTCCTGCAGACCCAAGCTGATGAATGACCTCTGTTGCCGGCTACCCTGTGCAGCCTGCCTCAGGGGAATTCCACTAGATCTTGCCTCTGCCTGGGAAAGCCAGGTTTCTTCTTGTTGGAGGTGGGGCTGTGGTTGAATGTGGGATGGGCAGGAAAGGCCTGGACTGCTTCTCCGAGCTTGCTGAGCCCTATGTCCCTGCCCTGGGGAGTGTGGAGCTCTGCTCCCCGTGCCCCCCCAGGCCTGGCGCCTTTAAGGGTGTATGCTTCTGTTTATGGGCAGGTCCTAGTCTGGTGCGTGTGCCTGGGAGGCCTTATCCTTCCAGGTGGTGTATGGAAGCTTCCCTGCTGTGACCTCTAGTAGGTTTCCTTTGCGTGCTTGGCTTGGGCCAGCCCTGGGCAGTGCCCCGATCTACTCCCTGGCTTTTGATTTCCGAGAACTTCAAGCTCTCTATGCCAATGGCCCCTTTCTGGGTGTTTTAGTTTTGCTCTGTCTTAGAGCTCCGAGATGTGCCTCTGGGGTGTCTGGAGGCCACCAAAGTTTGTGTGAACCGAGTGGGCTCTTTCCCTCCCTGCCTCTCTTCCTTCTCTTTCTGTCTAGTGATCCTAACCCCACTCTCCTCCCCCACTCTCTTGTTCCTACTGAGCTTGTTGCTCTAGGAGCAGCTCAGGTATCCTAGAAACAAGAAGAGAAACAAAGCTCAGAAAATTCTCCCAGAGGCCTAGAGGCAAATATCAAACCAAAACAAAGTTTTCTGAGAGGAAATGAAACAGCTCAGGGAGGGTGGCGTGGAGGGAGATGTGTGTCAGGCAGAGGTGGGTTGAAGTCTCTGGGCAGAGACCCTTCAGTTTTAGTGGCTCTTGCATCACTTCTTCAGAGTTTTCCCCACGGGAAGCCCACCCCTAACCTGTCACACTTTAAGCCCCCCTGCTCTAGGAGGCCAGGCTGGTCCCAGATAGATAGCCTCTTTGAGGGACTTAGTTTAGTTGAATACCCACAACTGACTTGCGACCCTTTTCTAGCTGGCTTCGTAGAGCGTTCAGGTGCTGCAGAGCCCAGCACAGCCCCTATTGCCACTGTGGAGGCAGTCAGTTCTGAGAATGAGTTTCTCTAGACCCCCAGTGCCAGAGCACAGGGCCTGGCCTCAGTGAATGCTCTGGGCAGAGCAGCTACTAGAGTGGGAAGTGTCCTAGAAAGGTGATCACCCTATCCAGCAGCCAAGAGGAGACCTCTTGGTTGCTTTAAGTAGCGAGAGGAAGAGGAACCCAGCTCTTCTGAGAAGACACTCCATTTACTCAGCCCATATTGGAGTTTATGCTGAGACCCCAGCTCCAAAGCATTGGACTGAGTGTGAAGCCACAGAATCTCCTGAACTGTGTTCAGCTTCTTCTGAGCTGAAGGAAAACAGAGCTGTGTTCTTACTCTCTGTGGCAAGCCCTGTGTGGGGGTTTGCCAGGGAGTGTGTGGGGCAGTGGAGAGACTGGTGGACCAGGAAGAAGAGAATGCTTGAACTTGGTGCCCTGATGGATGTGAAGCATATGCAGGGGCACTCTCAAGCATCGATCCCCTCAGTGCCTTTTCTCCTGGTTTCCCTGAAGGTCTCACACCTGAAACTGGGGGCTCTTAGTTCTTCCCAGAACAGTCCATTCATAGATACATGCATTCGCTTGTTCAGCATATACTTGCTGAAAACCTGCTCTGGGCCAGGCACTGTTCCAGGCACAGGATGCACACCAGTGAATAAGACAGACAGGTCACTGCTTTTGAAGGGCAAACAGACAATAAGCATGTAAGTAAATAAGTGAGCGAGATAATATCAGAGAATGGTGAGTGTTCTGAAGAAAATAAACCTGGGTGATGGAAGGGAGAGTAAGTGAATAACTGGGAGAGGGGTAGGGGTCAGGCGACTTTTAGATTGGGTGGTCAGGACTCAGTGGGAGGTCACATTTGAGCTGATGTCTGAATGACAAAGAGGAATCAACATGTGAAGATCTGACACCAAAGTGTTACAGGTGGAGCAAACCTCGAGTGGAAAGGTCCCAAGGAAAGGAGGAATCAATTCACTTGTTTGAGGAGCTAAACAGCGGCCATGGTGGCTAGGCCATGGTGAGTGAGAGGAAGCTGGCTCAGACACTGCCATTTTGATCTGCCTGTAAGTCTTGTGGCTCACAGAGATCCACCTCTTGTCCTGGCAGGGAGTAGGTTTAGTGTCCTGTGGGCAGAGAGAAGCGTACTGGTAGCTCTGCTCCGGTGGCCATGTTATTCATTGGGTTATTACCACCAGGTCTTTTCTCATGCCTTTGAGGGGAGCTTGTAAAGTGTCCCAGAAACAGAGATGCCAGTGGGTCTCGTGGCCTGGCCTAAGAGGATTACTTATGTGGAAGGCATTGGATTCTAGGTCTCTAAAGAGGACCATAACCAGAGATGCCCTGGGAAACATCCTAGACTCATTATCTCTTAGAATAATTAATGCTATAAGATTTCCCCTTTGGGAGTGAATCTGGAGGGACAGTTTGTAATTCTGCAACCTAATGAGTCACTAGTATCCAGCAAATCCTGGATGGGATATCATAGTCGGGGTTCCTATTTCAAATGCAGACCCTTGGATAGCCCTTTCATTGTTATTGCTACACCAGAGTACTCTTCAAGAAGATGGCTAGGAACACCATGCTGATGACTTTGCACATTATGTTCTTCAGTTCTCATAACAATTCTGTGAGGTAGATATTGTCATTCCTGTTTTACTGATGAAGAAACTGAGGTTCAGAGAAGTTAAGGAATGTGTCCAAGATTACACAGTATGTTAGCAGACAGGTCTGCCTGACCCCAGTTTTCTTGTTCTTTTCATCATCACACTGCCCTCAGCATCAGTGAGTCCTAAAAGCCTAAGGCAGGGGAGAACCATGGACCTGCCCTGGAGCCTGACTTCCTCGGCAGTCAGGGCTTTGAGATTTGGGAGCTATAGTGACTTAAAGATTTATTTACTGATTCACAAAGAGTTATTAAGTGCCTATTTTCTAGGCCCTGGGGATGTAACAGTAGACAAAACAGACAGAAATACTATTTTCACAGAGCTAGGAATCTAACGATAAAGATAGATCTCCCCCACCAAAAAAAGTAAATTTTATAAAATATTATAAGTTAGTGTGTGCTTTGGAAAAAAGTATAAGCAATAAACAGTGAAAGGGAATAGGGAATGTAGGGGGTGTAGGGTTGTGATGTCAAATAGGGCTAGAGGTAGACGTTTGAGTAAGGCTTGAAGGACCTTTGGTGTGCCTCTGTGAGTCACCTGATTTTACCTGGTCTGAGGAAGAAATGCTAGGGTACAGGGTCTCTGCTCCCCACTGTGCTGTTATATTCGTTGCTCATCCCAAGGTTCATTTGTTTCTGCTTTCTGGAGGATGGAGAGTGGTAGGAGATGGATCCTGTGAGAATGCCGGGCTCTTCGTGATGGCAGCAGGCTTGGACTTGTCCAGGGAAGAGGGCTGTCAAGGGCTCAGCCCTTCCTCCTTGAGAGAAGTTCCTGGGCAGTGGGCCCAGCACCTGGTACTGGTGCTCTACCTTGTGACCTCCGGGCAGAGGTCCCGAGGGACTGAAGCCTCACGCACATGTACCCTGGGGTTCTGAATTACGGGACTCAGCCCGTTGGGCCAGCCCCGCCTTTTTCGTATTGAGGGTTTCAGCCAGCATTGCTGCAAGGGCATGTGAAGATGACTGCCTGCTGTGCTGGGCAGGATCAAGGGATCTGGAGGCAGAGGGCCAAAGATTGATGCAAACTGTGCCCCACCCACCCCTCCTAGCAGACTGAGGGGCTTACTCAAAGGTCAGAGAAGACTGAAGAGGCTGCTACATCAGTGATTATGAGCTCTCTTCTCTTGGGAGGACCTCAAGGAGCTTGAATGTCTTTCCAACTTCTGCCCTCACTTTAACATCTGCATTATTGTCCTACAAGTGGAGCTGTGACCATGGGTTGGTCTCTTTCTCTCTTTTTCTCTGTGTTGGAAGGTTTCTAAATTTGAATAATTAGAAGTAAAAATTTCAGCTTAAGGGCCTGCCTCTGTGTGTTTCCCTCCTTTGCTTAACTCTTCCATGCCATACTCGAGAATTTTTCCATCCCAGAAGGAAAGAGTTGCCCCATAGCCAGTCATCTTTCTATGTACATTGTATTTTTACGCACACATGCTGCTCTCCCTTGTCCTTCTACCATGTAGTCAAACTTAGAGGAAGGAGGAAACAAGATGTGGTGGCCCAGCAAAATTCAGAATTTGTGTGAAATGACTTGGAAAGTGTTTTAAGCAGTCTGATGCACTGCGCTTGAAAGGTAATGATGCTGCTTTGGGATGATGGGTTTAAAGAAATGCTCAAAAGCTTACAATAGAGCCCTCATCACCTACTTTTTCTGGATTTGTAGTGTGGCTGGCCAGAATATCCATTGAGTCAGTTCATGTCAGATCAGCTCTCAGCTGAAGCTCTTTGCCATGGTTTAGCTGTGGCTGATCAGAAAGCCTGGGTAGCCTGTAACCACTCAGACTAGAAGTCATTGCTAGAGAGATGAGCCTGCAGAGGGCCTCCTCAGTAGGGCAGCACAGATAGCAAGAAGGCTCAGAAAACATCAGTTTGCCCAAGAACTTGCTGGGCTCTTCTTGATGGTGGCAGGCCTGGTGGGGATTGTTTTTCACACGCTAAATGAAGTATTAAAATCTAAATATCTAAATCCATGAACTTTGAACTATAACTGCCATAGTTTTCATGCATCTTGTTCTGATTTCCAAAAATTCTGTAGCCTAAATCCTTTTCCC
Source organism: Equus caballus (assembly GCF_041296265.1). Taxonomy (NCBI): domain Eukaryota; kingdom Metazoa; phylum Chordata; class Mammalia; order Perissodactyla; family Equidae; genus Equus; species Equus caballus. Next base: position 160,061,137 of record NC_091684.1, on the reverse strand, counting down.
CTCAAAGTGCCCCAGCCTTCTTTCCCTCTTCTCAGAGGCTCCTGCCCTAGCACCCTGTGCATTAGGTCAGTGTACTTCCTATTTTTCAAGTCTCCTCTTCAACTTCAGTGTTCTCGTCTTTCCCCCACTCACTCCACTCTGCTTTTCTTAGAGCACTGCTGTTGGATTCCTGGCTCTATTTTGCTTTAGCTGAACGGCTTTGAGCAAATGACTTTACTGCTTTGAACTCATTTCTCCATCTTAAAGTGGGGCTAATTGTACCAGCGTCACAAGATTGTTGTAAGGATTAGCTAAGACCAGATATCTAAGGTGCTTAGCAGAGTGCCTAGCTACATAGAAGGTGCTTGGGAAATGGTAACTCTTATTATTGCCCCACCCTGTGAAGAGCAGTAGACCAGTTACTACAGGAAGTAGAAGCCTTCATGTTTAGGGTTCATTGAAACTCTTGTGTGGTGCTTTTCACCTTAGCCAGGAGATGTCACTTCCGTTATCTTTCCGTACTTTTCTGTGCTGCTGTCCTAGACACTTGAGGTAGTTTCTCAACATTTCCCCTTCCTTGCTACCTTCCAAGCTTATCATCTCCTGAGTGAGTGAAGATGTAGATATTTTCTTTTATCCAAACTTAACCCAGCTTTCCTTTGTTGGCTCCTTTCCAGAACAAAAAATAAGGCCTCCTTTAAAGTTTTTACCGTTACTCAGATCCTAACGGGACTCACCTCCATTTTTCCAAAGGAAGAACCTGACACAGTCCCTTGGTACCTCGTTCCCCACTGCCAGGAGCCCCCTTTCAGCTTCCTTTCCATGCTCCAGGAGTAGCAATATTAAAAAATGCCATTTGTTATGGCTCCTACTGTGTGTCAGAAAAAATCATTTAGTCCACAGAAGTCCTATGATCTAGATCCAAGTGTCTCCTTTTTGACAGATAAGGAAACAGGCTTGTGACTTACCTAGGCTCACAAAGCTGTCCATGGCAGAACAAGGACTCAAACCCTGGTCTCTGACGCCAGAGCCCACAATGTTCCCACTGTCCCACACTGCCTCTGAAGATCCACAGGTCCTTGGTGCCCCTTTCTGTAGAAGACAGGTGGGGCATGGAGTAGGGAGGACAGCTGGGCTTCCTGATGCCCCACCAGGACCAAGCTTGTGAACCAGGGGAGGCATTCCTCCTTTCAATAAATGGTTCTTGAACATCTGCAGTGGGCCAGACTCTGCTAGTCACAGGAGACAGAGCAGTGAGCAAGACCAGGTCCAGTTCCCACCCTCACGGAATGCACAGTCTAGGGAGAGATAATCAAAAATAAATGTAAAATTGCAATTTTGGTAAATGTTACAAAAGATTGATACAACTGTGTTCTGAGAGCATATACTGAGGCCATTTGACCTGAGATCTGAAAGAGGAGGACTAAAGGTTAACTAGTTGGAAAAGTGAGGGAAGAATGTTCTAGACAAGGGAAACGGCTTCTGCAAAGACCTTGGACTGGGAGGAACATAGCAAGTTAAAAGGAGTGAAAGAATGTGGTTGGAGCATTTTGCAGGGTGAGGCTGGAGGGTGGACAGGGCTCACACCACCTGGGGCCTTCATGGGAACTTGAAGGAGTTTGGTCCTAGAAGCTCCCAGGGATTTTCAGCAACGGGTGACATGATGAGATCAGAGGTGCACACATATTTGATGGAAAGAGCACTGGGAGTCAGAAGACTTGTGAGTCCTGGCCCTGCTCTTTATAAGAGCCTGGGTTTCTGAGCCTAGGTTTCCTCATCTCAAAATTTTGGAGGGTTGGACCAGGTGATCTTTAAAGTTATCTAGCACAGTGCATTTAATTCCTCCCATCCTTCTTCCCAGCTCTAAGTTTCTATGAGTCTATCTGTTTTGAAGGAATTAGGCTCTCTGTATCCTGGACTGCCCTTAACAGAAGTTGGGCAAGTGTGCGTGGATGTATGTGTGTGTTTTGGGAGGGGAGAGGGAGAGTGATGGGGCACAGAGTTTCCAAAGCCATCTGATTTTTGTTTTATATATATATTTTTTATTTTATTTTATTTTTTTGCTGAGGAAGATTTGCCCTGAGCTAACATCTGTGCCAACCTTCCTTTATTTTATATGTGGGTTATTGCCAAAACATGGCTGCTAATGAGTGGTGTAGATCTGCACCTAGGAACTGAATCCTGGCCACCGAAGTGGGGCACGCTGAACTTAATCACTAGGCCACAGGGCCTCTCCTGATGTGGCATTCTGGAAGGGAAACAGGAGACTGGAAGTTGGTATAAAGAGAAAGGAGAAAGGAATGAGGAAAGGAGATCAAGGCAAGATTAGGAGATGGAGAGAGAAGGAGAAAGAGAACAGTGAGGTAGGAACTGGGGGAAGGAATTAGAGGAAAAGATGATGTGACCCAGGAATCCCAAGGCTGTTAGTCAGCTGGCAGTTCTGGGCATATCTGGTATACCTCAGAGATCCCAGCATCCCCAGTGATTACCTGTGGAATTTGCATATTGAAGTGGTTTATTGAGCCTGAGATGCTAAGCACTCACTAGCAGCTTGTACCTGTGTTCGCTTCAAGTTTCTACTAAGCACTGCGTTTCCCGCTAAACAAGGCTGGGTCTGGGGAACATTAGCCCTCTGTTCATTCTCTTCCCATCCTCTTACCTGGTGTAGCAGGCTCCACACTTGCTCCTGTCGTCTAGTTAGAGTGCTGATGAAGTGGTGAGGCAGAAGGAGCAACACACCGAGGCCTGCTGACAGACAGGGAGCCTGAGGGGACCATTGCCTAGCTACGGCTTCTGGCTTCTTGCCTCTGACTCCTACCTCCTGGCCTCCTCTCTGGAGTTGCCTCTGGAAAGTGAATCTGAACCTGATCCCATCCAGCCTTGCCGCCTGGATGGAGAGAGTACTCTCACCCTTCTCTGCATGGCACGTGGAGTTCCTGAGTGCCTTTTGGCAGTCTAGAGGGCCCTTCTCAGGCTTTCTGGGGCCAGGGGTTCTCAGGGCTGGGCCCAGGAGCTCCGAGGCACTGAACAGGCTTCCCCAGGCCTTCTCAGGTTCTCTCTGCCCACCCTAACCCCCCAGTCTTACTGAGCCTCCCTGCAGTTCTGGCCGCCTGCCTCCAACTCCCTCCTTCATCTGATGCTTGGAGGATGTAGGGGACCAGCTCCTGCCAAGTACACATATGGGCGCACACGTGAGAGGCCTCAGCCACCCTTGGAACACAAATGCGTGACGCACGTGTCACTCCAAGCCTGTGAACTGGACTGTTTTGCCCCAGTCATGTGTAGTCTTCCTTCCTACACCCTTCCTGGACTATGTGCAAGGGCAGAGGGAAGGCCTGGGTCCCTGCTAACCTTTGTGGATATGACCAGAGATGGTGCTGGTGCTTAGGGACCTGGTGGGGATAGGCTTCCAGGGAGCCCTTTTACCTTCATGGGACTGCAGAGATAGGCCCTTGTGGGTGGGGAAAGGAAGCAAGAAGAACAGGTTGCCAGGAGAAAGCAGTCAGTTGCCCTCCGTGGCAAGTGCCGCCCCTCTGAGCTTGTTCTACCCAGTTCCCTCTGCTGGGGGCCCGGGATTTCCAGGTGGCCTGGGAGCTCCTGGGGGAGCTGTGGTTTGGTACTAAATCTGTTGTTTCACTCATCTCCCCAGGTGCGTGGTTGTGCTGTTCAATCCCCGGAAACACAAACAGCACCACATCCTCAACAGTTCCAGGTAAACGGGTCAGGGCCACCTCCTCCTCCTAGGGGCTCTGAGAAGGGCACTGTCTGGGGTCTCTATGGCTTTGGGGGTTGGGACCTGGTTGGGCCCCAGGGCCAGATAGGGAAATGCCAAATGTGCCATTGATGTCTGTGGGTCTCACCTTTTGAGGGGACTATAAGGGGGCCAGGCTTAGGGCAGGCTGCCAGTACCCCTCTGACCCTCCTCATCTCTTGCAGGAAAACCATCACTGCCCTTGCCTTCTCCCCTGATGGCAAATACTTGGTCACCGGAGAGGTGAGTAAGGAAAGGGGGCTGCAGTACTTTGAAGCGGGGGCTGCCTGGCCTCAGCAGAGAGCTACAATCCTACGCCTGGTTAGGCTGCTACCATCCTCGCTTCCTGAACAGACGCCAAATCCTGGTTTTTGCTGTACCTTAGAACAGTGATTCTTAAACTTTAGTGTGTATCAGAATCACCTGGAGGGCTTGTTAAAGTGCACATTACTGGGCCTACCCCCAGAGTTTCTGATTTTACAGGTCTGGGATTGGACCCCAAAATTTGCATTTCTAACAAATTCCCAAACATGCTGATTCTGCTGGTTTGGGAAGCACTCTGAAAACTACTGCCTTAAAATATTCCTTATCCCCGGAGGCCCCCTGCTGGGCCCATGAGGAATACCTCTACCTTAGTCTTAGAGGAAGGCAAGCTGGGGGGCAGAAGTAGGCATGAGTGCTAGGTACTGCTTCTCAACCCTGACTGCCCGTCAGAATCACTCAGTGAGCCTTGAACAAATACAGAGGTGCCGACCCTCACCTAGAGATAGTGAGCAAAACCTGGGGCCATTTTCTCCCTGCTAATCATTGTGGTCCTGAAGTGTTTATCATGTTTCCTCTATGCCTTTGCCCTGTATAGCACTCTGAGCCTGACTCTTGGCCTGGGAGGCCCTTAGAGAGATTGTATCCAGTAGCTGCTGGGGTGGGGACCCCCACACTGAAAACCTAGGAGAGGCTGTATGCCTCTGACCCTCACTTCCAGTTCTTGCCTCCCTGCAGAGTGGGCACATGCCTGCCGTGCGAGTTTGGGATGTGGCTGAGCATAGCCAGGTGGCAGAGCTGCAGGAGCATAAGTATGGTGTGGCTTGTGTGGCCTTCTCCCCTAGTGCCAAGTACATTGTCTCCGTGGGCTACCAGCATGACATGATCGTCAACGTCTGGGCCTGGAAGGTAAGTGGGCTGGGTGGGCTGGCCTGGCAGCCTCCTGGGGGTCCAAGGGCCAGTTGGGGAGCCAGGAAGCTGCTGACCTGAGCCCCTTCACTCCACCATGCTGATCTCAGTCTCATTCTAGAAAATGATCTGAAGCAGAAAAGAGCAACTGTGTAGCCAAGCATCTTGGTAGAAAGGGGCTAGATTTGTGTCTTCGAGGACCTCCAGAGGAAATGAATCTCTTCAGCTCCTCTGGAAAGGGATTCTCCTCCCTCCCCTCTTTTTCTGACCAGAAAATCCTGGAAAGAAACATTTTTTCAAGTACAAATCCTCTCTACCCCTCCTCCATCCTCAGAGCCTCTTTCTTCTTAGCCCTAAGAGGCAGACCCTTGATTCTTCCTTTGGCTTGCCCTCCAGAAAAACATCGTGGTAGCCTCCAATAAGGTGTCCAGTCGGGTGACGGCAGTGTCCTTCTCTGAAGATTGCAGTTACTTTGTCACTGCAGGCAACCGGCACATCAAATTCTGGTACCTCGATGACAGCAAGACCTCAAAGGTGAGATGCTGAGTCTAGAGGTAGCCACCAGGGCCAGGGCCTGCCCAGCCCACCCCAGGAGACCCTGCTGCTCTGGGGCCTCTCTCTGCTTGCTCAGCAGCCATACAGAAGTTCTGATTGAACCAGATGCTGTCTGGGCCCAGGAGGCATCTCAGAGCAAGGGGGCGCTTGCTGCTTATCTTCCCTCTCCCTAGTGCCTGGTTTCCAGGGGCAGGCTCTGGGGTGGATGGGTGTGCAACAGTGGTGTGTCTCAACAGGTGAATGCCACTGTGCCCCTGCTGGGCCGCTCGGGGCTGCTGGGGGAGCTACGGAACAACTTGTTCACAGACGTGGCCTGTGGCCGAGGGAAGAAGGCAGACAGTACCTTCTGCATCACGTCCTCCGGGCTGCTGTGCGAGTTCAGTGACCGGAGGCTTTTGGATAAGTGGGTGGAGCTGAGAGTAAGTACCTCTGCCTCAGTGGGCAGGGGCTGCCCAATCTCAGCTCAGGGGAACTGATGCCTGTGGCTCCACTTTAGGGGCTGGGCCCTCATGCATGCAGGAGGGGACCCCAGGAGAGAGAAGCTTGGGGGAGCCAGAGCTTGGCCCAGTTTCAGCCCATGGAGATCTGTATAACTGCTTCCTCTCTGCTCTCTTTCTGTCTGTCTTTCCCCTGCTTTCCTCTTCTGCTCAGAACACAGACACCTTCACAGTAAGTGGTGCCTAGAACCTCCTCTCTTTCTCATGCTGTTTCTTTCTCTTTGCTGGGCTTTTCCCACTTTGCCCTCTTTGCCAAAACCTCTAGTGCCTTAGAAGGGTCTGTGACTCCCATCCCCCAACTGCATGTGGCTGTGGGCCCTCTGGCCACCTGCTGCTGGAGGGAGGGGCATCTTTAGATAACAGCTGAGGGGCTCAGTCCAGAGCAGCTGGGCTGTTTTTCCCTCGTCCATGCCTTGGCTGGTCTCTCCTCTTGGCAGGTGACTGTTGAGGAGGGTTTGGGCTGGTGGCCCTTGCTGACCTGAACCCCTCTGCCTGCAGACCACTGTGGCCCACTGCATCTCTGTGAGCCAAGACTACATTTTCTGTGGCTGTGCTGATGGTACCGTGCGCCTCTTCAACCCCTGTAACCTGCATTTCCTCAGCACCCTGCCCCGGCCCCATGCTCTGGGGACGGACATTGCCAGTGTCACTGAGGCCAGGTGAGCTTCGTGGGCCCCCTGCACCCAGCCTTCCATGGCATGCTTCAGGGGACAAGGGGAAGAGTGGATTGATGCCCCAAAGGTTACCAGAAACGCTTCTGTAGGTGAACAAATTTGAGTTTATTGGTTCTTTTTGCAGCCAAGGAGGCCATACACTGTGGGGAACTGGGGCGTGTCTCAGTAAGTGGGTGTTAGGAGGGGCTTATTTAAGATTGGGGCTTGTGTTTGATATTTTAGGAATGGTTCAAGGGATTGAAGTTTTGCTCTGGTTGGATGCTATTGAGAAGAGGAGACAGTTCTACAATTGGACATCTTAATTTTTATTTAAAAGGTGGAAGGAAAAGTCTGAGGCTAAGCTGTAATTGGTAAAGAAGCAGCAGTCAATTGTGATAGAGGAGAAAGAGTGATGCCCAGTCATTTTTGTGGTTTGTACAGTGATCTTGGGTTTATCTCTGCTCAGAAGTGATTATAGAGTAGTCTTGTTTCTGTGTCTCTCTGTCGTGGCCACAGAGTTACGTTGTCTGATGGTGGTGTTCTGTAACGTGTTCTTTAGGAGAATACCATGGCCCAGCAGCTGGTGCCGGGTCAATTTCCAGCTGACGGCTGTCAGGTGCTGCGTTTTTTCTTTCTCAAGCAGCTGCTTCCAAACTTGCAGGTCTGGAGAAGGCTCCCTATGCTCTGCTCCTTCCTTTGTGGTTGACTTCTTTTTTCATTCCCTCCAATCCCCCATTTCATCACCTCCTCACTCACCAATTTGCCCTGTTCTCTTCTCCACAGTCGCCTCTTCTCTGGAGTGGCCAATGCCAGGTATCCAGACACCATTGCCTTGACCTTTGATCCTACTAATCACTGGCTGTCTTGTGTATACAACGACCACAGCATTTATGTTTGGGACGTGAGGGACCCCAAGAAAGTGGGCAAGGTGTACTCGGCTCTGTATCATTCCTCCTGCGTCTGGAGTGTGGAGGTATGTGGGCTGGGCTGCTTGAGACTGACCAGGTTTGCTGGGATACCATTGTGAGGATGGAAAGTGGGCATCCACACGTATGATGTTAAGCTCCTGCTGCCTCCTTGTTTCTCCATCAACATCCTTGTATATCTGCATATCCTCAAATGGGTCCTGAGGATTGAGCTTGAATTTTAGTGCTTATATATCTCAGTGTGCCCCTGTCCATCCTTAGCTTTGCCTTGTCCTGGGCTGAGTGATCTGCAATAAGTTACTGAGCCTCAGTTTCCTCAGCTGTAAAATGATGTACCTGATTAATCTAATTGTTCTAAGAAATTAAATGAAATAATGTAAGTGGGAGACATAGAAGAGTGCCTGGTACATAGTAGGTGCTTGGTTAATGTGCTTCCCCTTGGTGATTATGAAGAGTATCTAATAGTTATGGCTTGCTTACTATATGGCAGACACTGGGCTAAGTCTTGGCCAGTGTTATCTCTTTTATCTCATTCCCTTCCATCTCCAAGGGATGTTCCCTAACTACAGATCTGACTTTGATCCCTCTGCCTCTTCAGGTCTACCCTGAAGTGAAGGACAGTAACCAGGCTTGCCTGCCTCCCAGTTCCTTTATCACTTGTTCCTCGGACAACACCATTCGCCTGTGGAACACAGAGAGTTCCGGGGTACATGGCTCCACCCTGCATCGAAACATCCTCAGCAATGTGAGCCCTGAGGCCTTAGGGCCCTCACTCCACATTTAATACCCCCATCCCCTCAACCTTCACACTTCCTTCTCAGGAACTGGGTCCCCAGGCCTTGATCCTCCAGCTCTTATTTGGCCAGGCTCTGTGAGCCAAGGGTTTATCTTGTCCAGCATTTCTCTCCCCTTGCAGCTGTACTGGATCAGGCCTGGCTTATCCATGTCTTCTCCTAACCTGCTCATAGGACCTCATTAAGATCATCTATGTGGATGGGAACACTCAGGCCCTGCTGGACACTGAGCTGCCTGGAGGAGACAAAGCTGATGGGTCCCTGATGGATCCCCGTGTAGGCATCCGCTCTGTGTGTATCAGCCCCAATGGACAGCATCTAGCTTCAGGGGACCGTATGGGCACACTTAGGTAATGCTAGGCCTGGATTGGGTACTGACTTTGCCTCCCATGGCGCAGGCTGGGGGATTTAGGTCCCCAAGGTCAGAGCTGTAGGAAAGTTTGACTCAAAAAGATTGAGGAACAAGATATTTATTATAAACAAGGGAAATATAACTTTACAACAAAGAAATCCAGCAGAAACCATCTTAACCAAGTGATCCAGGTTATATCCTCATATGTGTGGATAAGAAGGATACAGCATTGTTTTTTATTCTTGCCAAAAATGTATAAACTTGGTCCAATAATGAGAAAACATCTGACAAACTCAAATTGAGATACATATGAAGAGTAACTGAACAATAATCTTCAAAAGTGTCAAGGTCACGAAAGATAAAGAAAGACTGAAAAACTGTTAGAGACTCCAGGAGACTAAGGAGAAGTAACAACTAAATGCAATTTGGACTCTGGATAGGATCTTGGATCTAGAAAAAGGACATTGTGGAAAAAGTGGTGAAATTCAAATAAAGCCTTTAATTAATAGTATTGCACCAATGTAAATTTCCTGGTTCTAGTAATTGAACTTTCGTTATGTAAGATGTTAAATTAGGGAAAGCTGGGTAAAGGAAATATGGAAACTCTCTGTAGTCAGTGCAACTTTTCTCTAAGTCTAAAAGTTCAAAAATGAATACAAGTAAATTTTTAAAAGGTTGGAGGAGAAGATATAGGAGAGGGAAGCGGGTGAGTCTCTCCTCGTACAGCCTGGCAATGACCTCTTTCCTCCTCTCCTTATCTTTGCAGGGTGCACGAGCTGCAGTCCCTGAGTGAGATGCTGAAGGTGGAGGCCCATGACTCGGAAATTCTATGCCTGGAGTACTCTAAGCCAGACACAGGTAAGGAGGATGCCTGGTACCTAGCCCAGAATGGTACAGGATAGGTTCAGAATGGTACAGGGCTCCTCCAATCTTGCTAGTGCCACTTATATCTATCCTGGTTCTTGGATGTGGGACTGAAAATCGTTGGATCATTTGGTGTCTTTGTGGGTTTTGAGGAGAACAATATCATCCCTACTCCATGGTTCACTTGGCTTAGGGATATGGGGTTCAGTGCTTGCAGGCCTCTTTGCTGGGCCCAGATAGGGACCTGGTCTGGGCAGTCGTGGGCTGATGGAGTTCTTCCAACCCCAGGTCTGAAGCTACTAGCATCAGCGAGCCGGGACCGGCTGATCCACGTGCTGGATGCTGGACGGGAGTATAGCCTACAGCAGACACTGGACGAGCACTCATCCTCCATTACCGCTGTGAAGTTTGCAGGTGGGGCAGGGCACTTGAGACGCGTTCTGCCACCTACCACCAACATCCCCCACCCCCACTGCCACCTGCCGCCATGAGATGGGTGTGCCAGTCACAGAGGAGTGTTGGACAGCAGCTGGGAGGCCCGGGGCTGGATGGGAAGACAAGTGGAATGTAGACTCACAGTCCAGGGGACCCAGAGCCCACAAGGTTGGCTGAGGATGGGGAGAAAGGAAAGCCTAGCTTTGGAGGGATGCATTCTGATGTAATTGGTTGTCCCAGCCATGTAGAGTAGCTCGATAAGGGGAACATATGGAGGGAAGGCAGAGGAAAGGCAGGCCCCCCTTGTGGTGACAGCAGTGGGAACAGCTAGGCGCCCCTCCTTCATAGCCAGCGATGGGCAAGTCCGCATGATCAGCTGTGGAGCAGACAAGAGCATCTACTTCCGCACTGCCCAGAAGGTGAGGCTATGGGGCTTCCCTGCATGGAGCAGCGGGTTGGGGAGGGGCACGGTGGGGGTCTCTACCATTCCCCTACCTGAGGTTGCAAGAGGTGAAGGGAGGTAAAAGTAGGGCTCTCTGGGCCTGGTGAGGCATTTGGATGCAGGGTCTGTCCCCTGCAGTCTGGAGATGGAGTACAGTTTACACGGACACATCACGTGGTACGGAAGACGACCCTCTATGACATGGATGTGGAGCCCAGCTGGAAGTACACGGCCATCGGCTGCCAGGACCGAAATATTCGGTGGGCATCCCCTTCTCAGACCATCTGACCACATTCCTTCATGTCCGAGGGGGTCAGCTCTAGGCAGCTCAGTCCACATGTCTATCTTTTTGTCCAGGACTTTGTGCTCCCTTCAGCCTACAGAATGAGTACTTTGCCTCACCCAAGAGGCTGTAGCCCCTTTGGTGTTGGGGAGTGGCTCCCAGAGAAAACAGGGCTGGGAGTGAATGCTGACGTTTCTACCACCTAGGTGTGCTTGATTGTGACCTCCTCCTCATGTGAATGAGAGTGTGTTTCATTACAGGATCTTTAACATCAGCAGTGGGAAGCAGAAGAAGCTATTTAAAGGGTCACAGGGTGAGGATGGCACTCTGATTAAGGTAAGGGCCCAGTAGGATGGGCACCAGCTAGGGAAGCGGAGAACAGGGGTGCTACGTAGAGAGGGTCTGGTGCTTCCCATCCTCTTCTAGTTGTGTGTCCCACTCCTCAGGTGCAGACAGACCCCTCAGGGATCTACATTGCCACTAGCTGTTCTGACAAGAACCTCTCCATTTTTGACTTCTCTTCAGGAGAGTGCGTGGCCACCATGTTTGGCCACTCAGGTAAGTATAGCCCCAGTACTGTACCCCTGGAACTTTACTCTTTCTTCACTTAGTTTCGTGGGACCCAGCAGAGCTGCGTGCTCTTCTACTCCAACCAGCCCCCACCTCCACTGTTGGGACAGAAGCTTGGCTGGGACTTGAGGGTGGCTCATGGGCCATATTTTTTGTTCTTCACAGAGATTGTCACTGGCATGAAGTTTAGTAATGACTGCAAACATCTCATCTCTGTATCAGGGGACAGGTGAGCAGAAGCCAGCTTCCCTGAGACACACATTCTTCCTCTGTGCCACAAACACCCCGTTCCTTCCCCTCTCCTCACTTCAGTGATATCTCTGGGAAGTAGGACTGAACAGAGATATTTCTTGGCTGGGCCTGACTGGCTCTAGAGGGTGGCTCTGGTTTCCTTGCCAGCCCATGGAAAAGGGGTAATAATGGTGTTGCCACCACCAGAGTCCTACCCTACCGCTCCTAACCCAACTCTGTGGCTCTTCCCCAGCTGCATATTCGTGTGGCGCCTGAGCTCTGAGATGACCATCAGCATGAGGCAGCGTCTGGCTGAGCTGCGCCAGCGTCAGCGAGGTGGCAAGCAGCAAGGGCCATCCTCTCCCCAAAGGGCTGCTGGACCCAACCGGTGAGAAGAGAGTATGGGATATGGGCATGTGGTGGGTGGGCATCCAGATTGCTCGCTGTGATCTCACTCCCTTCCTCTTTGCTCTGTATCTGCCATTCAGCAACTCTGTATCTCCCAACACCTGTTTCTCACACATAGACCCATGATGTTGGCCTCTTCCCCTACTGAGTTTCCTCTCCCCTTGTCTTGGACTCAGGCACGAGGCCCCATCTAAGCTCTCTGCTGGACCAGCTCTCTCATCAGATAGTGACAAGGAGGGAGAAGACGAGGGCACCGAAGAAGAAGAACTTCCAGCTCTCCCCATCCTTGCCAAGGGTACCAAGAAAGAGCTAGGTCTGTGGAAGTCTGGTATGGGGCCAGACAGGCACCAGTTGGCATAGTTTTGCCCTTTCTGGGACTGTGGGGGTGAGAACAGTGTGAACTAAGGAAACAAGCATCATTGTGGTCATGTAGGGTATGGGCTGGTGTGGGGCCAGGGCTCCCGGGTGGGTGGGTAGGAGACACTCTGATTGTCTGTCTCTGTCTAGCCTTGGTGCCCAGCCCGGCCCTGCCCCGAAGCCTGTCCCACTGGGAGATGAGTCGGGTGAGTCACTATGGTTAAAAACGCCCTTCCAAGGTTTCAAGAGGTGAAGGAAGTTGAAAGCAGGACTCTCTGGGCCTAGCAAGGCATTTGGGTGTAGGTTCTGCCCAAATGCTCCACTCCTTGTGTCCAAGGAAGGGTCTTATGCAGGAAGTTGGTGCAGCTGGGCTGGTCCCAGGTTAAGGATGATGAAGCCCAGGTATTTCCTTCCTGTGGGCCAGGCGAGGTGGCCTGCGAGGGTTAGTCACCACTATGGGAAGTGTTCCACTTGTTCAGCCTTCTGGGGGCCTGGGAGTAAATGTGGACAAAGAACAGGTAGAGGTGGAGGTAGGGAGTAGAAAAGCGGTGTCTGAGCTGAACAATTAGGACTAAAGTTAAGAAAATCAAAGATCCAAAGAGCAGAAATCTAGAGAAACTAGATTTCTAAAGACCCCAGGTTAAGAGGTAAGCTCAGAACTTCCAGAAAGTTAGTTAGAGGAAGAAGGCCATAAGAGGACCTACTGAGTGGCTGCTTCAGGGTAGCCAGCAGGAGGATGAAGGCTTTCAGAGCAGGCCCCGAGGCAGCCCAGCCCTCCCTTGTTCCGTGTGGAGATATCAAGCACCAGCACCTTCCGTCGTCAGCAGCAGTTCCATGGGACGATGGTGGCCTGGTATCTCTGGTGTGTCCTGACCAGGCCAGGGGTCTGAAGGCTGGGCTCTTGGTTTGTCCTTGGTGCTGTGCGTGGACTTGGGGGCCCCGTTGGGGCTGTTCTCAGAGTAGGGGACTTTTAGAGACTCCCAGCTCTGAGGTGTCCGTGATACTAGGTGAAGACTGAGACCAGAAGGTTCTCTAAGACAGGACGTAGAGTGAAGCTAAGAGCAGGAGCTCTGAAGCCAGACTGCATGAGGTGTAACCTGCAGGCAGGCCGCTTACTGTCTGTGGGACTTGGACAAGTTACTTAAGTCCCCTATGCTTCAGTTTTCTCATCTGTAAAAATAGAGATAATAATAGTACCTACTTCAGAAGGTCGTTGTGAGGTGCCTGGCATGCAGTAAGTGATATATGAGTGTTTGCTGATACTATATGTGATTGTTATTGTGACTTCTCTCCTACCCCTGCCCCACACCAGGCACAGGAGACGGTGGAGTTCCTGGACCCAGCTCCTGCAGCCAACCAGGGACCCAGAAGGAGGGGGCGCTGGGCTCAGCCAGGCGTGGAGCTCAGTGTTCGCTCCATGCTGGACCTGCGGCAGCTGGAGACACTGGCCCCAAGCCCTCGGGACCCTAGCCAGGACTCGCTGGCCATGACCCCATCTGGTCCTGGGAAGCATGGTCAGCAGGCCCCGGAAACCTCACATGCCAGTCAGGTGAGCCAGTTTTCTCCCAGCTCCCTAGAGATCTCTAAGCAGCCTTAGCCAGGCTTGTACCAACAGCTGGGGCCTGAGCACTGGTCCAGCTGTGCTTGCTCTGTCCCTGTGGCACACGGGTAGTCTGAACTGCAAAGTCAGGGTAGGGCTGGCTAGGCTGTGTGATATGGTGATTGGGGTGGAGAAGCAAAGGGTACCCTTTGTCCTGGGCTGGCTTCCCTGGAGGGCTCATGATATTAAGTCATGGCTGGAGGTTGGCAGCTCATAGTGCTAATATAGTTCTTCCAGAAGCTCAAGAACACTAGTTGGAACCCAGCCTGGCTTCTTGGTGTCTGTCCTCAGAGTTGGAGTATGCAGCTTCCCCTAGAATTGGTGCACACTAAATCCTTGCCCACCTTCATCTTTTTTCCTAGACCCTCTCTCACATCAGCAAGCCCAGTAACATCCCTCTGTGTGTTCCCAGAGTGAAAATCTCCCTCGGCTTCAGCATTCCCAACCCTGTTCCTGCCCCCACCTTATCCGATTGTTATCCCAAGAGGAAGGGGTCTTTGCCCAAGATCTGGAGCCTGCACCCATCGAAGATGGTATTGTCTACCCAGAGCCGAGTGACAGCCCCACCCTGGATACCAGGCAAGGATCCTGCCCTCACCAGACCTCTGGGGCCATGGAGCCCCCAGTCTTCCCTTCCCTCCAAGTGTTCTTTAGTTAGGGGAGGGCTGGCCCCAGGGTACTCAGCGCTTGCCCACCACTGTACCACTGCCTCATCCCCAGTCCTACCCACAGGTGGGGGAGAAGGAAGGCAGGAGGCCAGTGCTCACCCCTGCTCACTGCCTCTCTTTTCCCCTGCTGGCCTTCCTGGCAGTGAGTTTCAGGTGCAGGCACCAGCCCGAGGGACTCTAGGAAGAGTGTACCCAGGCAGCAGAGGCTCAGAGAAGCACAGCCCTGATAGTGCCTGCTCTGTGGATTTCAGCAGCAGCCGCCTTTCCAGCCCTGAGCACCCTAATGAAGGTGAGGCTGCAGTGCTGAGGGAGGGCTAGGACCATGCAGTGGACTGAGGTGGGAGTGGAGGCTCTGGTGAGAGATGGGTGCAGCATGATGCTTCTCTCCCCGTCCCCCACATCCAGACTCTGAGAGCACGGAGCCCCTGAGTGTGGATGGCATTTCCTCAGACCTTGAAGAGCCAGCTGAGGGTGATGAGGAAGAGGAGGAAGAGGAGAGAGGCACTGGCTCCTGTGGGCTGCAGGAAGGCAGCCCCCACACCCCAGACCAGGAGCAGTTTCTAAAACAGCACTTTGAGACTCTGGCCAATGGGGCTGCTCCAGGTGTGGTCAGAGGGCCAGTATTTGGTCACTGCAGTCTGCCCTTTGCCCCTCCTTGCCTGGCTGAGAGGGAGGGTCCAAGGGCAGGCCATGGCCTGGGGTTGCTTGCTAGGGGAGGTAGAATCTGGGGCAAGGGCTTGCTTCAATTTGTGATTTCTGTCACCCTGACAGGGGGCCCAGTCCGAGTACCAGAGAGGACAGAGTCTCGGAGCATCTCTTCACGATTCCTGTTGCAAGTGCAGACACCCCCACTCAGGTACCTGTCCTCACAGCAGCTCTCACTCTCCTGCAGGGAGCTCCGACTCTCCTCACCTCCCTGTGCTCCCAATAGGCCCATCCTGCCCCTGGGGCAGCACACAGCCCTCCTCTCCAAGGCTTCTGTCTCCCCATGCCCAATAGTATTTTGCACTCCAAGTTTTGGGACAACAGGCCTGGCTGGCTTTGTGCCTGCCCTTCTCTCCTAGCTCCTCTCTAATGCTGTGAGAGCTTCTCCTCATCTTGGCAGGGAGGAGCCCTGAGCCTTCTCTGGGCCTTCTTCTATGTTTCCTCCCTCTAGGGAACCATCCCCATCTTCCTCAAGCCTGGCACTGACGTCGAGACCAGTCCAGGTGCCACAGGCTTCTGATGAGCAGCTGAGAGGCAATGGTGCCAATCCTCCAGGAGCACCCCCAGAGGCAGAGCCCTACGCTGGAAACCCTGGCCCCCAGCAGGCAGCTCCTGTGCTGTTGCCACGACGCCGTCTCAACCCAGACAGCAGCTGGGCCCCCAAGAGAGTGGCTACAGCCAATTCCTTAGGTGGACTCCAGAAAGCCCAGTCTGTGCAGAGTCTGGTGCCACAGGGTGAGGAGCCAGTGTGCTCAGCTCCAGGGTGCGGGGCATGTGGTGCACTTGAGCATGCTAGAGGAAGGAGGGCCAGGTGAAGCCTTGATGTGTCACTGTGCTTGCCACTGGGTGTCCCTTAAGTGGGTATATACAGGGCACAGCAGCTCCTAAGGAACTGAGCATTAGCATCTGGGACATCTTCCTCACCACCTGACCTGCATATATCTCTGTCTCTTCTGCAGATGAGGCCCCTCCACCAGGCCCATTGCTCATACGGGGGATGGAAGCTCAAGAGGGCCTGCGCTCCCTGCCCCAGGCTGATGGGCGGCTGTCTCGGCCACACTCCTACCAGAATCCCACCACCAGTTCTATGGCCAAGATATCCCGCAGCATCTCTGTTGGGGAGAACCTGGGCCTGGTGGCCGAACCTCAAGCTCCTGCCTCCATCCGAGTTTCACCACTGAGCAAGCTAGCCCTGCCCACCCGGGCTCACTTGGTCCTTGACATCCCAAAGCCACTGCCTGATCGACCCACCCTGGCCACATTCTCACCTGTTACAAAGGGCCGGGCTCCTGGTGAGGCAGAACAGCCTGGCTCTCCAGCAGGCCTAGGAAAGGCTCACAGTACATCTGAGAGGCGGGCCTGTTTGGGAGAGAGTACCACTTCCAAACCTAGGACAGGGTGCCAGGCTCAGCGTGGGCTCAACATCCCATGTGCCCAGCAACTGCCGGTCAGCAGTCTCTTCCGAGGCCCTGAGAACTTGCAACCCCCACACCCTGAGAAGACTCCCAGCCCCATGGAATGCACCAGGCCAAGGGCAGCCCTGAGCCAGGACTCAGGTGTGCACAGCTCCTCAGCTCTCATCTCCTGCCCCATCCTTTCTCTCCTGTCTCTGTTGGCCGCTCTCTGGCTCCACCCTATTTCTGTGCATCCAGCCTATGGCGTTTATCGTCTTGTCTGCTCCTGTCTCGGTCCATAAGTCACACCCCTGATGGTGAGACACTCCTGCCAATCTTCATGATCTCCCTGTGACCCATTTGCCCCTTCAGTGCCTTCTGGCCCCTGGGGCTGGTGCTGGCTCTTTCCTCTGGACCTTGTTTTCTGTGTGGTTTGGGAGGGTGTTGGGAAGGAAGGAGGCAAGAGGAAAGGACTGAGGGCAAGTAGAGGGGGTGTGATGTGGGGAGGTAGGCCTCTCCTGCTCTGAGCGGCCCCTGGGTGGGGAGGCCTGAAAGGGCAGCTTTGCTGGGCCTTCCTGAACTGAATCTGTCCCTCCCAGAACCAGCAGTGAGCCTGGAGCAGTGCGAACAACTTGTGGCAGAGCTCCAGGGCAATGTGCGCCAGGCTGTGCGGCTCTACCATTTGGTATGTGTTGGTTACCCACCACAGGGAGACAGAGCATGTCAGGAGGGCTAGCTGAGACTCCAGAACATAATGATAAGGCTTTTCCACTGACGGATGGGTGGGGCAATCAAGAACATTCTGAGTAAGCAAGTGGGTTAGAGGCCAGGCCAAGCCTCTTGAACTGAGCACCTATTAGTCATTTCTGGCTAAGAACTGGAGACTTCCTCAGACAGGAGGGTGGGGTGTAGAGAGCCCACGTGTCCTAGTTTGCTCAGGATCATCCCGGTTTATGCCTGTTGTCCCAGTGTAATTATTAATAGCATCCTTTTTAATATTCAGAAACTATTTGCCCCCTCCCCACCAAGATAGGGGACAGTTCAGCAGGGCCCAAGCCTTGAAAGAGGAGTTGCTACCAAGACGTAGATGGTGCCATAATCTGAAGGGTTCCTCCTTTGGGGTTATCCCCAGAGTCTACCTCCATCCCATAGCCTCTGGTCATAGTTGCTGATCTTGGAGCCAGCTGGGCGTGCAGTCCCTTCTCTGGGGGCAGGCTAGACCCAGGCGGGGCTCCTCTCTATTATACATCTGTTGACAGGCCCCTCCACTGTTCCTCCAACTCACTTCCGGGGTCCCGTTGCAGGTGGCTGGCTGCAAGACGCCCTCAGCAGACCAAAGTCGCATCACTCAGCTCCTCAGAAACACCTTCTCTTCACTACGGCAGGAGCTAGAGGCCCTGGCCGGGGCAGTGTTGTCCAGCCCAGGAGGGAGCCCTGGGGCTGTGGGGGCTGAGCAAACACAGGCCCTGCTAGAACAATACTCAGAGCTGCTGCTTCGAGCTGTGGAGCGTCGCATGGAACACAGACTCTGAGTCTCAGAAGCTTGTCCCAAGTGAATGCTCCCCCTTTTCCAAACTGTAGTCCCTCCTCCACTCACCAAAACCTGTGGGCGTACTTGGAGTGGATAGTAGGGATCAGTGCTCAGAGGGGAAGCAGCTTTCCCAGCAGCTCCTCGTGGGGCCCCTGTATTTATTAATTTATTTCCTTGACCGTTGCCTCACTTTCTTGGGACTCCTGCCTCCACAGCCCCTCCAGTGGCTCATGCAGGGGTAGGTCTTAGGTTTTTGTCATCTTGGTGCTGTGAGGAGTAGGAGGGCAGCCTGCCCCATCTGGGCGAAATCGGGAAGGGCTGGCCCTCTCTTCTTAGAAGCCATTTGAAATTACTGCAGGGATCAGCTCCCTGGGGTGGAGCACACACAGGGTATTTGGTGGGGTAGAGGTGAGAGGCAGTGTAGTGTTCAGTGCCCTCCAGCCAACAGCAGAGCTTCACCTCTACCTCCACTTCCCCTCCCACACCAGCTGCACTCCCCTGGCTGCCAGAGCGGGGCTTGTCTGTCTTCCCCAGTTCCTGGCAGTTCAGAAAGGCAGAGCCCTCTGGCCCAGGGTGTTCCCAGCCGAGTTGTTAGCAAAGTCTGAGCCCCCACATTCCACTCCCGTTCCCCTGCAAGGGGGCCCTATTATTGTCTCTCTCCCTGTGCCCCCTTTCTCTCCTGGCCAGAACTTGTGGAGCCAGCTGTGGGACGTTGCTGCAGGACAGTAGAGCCCTCTCCTGGGCAAACATGAAGCCCTGGCCCCCTTTCCTTGGCCCCTTGGTCTTTCCTGTCCTCCAACCCTGGTCCCCTCCAACCCTGACAAGCCCAGAGGCCACCTTCTCCCTGCATCCTGAGTGATGCTCAGTCAGAAGCCTGTTGGAACTTCCCTCATGGTTTACAGGGTGCTGGCCCACCTTCTAAGGACCTTGGCCACAGATGCAATCTTACACATGCACGCACGAGTGTTCATTGCTAGAGTACTTGGCTGGCTGATGTGTGCCTGGTTTCCTCTCTTCCCCTGCCCCAGCTTCACCACCCTGGCTCATGTGGAACTCCTATCAAGGAGCATGAAAGGGGATTCAGGTTTACACACTAAACCTGAATTCTGGATTCTTGGTGTCCACAACCTAGCTGACGTGAGATGATGGCCTGTAGGGAACCAGGTTTGGGTAGAAGGAGCCTCCTCAAAGGGAGTGCTGGGCACCCAGGGTGCTCTGGATATGGGAGATTGAGGGGAGGGAGGCATGTGGAACTGCAGCAGGGGCCAAGAGACACACTGGAAGGGTAGTAGGCGGGACAGGTAAGTGGTAGAGGTGAGGGGATAGATTAGAATTAGAGGGCAGTTGTTAGGAGTGAGGGGAAGGAGATGGGGCAGAGAGGGCAGGTAGAGTAGGACCAAATAGTGAGGCAGTTGTTGAAGAGCTCGGGTGAAGAACATGTGTCTCTGGGCCCCGCTGCTTCCCTCTGCCTCAGGTAAGTCAGGGCAGGTTTAGCGCAGCTCCTGGCCAAAAAAGCCCATTCTCTCATGGACAGACCTTTGGACCCTGCTCACCCTATAGGCAGAGGCGTAGGAAGAAATTGGATTCTGAAGGGTGCCCAGATCTGTTTGCTTCACCCTGAGTGCAGCAGAACAGATGTAACCTGTTTCACCCCACTATTTGCTACCCCACCTGCATGGTTCAACTACAGAGAAATCCTGGCCCCAAGAACCCTTGCAGCTGAGGGTGGAGCCCTGGCAGGGCTGCAGCTGCTCTTGTGAGGGTTAGAAATCCACCGCCACTCTCCGAACCGGCACACGAGCCACAGCCCACCCAAAATACGCCTCGGGCCTGGGCCTCTGGGCTGGGTTCTTAGCGATCCTCAGCCAGCCTGTCCCTCGAGAGGAGGGAGCTACACTCCTGCTAAGGTTTGTGAGAAGGTGGCCGCCCTTTCCCTACCCCTAGCCCAGTGTGGGGCTCCTGAGGCCGGGTTGGCGCCCGTCCCCTTCTGCATGTCTGAGGCCACTGGCAACTGCCGCCCCGTCCAGATTTACCCTGACCCAGTTTTGAAAGCCCTTTATTTATAACTTTTATACTTTGTCAGACCCTGGCGCTTCCCTCCCCAAATCTCACGGGGCAGAGGCTGTTTTTAACATGTCCATTTGTATT
Organism: Equus caballus; assembly: GCF_041296265.1. Classification (NCBI taxonomy): domain Eukaryota; kingdom Metazoa; phylum Chordata; class Mammalia; order Perissodactyla; family Equidae; genus Equus; species Equus caballus. The sequence goes on along the minus strand of NC_091684.1, from coordinate 160,040,824 downwards.
GATGTATGAACTCGTCAATAAACACAATCATTTGTTAACTCTGGGATGCCAGCGAGTGGGTCAGGCAAGAAAAGGCATAGCTTCTTACTCGCCGCTTGGACAGCAGAATCCGCTGTGCGCCGGAGGGCCGTGGGGAGGCAGTGGTTCGAGGCAGCGGGATTCTAGCGGCGGGAGCAGGACGACGCCTCGAGGAGGGCCTCCGGGGGGGGCGGTTGCGTGAGCTGGAGCCGCGGCGTCAGGCCTCAAGGGTAGCGGGGCCTCCGGGCCCTGTCTCAAGGGAGGAGGGCGGGGCCTCAGGGCCGTGTCCGAGGCGGGACGGGGCCTCGGGGGCCAGGGCTCTAAAAGAGGGCGGGGCCTCCGGGTCCGGGCTCGAGAAGGAAAGGGCGAGGCCTCGGGGCGGTGTCCCGAGGAGGGGGGCGGGGCCTCGGGCCCGGACTTAACAGGAGAGGGCGGGGCCTCGGGGCCGGGTCCCGAGGAGCGGTGGGCGGGGCCTCGAACCGGCAGCCCCGGCGTCATGGCGGAGGCGGCTTTGGACGCCGTGCGGAGGGAGTTACGAGAATTCCCGGCCGCGGCAAGGGGTGAGTGAGTTAGCTCAGAAGCTTTGGCGTCCTTACTTCGCCCGCCGAACAACCTCAGGACACGGGAGGGGCCTTGGGTATGCCGGGAACCCGGTCCCGGAGTCGGGTGCGCCCTGGTCCTTGCTGGGCCGCTGACACCAGGGTGCACCCTAGTTCTGGTGCTCAAGGAGCTCAGAACTGCACGTGACTGGTGATGGCCCCTCTCGGATCACGCTTCTGTCGCACACCCCGCCCCCCCAGCCCCATGAGTGAGTCCTCACCTCCCTTCTTCCCGTGTTCGCCCATCCTCATGGCTTCCTGGGGTGACTATTGAAATTATTTCCAAGACCTGGTCCAGCTTTACTTAACCTGGATGCTATCCTATTCCCATAGTCAGCCTCGCACTGCATAATCGGGCAGTCTGTTGCCCTTCCCTGCCTTTCCTGTGGTGTTCTTCTTCAGGTGGTCGGATTCTCCCTCTCTGAAACCCTGCTGGAAGTCTGTTCTGGAAGAGACTCCTCTAAGCTAGGAAGGGTGCGGAGCTTTGGGGGGATTGTAGGCAGTGACCCCTGGCTCTTCCGCTGCTTGGTTTCTTGTTTTTCTCCCTCTCTGCCTTCCTCCCTCCCTCATCTCTATTTTTAAGGATTTCTTACTGCTGAATAGCAACACAGGCACGTGGTTTAAAAAACAACGGGTGTATAACCTAAAGTAAGCCTCCTTCCAGAAATACCGTGTTTATATCCACGCAGACATATGACTACATAACTCCCTTCTTATGGAAACGGTAGCCTGCCAAACACACTCTTCTGCACTATGTCCTTGAAGATCATTCCATATCCTTCTAGCTCAATCTTAATCACACTGTTGTTTTCAATAATGCTGCAGCAAATACTTTGAGTATTCATTTAAGACATATTTATTAAGTACCTCAATGTGCCAGGCTCTGTTCGTCGTGTTTAGGGTACATCACTGAACAAAACAAACCTCTGCCCTTGTAGAGTTTACAGTCTAAGTGAGGAGACTGACAGCCATCGGCACAGGAAATGAGTAAATTATGTACTAGAAGAGCTATGTTAGAAGACAAGTGCTATGGGGAAAAAAGTAAAGCAGAATAATGGGGCTCAGGATGTCGGGGTGGGGGCATGTTACGAGTTTAGATGGTCAGGGTAGGTAGGCCTCCTTGATAAGGTGACATTTGAGCACAGACTTGAAGAAGGAGAGCGTGAGCCTCACAGACATCTGAGAGAAGAGCCTTCCAGGTAGAGGACAGGGCTGGGCAAATGCTCTAAGGCGTGAGAGTGCCTGGTGGGTTCAGGGAACATTGAAAGGCCAGTATGCTTGGAGCAGTCTGTGCACATGAGTACGCCAGTATTTTCCTTGGTTAAATTCCTAGCAGAAGAATTCTTGGGCCAAAGGAATTGTTTGGATCCCTTTTCAAATTCTGTCACTTTGAAGCCCCCAGAGGGAACAGTGGCCATTCTCTAAAGGAAATCTATTAAATGGTGAGAAAGTAAAACAAATAATTGCAGAAAATCCAAAAGGTAAGAAAAGAAAAAAAAAAAAAAAGGCAGTTTCTACATGTTTTAAGAATCCCAGTGAGAACAATAAGGAGATTTCCTGAGCCCAGATCACCTCCCAAGGTGGCTGCTTTGGTGAACTGGTATGATTGGGAAGGCCCTTGCCAGATTCCTCCCCCTCACTCCCTTATCTACGTGGCAGGTTCCATCTTGCCTCTCTAGCCAGTGAAACAAGCACACATGCCAGCTCTTTCCTTGGCCCACCAGAGGCTTCCCACTCAGTTCCAATTTTTTTTTTTTTTTTGAGGAAGATTGGCCCTGAGCTAACATCTGTGCCTATCTTCCTCTACTTTATATGTGGGACGCCTACCACAGCATGGCTTGGTAAGTGGTGGATAGGTCCACGCCTGGGATCTGAACTGTTGAACCCTGGGCCGCTGAAGTGGAGCACACACACTTAACCGCTGTGCCCCCGTGCCGGCCCCTCAGTTCCAATTTTTGATCTAAAGACATTCACTTTCCGACTGATTGGAAGGCAGGGATGACGGGTGTGGAAATGCAGTTATGAGAAAACATGACCTCAGAGGTGAAAATAACTGCAGTAGCTGTTCAGAGTAGGATGCAGTCACTGCCCATTGGGGGCCAAGACATTCAGGCTCTGTAGACTTCCAGGATGAAGGTAACAAAGCAAAGCCCTGTGCCAGGAGAAAGACATTCCAGTCTGAGTGAGCAGCAGGAACAAAGTTTGGCACCCCTTGAGTAGAGAGTGTGTGGTAAGGGGCAGGCACCAGACAGGAGGAAACCAGACTGGAAAAGTAGGTTGGTCCTGATCACAGAGCACCTTGAGTGCATGCCAGGGCAGACTGGATTTCGTGAGGAGTAGTGGTAAGACATCAAAGGATTTTTTACTAGGGGCGTGACAAGATGAGATTGCACTTTAGGAAAATGACTGGGGCCAGGGTGAGGGATGCTTTGAGAGGGAGTGGAATTAAGCCAAGAAAACCAGTTGTTCACTGCAAGATCTATCCAGCCAGAAGATGTTGGAGACTTTCATTCTACCATTAAGCAAATATTTACTGAGCACCTACTATGTGCTAGGTAGTATTCTAGGTGTCAGGGATACGTCAGTGAACAAGACAAGCATCCCTGTCATCAGGGGACTTACATTCTAGCAAGAGAGAGAGACCAATTAACAGTTTGGATAAGTGAAACATCTAGTGTGTTAGATGATGACAAATGATAGAAAAAAAGGCTAGGGGTTCAAGGATTGCTGGGGGCAGGTTACAATTTTAAGAAGGGTGGCCAGGGAAGGGAGCCTCATCGAAGTGACATTTGAGGACCCCGAGGAGGTAGTTTGAACGTGGATACCACCAGAAGAAAGAAGGAGAGGATGGTTTGAGAGACATAGAAAGTAGAATCAAAAGGACACCATCAATAGGATGACAAGAGTGAGGGAGAAGGAAGAGCCCAAAAGAGATTTTTATTAAGAGTGGCACAAGGCCACTACAGACATCTGCACAGGTGGTACACGGCTCAGCCCGCAACGTGCCCAAGTGCACATGGCAGTGCATGTGTCTGAGGACGGTGATGCTGTTGAGTAAGACTGAAAACACAGTTCAGCCCTTGCTTTTCCTCCACTAGTTTTGTGTAGTAGTCTGTCTCCCCAGTTAGGTTGTAAGCTTCTTGAGGTGATGCTTGGATCACCCCTTAATACCTCCACATTGGCCGAGCCAAGTACTGAGCACATTCTGGGTGCTCAGTAAATAGGACTCTTGGAGGGTGCTTTCAACCCGCCCACGCTAGCCCGTGGCTGTACACACTCTGGAGCTCTCAACTCCGCCTCAGTGGCTGACTTTCCTCGTGGATGCTAGGAGGTTGGCCACTCTAGAGTGGGAAAGCCAAGGGTCCACTGTGCAGAGCTGGACATGGCCCCATGGAGGGTTTGGGTTGTGGACTGAGCAGCAGCCCCTGGCCCTGTGGACTCTTATGGCCCATCCTGGTGTGTTTGTGGGTGCTTCATGCCTTCTCCCTTAAGTTTCCCTCCTCATTCTTCAGTTCGTGGTTGTCCCCTGGTCACCTGTGGGCCTTGCTCAGTGACAGAGTATGGCCCCAGGGAGGGCATCTCTTATGCAGGCAGTGGGGCAGGGACTGGAGGCTGTTGGCTTCAGCACCCCACCCCCTTCTTTCTCTCAGAGCTCAGTGTGCCTCTTGCTGTGCCCTACCTGGACGAGCCCCCCACTCCACTGCACTTCTACCGGGACTGGGTCTGCCCCAACAAGCCCTGCATTATCCGCAATGCCCTGCAGCACTGGCCGGCCCTCCAGAAGTGGTCCCTTCCCTACCTCAGGTGGGGGCTGCCCTGGGTGGGATTGGGGGTGGTGCTTTGGGCATCTGGGCGTGGGCTGAATGTCCATTCCTCCAGAGCCACAGTGGGCTCCACAGAAGTGAGCGTGGCCGTGACGCCAGATGGTTACGCGGATGCTGTGCGAGGGGACCGCTTTGTGATGCCTGCTGAGCGCCGCCTGCCCCTGAGTTGTGTGCTGGACGTGCTGGAGGGCCAAGCCCAACACCAAGGGGTCCTCTATGTGCAGAAGCAGTGCTCCAATCTGCCCACTGAGCTGCCACAGCTGCTGCCTGATGTGGAGCCCCATGTGCCCTGGGCCTCCGAGGCGCTGGGTGAGTGGAGGCGGGGGCTGAACAGGGAAGAGATGGGAAGGAAGGAGTCCACCCTCCTTGCTGCTTCTCTCCCTGTGCTGAGGACTTGGCCCCTACTCTCGGCCCCACAGGGTCAAGTTCCCCGGTCCCCACGTCATATGGACAAACTACTGAAGATTGCTGCCCTTCCTTCCACCCCAGGGGACGGAGGGAGGGCCCTCCCAAGCTCACCCACCTCTGCTCCTTCTCCCTGTTCTCTCCCTGGAGCCCCTCTGCTCCCTGCTCAGGTTCTGGCCCGGCGCCACTGCATGGTGGTTATTTCCATCTTGGCCTTCAGGGACACCCACTCCTAACTTACCCTCTTCCCTCTGACATGCAGGAAAGATGCCTGATGCTGTGAACTTCTGGCTGGGGGAGGCAGCTGCAGTGACATCTTGTAGGTGTCGGGAATGCAAAGATCGGGGAGGGGGTGAGGGAGGAGAGAAGGGGAGGCCAAGAGTGGAAGACTGGGCCTGGATAGAAGTCGAACTGACTGCTCTTTAAGATTTCCTCTGGGATTCTGGGGCTCAGGTACAAGAGAGAGCCAGCCCTGACTGCTCAGATGGGGGAAGTACTCATGGCATTGGGGATGGAGAGCACTATTTCTTCTAGATCCCTAGAAAGCTCTCCTAGGCCAGCTGGGTCAGAGGGTAGACTCTGGAGAATCCTGTTTGCATTAATTTTCCTCTGGTAAATATGAGCCCAGGGCCTGGTGAGCATCAAGCCTCTGATGGGCAGAAGTCTGAAATCCCCGCCAGATTCCTTGGCACCCCCTTGAGGCTACTCCAACTTTGCATGCTCTTCTATTTCACTGTAAGCTGTCTTGGGGTGCAAGGCCCCTCCTGTGCCCCGCCCGTCATAACCCTGCCCCATGGGCCTTTGTGTTGGCAGTACATAAGGACCACTATGAGAACCTCTACTGTGTGGTCTCGGGAGAGAAACACTTTCTGTTACATCCGCCCAGTGACCGGCCCTTCATCCCCTACGGTAGGGGGCACAGCCTGCAGGGGCTGGGGATCAGGTGGCCCAAGGTAGAGGAGGGCAGCGAGGGCCCCAGGCATGAGGTGTGGACTCAGTGTCTCCACTGCACGAGGACCCCTGACCCTCTTGCTCCTGCACCCAAGGAACAGGTGAGGGTGGCTGGCAAGCCCCAGGCCATTTGAGGTTTCCCACACCTTTCTCCCTCTGGCTTCAGAGCTGTACACACCAGCAACCTACCAGCTAACTGAAGAGGGCTCCTTTACGTTGGTGGATGAAGAGGCCATGGAGAAGGTGTCTGTCTTGTTCCTGGGACCTGGGCACAGGGAAGGGTGGGAGCCTGGGCTCTGAGGAGCAGGCACAAAAGAGTTGGGGAGGTGGCACTTTGCTCTGAGGAATTCCTAAGTCTGGGGCCTCCCAGTGCTGAGCAGGGTAGGGCCTGTGGTCTTTACCTTTGGAAGGGACACAGCTGGAAGGCCTGGGGACTTTGGGCCTGCTCCCTGGCATCCATTGTGTCCCCAGGTGCCCTGGATCCCACTGGACCCCTTGGCTCCGGATCTGGCCCAGTACCCCAGTTACAGTCAGGCCCAGGCCCTTCGCTGCACGGTGCGGGCTGGTGAGATGCTCTACCTGCCGGCCCTGTGGTTCCACCATGTCCAGCAGTCCCATGGCTGCATTGCTGGTAAGGAGCTGCCCAGGTCTCCCAGGGGCAGCCCTGTCCAGGTGCAGCAGGGCATCTGGGGGATGGGCTGGGGAGGCTGTAGGTTAGAGGAGGGGCCCTTATGCTCAGGTCTCCCTTCTTGCCACAGTGAATTTCTGGTATGACATGGAGTATGACCTCAAGTACAGTTACTTCCAGCTGCTCGACTCCCTCACAAAGGCCTCAGGCCTTGACTGATGGAGCCCTGGTGAACAGTGCCAACAACAACTCTGGGAAAAGGTTGAACCCTTCCTGGGCCGGGTCCATTCTGGAGGCAACCTGGAGTGAGGCGTGCTGGCTGCCGGCCCAGCTCGGCTTGGGATCAGCTATGGAGGATTCCGGGAGGCAGTCTGGAGGCCCAGGAGGTGCCAGGCAGGTCTGGGTGTGGGCTCCCAGGAAGTTGCCACACAGGTGAGGCTGCAGCCTGTAATGGAGGAGGAGCAGGGCTGCAGGTGCAGCACCGCCACTCGCCAGCACTGTGGCCGTGACCTTGGGAGAGCTGCTGCCACAGAGCATTGGTGTCCTGTCTGTAAGATGGAGATAATGATGGTTCCTACCTCCTGGGGTGTTGTGAGGCTTGGAGGTGACATCTGTGTGGAGGTCATGGGGCTGGCATGGCAGAAGTGGTCAATAAAAGGCGGCTGTGGTTCGTGTGTGCTGTGACTCCCTCTCACATTTGCCTCCCATGGTCTGGGGAGGGCTGGAAGGTTCACGTAAACATTTCAGGGTGACCCTGGTTGGGGGTGACAGCTGGGTCCAGGCCTGAGCCTGAGGAGCTTTGCTGCCAAGACCCTTCTGTCCCTGACAGCCATCACAGCCCCTCTTGGGGCAAGCAGGTCGACCCCAGCCATGTTGTAACTCTGGTGCAGACCCCATTGACTCAGGGCCTGTAAAGCTATTCCTAGGTTTGCTCTGGCCTGTGTCCTCTCCTCTTCCAGCTCCAGGGCAGCTGGTGGGTCTGGTGCCCTAAGGGTCACCCCGTTTCTCCCACAATAAGCACAGAAACCCGTGCTCCTCCTGAGGCTGTTCCCCTACGGAAGAAGTGGGTCTCCGTGTTCGGACTCCCTCCCTCCTCACACCAAGCCAGCCCTGGAGACCCGGAGACGGAAGAGCTCCCTTCCCCGAATGCCAACCCATGCCTCATCCCACGCCACCCAGCACCCAGCTCCGAGGGTGGAGCCAGCTTGGCGTGTGACTTTGAAGGGCTGGTTCATAGAGCAAACCATGCCCCTGCCAGGTTATGATGGGGCCCGGGGCACTCCTCTCAGATTGGCCAAGCACTTCAGTCAAGACCGGGCATTCCTGTCACGCTGGCGCTGGGAGGTTGCGAAAGGCCCAGCGACAGGGGACATGGCTTTTCTGTTTACAGCTGCTCTGGGCCCACCTCCTGCTTTCCAGACCTCAGTGGCCCCTTCAGGCCCCACCTTCCAGTCTCCTTTCTGCTCAGCCTCTGACAATGAGCTCTCCTGGGGGCCCCACCTCTAGGTCAGGGCTGGGAGAGCAGGGTTGGGTAGTGCAGGCACAGATGGCGATGGTTGGAGAGAATGGGTCTTTGGACGTGTTGAGCCCCCACCGTGGGGGTGTCAGCACTTCATACAGGTTTAAGGTGGCTCACTTCCTGGACAAGTGGCTGGTCCAGGAGTAGGCGTGGGGCCTGGGTGGAGCGGAGGCGGTTGGGAGGGACCAGGGAGGAGCTTGGGACCAGCTGGGACATCCCTGGCTCTGGGTTAAAAAGCCCACAGTCCTCTGTCCTTGGGTCACTGCCCATCATTCCTGGCTCCCGAGGACTCTTAGCCTCATGGCTCTGGTAAGACCCAGTAGGGCACTGGACCCCAACTCTGATCTCTGGTTCCCCCAGGCCTGGTTAACACTTTCGTAAGGGAGCTGTGGGCTTCTCCAGGTGTAGAGGGGGGTTTGCTAGCCTTGAACCAGGGTGGAGAACAGAAGCCAGGGAAGAGGCAGGGTCTTGGGATGAGGGGTCATCCTGAGTTGTTCGTGCCCTAGAGATGGGGGCACTGTGGATTTGGCCCTGAGAACTCAGGCTCCCAGTTGCCATCCTGGGGCCCCAGAAGGAAGCGGCTGCTCTGGTCCTCCCTCTGACTCAGTTGCTTGAGGTGTGGGCGCCCCAGGGCTGACACTGATAGATAAGCTTCCCCAGCTCTGCCCCTGGACTCCATCCATTAGGGCCCCTCCTGAGGCAGGGCTCAAGGCCAGAAGGAACGACCAGTTGGCACAGGCTTCCCTGCTCTGGCACAGCTGCCAGGGTCTACGTCCCGGACCCCGGGTCGTGGGTTTGGATGGAGCTGCCAGAGGACCTTCCTCAGCCTGGTCTTGTAGGACCTGGAGGGCTTGACAGCCTGAAGGTGGTCTGAGCTAGTAACTGCTGTTCCTATCCTGACAGAGAGCAGATTTCCAGAATTCTCTCTTGGCCTCTCCTGGCCAGGGGTGTAGAGTATGGGGACAACTCAACCATGGCCCTGGGCTAGGTTAGGCCTTGACGTGCCTCTCCCCTACCTCTGTAGCCTATATCCCCCCGATCCTGGGCCTCTTGCCGCCCAAGACCAGCCTCAAGGCTGCTTAGCAAGGGGGAGCCAGAGGGATGGGGTGCAGAGACCAAAGGAGGCTGTACCAGGACCTGGAGGCAGGTAAGTGGGGGGTTGAGAGCACAAGTCAAGCTAGCCTGGTCCAGTCCTGGCCCTGGACCTCGGGCAGGTGACTACTTAGCCTTTCTATGTCTGAGTTTCCTTGTGGCGTTGGCCATAATAAGCAGTCCCCACGCACAGGGCAGTTGTGTGATTAGATGAGTTAGTGTGCAGGCAGCCGTGGGACGGGAGCTGGCCCGGAGCGTTGTGGTAAGTGTTGGCAAGCGTCATCAGGAGATGCCGCAGCCTCCTTTCCATTCAGGATTTGGATGGGGTGGAGGGCAGGGCTGTGGCTGGGCAGGATTAGGCCTCGAGGGTTGCCCTAGCTTCCCCTTCGGTCCTTGTCACCTTGGGGCCCATCAGCCTGCAGCAAGCCTGTCCCTCTCTCCCTCTTCAGGCAAAGGTGCCCGGGACCTGCCTTCTCACCATCCGTGTCCTGCAGGCCCGCGGCCTGCCCTCTAAGGACCTGGGTGAGTGCTGGGCCTGGGGAGGGCAGCGGTTCTGCAGCTGGATTCAGGGTGGGGCAGGGGCAGTGGGAAGAGATGTGAGTAAGGCTGGGCGTGCAGGGGGTCCTGGAGAGGGTACCAAGAGGAGGTCCTGGGTGGAATGTTGCCATCAGGCCTCAGCCTCTGCTCCTTCTGCCTCCTGACCCAGCCCCATTCCGTGGGTTGGGTCTCTGGGTCCCCCGGGGCTGCCTGTGATGGGAGGACATGGACTGGGCAGCTGGGTTGGCAGTGGCTCTTGGCCACACTGGAAGCTCATTCCTCCTTTCTGCAGTGACCCCCTCTGACTGCTATGTGACTCTCTGGCTGCCCACGGCCTCCAGCCACAGGCTGCAGACACGCATAGTCAAGAACAGCAGAAACCCCATCTGGAATCAGAGCTTTCACTTCCAAATCCACAGCCAGCTCAAGGTGGGCCAGGCGCAGGCGGCCCTGCTCACTGTCCCTGTCCACCCACTGCCACTGTCCCCTCCCAGCCCCTCATTCCCTGCCCCTGCCCTGCTCACCGTCCTATCCCACCACTCCATCTTGCAGCCCCTTGCTCTGTTTCCCTTCCAGAATGTCGTGCAACTGAACGTCTTTGACCAGGACCTTCTGACCAATGATGACCCCGTGTTGTCGGTGCTGTTTGACGTGGGGACTTTGCGGGCTGGCGAGTTCCGCCGTGAAAGCTTCTCGCTGAGCGCTCAGGCAAGGCTGACACAGGGCAGCGGAGGGCCTCAGCCTGGGAAAGGGGACGCTTTGGAGGGTGGCTAGGTACATGGCCCTCTTCTTCTGGACCAGTGAGTGGCCCAGGCTTCCCTGGCATCCCAGAGGCCTCTGTCAGCCAGGAGCTACTGTCCACTGAGGAGCAGTCCCATCCCTGACCCTCCTTCTTGGCCTCTGAGCTAAGGGCGGCTTTCTTGGAGCGGTCCAGAGAAGGTGGACAGAGCAGCCTGGGGATGGACAATGGCTCTCAGCACTCGGCTGAGGCCCCAGCAACCCCAGCTGGCGTCTGGGTGGGAATCTGCACACGCACCCACACGTGCACATACACGCTCACTCACACTCCTCACCCTTTCTAACTTGCTTCTTTCTCCAGGGTGAGGAGCAGCTGGAAGTTGAATTTCGGCTACAGAGTTTGTGAGTCAGGGGCCGTGGGGATTCCCGGGTAGGGGTGCTTCCTTCCGGGAAGGACAGAGCCCAGCACACCCAGAGCCGACACCCCACCCCGGGAGACATCCAGTGGTGGAGGAGGAACACCCAGGCCTGCTTGAGGGGTGAGAGCCGGGGAACCTGGACTCCCATTAAGGTCACTGGGGGCTCTTTTCAGGACAGACTGTGCTGAGCAGCTCATCAGCAATGGCATCCTGGTGGTGAGTTGAGAACCCCTCCTCCCCGGGCCTGAAGCTTGGGCCCGCCATGGGGGTCAGTGGGTAGAGCCAAAGTGGGGGGCCCTGGGACTTCAGTTCCTCAAGAGGATACACTCTCAAGTGAATGTTTGGTGGCTCAGGGCCAAGGTAATAAAGTCTGAGAAACAAGAAGCAGGATGCTGGGAAGGTGGGGTCTCTGACAGGCCAGGGGTTCGCGTCTGAGGGGCTCTCTTGACAACTCAGGCCCGGGAACTCTCCTGCTTGCATGTTCGACTGGAGGAGGCAGGGGACCAGCAAGGTGAGTTCTCGACCCACGGGGATGGCCCCCTGCCCTCAGCCCTGGTCTTCCCCCTTTCTAAGGAGCCCTCACCAGCTGCCCTCGGCTCTGGTGCCCCAGGCAGGAGTGGGTGTTGGGGGCAAATCCATGCTGGGCCCCCCGGGCCTGAGCTTTTCCCCTTAGTCCTCAGAGGGGCTGGGGTGGCTCCATCTCCCAGCCTCAGCCTGGGTCAGACCTCCGTCTCAGTGGGGGGAGCAAAATGTCCCCCAACCCCCTTAGGCAAGACAAGGACCTTTCTGGGCGGAGATCCCATTCCCGGCCTCTGCTCTGGTTCCTGTTTCCAGGGTCAGAGCGCAGAGTGCAGCTTATGGTTCCCGGGTCCTGTGAGGGCCCGCAGGAGGCCTCTGTGGGTGCCGGCTCCTTCTGCTTCCATTGCCTGGCCTGCTGGGAGCAGGAGCTGAGTATCCATCTGCAGGTAGGGTGCCACTCCCTCCCGTGAGGCAGCCCGCAGAGCCTTTCTCCCTCCTTCCCTCAGCTCCTCCTCCTAGCCTCTGCCTCTGCTCACCCTGAGCCCCCATCACTCCCTGGCAGAGTCAGGTACCCTGCGAAGAGGGTGGGGTCGATGGCAGCCTCCTGTCCCCCTTCCTACTGCTTCTCTGTCACTCCAGGGGCAATGGGTGAGGCCCTTGATGGAGCGGAGGGTAGAGATCCTTAGTCTCCTTTCATCCCCCCTGCAGGATGCCCCCCAAGAGCAACTGAAGGTGCCCCTGAGGGCCCTGCCCTCTGGCCAAGTGGTGAGGCTCGTCTTCCCTACATCCCAGGTACTGGTCACCAGAGGAAGAAAGCCAGATGCGTGGGCAGGGCTGGACCCCAGGCCTTGAGGGCCTGCTCCTGTAGCAGCTTCCGTCCTTAGGCTACACCCTGGACAAGTGCTGGGGCCAGGCTCTGGGGAGAGGGTCCTCTGAGTATCCCTACCTTCAGGCTCAGGCCTGGCCCCTGTGGAGATGGCTGGGGACCCAAGGGAGCATGGGGACATGGTGGGGTGTGGCTCAGGCTGGGGCCAGAGGCACAGGCAACCAGCCTTTGTGACTGTAACATTCATGGTTTTCAGGAGCCCCTGATGAGAGTGGAGCTGAAAAAAGAAGAAGGGTGAGGTTGGGCGGGCACTGGGAAGGTCATGGGGAGGCAGCCAGTTACGGAGGCGGCAGTCAGGCCTGCGCCCTGGAGGAGCAAGGCGAGAGACAGGGTGGCTCCCAGCACGGTCGCCATGCGTCCTCTCTGCGGACACTCAGGGGTTGGCTCCCAGGGCAGAGCACAAAGTGCTGGGGGAGCCGTAGCAGAGAAAGGCCCTTAACATTTCACTTGCGTTTCTGCTTTCCCCTTCAGAGGGGTGTGTGTCTTGCCCAGTGTCTGGTGCTTGGGAGGCACTGGATCAATGTTTGGCTGGAAAACCAGGTGGAAGGTGAGGAGAGTGGTTTGAGGCACAGAGAAGGCAAGGAAACCAAGAGAGGAGAGAAATGGTGCCCTTTCGGGTGCAGCTGTTGTGGGTGGACCTTAGCTAACCTTCGTGAGATGAGAGGAGTCGTCCACCCTGGCCCTCCGCATGCCTGGGAGACAAGCTTCTCACCACGAAGAGGTGGGGACACTGTTTCCCGCCCCCTCTGTAGTCATGTTCATGTAGGTGAGGGAGAGAAGCTGAGAGGCAGAAGTAGATCTATGGTATTGGGTCCCACCAGGGGCCTGTCTACACCCGGGACCCTGGTAGGGCCTCTTCAGTCACCAGCTTCCTGGCATGCCTGTGAATCCACTTTACTGCGTTCCCCAAGTGTGTCCCCACGTGGGTCTGGGCTCCCCTTCTCCCCATTGCACCCACACACGTCACGCTTCACTAGGACACAGAAGCAGGGGTGAGGGGTGTGGAGAGGAGAGGAGAGATGGCAGTGGGCTTTTCAGGGCAGACAGACTCAGCTTCCCTTTATCTGACGAGGCCAGTTGCTGCCTCATGGTCCTTCCTCCCCACCCAGACCGAGGGAGCTGGCTGTGCGGCTGGGCTGCGGGCTCTGCACCGAGGAGCAGGCTTTCCTGAGCAGGAGGAAGCAGGTGGTGGCCAGGGCCCTGAAGCAGGCCCTGCAGCTGGATGGAGACCTGAAGGAGGACGAGGTCTGGGTGCTGGGCTGGATTGGGTGGGGTCTTCGGGCAGTGCTGAGTGCTGGAACTGGTTTTTCCCCAACCAGACCAGAGCTGGTGCCAAGCGGGGCTTGATCCTGCCCCCTGTCTGCCAGCCCCTGCTCTGCTTCCCCCTCACTTGATGGTATCAGGAGCTTGATGACATCAAATGCAGAGCATTATATGGGGCACCTGGAGCTCGCAGACACAACTCCCCTGCTGGGCTAGCTTTCCTTCTGGTTGTTTCTCAATCTTTGGCCCGGTCCGGGTTTTGAGACGGGCCTGGTCTGACTGATCAATGAGACCTGCGGCCTGAGGGCTGCCTGCCGGCCTGGGCAGTCCCTGGAAGTTCAGATCAGCCTGTGGCATCTCCTTGCAAGAGGGGAGGGGTGGCTGTGTGGGAGACTGTTGAGGTGGCCCTGGGGCTTCTAGAAAGGGATCACCAGAATCCTCAGGGGCTAGAGGTGAGGAGATGAGGCCTGGAACTTGTCCATTTTTCCTGGAGTTCTTAAAACCAGACAAGCCTGACCCTCTCGAGGCTGTTTCTGACCAGACCCTCCTCAGTAGGCCTGACTAGAACTCGGCCCAAGAGCCTTGATCAGAGCTTGACCAACCTTGGCTGTGGGTGAGCTGAGTGCCGCTTGGCTTACTACCTCCCCTGCCTGTGGCTTGGCCTTCCCCCTCCCTAAGGCCTCTCTGAGCCTAGCTATCTTCTCTTCCAGATCCCAGTGATAGCCATTATGGCCACTGGCGGTGGGACCCGGGCAATGACTTCCCTGTATGGGCACCTGGCTGGCCTGAGGGAGCTGGGCCTCTTGGATTGCATCTCCTACATCACAGGGGCCTCGGGCTCTACCTGGTGAGCTGGCAGCAGGTTGAGTGCAGGAGCCTGGGGGTGGCTAGTTGGGTCGTGGCAGGTGGGTCCGGGTGGGAAGGCTCTTAGACCCCACAGGCCTCTCTGACCACCTTGGGAGGGCTGGGAGAACACGTGTGCCTGAGAGAAATGTGCTCAAGGGGACCCTGGGAAGGTGCCTGCCAGGCTTTTGTCCTAGAACGGAAAGCCCAAGGCAGGCAATGGGGTCCTTGAGTGACGATGCCCTGCCTTTGGCTTTTCCCAGGGCTTTGGCCAACCTCTATGAGGACCCAGAGTGGTCTCAGAAGGACCTGGCAGGGCCCACTGAGTTGCTGAAGGCCCAGGTGACCAAGAGCAAGCTGGGCGTGCTGGCCCCCAGCCAGCTGCAACGGTACCAGCAGGAGCTGGCCGAGCGTGCCCGCCTGGGCTACCCGACCTGCTTCACCAACCTGTGGGCCCTCATCAACGAGGCGCTCCTGCATGATGAGGTGTGGGGAGGGCTGCAGCCTGGGGTGCAGGCGGGGGCGGCCAAAGCCGGGGCAGGGCTGGGGGTGGTGAGCAGCCCTGGGCAGCAGGGGTGGGAAAGGCCCCAGGCCGCCACAGCTTTAGGTTCAAATCACTCCCTGCTCCAGCCCCATGACCACAAACTCTCAGACCAGCGGGAGGCCCTGAGTCGCGGCCAGAACCCTCTGCCCATCTACTGTGCCCTCAACACCAAGGAGCGGAACCTAACCACCTTTGAATTTGCGGGTGCGTAGCCCTGGCACTGAGACCTGTGCTCTCGCAGTCGGCGGGGTGAGGGGTTGCGGGGGCTGTGTGTGTATGGTGTGGGTTTTACACCCACCTCTTTGGGGTCAGGTCCCATGCTCTCCAGAGACTGTCATTCTACCAGAGTCACTCAGGCTTGGGGATGGGGGCACTGGCCTTGGCTCCCATGCTCAAAGGGCCAGCAACGAGGCCGAGCCTCCTGGTCACCAGGCTGCCCTGATGTGAAGCCCGTGGTGGGTGCATTGGTGCCCAAGAGTTCTCAGGTTCTGGGCCCTGCAGTGAGGCTGTGTGGCCTCCTCACAGAGTGGGTCGAGTTCTCCCCCTACGAGGTCGGCTTCCCCAAGTACGGCGCCTTCGTCCCCTCTGAGCTCTTCGGCTCCAAGTTCTTCATGGGGCGCCTGACGAAGCGGCTCCCTGAGTCCCGCATCTGCTTCCTGGAAGGTGAGGGGGTCTGGAAGGCTGGCGAAGTTGGGGCTTGGGGGACATGGACGACCTTCCCAGCTCAGTTCCCTGGTCCCGAATGGGTGGTGGGGAAGGCCAGGTTGTGACGGGGTGGGGCACTCTCCTCCCCTCGTGTCCCCTCTCTTAGGCATCTGGAGCAACCTGTATGCAGCCAACCTCCAGGACAGCTTGTACTGGAGCTCAGAGCCCAGCCAGTTCTGGGACCGCTGGGCACAGGCTCAAGCCAGCCTGGGTAGGTGCCTGAGCGGCTTTGTAAGGATGTGGAAGGGCAGCCTGTGGGGCTGGCTCTGGAGGATGGTGGAGTGGCTCTCAGGCCTGTGGGAGTCCACAGAGGCTGGGATAAAGGTCCAGGGGCTGCTATTTCCTGAAAGATGCCCCACTTCCCCCCCTGACTGTGCAGACAAGGAGCAGGTCCCTCTTCTGAAGATAGAAGAACCTCCCACCATGGCCAGCAGGATGGCTGAGTTTTTCACCGACCTTCTGACGCTGCGCCCACTTGCCCAGGCCTCCCACAATTTTCTGCATGGCCTCCATTTCCACAAGGACTATTTCCAGCATCCTTACTTCTCCTTCTGGAAAGGTGTCCGCTCTTCTCCCCCTGGTCCCAGCTCTCCAAAGTCTTCCCACCGCCGCCTGAGCCTTGGGTCCCTGGTCCAGACTCCCGCACTCTCCAACCCCTCAGCCCCAAGCCCTGAGAGCTCCGTTCCCTGGCCCTTGGAGCAGGAGCCCCTTCTCCTCTCCATGTGTTGGGCATCAGGACCTGTCTCAGGCCTTGGGAAGTAGAGGTGCTACTTTGGCGGGAGAGGGCAGGGGCCAGAGAGCAGAGTCTCCTTCCACCAGCAGCGAGGAGCTGGCGTTAGGCCAGGGGGATCTGGTGCCCCCAGCACCAATGACAGCTGCTGCTTCCCCACCCCATCCTCTCAACCTTCCCAGCCACCAAACTGGACGGGCTCCCCAACCAGCTGACCCCCGCAGAGCCCCACCTCTGCCTGCTGGATGTCGGCTACCTTGTCAACACCAGCTGCCCACCCCTCCTGCGGCCTACCCGGGATGTGGACCTCATCCTGTCACTGGATTACAACCTCCATGGAGCCTTTCAGGTGGGCTGGGGGCGGACAGGACATGTCACGGTGGGACCTGAGGTGCTGGGGCAGGCTTGGGAGGCAGTGGGGAACCTTAGGCCTGACATCCTGGCTCTGCCCCTGGGGAAATCTACCTTGGAGTCCAGGACCTGGTCCAGTTTCCCTTAAGGGCTATGACAGTGACACCATGTGAAAGGAAGACCGTGGATTCTGTGAATTCACCACCAGGGACTCTTACTCTGCTCTGGAAGTTGGAGTGGGGGGGGAGCTGGTGATGTTTTCAGATGTATTCCATATTTGGGTCCCCTTTGCCGCACCTGCACCCCTGTTTGCTCCTGGACCTCTGGGACCCCATGCTTTGAGTTTCTGTGTTGGTCCAGGGAAGGTTTTTGCCTCCCAGTTGCAGAACCTGGGGGCAGTTAGCAGCCAGCTCAGTCAAGCCCAGAGGAGCTGCAGCAGAGGGGCATTTTCCAGGTCTGGCCTGACTCTGTCGGGTCCACTAGAGTCTGATTTGGCATCTGGGCACTAAGTCCCATGCGTCTTAGCGGGCCTCCATGTTCAGTCAGCCCAGCGTTGAGGACCTGGGGAGCCCATGAGTCTGCCCTTCTGACGCCCCTTCGGTCCACCCTGCAGCAGCTGCAGCTCCTGGGCCGGCTCTGTCAGGAGCAGGGGATCCCGTTCCCGCCCATCTCGCCCAGCCCTGAGGAGCAGCGCCAGCCGGGGGAGTGCCACGTGTTCTCGGACCCTGGCTGCCCCGAGGCCCCTGTCGTGCTGCACTTCCCTCTGGTCAACGACTCCTTCCAGGAGCACTCGGCCCCTGGTGAGCCATGGTCCCAGCCCCTCCAGCTCGCTGTCGTGGTGCCCCTGGCCCCCTGTCCTTCGTCCCACCTCCTCTGTCCTCTATGCCTCTCCGCAGGTGACCCCAAACCATCCTCCACCCCGTGTGTTTTCCCCTCCATGCCCGGCCGGTACTCTCTCTCCTTAGGGGTGCAGCGGACCCCGGAGGAGAAGGAGGCTGGGGAGGTGAACCTGTCTTCGTCCAACTCTCCCTACCACTACTCGAAAGTGACCTACAGCCCAGAGGACATGGACAAGCTGCTCCGCCTGACGCATTACAATGTCTGCAACAGCCAGGAGCGTCTGCTGGAGGCCCTGCGGGAGGCTGTGCAGCGGCGGAGGCAGCGCAAGCAGCAGCGGCCGGGCCCAAGTGATGGTGGTGCCCTGGCCTGAGGCTGCCATCCAGCCCCTGCCGCCCCGGACTCTTTTTCAGGCTCACTCCCCGTCTGCCTGGCTGCTCTGGTTGAGTTGGGGGGGAGACTGTCGTCACCAAGTGTTCCAGAGCCTCTGGGGACTCCATTGGGTGTGTGCCCAGCGCCACCCAGATGTAGCACTGAAGCCAGCAGCAGCCCTGCCAGGCACCCCTGGGTAGGTCGAGGGCTTCACACAGGGGCAGGGCCCATCCCTCTTGGTTGCCGGCCCGTTGGGGCCTGGTCCCAGAAAGGCGGCTGGAGCTGGCTTCCTCTTTGAGTGAGTGGCCGGAGCCCAGAGCAGTGCTGAGCCCATCTGTGTAAGCAAGCAGAGCTCTGGCCCTGTGTTTGTCTTCCCCTCCGTGCTCCCTTGAGGAGCTGTACAGTGAAATAGAGCACGTCCTGTTTTACAGAGGCTCACACACCTGTGAGGCGTTATCTGAGATTATCTGTCATTGCTGCCGAAGGGACATTCATTACAAGCTCTTGGTTACACGTGGCAAGGATTGGTTTAAAAGACAAAATGGGGGCCGGCTCCGTGGCCGAGTGGTTAAGTTTGCGCGCTCTGCTGCGGCAGCCCAGGGTTCGGATCCTGGGCGTGGACATGGCACTGCTCGTCAGGCCACGTTGAGGCAGCGTCCCACATCCCACAACTAGAAGGACGTGCAACTAAGAGATACAACTGTGTATAGGGGGGTTTGGGGAGATAAAAGCAGGAAAAAAAAAAAAAAGAAGATTGGCAACAGTTGTTAGCCCAGGTGCCAATCTTTGGGGGAAAAAAAAGGAAGATTGGCAACAGTTGTTAGCCCAGGTGCCAATCTTTAAAAAAAAAAAGGCAAAATGTAATGTCTCCCCAGGCCCCATACAGAGCTAGTGGGTCAGCGTGGGCTTCCCCTGAGGGGTGGCCCCCTGCTCATGGCCGAGTCTACCCCATGCTCAGGGCCACCCTTTTCAAGCAGGGACAAGGCGACTTTCGCCTGTGGGTTTCCGCTGCTGCAGCCCTGGCAGGTGAGCAGACTTGCAGACAGTGACTGCCAGCAGAGAGGCCAGGGACTCAGGCAAAGGGCTGGTTCCTGTCCCACAGTAAGGGTGGCCAGACCTGGGACCAGATGAGCTAAGGAAAGAGAGAGCGCCAACGGTGTAACTCCAGCAAGCAGTGACCTTGATGGGGCCGTCCTCACAGAGAACCATCTATTCTAGAAGTTGGTCACGAGGGGCCTGGTTGCTGAGTCTCATTCTGGTCCCCTCGTGGGTGTCCTCACTTGTAGCTCTGAGGTTTGGTGCCACCTCAGGGTTCACTTCAGGGCCCAGACCTGCTGGGAGAACAGGGAGGCAGAGTGAATTTAGGGCCCAGCCACCCTAGAATCTTATCCAGGCACTGGTGCCCCAGGCCTCTTGCCTCCCTTCGAATATTCCACCTCCTCCTAACATAGATGTGAGATGTGGATGCTGGGAGCAGTAACCACTGTGTGTGGGGCGGGTGGGAGACAGGTGGTTCTCATGCCCCAGCTCACTGCATCTGCCTGTCCTGGGCATGTGGCTCGAGTCACAAAGCAGCAGAAATGGCTGCCTTGGCAGCTGCAGAAGCACTGTGTCCAGGACAAGGCCCGTTCACTCAGCAGCACATCATCTGAATCATAAATGGGAGCCTGCAGGCTGCAGGAGAAGGAGTGGATAGTTAGACCCGAGACACAACCATGGCTGCCGCCCCGTCACCGTGGGAGTGCTCCTCAGGCACACGGCTGTATGTGCGCGTCTGTCTCTGTATCTAGTCTGTGTATGTGTCCGGGTGACGTCCCGGCCCTCTCTAGGACAGGAAGGCCCCTCTCCCCTTTGGACTGGGGAGAGCAGGAGAGGATGGAGGCAGAGGCAGGGACAGGAGCGCGGGTGTGGCAGGGCTCTGGCTGTCCTGTAAACCGCCGTGCAAACAATGCTGTGTCTTGGAGGGAGAAAAGGAGCAGACCAAGGAGTGAGGGCTGCATGGGCTCGAGGCGGACAGAGTGGGCAGGTTTTCTAGCATGTGCAAAGGGGACCCGTGTGCCCCTCACCTGGGGTCCGGCCTGAGCAGGAGAGGCGGTGGGAGCCTTGTGCGTTTTCCTCTGCAGGGCCAGCCATCGGCAGGGACTCCAGGGGCTGTGGGCATCTCTCCCTCAGCGGGGAGGGCAGGGCCCCAGTGGCACTAGCCCCTGGTGGGGGACGTCCGTGGAATCTGTGGGGAAAGACAGACTGCCATCACTGCAGAGAGTGAGCATGGTTTGCACCAGGCGTTTGATGGAGGGGGCAGTGCTAGGGCTGTCTGTTTCCTGGGGGTGGTCGAGGGTCTCAAATGTGGGGGTTACCCCACACCCTAGCAGTGTAGGTCTGAGTCCCAGGCCTGCAGGCTTGAGAGGGCACCATCTGTGGCAGTCACGGAGGCTCAGGACTCCCGCCCGCCCGCAGCCCACATGCCCTACCTGAGCGGAGCGGCCATGCTGGGCAGCCCCTCAGTGGCCAGGGAGCCTGGAGGCCTGCCTCTGGGTTCTGGGCTCAGACTGTGGGCTGCAGAGCAAAGGCAGAACAGCGGTCAGCCCTGACCCGGAGGCCGGCCATCCGCAGGCAGCAGCCTCCCTGCGTGCTGCTTCCTCCTTGCACCCTAACCCCAGGGCGACCGTATTAGGAGGGGGACCTTCGGGAGGTGCTTAGGTCATGAGTTGGAGACCTTATAAAGGAGACCCCAGGAGCTCCCTCTCCCCTCTGCCCTGTGAGGCTACAGCAAGAAAGCAGCTGTCTGCAGCCCGGAAGCAGGCGCTCACCAGACACCCAATCTGCTGGCGCCTTGATCTTGGACTTCCCACCCTCCAGAACTGTGGGAAATAAATGTCTCGTTTAGAACCTGCCAGTCTGTGGTATTCTGTCACAGCAGCCCAGCAGACTGAGGCACTCCTGCCTCTGGAGGCCCTGGCCGCACAAACCTTCCCACCAGGAGGTCGGTGCGAGCAGGGGCGGGTCTGCCTCCCGGACACTGAATGCAGAGGGACTGGTGAGAAAGGCTCAGCGGGAGGAGATGCTGAGACGCTGAAGAAACTCAGGATCCCTTTGGGGTTCTCAAAGGACAGGCTCAGGGAGAGACCCGAGGGGGAACAGGCAGAGCGAGGAGCCCAGCGAGCCTGGGAGGAGCAGGAAGGGACTCCTGGTGGAGCCCCAGCAGTCTCAGGACATGCCTCAAGCACGCTCTCCTCCGGGACTGTCAGACCACAGAGAAGGTGCTCGGTAGGGGTGCTTTCTAAGCGCCCCCTGGTGGCAGAACTGGGTTTGGCCGCTGTCTACAAGACACCGCGAGGGAGGTGCATTCAGAGCAGTCTGAGGACTAGAGTGTTAGAGACGCCCCAGGATCAGACAGCAGAGCCTAGGAAAGCCCACGAGGATCCTCACGGGAAGGGCTCTGGAGTCAGACAGCAGACCAGGAGGCCGCCAGGCATCATGTCTGACCCTGTCTGTTACTAATGAGCTATGTGATCTTTGGCAAGCTGCTTACAGGCTCTGGGCCTTAAATTTTTTGAGAAAAGACAATAAGTCCCACTTACCTCTCAGGCTATAGAGATGCAAGATGTGAAACTTTCCAAGGATGCATAAAACAGCAGCAGCCTGGGGCCCAGGGAATCAGTGCCCCCCACACCCCACCCTAGGCTTCCCCTGGAGCCCACCTGTGGCCCTGCTCAGGGCTCGCAGCCAGCTGTCAGCCTGCGCTTCTGACGGTGCTGCAAACAGGATCTCCGTCCCGCTGCTCAGCCTGGCTCCCAGACAGCCATAGGTCACACTCTTCGCAGGGGACCCCTGCCTCCAGCCCCCTGTGCCCGCTGAGTCAGCATATCCTGGGCGGTGTCTCTCCCCAGGTGGTGCTAACCTTAAGGAGAAGCTGTGTTTCCTGCCTTGGTGGTCCCTCGGCTTCTCACACTGGGCTCCCACGAGGTCAAGGGTGGCCATGGAAGCCACTTTCTGAGGGGAAATAAGAGGCAGGTCACCATGGCCAGCTCAGCTTTTCCCCATGGGGCCCTCTGTCCTCTGCCCTCCCCACATGCCATCTGGTACCTCCACTGCCATCCTCTGATCTGGGAACAGGCTCAGGGAACTGCTTCCCAAGACCCCATAGCAGCCATCCCAGGAGCTCGAGCTGGGCTGTGGAGAGAAGGCAGTGAGGTGGCACCGGGCCCAAGGTGCCCATGGGGAAGAGGGAGCCATTTCCAGGGAGGCTGGGAGGAGGAGCCCTGCCTCACCTGGGTGTGGGCAAAAGCTGTAGCGTGGTCCCAAGAAGCTGAACTGCCCTAAGAATGGGGGCCGGGAGGGGGAAGTCCACCCAGAGTCCACAGCAGCCCTTCTGAGCGCCTTGAGTGGTTCTGGGGAGGGGAGCTGCCTGGAGACGGGATCTCCTGGCACTTACCTGCCTCTCCCCGGCCAGGGGCTGCTGCTTAAGCTCCAGAAA
Organism: Equus caballus; assembly: GCF_041296265.1. Lineage (NCBI taxonomy): Eukaryota > Metazoa > Chordata > Mammalia > Perissodactyla > Equidae > Equus > Equus caballus. The sequence continues at coordinate 160,018,567 of NC_091684.1, read as the reverse complement.
CCCCTCCATGGTGGGGGCACCCTTTGCATCCTGGAAATGCAAGATGGGGCCCAGGAAACATCAGGACCAGCACAGAGGATGGGCCCCTTCTGGAAGGTGGGCTTGGTATCCACTCCTCCCTGACCTCCTCATTGCCCGTGACCCTCAGCTCCTGTGCCTGGTGCTCCCGGCCGCCAGTGCCTCAGTGCTGGCTCCAGGGTGTGGGCCCCTACCCTCATGGCCTCACTGGGCTCCTGCTGTCCGGCCGCATGCTCCAGGGAGATGGTGGTGGCAAAGAGTGTGCGTGGCCCAACAGGGACACCCGATGGCAGGACCCTTGTCTCAGCCAGCTGTGCTCCTGGCCACCAGCTTCCAAAGGGCCTCTGGTGGAGGGAGGTCAGCTCACTGCCGACTGTCCCAGGTTTCAGCCCCTTCACTTGCTGTTCCATCTTGGGGAGGGGAGCAAGGTGAGCCAGGTCAGGGCTCCAGGGGGGGGTCCATGCCCAGCCTCTCCTCCCCAAACCCCTCCCACCCAGAGAGCCCCTGTCTCCTCACTGTTCTTCATCTCTTCCTGCTTCACTTCAGACTTCCCTCTCAACCCAGTCCACAGTGGTGCCCTAGCCTACCAGGACAGAGGGTGACAGGGACTGGCAACGGAAAGTGGGGCTTTCCTGAAGGGTCAGATGTGGACTTAGTGCTCTGGGGAGACCCCGACTCTCAGGCCCCCAGCCCTCAGGCCCCTGTCTCCTGGTGCACCCTTGGCCCAGCCTTGCTCACCTCCACCTTCCTCTGCAGTTGGGCAAACTTTTCTTCCTGGGCTGCCAGTAGCTTTTCGAAGTCCTGGTGTCTGCGGAGCAGCAACTCCACATCTGACACTGACCGCTGGGGAGAAGTGAAGCCCGGGTTGAGGCCCAGCTCCTGGGGCTGCCGAGCCTTCACCTCGCCCTCTGCAACCGGGCCCGGGTGGCCAGCGAGCAGAGGAGCAGCAGGACCTGCCCTTGGCCATAGCTGCTGGACAGTGCAGCCCGCTAGAGGACAGGGCCTCGGCTCACCCCGCAGTTGGGGTCCAGCAGGAGGCCCTCCCGGGAGGCCAGCCAGGCCTCGGCCTGGTCCAGCCCCTGCCGCAGCTCCTGCAGCCTCGAGTTCTCCGCGCAGCGTTCCTGGTACAGGGCCCAAGCCTCCTTGAGCCCTTGCAGCCGCCCTTCCAGCTCCTGCAGACACTCTGTCACCTGGTGGGGAGGGGGTGCTGTGGGCGAGATGCTCAGGCAGAGCCACCTGGGGAGGGGAGGGCCAGAGTGCCCAGCAGTGGTGTGCAGGGAAGGCCTCGAGGCCTGGACCCTCCCCTTCTCTGCCTCTCTCTCCGCCCCTTGCTTGGCCTTCCTCTCCTGCTGGGGGTTCCAAGGCCTTGGTGATTGGACCCCGTGCCCAGCTCAACCCTAGGCCCACCTCTGCACATACCTCCAGGGACATGAAGTGGCCTTTGTCCACCAGCTGTTGCCCCTCCTGCTGTGCATCCCAGGCTTGAAGGCAGTGTTCCTTGATTTCCTGCCGTAGCTCCTCATGCTGCCCCAGGAGCCACTCAGCTCCCGTCATGTCCCCAGCCAGCTCCTCCGAGGACACCAGTGCCTGCCTTTCCTGAGCCCACGCTCTGAGGGGCAGGGAAAGGAAGCTGTCAGGGCGGGAGGGCAGCCTGGGGAGGGAGCAGGGCAGGAGCTGTGCAGGGGAAGGGAGAGTCCAGCTCCCTGAAGAGCTGAGCCAACAGCCCGGGCAGGATGCCACTTACAGTAGTTCCCGACAGCGTCTGAGGAAGGCATGGCCCTGGGCAGCCTGTTCCAGCTGCTGACTCTGCTCCTGGGCCTTTGCCCCCAGGGTGGCCCAGGCATCTTGCACCTCAGCCAGCCGTGCGGCCAGGCCCTCCTGAGCCGCAGGGTGTAGCTGGCCCAGTCGGCAGGCCTCTGTCTGCACCCGTGCCACCTCCTTCTCCATGGCCGCCAGTTCCCTCTGCCGCCAGAACACACAGTCAGGCCTCGCCCCCTGGTAACCAGCGGCATGCTCCTCATTCAGTCCTCTCTGAGGAGTCCCGCTCTGCTTCCCAGACTGGGAGAGGCCACCTTGCTCTGCTCCACACCTGGGCAAGCAGTCCCAGGCTGGGAGGCCCCTCACCTGCCCTCTGTGGTGCCCTTAGCCACTGCCTTCAGGGAGGGGCTCAGACAGGCCACAGGGTGTAGGCCCTCACCTCCAGGCACCTGTGCTGTTGCTGCAGGGTCTGCACAGATGACAGGCTGTGGCCATGGGCATCTCGCTCCATCAGGGTGGCCTTCTCCTGCATCCAGCCCCAGAGTTCAGCGGCCGCCTGCTCAAAGCCTCGGACCTCACGGGCTGTGGCTAGGTTCTGGGAGGAGAGGGAGGGTCTGCTCTGGGCTGAGCTCCCAGGGTCCTTTCTCCCTGGAGACATGGCCTCCTGGGCCACCTCCTTTTAAACAAGGAGGACCATGGGACTTACTGACCCGTTCATAACCACCAGGTACAGAAAACATCTTAAATGTGGCAGGTGCTCAATGAACGAGTGTTGCTCCTGATGATGCGGTAGGGCCCTGGGGGCATTCTGTGAGGACAGGGTCTTCAGTGCACAACTCATGAGAAAGGCAGAGATGGAGGCTCTGAAGGGGTGGGGAAGGGCCTATGTGAGGGGGGAGGTTGGTTTTTGGGGTCTGGCTCGGCCCAGGCAGGCACCACCTGCAGCTCTTCTGATGGGGCCAAGAGAGGGAGAGAGGGCCAGCTCAGGAGGCTGCCCGGCCTGGACCCTCAGAGATGGCATCTCTGGGCTGTGATCCATCAGGGACTCAGGGGGCTGGGCTGCTTGTATAGAAACCACCAGTTGTGGCTGAGAGCTCAGGTTGTGGAGGAACACCGAAGACTCCCTTGGCAGACAAATCCACTCAGAGCGTTTAGATCAGAAGGGTGAGTGAGTGGAATGAAGGAGCCTCTGTCACATGATGTCGAGATCTCACCCCATTAAGTGTGTGGTTAAGGAAGGGAGATCAACACGGTGTGTGTCTTAATAAAACCGAAGCTTGAGTTTAGGGGGCGCTTCAAGCAATTCAGTCATGCTTTCTGTTTCTCCTTGGAGATGTGAACTGAAGGAGGAGGAAACAAAGTGTGGAGCGGGCTGGAGGTGGAAGACTTCGAGACTCTTTGAGACTTGCTCAGTCCTGGGAGTTAGACGCAGCCACCTCCCTCCACACACACACAAACACACACACACACACTCATATCCCCGCTGTTGGGTCTGCTTGTCCCTGGCCCAGGCAAAAGGCACAGGGGTCCCCGCCCCTTGGCTGCCCCTGGCCTGGTCTGGCTACCTCTGTGCGGGCTTTTATTGCCCTGTCCAGTCTCTCCCAAGTGGCCTCGATGCGACTCCTCTGGGCTTGGATCTGGGGACAGCACCGGGGTGCTGCCCGTTCCAGGGAGCCTGCCAGCTCCCTCAGGGCCTGAACCTTGGCCTGCCCCAGGCTCTGGACTTCCTTTCTGAAAGCATCAAACTTCTCTTCCAGCACCTGCAAGGAGGTGGGGCCAGGGAGGGTCACCCTGGAGGTGGTGCCCAACAGCTCTCCAAGCTCACGAAGGGCTTGGCAGTACCTGACAGTTCCATCGGCACTCGGCCCCACCTCTAGAACCGCAGGGACCCTCCCAGAGCCCAGAGACCCCCATTTCCCCTCTGCTCACCTTGGCCTCCCTTCCACCCCACATGAACACCTCTCCACCCTTGCTCAACCTCAATCCACTCTCCCCCAGGTTCGTTTGGAAGTGGCTCACTTTGACGGCCTCCAGGTCCTGCCCACAGTCCTGGGACTCAGCAGAAGCCGCCTTGCTGGCCAGCCAGGCATCAAGGAGCAGGGCCTCTCGTTCCAGCTGGTGGAGCTGCAGCTGCTCCCGCAGGCCTTGGCCCCTGCTCTCCACTCTCCGCAGCAGCCCCGAATGGGCCTCCCTCACTGTCCGCATCCGGGCCAGCACCTTGGGGCTGTGGCAGGAAGGACAACCCCACTGCAGCCCTCCTCTCCTGGTGGTATCAGCCTCGCACGCCTCTGTAGGGAGCGCCCCTCTCCGCTCCTCACTTGACAGGCCTGGCTCCCACGCACCTTTCTGGGTTCTGCCCACTCTCAAGGAGGGCTGCAGTCTGCTGCAGTCTCTCGATACGCGGGCCAAAGCCCTCCAGCTCTCTCCTGGTGGCCTCCAGCCGCCGAAGAAAGGCCTGTGTGGCCTCTGCACTCTGGCCCACGTCCTCAATGTCCAGGACACAGCCCCGTTCTGCCAGCCAGGATTCTGCCTCCAGGAGCTGGGGTGACATAGACGGGGTAAGCTTTCCCTGGTCGATGCTCTCCAGTGCTCCCAGCTTGGGGTTCATGGCCACCCGGCTGTACACTGGAATCACTGGAGAGCTTTAAAAACTCCTGCTGCCTGGGTCTCACTGCTAAAGATTCTGATTTGGTCTGGAATGGAGCCTGAGGATCAGTATTTCTTAAAGGTTCCAGGTGATTCTGACGTAAAGCATTGACTGAGAACTACTGGTTTAGAGAAACAGCAAAGCCAAACCAAACCCAACCGAACCCAGTGGCCTGTATTCTGGGAAACACGCAGGAGGAAGACCTTGGGGGCAGGAGGTGGAGGTGACAGAAGATGCCCACTCAGTGGAGGTGACAGAAGATGCCCAGAGAGCTGGAGCCCCACGTGGGGGTCCCCTTCCAGGGCTGTGTACACTCTAGGCGTCCTCATGCCCAGCCCCGGCCCTTGGGGTCCGCATCGCCCCCTCACCTCCGTCAGGAACTGCTGGGCCTCCTGGGCCTGCTGCAGCCACCGCCTCCTCCGCGCAGCCTCTGCCCGCAGGCGGTCCACGGCGCTCTCCAGCTGCCGTACTCGGGCGGCCACGTCAGGGGCAGCGAAGTGCCCAGCCTGCACCAGCTTGTGCCCGGTGCTCACCACCGCCTGGGTCAGAGCCTCGTGGCTGCTCATCTCGCTCTCCAGATTCTGTGGAGCCAGCGGAAGACAGCACCAGGGATGCTACTGGGCACTGCTTGGGGTCCCCAGAGTTGTGCCTGCAGCCTCATGGGACCCCAGAGACTTGCCCCCAAGGACTTCCCTGTCCTTGTGACCAACAAAGAATCCAAGGCGTCCCCAAAACCCACAGGAGGCAGAGCCCCCAGTTGGGCCACAGGGCCATCTCTCTGGCTGATGGAGCCGCCCCTGGGGGGGCCCCACCTGGTGCTTCTCCTGCAGATGCCGCAGGGCGCTCAGGCTCTGGCCGGAGTCTCGGGCGGCTGCCAAGGGCAGCTTCTCCTGCACCCAGGCCATCTCCTCGTCTGCGTCCCTGAAGAACTGCAAAAGGAGGCTCCGGGCCTCCAGAGCCGTCCTGCGCTCCCCCAGGGGCCCCCGCAGGCTCTCGAACCTGCAGCAGTGGAGGGCAGGACCAGGACAGGTGGCGACTGCGGGCATCAGCATTAGGGCCCAACAGTGACTCAGAGAGCTCACCCATCTGTGCCCGTCACGTGGCCATGGGGACACCCTCAGGAGACAAGTGGGGGGCAGGGAGGAAGAGGGAGGGGAGGATGCAGACGGCTGATCTACCTCTGAAGCAGTCGCTGGGCCTGCTCTTCCACATCTTGGGCCAGGCAGTGGCCTTCCTGTATAAAGGCTCGGGTCTCGCCCACCAGGGCCTGTGCCCTCCTGGTCTGCCTGTCCACTGAGGCCTCCAGCTCTCCCTGGGCCTCCAGGAGCTCATCCAGCCCAGGCTGGTCCTGGCCCCTGAGCGGGGCTCTCAGCTCAACCTCCATGGGCCCCAGCCAGCTCTCCAGTTCCTGCACACTCCTCCGCAGACGCAGGCCCTGCGGGAGAATGTGAGGTAGGCACGAGGGGCAGAGGCCCGGAGTCCCAACCGGCCTGCTCCGTCGCTGGCACAGCCTCACCTCGCAGGCCTCCTGGAGCTTGGCTGCTGCCTTCTGGCAGTTGGCCTGCAGCTCGTCCCAGAGCAATCCCAGCTCCTGCAGCTGCTTCTGGATGGTCTCTGAGGCCTGGTGGCCCCCCTGTAGCAGCCTCTGCCCTTCCTACAGCCACAAAATGGCACAGACCTCAGGGACTCAGGACGGCTGGTTCCAGGGCACTTGTGTTGGCTCGAACCACTACCCCTGCAGCTCTAGGGTCTCTGCATGCTAGCTGTGAGATCTTGAGCAAGTTCCTTAACCTCTCTGAGCGCAACTGCCTTATCCATACAACGGGGATAACAATGATTGTTTTGTTTAAATGAGATAAAACATTTTTTTTTAAAGATTGGCACCTGAGCTAACAACTGTTGTTAATCTTCTTCCTCCTTTTTTCTGCTTTTTCACCCCAAATTCCCCCAGTACATAGTTGCATATTTTAGTTGTGGGTCCTCCTAGTTGTGGCATGTGGGACGCCGCCTCCACGTGGCCTGACGAGTGGTGCCATGTCCGTGCCCAGGATCCGAACCAGTGAAACCCTGGGCCGCCAAAGCGGAGTGCATGAACTTAACCACTTGGCCACAGGGCCGGCCCTGAGATAACACATTTAAAATACCTAGCAGGCACTTTATATCGGAGCAACCCTGGGGTCAAGGCCTGCCTTTTGTAGGTGGAAGCGGGTAGATTTAAAAGGTGATACACTTGACTCTTTACCCACGGGACCGCTGGTGGTGCCCTGACTCTGAACATTAATGTCTTTCCTTGACAGTTTTAAAAACCATCATGTTAAAATACTATCTTCAAAATTCTTGAAAAGGCACTGTTTTTGGAGAGGGTGCCCCAGGAAGCTACTGCTTCTAGCTGCTCTTTGCTGCTTGGCATGGCGCCTGCCCACAGAAAGCACTCGATGAACGTTGGCCATCCATTACTAAGGTTCAGAGCTGGCTGCCGGGGCTCTGTGAGGTCGCCCCACACTCTGGGGCAGGCAGGACTGTCGCAGGCCCCCAGCCAGAGCCCCAGGGCCTCACCATCTGCAGCCTTTGTCGAAGGTGCACACTCGTATCCAGTTCGGCCTGGAGTTTCTGCTGCTTCTGCACCTGTGCCTGCAGCGAGGCTGGGTCCTGCCAGCCCTCTTCCAGGGCCACCAGGTTCTTCTCCCTGAGCCATGCGGCCGCCTGGGCATATAGGGAGAACCAGGCTGTGCTGCTTAGGGCTCTCCTCTGGCCCCCTAGGCTCTGGGCTGCCCCGTAGGAAGGGTGGCTTCCCTCTGGGGCAACTCCCTGCCCCTCATAACCACTCCCCACCCCGACCAAGGGGCACCTCGGAGGAGTCCTGCAGGAAAGTCTGCAGCTGCCGGAGCTCCTCCAGCTGGCGGCGGCTGGTCCCGGCTCGCTCCACGAGTGCCTTTCTCCTGCCAGAAGGAGGGTCTCATGGGCCCGCAGGTCTGCGCGCCAGGACCTGGAGCTGCCACAGGGGTGTGTTTGCGTGTGCATGCCCACACGTGCACATATGCGTGCCCTTCCAGCCTGGGACAGCCTTTCTTGGGTATCAATATACCCTCCGTCTGGGGTTTCCTTTGAAATAGAGACACATTCTACTTCTCCTCTCTAGTGGTGTCAGTTATGGGCTAAATTGTGTCCCCCTAGATACTTATGTTGAAGTCGTAATCCCCAGGACCTCAGATTGGGACAGTATTTGGAGAGACGGCCTTTAAAGGATGTAATGAAGTTAAAATGAGGTCATTAGTGAGGGCCCTGATCCTATGTGGCTGGTGTCCTTGTAAGAAGAGGAGATTAGAGCACAGATACATAGACAGACGACCACGTAAGGACACGGAGAGAACACGGCCAGCTGCAAGCCACGGAGAGAAGCTCTGGAGAAAGCAACCCTGCCCACACCTCAATCTTACAATTCCAGCCTCCAGAGTCGCGAGAAAATACATTTCTGTTGTTTGAGCCGCTGAGTCTGTGGCGTTTTGTTATGGCAGCCCGAGCAGACTGAGACAGTATCCAAATCACTTTCTTGATCGTGTAATGCTATCAGTGAGAGTTTTTTAAGTAGGCACCCCCCAAATATATATGTATGTATGTGTGTGTACCTCTGTACCAACATATTAAGTGTATTGCCATAGGCACAAAAGTAAAAATAAAAAATAAGCTCTTATATAATAAATACCAAAAGAAGTTCTGATATCTTCCCCCGACCCCGGGGTCCACACACCCCTCCCATCAGCACAGTCCCCACCCTGGTGTGAGTGTGACCCTTGTCTCCCTCTGTGGGGGCTGCTGAAGGGTGTGGGAGCAGGGAGAGGCAGACAGACTCCAGTGAACAGAACATCTCTTTAGAGGATGCCAGAAGCCTGGAGTGGAGGGGGTCAGAGTGGCACTGTCCTGGGGGGCAGCCGGGCCTGCCAGGAACCACCTAAGGTGACTGCCGGGAGGGGATGTTGACACAGACCAGCAAACTAACGTTTGCCATCTGTCAATCAAAGACCTCCAGGGTACCCAGGTGTGGTCCACCTGCAAGGAGGAGGGGATGGCCTGGCTATGCACAAGGAGCCACAAACATTGAGGGCACTGGTGGGCTCTCTGGGAAGGATGGAGACCCCCACCAGTCTGGGATCTGGCTTTTGGCCAAATCTGCCTTGATCTGAAAGGCTAAGGAGCTGGATGAGGCAGCTGAACCAGACGGGCTTTTCCGAGGAAACAAAGGTGGAGCCTGGTGTCTCATCACTGGCTGTGCCAGTGGATTCAGTTAACTGAGCACAAGAAATCTGTGAGCTTGCCCAAGAGCCAGGCACCATGCTGAGATATCACAGTACCTTTTCAGTCCTCACCAAAACCCTGAGAGGTCATCCCCTTGTTGCAGCCGTGAGACTCCATGAGGAATCTGCGCCCAGTCCCACCACGAGCGGGCAGCACAGGAGCTCAGGACCCTCTGCTCTGGGGGGGCTGACGGTAACCACTGCGCTCTGGCTCTGCCATTGCATCAGGTCGTCTCTCTCTGAGTTTCCTAGTATACGCCTCTTGGTAAAACTCCCTCTTAGCTCAGCTGGATGACCCTGTGCTGCCTGACATCCACAACTGGCCGACACACTGCAGGGCTGGGTGTGGTGGGCCCTGGCATCTGACCTCAGCCCTTGGAAAAGGCTGGTGAGCCTGGGCCAACAGGTGGAAGGGCGGGAAGGGAACAGCTGGATGCCTAGTGCCCACGCCAGCCCACTTATGGCTCCCCTCCACCCCAGAGCCAGCGGTACCTCAGGAGCATGGCTTGGCACCGGCCCAGGGCGCTCTGGGCCTCGGAGTGCCCTCCCTGGTGCAGGCTGCGAGCTGCGGCTTCCAACATGCTGATTTTGTCTGCCTGTGCCTCCAGGCCCTGCTCAACCACCTTGTGCTTCCACAGAAGGGTCTCCACATTGGCCAAGGAATCCTGGTGGGAGTGAGGAAGTGAATAATACCCATGGGGCTGCCCCACCCCATCCCAAGCTATCTGCTTTCCCACCTAGAGCATCCTACAAACACTCAGCCACAGCCTCTGCTTCCTCAAGGCTGTATCTGCCTTCAGGACAGTGATTCTCAACCAGGGAAGGTGCCTGGATAAGGGTCAAGGGTCAGAATTTCCAGGGGGGAGGAGGAGCTTTTTCACATAACAGGGACACCCTCTCCCCTGCACCCCCAGTAAGACTACGTCAGCACAGGTCAGCTGAGGCCCTGATTATTCTCTGAGGTCTCCTGTGAGTCAGGCTTGCCTGCCACAGGAGTTGGGACAGTGCTGGGAAAAGAAACCTCAGGGTGTCAGGAAGTGAGGAAGGCAGAGGTGAGAAGGGTGGTGGGAAGGAGGCAAGAATGGGTCAAGGGCTACACGCTCCCCTCCTAAGCTCCCACGGCATTCCCTGGGGGTCTAGGCCAGGCCGCAAGAACTGCTCACGAACGATGGGCACGTGACTGCTCAGTGACCAGCTCGGTCGAGGGAGGGGAGATCCCCTTGGCCTGGGCAGCTCAGGGAGCACTGGCTGGAGTGATCCCGAATGCTGTTCTTGTAAACCCTCCCTCCCTCCTGCCCGGCACCTACCCCCTGACCCTCAATGGCTAGGCAGGCTTCCTGGCTGCAGAGCCAACTTTCCATCTGCTCCACAGAACTCAGAACCAGCTGTTGAGAAAGGAAAAGGTAAGAAGAAGAGATCAGAGGGTCCAGTCACTGCAGATGGAGTGACCCTATTGGTGGCCAGTGGAGAAATGGTCCTGGCTCAGCAGAACAAGTCCACAGCAGGCAAGACTTGTGGGCGAGCTGGGCGGTAGGAAGTGGGTGGTGGGCAAAGCCCCTGGCACAGCAGCCTCTCCGGCTTTGGCTTTGACCAGGGGCAGTGGGGTTAGCACGGGCCCCCATGGGTGGGGCAGGATGGAAGTTGCCCACCTGTAGCTCCAAGGCCTGCTGGAGCTGGAGCTGGTGCTCCTGCCAGGCCCCTTCCAGGCTGTTCAGCTCCTGGTCTAAATCAGCCAGGGCCTGGCGGGTGTCAGGGGCGGACGGGTGCCCCGCTGCGAGCAGTCGCTGCCCAGTGCTTCGGGCCAGGCTGATGCTGTCTGTTCGGGAGTCCAGCTCGGCCTGTAACAGGACTGGGCTCAGCTCCCAGAGGCTGAGGCTCTCTCGGTGGGAGAGAGGAGGCCCAGTGGGGAGGAGGAGAGTGTGGAAGACAGCTGAGGGGGTGCGATGGAAGAGCAGAAAGGCAGAGGCAGGCGACAGAGAAAGAGGGGACCCCAATAAGGGAGAGGGCAAGGAAGAGGTGAGATCCCAGGAAAGGCGCAGGTCCCACCGCTCACCTTGCGCTGCTGGTGTTCCTCCAACATGTGCCGGGCCTCCGCGAGGCTGCTGGGGGCGCGTGGAGCGTCCATCTCAGCCCGCAGCCTCCGGGCCCAGACCAGCAGTTCCTGCAGCACTGCCTGCAGTTTCCAAGCTTGGTGCAGGGCATCCAGGCACTCCCTCCTGCCCACGGGGTTCACCAGCTCGCCCTGGACCTCTGAGCCCTCCTCTCCCACCTTCCCCCCCTACCCCGTGCCTCCCAGGGCCTTCTCTCCCTGAATCCCCTCTGCCAAAGAAGCACCACAGGCTGAGAAGTGGTGGGGTGACAACACAGATGGTTATTTGAAGGACAGAGAAAGACTGGGGGGGGGGTGGGAGGGGGGAACCGGGCCAAGGGGAAGTGCGGGGACTGAGATGCTGCAGAGGAAAGGGACGAGCGGCCCAGCGGCTTCATACCACTTCTGGGCCCTGCTCTGGAGCTGCCACCAGCTGTCCATCATCTCCCGCCGCTTGTGGCTGAGGCTGGGGGCTGCCCCAGGGCTTCTCTGGCAGAAGCGGCCCACCTCTCGCTCTAGGGCCTGTGGGGGAAGCCAGGTCAGAGGCGGGGAGGCAGGCTGTGCTCAGGGAGGCCACTGCAGGCAGTGGGGTGGACAGCTGAGCGGACCTGGTGACGCTTGCTGTCCCGAAGCCGCCCCGCCCTCTGCATGCCTCTGCGGGGTCCCACAGAGGAGGCACCCTGGGCCCTGGCCCGCCTCCACACCTGGCTGCACACCTCCACCTGCGCCTGGATGAGGCCCATTTGCTGCTCCAACTCCTTGTGTCTCCGCAGCAGCCTCTGCACGCTCTCCAGGTCTTTCCCGTGGTCCGGGCCCTGGATCAAGGCAGCCTGGAGAGGAGCGGGGCATTACAGGCCGGGCCTTGGCTCCAGCTCTGGCCTCATCACACAGGGTCCTCAGTGGCTGGGTTTCTGTGCGGAAGGTGCCCAGCCTGATGCCCTTCCCAGGGCTCTGAGCGGGCTGGGGCAGGGCGCTGGCCCCGACCAGAGGTCCCTTCCTTCTGTGCAGGAGGACGACTCTCAGAGAAACCTGGGGCTGGAGAGTCTCCATCTGTGTGGGGCTTCCACGGACACTGTCTCATTTGACTCTCCCTTTAGGGGAACTGAGCCTGGACAGACACCCAGGCCTGGCCGCCTGAGGCAGGAACCCAAGGAGGAGGAGGAACATTCAGCAAGAGCCCTCTGCAGGCCAGGGCCAGGGCACTGTCTGTGTCACAGACAGTGTCACAGGGGCTTCTCAGGCTGCACACCACCTCTTCACTTCCGCCCCTGTCAGTGGTTAGCCCACATTTCTCTGTGGTCACTACACAATCCTGGACAAACCTCCTGCGGGGCTGGGCTTGTCCAGGGACAAGGGAAGAACAGGGTGCTCTGGCCTCTGGACCCACAGTGCTGCCGGGGGCAAAAGGGGTCAGGAGGGCTGGCCTCCAAGCCTGCAACGGGGGCTCTTATGGAGCCCCTGGTAGACCCCCTGACAGATCCCTTGTGGGACCTGCCTCCATGTACCCCAGCTGCAGAGAAGTGGGTGAGGGGCGGCCCATGGGAGACCCTGGCACCCTCACTCCCCTGGCCCATGGGCTGCCATTGCTCCCTCACTGCTTACTTTCTCCCCAATCCGCTCAGTGATGTCATCTAGCTCCCGGGACAAGGAGTGCATCTCCAGGGCCCCTTCAAGCTGCCGCTGGTACCGGAGCAGGTTGCCCTGGAAACTCTTCCACCTGGCAGAGAGGGTGTAAGGCCGAGTGTGAGGTGGCCCTCCAGCCCCTCTCCCAGCCCCCTGCTTCCCCCACTCCAGGACTGGCCTGTTGTTGAGCTGGTGTCGCCGCTGGTGGATGGTCTTGACTTGCTCAGGGTCCCGGTTCTTGAGCTGCAGCGACCAGTCATTGATGCTCCTGATGTGGGTGTCATCCACCGTGTCCTGCAGGGGTGCAGGGTGAGGGCATTGGTGACACCGGCTCTGAGCCCCTTCTTTGCACTGCTGTCAGCACGTGGAGGGTCAGCTTGGGCCCAAGAGAGTGAGAAAGGCAGCATGTCTGGGAGTGGAGGCCTCCATCTCATCGTGTGCCAGGTGCAGTGAGCAAGATACACTTGGGGTCTGCAGCCCCACAGTTGGCTCCAAGGTGAGAAAATGTGCTCCCAGAAGCGGGAGGGGGTGGGCAGGGACGCACTGATTAACAGAAGCCTTTAAAGTGAAAATGCAGCTTCTCCGGATAAGAAGAGCAAAGCGAGGGGTGGAATGCGATGGTGGTTTGGGCCTCCTGGGGTCTGGGTGTCCCCAGCCCTGGGAGTCACTGGGCTGAGGCTGCCACTGCTAAGACACAGGGTGAGGCTTATAGGTACTCAGGGAGGGGGTCCTCACAGGGGTGGGATTGCAGGCTTTCTGCCCCTGGCACGAGCACCTTGCATTCGTAGAGCTTGTTGAAATTCCCAAAGCCCCGCCCTGTGGAGAGTCTCCTTCGTGGAGGGCATGGAAGGGCATTTCTTTCCTGGTGTAGGTGCCAGAGCAGAGCTGGGAGGCCAACACAGCTAACTTGTGACAGAGCCAGGATTTGAGCCCAGCTCTCTGGCTCTCACTCGACTATAGCATCTGGCATGGTGGCTGTGAAATTCCACCCATAGCAAAGGATATCGGAGCACTGTGGACTTTTAAGAACTCACACACACTTACATCAGGGGTATGAGCTTAGCACATTCTGCCTCTAACGCCGGATTGTGAATACATTTGTCCAATTTCTTTCCTCTATACCACATAAGAGAAATAGATTTTTGGGGGGTGTGTGTGCAGGGGGTGTGGGGAGGAGATGCTGAAGGAGGGTTACGAGTGGCTGCAGTGTATTGATTACCCACTACATCCAGGCATATGCGTGTTCTTTTTTTAAATTTTGAAATAATTATAGATGCACAGGACATTGCAAAAGTAGTATAGGAAAGTCCCACGTACCCTTCTCCGGCTTCTCCCGATGGTAACATCTTACATAATTACAGTAGACTAAGAGAACCAGGAATGGGACACTGGTATAACTATTACGCAGATGACAGACTTTATTCAGAGTTCATCAGTTCCTACAGGCACTCATCTGTGTGGGGGGCAGGTAGAGTTCCACACAGTTTATCACATGTATAGACTCGTGTAACCACCACAGCACACATATGCTCTCTGACCTATGAGACAGGTGTTATCCACATTTTAAAGATGAAGAAACGAAGGTTTGGTGAGAAAGGGAGGCTGCCTAGGCACGTGCCGGCAGTAAGTGTGGAGCTGACACAAGAGCCCACATCAGGCTCCAGAGCCCCTGCTGGGTCACTACTCTGAGCTTTATTTCCCAATGGGGGGATGCCCCGGCCGCCCTCTCCATGGAGGGCCCCCTTACCCCGGCCCAGACTCCTCGGAACATGTGGAGCTGCTTACGGAGCTGCAGGCAGTGCTCAAGGTCCTGGCCCAGGTCACCGACATTCACCATCACCTCCTGCGGAGGCAGCATGCTGAGCACTAGCCCTGGGTGCACCCAGCCCCCTGGCACCTAGCTGCTGGGCAGCGTTGGGGCAGGTGGCGTCTTCAGGAGCTTCCCACTGGGGTTCCCACGCCCATCTCTCAGCCCCACAGCCCCACCCCCAGCTCTGCCCCTGCCCAGCTGGGTCTCACCATCTCCTGGATCCAGGCCTCTGCAAGGTCCACCCTCTGTAGGAACTCCAGGAAGTTCTGCTTGTCCTCCAGGTCCTGGCCCCGGAGAGCCAGCGCCTGCCTCAGCTTCTCCCAGTGCTCCTGCAGCTCCCCGAGTCTTTGGGAGACCTCTCCCGCCCGAGGGTTGCTCTGTGCCAGGAGAGCCTCGCCCTCCTGGGGAGAGATCCCAGGAGATCTTGCCTGTCTCCCTTCCTCCTGCTTTTCTCACCACAGGCTCCCTCTGCCAAAGGCTTTTCCCCTTGCCCATGCTGGAGTCCACATTTTGGGACAGGGCTTGGGCTGAGGGCCTGGCTGTTACCTTGGCGACAGAGGTTATGACCTCCTTATGGGCCTGGACCTCAGCTTCGAAGGCCTGGTGTTTCTGCAGGAACTTCAACTTATCTTTCAGGTCCCCAGGAAGGATTGGCTCTTTCAGCTGCTGGACCCGCTCCTGGATCCAATCCTGGGCCTGGTGGGGGTGGGGACATGAATCCCATGATGCTGATACTGCCTCCATTCACAGAGATGTCCCACATGCCTGTGCCCAGGTAGCTGACTGCTGGCCTCAGCGGCAGGGCTGGGCAGCGCCTGGTAAATGAGATCCAATGGTTGTAGCCCAGGAAGACATGTCCCAGGCCCAGCGAGCACCCCCAGCCACAGGAAGGGGCTGGCAGGGCCCTTGGGTGGAACGTAATTTGGGAGATGAGTCTTGCCTGCTCCTGGGCCCTGGACTGCTCTGCTCCTTCCCTCACCCCTCTTTGTGCTGACCCTGGGATTGCTCAGGAAGCAGTGGGGTCTCCATACGCAGGGTCTTTGAATCGAATGTTCTGGGCTCCAGCATGGCCTCTGGGAGAGCTTTTTAACTCTCTAAACTTCAGTGTCCTCATCACAGGGTTGTGGTGAGGTCTGAATGAGCCCGTGAAGGTGAGCATCATCTGTAAAATGTGGCCCAAGTGGAAGGCACTGGGCTGGGGGTGGCCCTCAGACCTGGGTCACAGCTCTGGTGAAGCTGGCCATCAGCAGGGAGGCGTGCAGGGCGTGTCCCCGGCTCTCTGCCAGCTCCTTCACTCGAGCTCGACGCTCCAGCACTGTGTGGAGCAAGTCCTGCACCCGGGGGCCCCTGAGCGTCTTCACATCCTCGCACAGGGCTGTCTCCTGTGGGGCGGAGGTGGGGGACGCAGTCACGTGGGAGGCTGGAGCAGGGGCCCGCCCGCAGGGATGCCCTTCCCTCAGCCTGGTGTGGCCTAGGGCTGGCCCATCACCCAGTAAGCCAGAACCAAGCCTCTCAGCTCCCCAGTGACCACGTAATCTGGAGCCAAGTGGCTGCCACGTCCCTGCGGTGTGGCCCAGCCCAGCCCTGTTCTTGAGCCACACGTCCTACTCTGCCTAGTCAGCCCAAACCAGGAGCCCCTAGCCCCACAGGCTGGCCCCATATATCAGCATTACCTGCGGCACACACCAAGCACCCCGTGTCCCCCACTTAGGACTCTCCAAAGTTCCCAGATTCCCCTCACTGGCCCCCAACTCTGACCACGCCCAGGACTCCCCGAGCCCATTACCTTCTCATCCTGGGCAGTCAGCACCTTCTGGAAGGTCTCATGCTTGCGGATCAACTGCTCCACCTCTTCCACCGAGCTCCCCAGGGCACTGGTTTTCAGGGAAACCTGGATCAGCCCATGGAAAAGTCAGAGGCCACCAGCGACTGTCCAGACAGCCAGCACCCCCACCCTGTTTGCAGCTGTCTGTGCTGAGGCAGTGCACAGCTCTGTGCCCCACATCAGGGAAGAAGGCAGAGCCCCAGGAAGCAAGGCAGTGAGTAAGGAGAGGGGAGACAGGGAGAAGAGGGAGTGCGAGGACGTGTGTTGTGTGGTGAGGGGGACCTGCCTCCTGGGCCGTGAGGATCTGGTCTAGGCGGCCACACTTTCTGAGGAAGAGCTGCTCCCGGTGCATGGCCTGCAGCCTCTCTTGCTTCCTTTCCCAGGCTTGGAACACCCGCTCCCGCTCATCCTGCAGGGCTTGCAGCCCTTCCTGGACCTGGGGACGGGTATGGGGGGAGCCTGCACTGGGGAGAGCCGCATGAACAAGACGGAAGCAGATCCTGAGGAAAGCCTCTGAGGAGAGGCCAGCGTGGCACGGTGGGGCAGGGCACAAGGAGGCTTAGGCTAGGTCAGGGTAGGCTGGGGACACCAGAAAAGGGGGCCCACCTCCTTGAGGGGGGGCCCTGCAGCCAGGAGCACCTGCCGGCCCAGCTGGGCGGCCCGCTGGTACAGCTCCTCCTGGGCCTCCAGCTCTGCCCGAAGCTGCTGGTGGGCACTGAGCTCTAGGGGGCCACTGCTGGGCTCCTGGAAAGTGTCTTCTCTCTGCAGCTCCTGCCACACATGGGCTGCCCAGGACGCATAGTCCCGCACCTGGATCCCGGGAGACGGAGGGAGGGAGAGAGCTGAGTGGGGGCTGGGCCGGGTGGCAGAGAACCAGGCTCTGAGGCACAACGACAGTCCCCCTGGATCCACTAACACATTGGAAGGGCCAAGCTGTCCCAGGTCAGAGCCTCAGGCGAGGCCCTCAGGGCCTTTTGTCACCTGATTCCTCCATCGTCATCCAACCCAATCTGCCCAGCTCCCCTAAACTTCTGCGTGTGCCGGACCAGCCTCCTCATTGTCCTCACCGAGACTCTTCTCCACCCCTTGCTTTTGAGGCCCCTCTTGTTTAGATGTTCCTTCTCCTTCCTTCCATCTCTTCCAAGCCCACCCCCTCTTCCAGGGCCAAGGCCTTCTTCGCCTCATGCAGAATTCCCTGGCACCTTGACATCTCACTGCTCTCCCATCCTCTGGATTTCCAATTGAATACTTACAACCGTCTTCTATTGATTTGTGTACAAACACCGTGTTAGAGCTGGAGGGGCCTTGGATCCTTGTCCAAACACCTCATTGCTTAGACGAAGAAGGGTCAATGGCACAATGTGTGTGAACAAGTTTTGTAAACTCTAGGCACTCAAACAGGAGGTAACAACCTAGAGATAGAGGCCTTGCTCAAGCCCACGCTGCCAGAAAGTGGCAGAGGTGGGTCTCTAAACTCAAGCCTTTTTGCAGTGTCATAATTTGGGCATCTGGGTCCACCAGGCCCCAGGACATGGGGACTCCTGGGACATCCCACGGCCAGGGCCCCCTGTCATCCTCAGACTCTCCAGGGTATTAGGCTCATCTCTCCAGCTATATAGGCTCCATGAGGGCAGCAATTCCATCTCACAGGGCTTCTACATCACCCTCCTCTTTCCACCCACAGCTCCTGGCAGAGAGCTAAACACAGATGTTAAATAGACGCTGGTTGATCCAGAGGTCACTGTCTAGAATATTTGTGTCTTCAGTTATGGGCTTTTTGGGGCTGTTTTTACTCCTCAGCTCTGGCTGGGACCCCTGTCTCCTGACTGCCCTGTTATTCACTTGGTGTTGACCCAAACCTAACGCATCACTGCTATGCCCCACATGCTCAGCCCTCTGACCAGCCAGCCAGACATCCAGATGTGCCCAGGCTCTTCCTCCTCATGTCCAAATTTGTTTTCCTTCTGGAGCTAGAGGTTCTCATTAGTGCATGCACATGCCTGGTAACACACACACACACACACACACACACACACACATGCACATACACACCACCCAAGGGGAAGGAGCCCTCACCACCACATGGAAGCGAGCCAGGAGGTGTGCCTGCTCCAGCTGGGCCCTGTGCTGCTCCATGTGTAGCTTCAAGGCCTCCCAGGCCTGCACCAGAGCCTGCTGCCTCTGCTGTACCATGTGGGCCTGAGGCCCTGGACCCCGCTTCTGCACGGTGCCTCCAGTCTCCAGCAGTCCCTGCAGCTGGGGTCAGGATGGGACATAGGGAGAGAAGGGTCATGTCCTCCTAGACACTGAGGGGCCTGCCCGTCCCACAGAGCCGTCCTTGGGCCATGTCCTACCATGCACAATGGGCTCCACTGGAGGCCCTGAGCAAGTATGGAAAATCTAGAAGAATAGATGGGCAGGCCTGAGGGGGCCTGAGAGGCCTGAGGGGGAGAGGCAGCCAGACCTGGGCTCACCTGCCGCTCAGTGCCTAGGAGTTCACGCTCCAGCCCCTCGTGTCTCCTCAGCTGGGCCTCCAGCCCACGCAGGTCTTGGGCCACGTCCCTGGGGAGGCTTGCGGCTTTTTCCTGAGGAGAGGAGATGGCCATGGGGATCAGGAATGGAGCGGGGGGGGGGGGGGGGGGGGGGGGGGGGGGGCGGTGTGCTGAGCCTGGGTGGATCCACTTCTAGAAAGAACCCCCTCCCTCTCCCCTGGCTCACACCTGGACCCAGGTGAGGGCTTCCCACAGATCTCTGTGAACTTTGAGGGCAATCTCAGCATCTCGGAGCAGGCGGCCTCGGGCCTGGGTCAGCTCCCACAGCTCCAACCAGGCGGCCCTGTTCCCAGATGGGCAGGAGACCAGCAGCAGATCAGCCATTGACCCAGTGCCTCATTCCACCCCCTCGCTAGGCCGGGTCAGCCCTCTCCTCTCGGGGCTGCTTCCAGAGCTCGGCCCTGCTGCAAACCCTCCTCCCTGGAGCCTGTCTCTTCAGCTTTCCTAGGAGCCGAGTCCTGCGCTGCTGCCACGCTCATCACTGAGCCAATTCCTGTGCTTTGTGATATATCCAGTGTGTCCCGGTCTCGACACGTCAACCAGACTATAAACGGTCGAGGGCAGTGGCCCCTCTTCTCTCCGTGCCTCCTGTACTCGGCCCACTCTCCCTGAGCTCCTGAGGCTTCTGCCAGCCGGCTCCATGCTAGGGGTTATGGACAAGTCACGACCTTGCCTCACAGCTCACAGGCTTGGGGCAGATTCAAACCAGCCGGGTGGACAGCAGGGGGGCTTCCCACAGCTCCTCCTCCAAGTCCTGGAAGCCTGTGGTTTGGAAGAGTGCCCCTGGAGGTCTGGGCGGGGCTCTCGGACCTGCACCCCCAGCCTCGACTCCCTTCACAGGCCACGGCCACCTGTGGCGGCCTCAGCCTTTCCAGAACCAGCGCCTCTCCAGATTCGGCATGGGCAGGCAGAGCAAGTGTGGCCCTGGGAGCATGCTGCCCTCTCCTTGCACTCCAGGACCTGCCTGCCCAGCACGCTCCCCCAATCCCATGGCCCTGGCCTGCTCTGCTGGGCACTCACTGCAGATCCTGCTGCCTCTGGCAGGCCTTGGGGCCAGCGCTGTGTCCATGCTCCAGTAGGCTCTCTGCCAGCTGCTGGCAGGTTGCCACTCGCTGGCCGCCCAGCTCCACTTGGCACTGAAACTTTGCAAACTTAGTGCAGAGGTGCTGAGGAGAAGAGGGGAGGAGGTGACAGGGTGGCACTCAGCTGATAAGACAGCAAGCAGCTTGGGAAGCGAAGGACCTCAGTGACCATCTGGGCACCCTGGGGGCTTGGCAGCCGCAGAGCCTGCCCACTCTACTCAGAAGGCCTGTCTTCGGCCAGGGCTCTTGGCTCCCACAGCCCCCTTCTCCACACAGCCCAGCCTGGCTGGGCCCCCTCGCCCCAGGGCTCTGCCTCAGGTGTTCCTCCTTGCCCCAGCCCTTTCCTCACCAGGACCTGCTCGTGGTCCTCTCCGAGGCTCTCTCCTCTGGCTGTCTGCTTCTGGCTAGCCAGCCAGCTCTGCAGCTCCTCAGCCTCCCTCAGGAACTCGTGCAGCTTCAGGGTCCCCTCCAGCTCCCGATCCCTGTGAGGACAGCCCACAGTTCCCCACAAGTTAGCTGCCCAGCCCCCTGGGGAGGGCTGGCCCAGCCTAAGGGGGGTGACCTGATGGTCTCTGCCCAAGCCTGCAGCTCTGGATTCAGGGAGAAGTAGACTCAGGAAGGCCAGTAGGGCAGGTGAGGGTGTGGATGTGGGAAGACTCAGAGAGCTAGGAGCTGGGGGTCCGCGTTCCTGCCCAGTGGGTCCTCACTGAGGAATTTATGGAGAGAGGTGAGCAACACCCAGCAAGGCCTCATCTGACACATCTCTGTCGGCCTGGGGTCATGGGTTCCTTCCAACTCAAGGTCATGGTATGGGAACAGTCAACCGTGGCTAGGCCCCCCGTACCCAGAGTGGGTACAATGACCCTCACCGTGAGACTGACAACTCTTGCAGCGCCTGCAGCTGCTCCCAGAGCCTCCTCTGCACTGCACGCAGCTGCTCAGAGGCCACAGGGCCAGTGAGGGTCTGGGCTTGTTGGTCAAGCTTCTCCATGGAGCTCCAACAAAGAACTAGTTCCTGCTGCAGAGTCTGCCAGCACAGGGACCCATGCCAGGCTCAGAGTGGGTGACTCATTCATCTACCCATCCATCCACCCACTCACTTGTCTCTCCACTCACCCATCCATCTACCCCCTTCCACTCGTCTACCCACCCATCCACTCACCCATCCACCCACCCATCTATTCACCCATTGATCCACCCATCCATCTATCCGCCAACCCATCTGTCCACCCACACATCCATCATCCACCTACCCAATACTGATAGAGTTCTCACTGTTTCACAAAAGTGAAGACATGGTCTGTGTTCTCAGAGGGCTCACTATTTAGCAGGGAGGGGTGAATACTGGGTAATCTGGGCCAAGGAAGGGAGGGCAGAGGAGGCACTGAACTGAACCCTAACACCAAAGTATATGAGATGGGCAGAGTTAAGCAAGCTGCCCAGGATGCCTGGAACACTGAAGCCCCATGAGGCCACGGCTACAGGCACACTCCATAGGAATGGCTCACTAAAGTCCTCAGTCACAGGACCCTGGAACATGGGCCACCAGGGCTACCTGGGAAAACATGCCCAGACAAGAGGACATTTCAGTGACAGCAGGAACTAGGATTGCTGTGGTCCCAGCTTTGGAGCTGGTGTGGTCCCGAGGGTCTGATTCCAGGAAGGAGGAGGTGTTCCAGGCCTCTCTCCCTTTAATCAGGGGATGTTTGTGTGTATGGAGGGGTCAGATTTCAGGAAGGGCATTTGGTTAACTCAAAGGATGATATTCAAAGTATGGGAGGAAGAACCCCCAAGAGAGAAGAAAGTGCCAGTGGGAGGAGGGCAAGCGAGAAGAGAAGGCAGAGAAATCCCGAGGCCACAGGGGTGTAGACTACTAAAGAGAGTAAACAAGGGGGATGCCTTCTTCCAAGGGCTGCCTCTGAAGAACGGGAGCCCTAGGGATGAGGAGAGGCCCTGCAGGATGGGGCGGGTGGCGGGGAAGGGGCTGGCCATGTCTTCAGGAAGAAAGAGCAGGGCTTCATGCCTCCAAGAAGTAGGATGTGCCCTTTGGGTGTGTGACAGACCTTTTCCTCATGGCCCATCATTACCCAAGTTCAGACTGATGAGAGACGCTCAGGACATGGTACCTGATGCTTCTTAATGAGCCTGAGAGTGGCTGCCTCGTCTCCACCATAGTCCTGACTGCTCACCAGTGGCCACTTCTCCTCCACCCAGTCCTGCAGCTCTGATGCATCCAGAAAATACTGCCAAGAATGGTGCCGACTCAGCTCGATGATCTCAGATGGGACCCTCCATCACCCCTTGGGGACATCAAGCTAGGTTCTCCAGCAGCCAGCACAAAGATGTTTCTGTGCCCACATGGGGACTAGCCAGCATCTGTCCAGCTTTTGCCATTTCCCCTGACCCTGTGCTCTCTGCATCCTACCTGCTGGAGAGTGACAGCCTGTTGCAGGCACCGAGCCCGTGCCTCACATGCATGCTCCAGCTCTACCCAGTGGTCTTCCAGCTCCTGGCACTGCTTTATGATGTCCCGGGTTTGGGGGTGCCCTGAGGCTGCCAGGCTCCGTCCGGAATCCAGTAGCCGTTGCATCTGACCCTGGTGGGCTTTCACTTCTGCTTGGAGCTCCTGCCACAGAACAGCAGGAGCGGCTGCTGCCTCCAAGATTCCCTTAGCCACGGGGTGCCAGGAACAGAGCCATGGATGCGGCTCTGGGCTCCAGGCATGGCAAAACTCGCAGGCAGAGAATAGCTGGGGCAGAGACTTGGAAATCAGGACACCCCGAGCAGCGGCAGAGGAATTCTAAGGTATGCGAATGGGACATCAGGGATCCTGGGAGAAAAAGGGGGCCGTTACCTCGTGTTTGTGGCAAAGGCTCTGGGCACCATGTAAGCACTTGGTGGAGCCGGTGGAGCTGGCACTGGGCATGTGCTCAGCCACCCACGTGAGCTCCATGCTGCTCAGTTGGTAGAACTGGTACAGCTCAACTGAGGCCTGCAACTGCCATTGCCGGGCGGCCAGACGTCCCTTCAGGGACTCAAACCTGGGCGGAGGCAGAAGGGATGGGAGAGGTTGGGAATAGGCAAGGTCAAACCCTCAGTCCTTTCCTTGACCCTGTGAAAGATGACACAAGTGGTGTCATATTAAAACAGAGCCAGAGCCGCCATTTCAGAGCATGTCTTGTTTTCTTTATCTTCCAAAGTGGACCAAACCACCAACATTCCAGGAAGCCAGTAAAGACAAAAATATCCTGTCTGTAAGGACTGATGAAACTGGACTTTGCTGATGACCGAATGTCGACCAGTCAATGAAGTGCGAGTCTAGCTTTTTGCCTGATGAGCGATTCTCAAGTCAATCTATGAAGTACAAACCCAGCCTACCCCATTTGGTACCAATGAACTCGTCTTTAACACAACTCACCTCATCCTTCCTTTTCCCATAAAAACCCTGAGCCCCTCTCCTATAATCAGGACACTATTTGGGTTTCTTCCTGAATCTGTGCTCCCTGAATTGCAATTCTTTGATCCCAAGTAAAGGTTTTGCCTCTTAAAAGGGTTTCTGTTTCTGTAGATTGACAGCCCAGTCAGGGGCCCATGAGGAACAAGGTGGGGCACGGGGAAGCCTCATCTGACAACGGGGAGGCAGCTGGAGAGGGTGCAGGGCCCAACCTCCCACCCAGACGACCCTCCTGACTTCAGAACATGGGGCGCTTAGGATGCCTAGCTGGGGGTCTCTGACTTGCCCTCCCTGGGAACGACTCTACTCAAAAGGGCAGGAGGTTTGGATGACCTCAGGTCCTGTAGGTGCCACCCTGCTGGGCTCACTGGGTGAAACTGCCCTCATGTTCACATTAGGGGTGACACACAGTGCGGTGAAGATGGAACAAGCAGGCAAGTACCTCTGGAGGTACTTTTGGGTCTCCTCCACGATGGTCTGGGAATTGACCATGTTGAGGGCCTGGGAGACGAGGGCGGCCATCTTCCCGGCCAGTGCCTGGCTCTCGCCCTCCAGCTGGTGGTGCTGTTTCTGCAGCCTCCGGCTGGAGCTCAGGTCCTGCCCTGTTTCTGCGCCCTGCAGGGCCCCCTCTAGCTGCTCCATCTTCTCCTTGGCATCCTGGGGAGGGTTGCAGGGCGCTGCATTAGGCTCTCCATGTATAGGCCAGCAAGTGGCCCTTCCTGGGCTCTAAGGCTGCAGTGCTGGTAGCACACCAGATTCACCAGGGATCTATTGGGGACATCTGTCCCCGCCACTGCCCACCCCCCACCAGAGGTGCCCAAACCTTCCCCCAGAGCCTCATGAATATCCTGTCCCCTTCTTCCTCCCTGGGGGACTCAAGTTGTGCTGCTCATACATTGAGCACCCAGGAGACAATCTTGTATTGGCCTATTGGTGGGTAAAGCCAGGCTCAACTTGTCACAGGCCAGAGGCCTCCAGAGGCTGCAGGTCTTCCCAGGGCTGCTCCAGAGTCAGCAGGACACCAGATTCCTCCCTCCCCTTCCCATCCTGCCTGTTCCCAGCCCAGCCCAGCCTCAGTCTCCCTCCTGTGCCCTGCCCCCCCTCTTTGGCCGACCTGCAGCAGCCCCCGGAGCTGGTCCTGCTGCCTAGCCTGCCGGAGCTGGTCCCCACGCTCTGCCATCTTGAGGTTCAACTCTTCCCACTTGCTACTCAGGCCCTGAAGCCTGGCCTGCACGTCCTCCTGAGCACTGAGCCTGCTGCTCAACAGCTCTCTCCCGGCCTGCAGTGGAGACAAAGGCCAGGGAGTTTTGTTGAGCTGCTGGTATCATGAACGGCTGCAGCACGCTGGACCCATGTGGCAGAGGTGAGGGGTGGCTGGCTACAAGCTGCGTTCCACAGGCTGCAAGGGCTCAAGCAGTTCATGTAGCCCCAAATCTGTGGGCAGAGGTGAGAGGCTTTCCCCTGACACCAGCAAGTAGGACAGGGCGAGTGGGCATCAGGCTGCCAGGGGAATGGTGACGTTCAGGTGGAGGCAGTAGGCTCCGGAGCTGGCCCGAGAGGTGAGGGGACGGGTGCCTGGCTGAGTGAAGGAGGGTGGGTGGTGAAAGAGGAAGCTGGACGATCCTCATTCCATGGTAACTGAGGCTGAGGCTTCCTTCAGTGAGTTGTTTCCATGAAAACCTGCTGCATGGCTGGGCTGGGCATTTGAAGATGAGTAGGCCCTGTACCCGCTGCCTAGCGCCCCCACCTGCCGCAGGCCCTCCAGGTGCCCACGGGCGGCCAGCAGCTCGCGCTCAGCTGCTTCGTGCTGCTTGAGTTTCTGCAGGACGCTGCCGGGCTCTCGGGAGGGCTCGGGAGGGCTCTCGGCCGTCACCAGCCCCTTCTCCTCCATCCACAGCATCAGCTCCGCCACAATCTGCTTCCATTCCTGCCCGAGAACCAGGAGAGAGTGGGTCTCAGACCGGGAGTGAGGGCTGGTGCGAGGACCTCTGGGGAGAGGGGTCTCAGGGACCCCCGTGGGGAGGAGCGGGACCCAGAGCCAGTCCTAGGGTGCAAGAGAGGTGGGGCTGGGGTTACCGCTCCCCAGTGAGGACAGGGAAATGGAAATCGAGGGGACTGTCGCCCTCACAGGAGGAGGCCTGGGGACTCAGGGCCTGGGCCCCATGGTAGAGGAGCGCCTGGTCAGTCCCCCTACTCTGCCCACATCAGATCATGTCTGGCCATGTCTCCAAACAGGCTGAAGCTCTGGGAGGCCTGTGGACCAGTCCAGCTCTGAGCCCCTGTGGGGCTGAGCAAATATCTGACAGAGCCAGGGCCTGAACCTGGTGCCTACCGTGCATGTGAGAGCCCAGAGTGTGGCCAGAAATGATGGGGAAGGGGGAGAGCTGGATGAGGGAGGGCAAGCGGGTTATTCAAGACTTTGGGCCCAGCCCTGCCTCTGAGCAGTGCAGCCTCAGCCTCAGTTTCCCTCATCTGGAAAAATCAGAGCCCCAAGGCCTGTGTCACAGGAGGTGCTGTGAGGGTCAGGGACATAATACGTGGGAAAGTGCTTGGTAAACTGTAAAGTGCCCTGCATAGTGCACAGTCGTTCGCGCAGCAGTGGACTCAGGCATTCCTCTCGGAAAGCCTCAGGCACCTGGGCCGGCCCCTCACCTGGAGCTGGAGGGAAGCCTGCAGCTGCTTCCTCCTCTGCTCACTCCTCTCCTGGATCCTGGTCCATTGTGCCTGGATGCCCTGCAGCTGCTCTCTGACCCTGGAGGGCAGGTGGAGGCGGGGAGGGTGTGGGAGGGCTCCACTCTGCCCCAGGGCCACCCCAAAGGTTGGGCCCCTCCACCCCCAGGGTGCACCCTCTGGCCCCCTACTCCCCATCCACTCTCCCAGCCTCAGGGCAACAGGCTGTGCAGGCTGAGAAGGAAAGCAGGGCAGGTGCTGCCTGGACAGGCCCAGGCTCACTTGTGTGCAGCAGCATGTTGGCTCTGAGCCAGCTTCTTGCCATGTGCCTGTAGAGCCTCTGCCCGAGGGCCGAGGGCACCCAGGAGCCACCCAAACTCCTGGTGCCGCTGCAGCAGGCTCTGAGCCTCCACCACGTCCTCCTAGGGGTGCAGAGAGCAGGGTCACGCTGGGAGGATGGCGGTCAGCACCATCTCACCCACTGCTGGCCCAGAGGCCTCCTGCCCAGCCTGGCTTCCAAGCTCCCTCCAGTGATGGGGACGCAGCACCCCAGCTGCACATCCCTGGCTCCATACCCCAAGGCTGTCCAGCTGCAGGAAGGCCTCGTGGTTGGCACAGGTGGCGGTGAAACCATCCACTTCTCGACTGAACCTCTGCAGCTCCAGCCCCTCCTGCAGCCGCTGCTGTCTCTGCTCCCAGGCGGCCATCAGCCTCCGGCCTTGCTGGCCCAGGAGCCTCAGAGCGCTGGCCACCTCTTGGGAGTCCGGGGAGTCCAAGGCTGCCATGGGCTGGCCCTGAGCCTCCAGCTGCTGCAGCCTGACCAGGACGACAGGCAGAGGGTCAAAGCCTGGCCACTCCTCTCCCTGACCTTCCTCCCCTCTCGCTTCCATGGTTATTCCTTTTGGAGCTCTGGTGGAAGGGTAACTGAGGCTGGTTAGCCTCATTGGTTCACTCATCCCACGGGACAGCTGTGCCCTGGCCCATTGGTGAGGCACTGAAGGTAATGGGCCCAGCACAGGAGTCAGGACTCAGTGGTTCCACGCTCCCTGCCATGTCACACCCGTGCTACAGTTGGCCATTCTAATGGCCGATGCCCAGATAAGTAGACAAGCTGAGATAGCACCACACAGAAAAATCGCTCACATGGCGTACATGCCTGAGGGCAGGACCACAGCAAGCCCACATGGAGCCTCGAGCAATTAGAAAAGGCACCCGTCCCTCTCAGCCTGGCGCAGCCCCCAGGCACACAGCTTGGGAACAGGTGACACCTTTGAGTGAATTAGGAAGAGGCTCCACTTCCTCTGAGCTGACGCAGCCCTGAACCGGATAGGAGAGTCCGGCGAGCTGAGGATGGAATGGATTCAGTGCCTGCTTGGCCACCTGTCAAGTCCTCTCGGGTGGGGCACAGCCTGAGGACTGTACTCAGTGACCCCGCCCGCCGGACAAACCTGCACTGTCATCCCTGCAGGAGGGGAGGCATCGCCATACTGAGGAGGTGGGTGTCTTAGTCCCATGGGGGGTCCTGAGCCATTTGACTCCAGGGGCTAGTGGGGTCTGCATTACCCAGAATGGCCAGGGAGGCTAGGCTGCCCTGACTGAAAGCAACCCACTAGGGTCACCTGGATAAGGTACAGCCAGGCCTGGACTGGATAGAACCTTCCAGGAAGCTCAGACTCTGCCCTGGATCCCTCTCTAAAGTATGCACTTTGCCTGACTAGTCCCCGGTTACATCCCCTCCTTGAAAATCTCAAGCACCATGCCAGACACCAGCCTGGGCCCCTCTCCTGGATGACACACTGCTTCCTGCCTCCCTCCCTTGGGTGGCCCATCCCCACAGGCCTCGGCCATCCTGAAGCACGCCCTGTCCACCCTCCTGTCCTGACCTCGCCTGCTGCAGGTGTATCTCCTCCAGCAGGTCTTGGTGCTCCGTCAGCAGCCGCTGGGCTGAGGCCACGTCCCCCATCTCCTCCTCACTGCGCAGCTGAGCCTGGACACTCTCTGCCCACAGCAGCAGCCGCTGGCTCTCTTGCAGGAAGCTCTGCCTGGCCCGCACCCCAGCTTGGGTGCTGGCCCGCTGGGCCACTTGTTGCTGCGCTCGTTCCAGCAGCCCCTGCAGCATCTCCACCTGTTCTTGCAGGGACTGGCTCTCTGCAGGGCCTGACTCCTTGACTCTGGTGGACGGGGCCCACCGCCCAGTCAGTGCCCTGCCCTGGGCTTGGTGCCCAGACCTGTGTTCCCCAGGGGAAGTGGGGGCTACTCGGAACTCCCACTTCACCCTCGACGTAGGGGCAGCAAACCCGTGTGGCTCTCCCTTTCCCCACGAGCATGTTCTCAAGCTGTTCCCCCATCTTCGTCCCTACCCTTCAAACAGCACATCCTGCCCATCCTCCTCATCCCCGCTTCTGTCCCCTTTCTCATTCCATAACCCTGCTCAGGCCTTCCCTGCCCCTCAGGGCACAGTCACCCGGCCAAACCCAGGCCGTACTTTATGGCCACCCTTTGCAGGGAGTGGATGCTCTTCTCTAGCGCTGGCATCTTCTGCTGGGCCAGGTGTAGGATGCGGTGGCTGTCCTCTGAGCGCCCCGGCTCCAGGGCTTCCAGCTGGAGTATCACGTTTTGCAGCTGGACCTGTGTGGCTCCACACTCCTGCAGGAAACTGCACACGTCTGCGGTGTGCGCCAGCTGCATTTCTTTTTCTTTCTTCAGGGACTCCAGCTGCCCCCACCTGGGCAGAGGGAATAGGGTTGTCTCCATCACAGGGACACCCTTCTGTCCATCCTAGGGCCTCGGCCAGAGGCTCACATGACAGAAGCAGCCAGGCAGGCTGTCCCCATACCTGTTACTCCCTGTCTCCGACATGTTCAGTCTTTCCTCCTGGCATCTCAGGAGGCAGCTGAGCAGGCCCTCGGGCCCAGGCACCCAGCCTACGTCCATTACCCCGCACTCCCTCCTCGTTCTCACCTCTGGCTCAGTTCCTCCTGCTGTCGCTGGATTCGGGGGGAGTCTCCAGGACATCTCTGCTTCAGCTGCTCAGCAGAGCTGCTGACCTCAGCCCAGCGGCCCCTTCCCACAGCCAGAGCAGAGAGGAAGTTCTGGGGAAAGGAGGACCCAGGGCTTGAGGGGGCTTTTTCTCCTCCCACACTCCCCTCAAGACTGTGAATGACCTCTGACACGCTCTGCTACAGAGATGTTCAAGCTGCACCCCTTTGGCAGGACAGGGATCTGCATCCTTACAGGGCTGGGAGGACCCTTTAAAAATTCAAGGCCAGGCATTCAAATTGGAAAGTAAAAAGTAAAACTGAGACTATTTGCAGATGACACAATATAGAAAACCCTAAAGACTCCATCAAACAACTGTGAGAACGAATAAATGAATTCAGTAAAGTCATAGGATACAAACATCAATATACAAAAATCTGTTGTATTTCTATACACTAATAATGAACTATCACAAAGAGAAATTAAGAAAACAATCCCACTTACAATTTCATCAAAAATAATAAAATACCTAGGAATAAATTTAACCAAGGAGGTAAAAGGCCTGTACGCTGTAAACTACAAGACATTGATGAAAGAAACTGAAGAAAACACAAATAAATGGAAAGATATTCCATGTTCATGAATTGGAAGAATTAATATTGCTAAAATGTCCATACTACCCAAAGCAATCTACAGATTCAATGCAATCTCTATGAAAATTCCAATGACACTTTTTCACAGAAATAGAACAAATAATCCTAAAATTTGTATAGAACCACAAAAGACCCTGAATAGCCAAAGCAATCCTGAGAAAGAAGAACAAAGCTGGAGGCATCACGTTTCCTGATCTCAAACTATAACACAAAGCTATAGTAATAAAACAGTATGGTATTGGCATAAAAACAGACACATAGATTGATGGAACAGAATAGAGAGCCCAGAAATAAATCCATGCTTAATATGGTCAATTAATTTACAAGAAAAGAGTCAAGAATATACAATGGAGAAAGGACAGTCTTTTCAATAAATGGTGTTGGGAAAACTGGACAGCCATGCGCAAAAGAATGGAACTGAGCCACTATCTTACACCATACACAAAAATTAATGCAAAATGGATTAAAGACGTGAATGTAAGACTTAAAACCATAAAACCCCTAGAAGAAAACATAGGTGGTAAGCTCCTTGACACTGGTCTTGGCAATAATTTTTTTGGATTTGAACCAAAAGTAAAGGCAACAAAAGCAAAACTAAAGAAGTAGAACTACATCAAACACTTCTGCACAGCAAAGGAAACCACTGATAGCATAAAAAATGGGAATGGGAGAAAATATTCACAAACCACTTATCTGATAAGGGGTTAATATCCGAAATATATAAAGAATTCATACAACTCAATAGCAAAAAACCCCAAACAATCTGATTTAAAAACAGGCAGAGGATCTGAATAGACATTTTTCCAAAGAAGACATACAGATGCCCAACAGGTAATGAAAAGATGCTCACCACCACTAATCATCGGGGAAACACCAATCAAAACCCCAGAGACATCACCTCACACCTGTCAGAATGACTATTATCAAAAAGATAACAAATAAATGTTGGCGAGGCTGTGGAGAAAAGGGAACCGTGCATTGTTGGTGGGAATGTAAACTAGTGCAGCCACAATAGAAAACAGTATGGAGGGTCCTCAAAAAATTAAAAATAGAACCACCATATGGTCCAGCAATTCCATTTCTGGGTATTTATCCAAAGGAAATGAAAACACTAACTCGAAGAGATACCTGTTCCTCCACGTTCATTGCAGCATTATTTACAACAGCCAAGACGTGGAAACAACTTAAGAGTCTTTTAACGGATGAATAGATAAAGAAAATGTGGCGTGTGTATACACACACACACACACACACACATATGGATATACATATACACATACAATGGAATATTATTTGGTCATAAAAACGAATGAAATCTTGCCATTTAGGACAACAAGGATGGCCCTTGAGAGCATTATGCTAAGTGAAATAAGTCAGACAGAGAAATACAAATATCATATGATTTTACTTACATGTGGGATCTAAAGAAAACAAGCTCCTAGATATAGACAACAGATTGGTGGTTGCCAGAGTTAGGGTATGGGGAGGGGGCAAAACGGGTGAAGGTAGTCTAACGTACAAACTCCCAGTTATAAAATACATAAGTCATGGGGATGTAATGTACAGCATGGCAACTGTAGTTAATAATACTGTATTGCATATTTGAAAGTTGCTAAGAGAGTAATCTTAAAAGTTCTCATCATAAGAAAAAATTCTGTAGCTATGTATGGTGACAAATGTTAACTAGACTGGTGGTGATCATTTCATAATATATACGAATATCGAGTCACTATGTTGTACACCTGAAACTAATATAACGTCGTATGTCAAGTACACATCGATAAAAAACTCACGGCCAGCTCCCTTAGCTTCCTCCTCTGAGAAAGGAGCACAGTTAACACAGAGAACTGAGGAAGAGGCGTGAAGGACAGGAACAAGGAGGGGCAGCAGGACCAAGCAGCTGAGACCCCCCCTCAGCGTCACGGGGGCTATACCTCGTATTTGAGCTGCAGGACCTCCACGTTGTCGGACTGGGGCTGCAGTGTTAGGAACAGCGCTGTCTGGTTTTCCAGCCAGGACTGGAGCTCCTCACACGAGCCATAGAAGCCAAAGAGGGCCACCGCCTCCTCCAACTGGGCCCTGCGGTGCTGAGGATGGGGGGAGCGTCAGTGCCCTCTACAGGGTGCTCAGAGCTGGTCCCCATCACCCCCAAACACAGAGCCCAGGGCCAGGGCAGAGAGGGCCCTGCATTCTCTGTCAGGGGTCAGGGAAGGGAGCTGGCAAGAACTCAGCATCGGGTTAGGGGCTCTGGCAGCGTGCTCATCTGATCTTGCCCTTTCGCGCCTTTGGGCTCTAAGGTACAACCCCCACCTCTCCCATGGGACTGGCCCCGCCCACCGGCCCACTCCCTCTCCAGGCTTTCCTCTACCTTCTGCCTCACCTCTGTGCTCCGGGCACCCGCCTTCGCTCCTCCATGGGGCCTCTTTCCTGCCTTTGCACAGGCCCTGCCCAGAACACTGCCTCCCCGCCACCTCCTCTGCCCTCCTTCTGGCTTCACCTGCTCTCAGCTTCTCCTTGTTCAAGTCACAGCCTAAATCTCCTTCCCCCAGAGCCGCCCTCCCTGACTCCCCCGCCTGACCTGGGCTCCCCTCTCACATGCTCCCAGCACACCCACATCCGTCTCAGGACTTGTTTCACATCTTCTCTGCATGATGTAAGCTCCTTGAGGCCAGGGAGCGCATCCAGTCACTGCTCTGTCCCTGGGCTCTCCGCTCAGGGTCTAGCACAGAGTAGGTGCGCCATGAATGTTTCTTGAACAAGGAAGGTTACCTCTGCCACGGCCTGCAGGCCCTCGTAATCCTGGCTCAAGCGGTCCTGTGTCTGGAGTATGGTGTTGGGGTCAAAGCTGGGGTCAGGCTCAGCCGGAAGGGCCACCTTCTGGGTGTCCCAGGGGCCAGAGTGGCAAGAAACCTCACACCAGGCCCCCAGGTTCCTCCGGCCTTCCCTTGGAGAACTCAGGGCAGACAGCGCCTGTGATGACAGGACAGAGAGCAGTGCGTCCAGAGGGGGCTCCTCGCAAGTAGCAGAAGGCTTGGCAGGGCGGGGCCAGTGCTGGTACCTGGGGTTCCTGCTGTAGGACGTGGCTGATGGGCACCTTGGCCTGGCAGCCCTCCCAGTCCTTCAGCTCCCAGGTGTCAGGGCCCCTCTGGTGCCCAGGCTTCAGGGCCTCTCCTGGGAAGGCCAAGAGAAGGACAAGGGCTGGACCTTCTCTTCCAGGGGCTTATGACCTTCTCAGGATTGCAAGGTCACAAACCCAGAGCAAGTGGGACACTATCTAGGACCGCCCATAGATAAGCACAATGTGCATGGTGTGAGATAAATACTACGGGCATCCGGGGGGAAAAATGGCCAGAACGGTCTGGGGCCATCACGAAAGATTCCAAGGACAAGGTGGGCTTCAGCGGGCCTTGCCAGGGGAGGCGCATTTGCAGACGGGGAGGCAAAGTGGCTCTGGTGGCAAGAACTGGGGCAGAGAGGGGTGGAGGAAGCACAGGCTTGGCCTCCTGGTAGGGGTGGACGAGCCTCTGGTCTCAGTCCCTCTGTGCCTCTGGCCCTGGGCAAAGGTCCGACAGAGCAGTGGCAGCCAAGCTGGCTGCTCAAGGTTGGGCTGAGGGAACTGAAGAAAAGGAAGAGGCACAGAGACAGATTGGAAAAGGGGAGAAAACAGAGAGAAACAGGAAGCAGGAGAAGGGAGATCAGAATTTCAGGCAGCTCCACGTCCTTCTTTCTGCTGAGCCCAAAATGGCCTTCCCTTAATTTCCTCCCTTCAGTCCTCAGATGCGCCAGGGAGCCACACAGAATAAATTGATGATGGTCTGTTGAGGCTCCCACACCGGGTCTTGGCCTTGTACCTCTGTAGATGAAGTGCATCTGGACCTGGGGACATGGCTGCTGACTGCTGGGTGGTGCTAAGAGTTGGGTCCCATCCTTGGGTCTCCCAGGTGTGTCCCCATCAACCCTGCTGCAGTCTTCTGGAGACTCCCTCTGTACGGAGGATGGAAGGCTCTGGTTAGCTGCCAAAGTGGCTCCCCATCTGCAGCAGAGGGCCACCTCCGTACCTCCCCCAACCCTACCCCTGGCATTACTGGGCAAAGCCAGGGCCTGAAAATGCCAGGGAGCAGGCCCAACCCCTCTACCAATGCCAGGAGGCCAGGCAGTAGAGGACACAGAAGGATAAGGTACCTCACATTCACTCGTCTACACAGTTAAACTGGAGAAGCAGGCCACACAGAACAAGAGGAAGGCAACACCCAAAGCAGCAGGTGTTAGCATAATGCAACTGCCTGGAGTTAAACATCACCGCCACGCAGTGAGCGACAGGGAAGAAACAGCCCTGGACGGGGAGTCGAGAGGCCTCTCCAGCAGGGATAACCACATGTCCCTGGGCAGAAACTTGGTCTCTTGGTCACCTCATCTGTAAAGTGAGGGGGTTGGACCAGACAACTGCTAACATATTGTGGATCTATTTTCAGCAATTGTTAATCATGTGGTCCAGGGAATAAATGCAAAAGGAAGAGCTCGACCTCGGCCAAGTTAGAACCACAGGCCTTTCAGACCTGGTTGTGTCAGGTGCCACATAAATGGTCAGTGCGGGCTGAGACTACAACTCTGGTCAGCTGCTGACTACTCGGCCAGGCCACCTCCCGAGAAGTGAGGACCTGAGCTGCAGCCCACAGGGTGCATGGGGCATGGCCAGGCGGAGAGAAGGGAGCCCGAACATGGAGCCTCCTCAGGGATGAGGGTAGCACAGCCAAACCTGAGTGCAGGGTCTGAAGGCCGCACTTGACACACCTTGAGCTACATACACAGCTTCTTGAAAGACAATGGAACAGACTGATGGGGCTGGGCCACCTGCCCACCACCCACGTGCTTTTTAAAAACTGGGGGTTCGATGAACTGACCCAAGGGTTTCAGAAAGTAGTCCCTCCGTTCTGGGTCCCTTCCCGGTCCCGCGCATACCGTGAGCGCTGCCCGGGCCGCCGCCGCCCGCGCCTGCTCATCCAAGCTGTGCAGCTCGGCCCCGAAGGCGCGCACGGCGCGCCCCAGCCGCAGGTGGCGCCGCAGCAGGGCCTCGGCGGCCGCCTGGTCCTGCCCGCAGGACGCGCTCTCCATCGCGCACTGCTGCTCCCGTAGCCACGAGGCCGCTTCTGCCGCGTCGGCGAAGTACTGCAGGGAGGGGCTGGCTGGGTGCGGGCCGACCCTGCACGGCCGCCCCGGCTGCCCACCACCCGCCGCCCCGCTACCTGCTGGACGAGCAGGGCTGCCTGCAGCCGCGCACCCCGTCCCGCCGCCCGGGCCCGGAGCCACCGCCACGTGCCCTGCACCGCCTCGGCCCGCTCCCGGGGGTCCGGCTGCGTCGGGGGCCCGCGGGCACCCAGGTCGCAACCTCTCCGCACGAGATCAGCGCACACAGCCTGGTGGCAGCGGAGCTCAGCTTCCAGGGCCTGGTGGAGCGCAAAGCAGGGAGCTCGGTGAGGGGAAGGGAGGGACAGCAGGGAGGTGGGGACCGGCGGGGCGCCGGGCATCAAGCACCTTGTGTTTCTGCAGGGCCGCTGAGATCTGCCTAAGATCCCGGCCCAGGGCCGTGTCCTCCACCAGCTGTCGGCGCTCCCTCAACCAGGCTTCCTCCTCCTCACAGTTATGCAGGAACTCCAGCCGCTGCAGGGTGTGCTCCAGCAAGGCCCGCCTGAGGGACAGCAAGGGCCACCAACGGGCTCAGGGAGTCATGGGGCTTGGGGAGGGGGTTGCCCACCAGGCTCAGATGCTCCCCCATAGACAGGACTTTTCTTTCCCCTGGATGACTCAACAGGGGAGGCTGAGGCCTGGGGGCTGAGGGTCAGGGTAGAGGAAGCTGCCAGGCCAGCAGTATTTCAACCTGGGCGGGAGGTAACTTGGGCAGGAGAAGGTGGAAGAGTTGGGCAAGCTCTTACCGGGCCCTGACAAGAGGCACCAGGCTCTGGTGGAGCTGGGCCAGCACCCCGGCCTTGGCCTGCAGCACCTCCACCCCAGTGCCCAAGGAGGAGTCCAGCTCCGTGGTCCGGCGGGCAAGATGGCTCATGTGGGCTCCGTGGGCTGAGACCTGGGCCTCTAGCAGGTCATGCCTCTGCATCAACTCCACTGCCTCTGCCAGCTGCTGCCCACAGGCCGTGGAGCTGGCTAGCACCTGGCCAGGGATGATGAGTGGTCACTGCAGTCCCAGAGTGCTGGGTCCCCACCAGTGCCACTGCTGGTGCACCCTGCTGTGTTTCCCAGGGGTCTGTTGGTCCAGGCCCACCTGCAGCTCCTTGAGCTGGTTGGAGGCAGTCTCCACCTCCTGCAGCAGGCTCAGCACAGGCTGCATGCCTGCCATCTGCCTCCTCTGCCCTTGCAGACACTGAAGGAGCCGCTCCCAACGCCGAGTGATCTCCAGTTGCCTGGAGGACGTGAGAATAAGGGTGGTCTCCACTGGGCTGGGGCAGGGAAGCTACTGTAGGGTCCACAGCTGGTGGGGGGCTTGGTTGTCCTGGGGGAGCCCGAGCTCCGTGGCTGGGGCTCTGCGCATCCCAGCCTGGGATGGTTGGGGCAGTGTGTCCTTGCCTCGTAGACACAGGCAGGGAAGCCAGAAGGAGGGTCTGGGAGGTCTATGCCTTCATGGCCCCCCCAAGCCTTCTTTCCAGTCCCCATTCAGCAACTCCGTCCTTCCAGGTGCCCAGGTTAAAATCTTGATAATTCACTTTCTCACACCTCCGTGCTATTTGTCAAACATGCCAGATCTGATCTGTCTGCAAAGCCTCTTGGATTCAGAATTTATCCAGAATCCCACCCTTTCTCATCACCTCCCCTGCTTCTCCGACCTGGATTATTGCAATGGCTTCATAACTGGTCCCTCTGCTTCTGACTTTGCCCCTTCAGTCTATTCCCGACATGGCATCCAGAGTGATCACGGGGAAACAGGTTAGATTGGGCCGCTCCTCTGCTCAAGCCCTCCCGTGATTTCCCAGCTTTCTCTGAGTAGAAACCAAGTCTTTACTGCGCCCTACAGAGCTGGGCATGATCTCCCCCCTCGCCCCTGAACCTCCCTGACCTCAGCTACCACGTGTTCACCTGGGCCAACGCTGGCCTCCGTGCTATTTGTCAAACATGCCAGGCATGCGCCCCCCGGGGACACCGCATTAGCCCTTCTCTCTGCCTGGTATACAATCTGTCCCCATACCTGGATGGCTGCCCCCTCACTTCTTTCTGGTTTTTGCTCAAAAGTCAACCTCCTCTGACCACCCAATCCACCCCCTCCCCTGACCTTGGCACTTCATAGTCCCCTATCCTGCTTTATTATTAATTTTTATCACTGTCTCACACACTGTATATTTTTCTTATCTGTCTGTTTTCCTTAGTAGTGTGTGAGCTCCATGAGGGGAGGGATTTTTATTTGACCTCTTCACTGCGCAATCTCTAGCACCTAGAACCTTGCTTGGGTTGTAGTAGACACTCAATAAATGCTTGTTTAGTGAATGAATTAATAAGAAAGGACAGTGCTTTACCAAAAGGGATGAATTATGGGCGGTGGAATTGCAGACATCAGTGGGAGCTAGATCTTCTTATTTCTTTATTTTTATTTTTTTGGTGAGGAAGATTGGCCCTGAGCTGTTGTCTGTTGCCAGTCTTCCTCTTTTTGCCTGAGGAAGATTGTCCCTGAGCTAACATCCATGCCAGCCTTCCTCTATTTTGTATGTGGGACACTGCCACAGTGTGGCTTGATGAGCAATGTGTAGATCCATGCCTGGGATCTGAACCTATGAATCCTGGGTCTCCAAAGTGGAGCATGTGAACTTAACCACTATGCCACTGGGCTGGTCCTATCTTTTTAAGTGGAACCCTGAAACCATAAATCACCCCTCTCCTCTGTGGCAAGGAATGGGCATGTGTCAAATAGGGCTATGCTAGGAAGGCCTTAGCCTATATTGAAGACAGTTCATGTGCCCGAAGCTCACCTGCGGGCTATATCTGCCCAGCTGTGGTACTGTTCCTGCTGGAGGATGTCCGCGAGCTCCGCTAGGGCCTGGAAGCGCCCCTCCTGGGGCAGGATGCTGGCTTCCAGCATGCCCAGCCTCTGGGCAGCCACCTCCACTATGGCCGGGCTGGCTGGTGGGGCTGTGGCTTGGCCCAGCACGTGCTCTATATCTGTCAGGAAGCTCTCCCGGAGGGCCGCCTTGCACTGGAAGCGCCGGGCCAGGGTTTCCAGCCGCTCTAGCTGCAGGAGCCTCTGCTGCAGGGCCTGGCTCCGAGAGGCCTCTGCCTGCTCCAGGCCTGCCCAGCACTGGGACAGCTCCACAGGGCCCAGGCCCTCCTGAGGCAGGAACGGCCTGCGGTTCTGGGCTCTGAGTGCTGTCTGCAGCCGGAAGAGCAGGGCCTCCGTGGCCCCTCGCTGCTGCAGCCGCGGTGGCTTCTCCTGGGTGCGGAAGGAGGCAAAGGCCACCAGTAGCTGGCGCATGGCAGGCAGGGAGTCTGGGAAATCCCGCGCCTCCAGCTGCACCTGCTTCTCTGCAATCCAGCATAGCAGGTCGGCCACCAGGTGCTCGTACTGGGTCTGCAGCTCCTCTGTCTCCTGGAGCTGAAGCAGGATCTGGAGGGGGCATGCGAAGGGATCAGGGTGGCACCCGGGGCAGGCCCTGGAATGGAGGCATGCCCCTTTTGGATGCTGAGTGCCAGCCAGGGGTGCCCAGGTGGGTGGTATCTCCTTCCTTCACTGAGGATGCACTAAACTGGGGGTCCTCCCAGCCCCCAGAGAAGCGGGACTGCCTGCATTGCATACTCAGACCTGAGAGTGTGGGGCTCCCGCCCTGCCTTGTTCCATCTTGTACCCATTTGGCCTCACCCCTGGGGGTGCTATTTTTCTTTTTCTGAGCCTTCTGTCCCTTCCCTGAGGCCCCCACACCCCTAAAGCAGCTCAGAGCCCTTGGCCTGGATCATCTCCTGCAAAGAGACACCAACCCTGAGAACAGTCCTCCCTGGCCTCAGCCTCTGCCATCGTGTCCAGAGAATAAGAAAGGCCCCCCAAAACATGGACTCGGCCCAGCAGAACTGCTTCTGTGCTTGTCCTTGCAGAGTCCGGCTCTCTGAGCCTCTTATCCTATTAGGAGCTTAACAGCCTAGGAGCAGAGGGGGATGGGGCCTGGGAGGGACGGGAGGGGCTGTCGCTCACCTGGCTTTCCCTGTGTGCCAGGCGCCATGCTGGGCACTTTTCTTGAACACTCATAGCAGCCTCTGTTACCCAGGCATTATCGTCTCCATTTTACAGTTGGAGCACAGTAAAGTTAGGCAACGTGGCCAAAGCCACACAGCTAGGAAGTGGCAGAGGCAGGCTTCAAACCCAGGCGTGTCTGACTCTAGAGCTCATGCTTGCCCCCACCTCTCCTC
The DNA here is from genome assembly GCF_041296265.1 of Equus caballus. NCBI lineage: Eukaryota > Metazoa > Chordata > Mammalia > Perissodactyla > Equidae > Equus > Equus caballus. Next base: position 159,979,722 of record NC_091684.1, on the reverse strand, counting down.
GATGCCCCCTTCCCTTTGTGCCCAACCTTCGCGAGCCTTCTCTGGACAGTCTGCCCCTGGTGCAGGCGGGAGAAGTGGTGGTAGTAGAGGGAGACGTAGGTCATGATGGAACGCTCGTCAGGCTGCAGGGCCGCCACGTCCTCGGGGTCCAGCAGCTGAGCGATGCCCAGCTCCTGCTCAGCCACGCGGAAAGCGAAGTCCAGGTTGTGCATTGGGCGGTCAGCACGCAGGGAGCCGTAGTCAAGCAGGTCTGGCCTGGACAGAGAACAGGCAGTGCTCTTCACCAGAACAAGTTACCGCTCGGGTTTAAGTGGACGTGTTAAAGGGGCAGACACGTCCTATTGGTCATTCACACCTTCTCGTACGTTAGTTTCCCCCTGACAGTTATCTGAGGCGCTGGCTGTAGGTATAGGGCCCTGGGATAATTTGGCTCAGGGGCGAGGCTCGTGGGCAGGGGGAGAAGCTCTAAAAGGGCCGGTACTTGCTCGGGAGAGGACCAAGAATAGCATCAGGGACACAGGACATGAGAAAGGCAGGGGTCAAAGGCAAACCTGGTCAATTCCGTGGAATTTCCCAGGAAAGCGGGGAGGGGTAGTCATAGTCCAGGCCTTAGCCATCAGCCCTCTCTATTTCTGTGCCCAGGGCACAGGGGCCAGAAGGATGTAGGAGAATGGGCAGGTTGAAGACCCAAGCCCTGGAGCAGTTGGCTCAGTGGCGGAGGCCCCAGGAGGAAGGCTGACAGGCCAGGTCAGGGCTGGGAGGGCACTGGGCCCCCTCTCCCTCACGCTCACCTGTGGGCATGGATGAGGGCACTGAAGCCGAGCCCGTCACTCCAGCTGCGGGAGAAGTCGGTGATGCTGACGTTGGCGTAGCAGGCTGTCTTCCGCTGGCACCAGACCAGCAGAGCTTCCTTGGCAGACAGCAGGGCTGCGCTGGCCCCGAACTCCTCCTGGAAGGGACAGGTGGGGAGGCGGCAGAGCCTGAGGCAGTGGGAGAGGCAGGCTGGGCGCAGTTGTAATCCTGTTCCCCACACCTGGAGGCGGGTGTGGACCACTCTTTTCAGAGCATCTGATTTTATTCGATTTCATTCGTGGTGGGCTGTGATTGGGGGTGAGAAAAATTGTCCTTCCAAAGAAGCGGGGCACCTGAAAGCTGTCGCCTCTGAGCACCCGGCTTTGAGTCACAACAGCAGTGGTAGCTCCCGTTTCTCTAGCCCTTCTGATGGCCCAGGTGTTGTGCTAACCGACCCTGGGCTGCACAGAATTGAGGCTGAGTTTCATTAACCGGCTTCTGTCACCGAAGGCTTTCTGCCATCCAGGATCTGGGCCCATACGCATGGCTCTCCACGCCTCACAGCCATAGGAGGGAGGCACGATTAGTATTTATATTCTAAGGATCATACAACGAGATGCAAGAGGAGAGATTAGGAAGCAGCCCAGGGTTCCGCAGCCAATAGGGGAGGGTCTCGCTTGACCCAGGACCGTCTGACAGAGAGCCCACTTCTGAGTGGTGAGCCCACCTGCCCACCACCTCAACAGCTCACTCGGCTGCCTGAGGGCAGAGCCCTGGGAAATGGCCATCTCTACCTGGTTCCGATCCCCTCCCCCACAGCACGTGCCTCTCATTGATAACTTTCTTTGCTCTGCCACTCTTGGCATCCACCTGCCCCGCCCCTGCCCTCTTTCTTCCACTCAGTGCTTCTTTCCCTCCTCCTTCCTTCCTTCTCCTGCTTCCCTGCCCTCCCCTCAGGGGCACTCTCCTTCCATCCACTCCCTTCCTCACCCCTCACACGCCAAAGCCCCCCGTCGCCTCTCTCCTCTCCCTCGCTTCCTCTTTTTTTCTCCCCCTTTCCATCAATTTCTGTTTATAAACTCAAAATGTCAAAACACAGTAGACTGCATTTCCTCCCCTGGCCTTTGGGCCCCGAGCGTGGGTAGGAAGGACACGTGGGCAGAAGTGCAGGGGGAGGGGGACAGGAGCTGGGCTCTGTCACAGCAAGGCCACTGATAACCTGAGCGGCCGGCCGCCTGGCAGACAGGAACCAGGAGAGATTCTGGAGATGAGCACGTGAGGGAGCAGGGTCAGATATGGCTGAGTTTTGCAGGGAGCAGGGCCGGAGTTGGCTGAGGACAAGCAGAGCCAGCAGGGCGGATGGTGGCCCGTCAGAGGATGATGCAGACCTGCTGCTCCCAAGGGAAGGGGCGGCAGGGCACTTGGAACTGGCTTAGGGGCCGGGGGAGGGGAACCAGGCTTTCTGGAAGGGCTTGAGGTCAGCTAGGGATTCTTCCACCTGTTCATTCACCACAGAGGTGCTAGGCTCTGGGGACAGCCAGGCAAGGGCCCTGCTCTGCTGGGGCTCACATCACACCGTGAGTTCCAAGGGGCCTCCTGGATTTGAGCCAAGTCTATGGCCTCTTTTCATTAAGGCTTCATTCTCCAGGTTGGTTTTCCTAACCTTCTGGACTCGAGTTTTAGTGGTGTCTTGGAAACTATGAAACTATTAAGATTGATAAATATGAGGACTTTGTGTTTTCACTCTTTCTGATCCAGTTGTGGGAAAAGGAGAGGTAGAATGGAGGAAGATGAGGGACCATCTCTTTGGTCGTCAGGACACTGGGGGTTTGGAAAGCTGCAGGGCTGGGACTCCCTCTGTATGTTCCGTTTCCCCCAACGGCCCGTGAGAGTGTGATGGAAGTTATAGGGTTTCGGTGCCAGGGAGGCAGCAACAAGTTGGGAGTGAAAGGCAGGTCACAGGCAGTCGCCTTGACCCCTCACTAGTGAAAGGCTTGTCCCAGATGGGGTGTGAAGCCCATGAACCTAGTTCTCACTTCAGCATATTACAATCTCTCAGACATTCTGAGCTCTTTGCCCATGGTTGAAGAGTGAATATTGATTGTGTGGATGCCACGGATCTGCTCTGGGGATCATAACAGTCGGGTGGACAGCTCTGTCCCCAGGGGCCTGAGGTGAGGCCAGGGCTGGGCTGGGCTGGGCTGGGCTGCATGCTGGGTGCTGGGGGCTGAGACATACCCTGTCCAGGGAGATGTGGGAAATCTGGAAACGCAGAATGATGACCCAGATGAGTCCCAGGATAAGCGTCTGGTCTCCGTCCACGATGTTCTCTGGCCCAATGAGGGGAATTGGCACCTGTGGGCACAGTTGGCTTGGCTCAGCCATGAAGCCCATGAGCCAGAGAAGACTCAGAGTAACCAAAAGTCCAGGGGGCCGTTTTTCAGATGGGAGGGTCCTGGAATCCATCCTGCCCTAGGAGGTCCCCGAGGGAGCAGCAGGCAGGGCACAAGGCCAGGCAAGTGAAGGCTTTCTAAGTGGTTGGGACTTTGACTCCAGGCCCATCTGGGCAAAGCCCCAACCTGGTGAACTGGCTGGACCACTGGAGTGGGAGAACCTCCTGTACGTGAGCTACAGGTAAACCCAGGCCGAGATCAATGGTTCAACTACAGGGGTTGGAAATGAGGGGTCATAACAGTCAATGTATGAGCTCAACAGCAATAGCAACTGTGCCTCCACCTCACAGGGCATCTCAGAGTCTCCACGGAGTGCTTGGGTCCCTGGCTCACACCTGAATCTCAAGCTTCCTCACCAGTGTTTCCGCTCCTGTTAAAAATTCAGATTCCCAGGCCACACCCACTCAGACTCTCTTGGGCCAGGGCCTACGAATTTGCATTTGGACAAACACCTTGGGTGGTTCCTGTGTGCACTAATGTTGAGAACCTACTGCCCTAGATCTTGCTGCTTAGACAGGGAGGAGGAGCAGATCAAGGGGAAAAAAACCAGAATAAACATAGAAGCTGCAATGGCCTGGGCCCCTTCACCCTCTGGCTCCATCTTCCTCTCCTGGATCACATGGCCAGGGCGCCTGGGATTCTTGTAGTCCCTGAGATTCTAAGCACAAGCCTTGGGGCCTTTGCACTGACTGCCCCTGCCGTCTGAAAATAATGCTCCCCCAGACAGACACACGGCTACTTCCTTGAAGTCTTTACTCAAATGCCACTTTCTCAGTGAGGCCTACCCTGCCACCCTATTTAAAATCAAAACCCAAGGGCTGTTCCTCCTGTCCGAACACACTCCCTTCAACCCCTCACCCTGCTCGGGTGGGGATGTTGGTTTAGTCCTTGCTGTCTCCCAAGCACCTAGTAGAGTGTCAGCATGTAGTGGGTAATTGATAAATATGCACTAAATGAAGAGAGAAAGGGAGAGAGACTCCATCAGACCTGGCGGGAAACTGGCTTCAGCCACCCGCCAGCCTGGAGGGAGGGGCTGCATCCCCGGGAACTCCCCGTGGGTACACTGTCGTATCCACCTGGTCTCTGAAGGGCCTACCCCCTGCTCTGCCCTCCTCTCCTGGCACCTGAGCCCTTCTGCATTCGACTCAGCTTGGAGTCAGAGCATCTGGTCGGTGGGGTGTTAGAGTCTGCTGCCGCCAGCTCTTGAGAGCTGATCTTCCCAGCTTTGTATCAACGCCACTGAAATCAGCAAATGCTACGAACCAGGGCTTTTAGTGCCCCCTCCCCAACTCCCCAAGAGCTGGTTGTTAAACATTTACCAGCACACCACTGATCTGGGTTCAAATAAACTGTGTGCCCTGAAACTGCAGGCCCCTTGAAGTCAGGTCTGGGCTTGGCTGACTGCGGTCCCCGGAGCCTGGCGCGGAGCACCTAGCACATGGCAAGGTCTCCAGAAATGAGTGCATCCCACATTCTATTTATTAACGGTGCTTTGGGGCAGGGGGGTAATCATTTGACCACAGCTGCCTTATATGTATAGTGGAGACGAGGCTGTCACCTTTACAGGCTATGTATCAGTGCCATGCTGTGTATCAAAGCTCGAGGGGAGCTACAGAGCCTCTGACAAGGGCCACGGGGCTCACGCCCTTCCCCAGTCCCCGGAGTGGAGGTGGCTGGCTCACAGGCCATTGTCCCCAGAACCAAGTAGGGCCTGGCATTCTGTGGCTGGTGGCTTTCTGCTCTTCTGTGTGCTCGGGGACCACAGTGTTCCTGTCCTTTGCTTTGGTTTCTTACCTCCCTGGCCACCCTCCAGCATATCAGCACCCAGGGCTCTGACTGTGACCTCCATTCCAGGACATGAGTGACCGGCACACACACAGTCAGGCTCAGCCCAGCCAGTTCCAGGTCGGTGACTTCCCAGCCTCCAGGAACAGCCACCTCCCGGCTTCAGTACCTGAGGCCAGGAGAGCTGTGGCTTCCCAGTTCCCGGTTCTCAGTATAAATGACCTATGCACAGCCCCCTGACACTGGGCACAAGGGTCCCTCCGTGTCCCTCGAGCTCTTGCCTCCTTTTAGTGACTCTTTCTTTGGCTCGTCTCTTTCTCTCAGGGTCCCTCCTGTTGGCTGAGCCCCTCCCTGCTATCTGGTCCAGCTTCTCCAAGGCAGAGCCTGTGTCTCTTCCCTCCACTGCCTGGCTCAGTGTCCGGGCTCTTCCCGAGTCCTACCCTCAGCCTGCCTCCCACAGCCCCGCATCTGGACTCTGCTGGCCAGTTGACCATGGGTCTTGCCTGGTAAATAATTTCCTTATTTATGAAAAGGGAAGGTTAAGAGTCAGTCCTTCAGCTTCGAACCCTGCGATTCTCTCATCACTGTCAATGGCGTATTTCAGTCCCACCCGCCAGGAATGATGGCTGTTCCTGCTTCAAGCTGGGAGAACCGTGCAAGGAAGGGCTTTGCTTCCTGGCCCCCAGTATCCCAGCTGCTGCTTCTGGATTCAGGCTCCAGAGCTTCTGCTCTGCCTTGTGGCCAGCCAAGGAAAGATGATCTAGTGGTCCAGCCTGCCCCCGCTGCCCGCCCCAGCACCAGGCCCAGAGCCCTCTCCCCAGTGCCCACCTTGGCCCTGAGGAAGGCCAGAGCTCGGCTGCTGTTCTCTAGGAAGTGCACGCGCATGCGGCCCCGGCTAGGGGGCGGCAGGGCCTCCCCGGAGATGAGCTCCAGCAGGCGCAGAAGGTGGATGCCATCGGCCAGCTCCGTGTACAAGTTCTGGATTTTGATGCCAACCTGGGAGGGAATCGGGGAAGGCACAGGGTCAGCCCAGCCTCACCTGTCTGCCCCATCCCAGGATATGAGGGGCAGAGCCCAGAGCAGCTGCCTTGAGGAGGGAACGTTGGCTTTAGCTGTGCTTTAGGGTCGAGAGAAACCTTAGTGGATGACCTCACAGTCAGCCCCCCAGGGTCCACTGGCCAGGGAGCTGTGGGCATGGTACAGGTGGGCTGTGGTGCACACCCAGCTACACTTACCTGGCCGTGCTGGAAGATGTTGTTGATCCAGTTGGTGAAAGTCTTCTCCTGCACCCGCATGTGCCGTGCCTGCAGCTTGCGAACGTGGCCCACCTCGTACGCAGAGTCCATGGCGGGACTGGACCAGGAGAGCCGTCCCTGGCCCCCTGCTTCAGGTGTCCTTTAGCCCCAAGGAGCTGCTGGGGATTATGGGGCTGACCAGCCAGCAGGCCTGCAGCCCTCTGGGGACTAGGGACCACAAGACGTTTCCCTAAGCTGGAGATGTTGGGGCGGGGGGAGTATGGATACGGATGACTCCCTGGGAGAGGTGTGCCTCTGCCAGGGGTAAGGGGGCCCCTCCCTGCCAGACTGTCCCCACATTTGGTGGAGGATCGAAGCTTGGAGCCTAGCCAGGTAAGGTTCTGGGGCTCTGGCTGATGCCCTGTGCTTGAATGTCCCAGGGACCCTTTCACCCCACCCCACTTTCCAGATTCTTCTTCTTAGATCTCTGGATCGGCAGCTGCTTCTTGGGATGAATAGGGCAGGTGGAAGGAGAACAGGAAACGGCTCACCTTGGTGATGTCCAGGCCTGGGGAGGAGACCCGGCTGGACAGACGGAAATAGCAGATAGCAGGGGCTGTGTGGGGAGGAGAGGCTAAGGCCGAGGCCGGAGTTGGGGCTACGCCATGGTCCTCCTCTTTAGCAAGCAGGGCCGGGATGACGGCACACAGAAGGCATTGTCCTCCCACCTGCCGCAGGGCGTGGCCCAGACTGGGAGGGGGCGGCTCAAGAATGCTGTAGACATTGCTCCAGGATCTCCTCCATCATCATCCCCCAACGTCAGCCGGGGGTCCTGGCTCCCAAGACGCAGAGGACCATGGGATGGCCTTGAGTTGGCTCTGGGTGGGAGTACTGTGGGGGGCTGCGGTCTGGGTTAAAGGCACCTCTGGTCAGAAGCTTCTGCAACCCTGCAGGCCCTCTTTGTGAACACCTGCAGGGGCGGGGATGGAGGGAGCATGTTGGGCCGTGGCCCTGTCGTCTTCTCCTGGGGAACACCCCATAGACAGAGGGGAATCAACACACCCTGTGCTTGGCTTTCCAGGCCCCCCTGACAGAAATGCATCCAACCTAGCCCAGGACAGGAAGGTGCATGCCTCCTCATGCCTGGGGGCTACTTCCTGAAGGGGGCTCCCCCTGGGAAGGGATAACCTGGTGCCGCAGAAGCTGTGGAAATGACAAAGTCAGAGACACAATGTTCACCTTTGGGGGCTCCACAGAGAGGCACCCAGGCCCTGTGCTCCCGCGGAGCCGGCTGGGCCCGGGCTTGGGGGCAGGGGCTGCGGAGGGGGCCAGCAGGCTCCTCTCTGTCCCTCCACGAGCAACTTTAAGCTACATGCCAGAGAGAGCGAGTTCTAACTCAGGTGGTGTCACAGAACGACCTGGCTCAACTCAGGGTAGCAGTCACTGGGTTGCAGTGTGTGTCTGTGTCTGTGTCTGCAGTGTGGGTCGATCCATCCGGCAGCCCCAGGGGCTCTGAGAGGAGACGCAACACTCTTCATCGGGGGGTCCTCGACAGTCGAAGCCAGTGAGGGGAGCAGCGGCCGCAGCCTGCCCTCGAGAGCTGGGCAGGAGGAACCACACCTGATCCCCAGGCGGGGGCTCAGAGTGAGGGGCACGGTGCTCTTGGGGTGGGGCAGCTCCCCTGTGTCTGTTGTCCTCTCCCTGCGAGGTCCCTCCTGCCACTGTCTTCCCGATGCTTGGGATAAGCCCGAGCCTCCTCCTTGCTTGCAGTCCCAGATCCAGTCAGCTGCCAGTGGCTGCCGCTGTGTGTCCCCAGCGCTCCACGGTCCACCCTCCCACCCTGTCTATGCTCACCGCCCCTGCAGATTCTTGGCTTTTCCTGCTCTCTCTCCCCTCCCCACACAGCCCCTGCTATCTGCCATTTCCGTCAGTCCAGCCGGGTCTCCTCCCCAGGCCCAGATAACACCAAGGTGAGTGGTTTCCTTTTTTCCTTCCACCTGCCCTGTTCATCCCAAGACGCAGCTGCCAATCTGCTGCCAGAGATCTGAGAAGAAGAATCTGGCTCATCACCGGTCCCCAGCTCATCATCCTGCCTGCTCCTCAGCTACACACGGTCCTCAGACTTACCTCCCAGAGCACAACTCTGCTCACGCCTATGAAGACACCCCATTGCCTGGACAGGACCAGAGCTTTCCTGCCCAGACCTGGGCTCAGCTGTTCCCTCTCTCAGCTTAGAATGCCCCTTCTGCTCCCCAGTGCCCACATTCTTCTATCCTATCCGCCCCAGTTAAAATCCTGCTTCTTCTAGGAAGTCCCCTCTCCTGCCCCCGTAAGCTTGTTTCTCCTCCTATTAAGACCCTTGCCCCAGGCATCTTGTGTGATGTGGCCACCAGAGGACAGGATGGAGCTGCAGGACGCTTTGCACAGAGATCTCAACAGAGGTTGTTTCATTTGAGGTTGTTGAGTGGGGCTTGGAAGTGCTTTTCTTCCTTCTTAGCTCAACTGTAGCTAAAGCCATTGCACACGCTGAAAGGACCTGCTCCTCTTTTGCAGTAACTGATTGCAGCCCCTGCTGAAATCCCCATTGGTCAGTACATAGTTTTGGATTATGTACATTGTCAGTAACTGAAATCTCAAGTCAAATGGGTTTAAACAACATAAAGGGAATGCATTGACCCATGTAACTGAAAAGTCTGGCAGGAGGAGGACTTTAGGTAAGGTTTGATCCAGCAGCTCAAATGATACCACCTGGATTCCCTCTGCCTTTCTCAATGCCTCCTTCATCTTCATCTTCCTCAGGGTGGTTGCTGTCAGTCTAACCTCACTCCCCTACTCCCAGCAGCTCTGGACACTCCCCTCAATGTTGTTTATACTGTTGCACCAATAGACTCACTTCTTTCCACTGCATGGTTCTGAGAGAGAGAACATCTCTCTCAAGAGTTGGAACAGAAGTCTGAGGGGCCTGGCTCTCATAGGCTTGAATTGAGCTACATGTCCATTCCTGAACCAATTTCTGTGACCAGGGGGATGAAATACTCTAATTGGCTTAAGCCAATTAGGACCCACCCTAGAAAAAGATGGGGGTCTATCTCACCCAAACCTCAAGGCTTAGACTGAGGATGGGAAAGCAGGGAGTGCTCTGCAAAGTAAATTCCAGGTGTGGAATGCCAAAAGGGCAGATGTGCGCTAGTGGGAAAAACCTGGATGTCTGCTATGGGTGGTCCACACCTGTGATGTGTGGCAAGAGGCAGGGGCAGTGGTAGCCAGCCTGGGGGCTCCACCTTAGCAGGACTGCACCTTCAGATGCATGGGCCTGCCCGAACACTGGAGAGAGGACGTCACGGTGGGCTGGTCTCCTTGGAGAGTGCTCAGTGATGCCCTGTCCCTGCCTCAGAAGGGTCCACCTCCATGGCCCCCTCCAGTCTTAGCTTCCAGTCACTCTGAGTTGGGACCTGAGCCTCCCTGGGGGCCTGCTCCCGGACCTGGCCTCTGCCCCCAGCTGATGGAGCTGCTTTCCTGTTAAAGAAGCCACCCAGAGAGGACACAGGACGGGTAGTGGGTCACAGGGACGGCACACAGAAGGGGCGCACCCTCCCTGACTCCTCTGCTTCATTCAGAATGGATCCAAGGGACCCCCGCTCCACTCCTGAGACAGCTGGCACGCAGTCACTGGAAACCAGAGCCGATGGGGTGAAGGTCTGATTTTTCCAGAAGTTTATTGATCAGTAGACTGCATCCTGTTTGTTTGACACTTCAAAACAAGATTACAAAAAAATAGAAGCACTGTGTATTAACCGCATCGGCTAATTGACATGTAATCTGATACACTCTGAAATTAGACCCACGTTTATCTGAATAAACTCAGTGGTTATCTGTCCTAAGAATGTTCTTCTGCCACACTCCCTGGAGGAAATCAACAGTGCCTCTGCGAAACGCTCTCCCCATCTTCAAGGCAAGGTGCCGAGGGCATTATGACAGAGTGTAAGGTGCAAAGTGGACAGGTCCACCTGGGGCTGTCAGGCCATGACTCTGGTGGTGAAACCCCACCCTGGGCGCTGGACTCCAGTATAAGACTTTCCCGGTGTGGTGGGCGGGGCTCCTTAGGAGACCCAGCGGACAGCAGAAAGGGCTGTGGTCAGGGCAGTGGGGCCAGGGCTTTGCCGAGGCCTCTCCTGCAGGCTGGTAATGGGGGCGGGGGCAGTGTTAGGGGAGAGCAGGAGGCATTTTGCTTCTCCTTGCATGCTCTCTGGCCCACCTGGACACTGAGTCCCATGACACAGAATCCAGCTCCTCCAGCCCACCATCCTGTGGGAGGAACATTGCCCCAAATCCAAAGGTGCTATTGCTGTGTAACATGTCCCAGAGAGAACCCAGCCCCGCCCTGAAGAAGCGAGAGCCAACTGAATGAACGGCCTCCCCATGGAAGAGTGACCCCGTCCTGGGCCATGCAAGCGCGCAGCAAGGAAAGAGTCCACATCCCAGGCCGGGCTGGGGCATGAGGCCGAGGCAGGCTGGACGGCTGCGTGGGACCCTGGAGCTAGGGCTTCGGCAGGTCTTAGGGCGACATTTCCTTACAGGTAGGTTCAAGAGGGCCTCATTACCAGGCTGACAACTAGGAAGACGACTCTGGGAGAAGTAGGCTGAAGTTTTCATTTTTCTCCCCTAAACTCAAGGCTGCAGAAGTTTGTGTCATGCCATACATGTGCTGTGTAGAAAATAGATTCAAGATCCTTAGCTTTTCTCCTGTGGAACCATGGAGAGCATGAAGATAGTTTCACAGAGCTAGAGTTCATCTACTTCCACCCTCCTGCCCATCCGTAAACACTCTGGGGAAGGGCACTTTGAAAACTGGGGTGTAAGGGGCAACATGGCCGGTCAAGGGGAACAGCTCCGAGAGGGCTCGGCCACCCCACTGCGGGGGGACAAGGTGGGGGTGCTATGGACACAGACCCAAGGAACTCTGTGTGGGTCCTGGGAAGATACGGGTCCTCACTTGGCCGCCATCCCTCATAATATTTTCCAGCGTTTTTCTTTCCAATCAACTTTTCATGATGAATGACTTCATGTCGTAAGAGAAGAAATTAAGAAAAATGGACACATGACTTTTTTTTCTTCCCCCCAGCAGGGAAAGGATTCAGCTGCCAGACATTCTCCCACCTGAGGGCATGGGGGTAGGGGTCACACCATGAGAGGTTTCCTTCCACGTAGAAACCAGAAACAGTCTGCTGGCCCTCTAAGACAGCTTTCCTACGTCTCTACGTAGACAAAACTTGGCCATATCTACATAGACACACGTTGACAAGTGTCAAAAATACATACTCATGTGATATACGTATGTGTATATATTTATCTTTATATATGACAATTGATGTTTATAAATGACTATTGAGTTAAGGGAACAAGATAATTCTGAATGGAAAACCAGCTACCTTGGCATCTCTAAACCTTTGGACAAATGAACTCTCTTCTCTATTTGCCCTGCGGTGGACTTCACTGTGCAGTCATCAGGCGTTCACAGAACTATCTGCTCATATTACAGTACTGGAATTACAAACGTCTTTTTTCTATGTGTCTAATTAATTTAAAAGTGCTTATTAAGATTAAAAACCATATTATGCATTTACTTCTCTTAAAATGACTTAGAAAGTGAGCTTGGGAGGGTGAGGGCTGGCATCTGGATAACTGCTTCTCTAAAAGAAAAATCTTCCCTAAGTCTGCACTTCTGACCCTGATGTCACAGGGGACATCAGAAAAAAAAAATATGTAGTTTTGGAAGGCCCAGGTGGACCTGTTCTGGTTTCATTCATTTCTGATGCCGCAGGGCCCCATGCCATCAGCTGTCATCCTTTTGTCTTTTATTGCATAAATACTGGTGAAAGGCATGTGCATCCCCAAGCTGGAGCCCACACGTCAGGGAGGGTGGCAGTGACCATCAGCCCCTCCACTAGACCCAGGCACTTGAGCGAGCAGTCCAGAGAGGTTTACATGGGGGAAGACCCTCCCTCAGGAGCCAGTGTCCAGGTACGTCCCCAAATCCTGCCTTGCGATGGGCATTCATGATACCAACTGCACAGCCTTTCGAAGAAAAGGTTTTATATGAAATAGTCTATCCCGTTTCTGTATAAAGGCTTTTATGTAAGAAAAAAACTGGACATAATAAAAATGCCTATTTTTTATAAAAATAGTGTCTAATGCTTGTAGACTGATGTTTTCTACCTGACAGCCCGGGGCAGGCTGGCCTCTCTTTCCCCTTTGTGTCCACAGGCCCAGGACACAGCACACACCAAGACGTGTTTTTGCTTAATTTAAATCCTGCCGTCAACCAAGGAGACCTAGGGACAGGGAACTGCACTAACTGAGGCCTGAGGAGAGCCACGTCTTCTCCTTACTGTCATTAAGTATGATACATAGACGTTGCTACATAGTATTGGACAGGCCAGTAAGAAAAGCTAATCTTCAGACTTCAACATGACTTGAATACTAGAAATCTTGCCAGGGGTTAATAAAGGCTGTGAGTTCCAAATTCCTACCCGCATACAACTTTGCTGGGCGGGCCCGGGTCAGGGGGCCCTGGGAGGGCTGGTCAGGGGGTGCTGGGACAGTGGCTGTTGCTGGCTGGGCGGCGTGTTCTGCTCGAGGCTGCAGAAGGGACGGGGGGCACCCAGACATCGCGCCTCCTCCTTTCAAACCTGGGGCAGCAGTCTCCTTCTCTTTGGCAGAGTTTGGACAGAACAGAAACCCTCTCTGCTCTGTTTTTTTCCACTCTGACTATAGCAGGAAACAAATAAGATCATCTTTGCTCCCTCCCAGTGCCCTCTGAGGGACAGAGAGGTTCACGATGATGAGTGGTCCAGGGAAGCCCAGCAGCCTCGGCTGCCCCAGCAGAGCCCCCAGCTCGCTCCCCGTGGCTCTGGGATTCCACAAAGCCCACCTCCCCATCTGCACCTCCCCGGACATCTCAGTACTCTTTGGTTAATTTCTCTTTCTTCTCAACCCTTCAATCTCCTTATCCAGCCCCTCTCTCCAATATTATAATAGAAACTCAGGAAATTTTAGAGGTGAAAGGACCTCATCTAGTGTCCAGTGTCTGCCCTCCCCATTCTACAGATGGGGAAATGGAGGCACAGAGAGGGCAGTGCCTTGCCCAGGGTCACTCAGTGAGTCAACGGCAGTGTGGGCCTCAGGCCCAGGTCCCCCACTTCCCACCCCCCACCCCGTGTGCGGCCTGCCCCTCAGGGCAGGGACTTCCTGTGAGAGGGAGGCACGAGGTGGGGGGGCAGGCTGTTGGGCAGCTCGTAGCCGTCGAGCTTGATCTTGATGAGGTGCTTGGCCAGTGCGAACTCCTCCTCGTCCAGCATGCCATCACAGTCACAGTCGGCCAGCTTCCAGATCTTGCCCAGGACGCTGTTGGGCAGCTTGGAGGTCACCATCTCCTTCTTGGCGTTGACGCCCGATATCTTGCCATTGATGGGCGACAGGGTGTAGAAGAGCTCGTCGTAGATGGGCTTGTCTTTGGCCACCACCCACTCCTCCTCGTCGGCGCCCTCCTTGGCGCCCTCCCCGTAGCCTTGGTTGAAGGGGCCCTCGGCGGTGCCGTCGAAGGCACCGCCCTGCACGAGCTGCGTGGGCATGCTCATCTCCTCCTGGCTGATGAGGCTCATCAGGGACGAGATCTTGTTGCTCAGCATGTTGTCCACGGCCTCGATCAGCTTGGGCTTCAGCGAGTGGAATTTGGTGAAGTCGTAGTTCTCAAGCTGTTCCTGCAAAAGGAGAGACCACAGACTTGGTCAAGGCCCTCCTGTCGGGAAGTGAACAGAGAGAGGGATAGCTGGACGGAGATGAATTCTCCCTTAAAGGGGACATCTCAGACCCTGGGCTGTCCCAGAGCTCCCTCTTTAGTGGGGTCTCCACATCCAAACTCGCCAGATACAGGAGTGGCTTTTGGGACCAGAAACAAGACACCTGGGATGCAACGTTTTCTTCTAGGAGCTGATCTCTGCTGGCGGCAGCATGAGGGGCAGCAATCCTCTAGGGCTTGGAGACAGCTGCCTTCATCCTGCCTTTTTTTAGAGCTCTAGAGATTTAGTATTTTATCTTTTAAGGTGATTTTACAACATATTTCAGTTGATCTTCACAACAATGATAGGAATAAGGAAGGGCAGGTACTAATAACCCCGTTTTACAGAAAGCACTTGAGGCGTCCTGGTGGAGTCAAGACTAGAGATCATGTAACCTGCCCTTGACTAGTGCTCTTTGTGCCGTAACGTGAAGCTGTGACAGAGGGACTTACCTAGGTAAAACAATTATTGAAGGACATTGTTTTGGGATCAGTTAAAAAAATGTAGTTTAGGGTACAAATAAGTAAAAGTTGAAACTGGTAAGGGGGAGAGGAGTAGGAATGGGGAGAGCGAGTATAAATCCAGCCAATAGGGCTGTGTCACTAGCCAGGTCCAGGCAGGTCTTGGCTCCACCTCCCAGGAGACCTGGCCCGTTGGCAGATAGGGCTGCAGGACCTCAGGCTTGGAAGATGGCTCCAGGAGACACAGCAATAGCCTGGTTGGGACAGGAGCCAACTGTAGAGGCCACAGAGGCTCTGTGGAAACAGTCCTTCCTTCCTACGTTGGTTCTCCTTGGTTACTCATCCATGCATCTTCCATCCATCCATATAGTCATCCATCTAGCCATCCATCCATCTATCCATCCTTCGTCCATCCATCTTCATCCATCCATCCACCCAACATTTATTGGTCATTTGTTTTGTGCCAGGCCCTGTTCTGGGGCTTGGGGATATAAACAAGAAAAGCCGTGGCCTCTGCCCTCAGGGAGGTTATGTCATAATAAAGGAAGGACTTTCTAGTTTTTTAGTTCCTGTCTACCTTCAAAAAGGGCTTGACTTAGCTTACAGTGAAAAAATAACATGAAACAGAAGAAAGTCAGGAGAAAAGGAAAAGCCAAGTAATTAAAAGCAAGAAGGAGTGACTCCTCACATCAGACTACTCAGGTGAGAAAAGCCACTGCTCCTCAGCTGTCCCGGCTGGGGTCCCTAGCGGTCACACCCCTCGCTGAGGGAGAAACCACCTGGTCATCGCGAGAGACAAGCTTTCTCTGGCCCTGAATTGTGGGGGTCACCTGGGGCTCTTTAAGCAGGGCCTCATTGAAAAATGTCTTCAACAGCAGTTTTGCCAAATAAATGCAGAAAATTCCAGGTGCAGCAGTTTTTACATGGACTCTCTGTGAAGTATATTTCTGTTCGGACAATCCTAGATGGCCAGAGAGGGACCAGCCAGGCTTGCAATTTCCTGGAGATGTCTCAGGGAGGGTCGAGGAAAAGAGGTTTCATATATCCCTCAGACCTGACTGTTTTGGACAGAAGTAATGCGACAGGCAGTTGGGAAAAAAGAAAACTTTATGCTGCCATAAATATCACACTTTTATTGTAAAAATCTGGGAAAAAAGTGGTAAACAAAAATAAAAATCTTAAATCACTTGTAATACCCTCACCTAGCAATAACCTCTGCTGACATTTTTTGGCATACATTTCTAGCATTTTTTTTTTTTTTTGAGGAAGATTAGCCCTGAGCTAACATCTGCTGCCGAGCCTCCTCTTTTTGCTGAGGAAGACTGGCCCTGAGCTAACATCTGTGCCCATCTTCCTCTACTTTACATGTGGGACGCCTACCACAGCATGGCTCGCCAAGCCGCGCCATGTCCACACCCGGGATCCGAACCGGCGAACCCCAGGCCAACGAAGTGGAATGTGCGCACTTAACTGCTGCACCACCAGGCTGGCCCCTCTGGCTATTTTTATAAACACACACACACTTTAACTGAAATAAGGCCACATTGTTTAATAACTTGCATTTTTAAGAAATAAGGTATATCTTTCTGTGACATTAATTTTTATACAGCCTTATTTTTGATAGCTACATAGTACTGCACTCTATTTACTCTGTCCCATGTAGTTGGACACTTAGCTTGTTCTCAACAGAGAATCAAAATTGTGGTCTCTAGGGTGTACTGGCAGGGCAGATGTTCTGTGCTATTATTTAGAAGTGGAGCCCTGAGCTTTAAATGGTGGAGGGGACAGAGCTGAAAGCTAACCAGCCTGACATCTCTCTAGAGAGGCACCTCCAACACTCTTCTCAGTAGGAAACTCTGCGGCTGTCAAACCATGCTGGGCTGGGCCAACACCCAGCATGCAGCTCGCACTCAGCTCGGACGGCTCGGGTAGCGCAGGCCTGGTTTCTAAAGTGCATTCCGGTCTGTGTGTCTTCCATCCTCACTCACAGACCACAGGCACCTGCACATCCCCCAACATCAGCACCAAACAATGCTGCCAACACTTTGGGCTCCTGCTGCCAACATCTCAGTCAGCTAAGGGAACTGAGAAGAGAAAGCTCAGGAGGCGGAGGGCAGGCAGCCTACACAAAAATCCGAGTGCTGTTGGGGTAAACAAGTCTGGATTCCCCTGGGTGCATGAACACCTACCCTATTTCCTCATGAAGGAGCCCGAGCTCTGAGCACACACAGGGCCCCTGTGTCTGGCCAAGTGGATGAATGAGGGCGGTGCCCGCCCAAACTTTCCACCCTGTGCAGGGGACGTGGCTTCAGACTGCAAACCTCTGGAAAACTGGCAAGAGGAAATGGGCACATATTTGTAGGGGTGGACAGGAAGGAGCAGAGCCATTCCCGCCCCAGAGGCACTTGGGAAATAAGCCCTACACTCTGATCCCTGGGGTACCCGCCTCCCAAGGGCTCACAGGGAGTATGGGATACAAGGTAAACCACTGCCATCTCTGCCCCTCACAGGGTGACTCCAGAACAGAAGTCTTATTATTGGGATGAATACTCACTGGGGAATTTAAAGATTTCCTGTCAGCAATTATATCCGTCAGAGCCACCAAGCCCCAGATTCTGGAACTGCTCCTTCACCACAGCCTCCAGCCCAGCCGCCCGGGACTGTCCCTTGCCCACTTACTGCCAACATTCTCCAGAAGTAGTTTCAAATCCACGGGAGGGTTTGAGCAGATGGGGATGGCTCTGCTGCCCTCTGCTGTTGAAAAGCTGCCAACTCATCAGCTGTGGGGGCCAAATTGTCCGAGCAGGAGGACACCTAAGTCAGCAATCAAGGTGGCCTCGCCAGGGCTCGCCTCAATCTCCAGTACAGACACATCCGTGCAGTAAATTAGATTCCCTCCCCAGAGCGTGCAGGGCAGGCGCAGGCAGATTCACTAGCAGGTTGTGGGCCTCTCCCTGCACCAGCCAAAAGCCTTCAAAAGACACCTGGCTGATTGCTGTGGCTAAGAGGTGCCCTGGTCACCTTGGTCCACGAGAGCTCAGCAAAAGAGAGACTTAAGGCTGGCATCAGTGAGCTCTCCGAGTGACCCTGAGATGTACAAAGATCATAATAAAGTCATCGCTAAGCATATGCCCCCACGGCTGTCCCAGACACAGTCGATAGGAGGTTGAAGGCCTGTGTTGGAGGGGATGTCAGATGCTCATCGGACTCAGGGATGACAGAGGCCCTGACCCACACCATGATCCCCCCAAAGCTTCCTGGGTGACAGCAAACCAGCCTGAAGCATCAGATGCCAGTAAGCAGCCCTCCAGACTCCAGGCATGCCATGTTAAGCGGGCATTCCCTGAGGGACTGGGGTGGTGTGATCAGGGTCTGGCCGGCTTCCCAAGGAAGAATCCTCTTCCAGCTTCCAGGGGTCTGCTCGGGAAACCGCTGGTCAATAAGCCCTGTGGGAGTCAGGGCTGGGTCAGGGTCTCAGAAACTCACTGCCCTAGAGCCTGCTACGATACAAACATACACTCGCTTGTTAATTAACTCGCTAACGCCTCCTTATTGAGCACCTGCGACACCCCAGGTGCTGGGGATACGGCCGTGAACAGGACCTGGGTCACCGGTCTCATGGAACCACAGCCTAAAACAGGAGAGAGACACTAAATAGTAGACACTGAATACGTTAATTAATTAATTACACTAAAGCACAACAGTGCTGTGTCATAACATGGAGCACACGTCCCAACAAGGGGCTTTGCTGCCAAAACTTCACTGCCAGCCACAGCCATAGTGGCAGAGACCGTGACCCTAAATGGATGCTCCACAGGGCCAAGGGTTTTTATTTTTGTTATTGGTTCATTTTTGCTCATGGACTTCTTCCAGGGGCCTAGAACAGTGCCTGGCCATAGAAGGATTAATTGATATTTCTTAGATGAATGAATAAATGAATACAGGGCCACGGGCCACCTGTCAGGTGGGACTCCTCGCTCCCAGCCCTAGGGTGCTCAGGGGTCTGTGAAGGTGCTGAGGCACCAGGGGTGGGGCCTGACCCACAGGGTTCTCAATGAAGGTTTGGGCCCTTCCTGTATCATCCAGTTAAACGGGCCGTGGCTGCACCTGAGGTGAGGGGGCACACAGCTTCCTTGTTTTCTTCCCCAGGGACTGACCCTCTGTCCCAGCTCTGAGAGGCCTGGATGTCCTCTGACCCAGCCAGGCGGAGGCTAACGTGGCCACGAGCAGCTCTGGTCGCAGAGTTGGCTCCCTATGTTATGGGGTTCACCTGGGGACGGGCCAGTGAAGCCCTGAAAGGGAGGGTGCAGTGGCCCCCTGATGGGCTAGGTGGTGGCTCAGTTCTCGGGAGCCCCATCTCTTTGTGGACGGGTCACCGTGGTAGCCTCTTTAGGCTAATGAGCCACAGAAGCCCCATTAGGCCCTAGTGTGCATTGAGTATTTATTCATAGCTTTCATTTCAGTCGAGAAACCCATTTCCCTTCAAAAATATCTGAAGGATTCAAGGAAACAGTTGTCTTTCAGTTTGGTCATGGCGTGCAGGCCACAACCGAGGGTGTGAAAGTGGAGCCTGCTCAGGAAGGCCACTCCAAGAGGCCCCAGGAGCCTGCAAACGCACTGTCTCGTGACTACAATAAAAACCCCGATTCATTCTCTGAGGATGCGAATACCTATTTCTAGAAGAAAAAGATGTTTCTGTATTTATTTTGAAGCCAATTAAATCGCATTTGACCAGATCATACATCCCAGATGCAGGCACCCTGAGCCCTGCCATCAAGATGGTAAGTGTAACCCACTCCTGTCTGAGTGTCTCCTTTCCATAAGGCTTACATTAACAACACCCTCAGGATGGAAGCTTCCCCTCCTGCAGCCGCTCGATCCTTGCCTCCACTGCTTGACCCTTCTTCCTCCTCCTCCTCCTCCTCCTCTCCCCTCCTGAGGCAGGCAGGCAGCTCACAGGCCCGGCCTCCCAGCTGCGTATTTTAAGTTGAACTCTCCGTTCAGTGCCGTCTCTCTCTGGGGCTCAAAGCAGAAGGCCGTCACCCGTCTCCAGGGTGCAGCCAGGCTGCAGGCCTGCTTGGTCCAGCCTACATAGTATTCTTTGGAAGTTTGAGCCAAAATTTGAAAACCAGGTGACTTTACGTACAAATCCAGATTTCCAGCTTCTGGGGAACCATTCAGGCCCACGGTCCCAAAGGGCAGCGGCCACTGGCAGGGCAGGACTTCTCACCGAGGTGGGGCCTGCCCTCCCCTGTCTGCACCCCACCCCCGCCGTCTGCCCCCACAAGTTCCCATTGCACTCGCAGAATTGTTTTCTTCCTGGAAGAGACTATTGGAACCCACATCTCTATCACAGGTCAGAGAATAAGGTGGTCAGAGAGGGCGGCATGGTTTCTCTTTGCGTGGCCTGCCTGTTCACGCTACCAGCTGCTGGCTGCAGGCATCTGAGTTGATGTTGCCTGCTTTCCAGAGAGGACTGTGGCCTCCAGTGCAGCTGGCTTCTTGCACTGGACAAGAAAGTGGTCAGTCTGGCCCTGGAAGGAGCCAGGTGGAATGGCCTCGCTCGGGAAGACATGGTCAGTATGGCTATGGGCATCTAACACCACTGTAGCGGGGTGGACACCCTGGTCAGGCCAAAGCAGCTGAATGCAGCACCCAATCGGGCTCATCTGAGGCTGCCCGACACAGCTCAGGGAGACCCTGAAATCAGGCCAAAGGCTGCCCAATGCTGACCTCTAAGCAAAATCCTCAGTGAGCACAGCTTGCTGTGTCCGGCAAAGTCCAGCCATGTCCACAAACCCCCATCCCTCTGTCTGGGCCCCTGAGCCTGCAGCAGCAACGCTGCCTGAGCACATAATCCCACAGCGCTTGGCAGCGCTGGGCAGGGCTGGCTTGAGGAGACCGCCTGAGGTGACCTTCAAGGTCCCTCTCAGCTCTAATTCCCTTAAGGTTCCGGGATTCTGCAGAACAGGTGTCGCCTCAACGTCAAATCAACCTTGAACATAGTCTGAGAGGGCTGCTCATCTGACTTTTTCATGTGAGCTTGATATCGACCCTGATATCAGTTTCCCCACATTAAACTCAGCATATATGGGGTTAAAACCAAAACACTCATTCCCTGCTTACTCTCTGGCTTCCTGGCTCCAGAATCCACTATCCTCCATGGAGACAGACACCGCCAAGGACAAGCACCTGGACTATCTCCTCCCGCAAAGAGATACGGGCTGGTGGGAAAGCGGCTGACCAGCAAGGTCATGAGTTCCCACCTCTCTGCAAGTGTCTCAAGGCCAAAGACAGGCTGGTGGGAAAGCTCTGACCAGCAAGGCCATATGCTTCCCCTCCCCTACCTCAAGCCCCAAATAAAAACCCTTCCTTTTAGCTTTTTGGGGAGTTTGGGATTTCAGCGTTAGCTGCCCTCTCTCCTTGCTCAGCACTGTGCAGAAATAAAGTTCCTACTTTCTTCCACCACCCCCGGTGTCAGAGATTGGCTTGCTGCGCAATGGGTGAGCAAACTCACTTCAGGTTTGGTAACAAGCTTAATCTACTTCTGGAAATGTGTCCCTTTTTGCTTAAATGTTTTGGGAGGCAGGCAATTTCTCCTTTATTCACAGGAGCCTATGATCACGGATCAGCATTGGGAAGATGAATTCACTGCGGTCTCCATCCTAAACCATGGAACCCTCAAGCGGACTCAGCAACCAGCCGGACAGGGTGGCAGTGCCTCTCCGCCCCCTTCCCTGACATTGTAATGGGCTCCCAGTACCTGCATGGCCTTGACCTCGGGGAAGTCCCCGGCGGAAATCTGGTACTCCCGCTGCAGCTGGATGTAGATTTCTGGCAACCTGCTGATGAGCTCTCTCTTCTTGTTTTCCTTTCCAAATACGCTGGGCATCTCCTTCTTCAGGTAGCTGATGATGTAGGCATGTACCTGAAGGGGTATATGTCAGTGAGACATGCCATTTAGAACTGCACCAGAGGGACAAACAAGATGGCTTCCCATATGCATCATAACACATAACAGGCACCCCACAGAGCCATGGTCCTCAGGACAGGAGGAGGGTGAGGATTCGAGGAGAGGATGAGGAAAAATTACAAGCCTGATTTTGGGCATGTGGGACGTGAAGGATGTGAGGGACAGTGAGGTGAGCTGTCTCAGGGTGTCTGGAACGCAGGCCCAGAGCTCCAGGGGGAGCTGGAGTAGAGGTGGTGGCCAGAGCCACGAATGAATGAGACCACCCAGGGAAAGTGAGCAGAGAAAACCCCATCACTAAGGGCCAGGAGGAGGAGCCAGAAAAAGACGTTGGGAGGTGGCATGTGATCAGAGCTATGGGAGGATGAACCTAGAGGAGAGGTGACATCTGAGTCGGGCCTTGAAGAACAGGTAGGATGTGTGGGTGAGGGGAGGGATGCGGCAGCCCAGGGGAGGGAAGAACACAGATGGAGGTAACACACTGAGGGCAGTGTCATGTACGTGGCTGCAAGGCAGGCTTAGAAGGTGGGGAAGACGGGCTGCATTGAGACTCTGCTTGGTGGGTGCTAGGAGCCAATGGAGGATTTAGAACAGCTTTGCTAACCTAACATTGTACTAGTGACAGTTCTGGGAGACTGGAGAGGCCAGAATAATGCCGAGAGCTCCCTGCTTTCCAGGTAGGCTGGTGATGCTTGGCTGGGGACGGGGTGGGGTGAGGTAGGGTTGCAGAGAGAATTTCCCTTGGAACCTTGTCCTAAAATGCATCCCCAAGGAAGGGCAACTGACTTGGGGAAGTTCCATGGCTGTGCTCAGTTGTGCCTCTGAGTGGCCATTCCATGTCTGTGTAGAGAGGAGCAGTATGGTGGGGAGGGTTGGGGGGGGCGGGAGGGGTGGTGGGCTGGGCGGGAGCAGTCTTAGTTCTGCTGATTAACCAGAAGACCTAAAGGAAAGTTTCACCAGGGTCGGTGCCTGGGAACACCAAGAAACGAAACTTAGGGCTGACGTAAACGGCTGATCTGCAGAAATCTGTGCCCAATGAACAGTGAGATGAGAATTGCCATAATGTCCCTGTGGACAGTTTAGACCCCGAGATCGCTACAGGTGGCACTAAAGTCATTTCTGCGTAAGACCAGCTGCCTGGGACCAGGCTGCTCAGCAGAAGCTCCCTGTGGGAGAGGGACCCCCAGTGTGCAAGGGGGGAAGCCCCGGAAACCCTGATCGCCTGGGGGTGGAAGGCCCGGGACTGTTCCCGAGGGGTGGTGAATCCCAGTGGGAGGGCTCTGCTTGGTCTGCGTCACCCCGTCCCTAAATCTCCACTCTTCTGCGGATTTCCAACTTTAGGACATTAAGACATGTTCATTACAAAAGTGCTCTTTGTCTATCTCGAATCCTACAGAGTAATTGAGAAGTCAAGAAAATAACTAAAACAAGAAAGGACGAAAAACAGAGCAGTGATTACAAAAAGAAAATGACTGTGTGGCTATGGAAAATCCTATTAAAGAAAACAGACTTCTACTGTAATCTTGTGGGAGAATGGAAATTAAATAAAGGGGTAAGCAGACACCTTCCATAGCTCAGCGGAGGGCCTCTGGTATGGATACCCACCGGGCACAGCCAAAAACACTGTGCTAAGATCTGAAACTAAAAAATAGGTGCACAATGCAAATGCTGGCATGATCGGACCAGACACTGCTACCCTCTCCATCTGGATAAAGGACATGTCAACATGAGCACACATCGTAGCTGTTGCTACAAGTATAGATTGGGAGAGATGCTTCTAAACACTTCTGTCACTAGTAAACTTGTTTATTTCCTTATTTTTCAAATTGAAACAACTTAAAATATTTACACAATTCTTTGAGACAGCTGGAGAAACCCAAAGTTTGGGAATCTTTTATTTAGAGGGATGGGCTTTAACTGCATTCTTGAAGATCTGAGGAATAAGTGGTGAGATTGACGACTGACTTGCCTCGGAGAGTGAACACCCGGCTGGGGGAGGGCCTTGTGCAGAGATGAAGGACTTGGAGCAGCTGCGTACACCAGGGAGAACCAGTTGCTCATCGGCTGTCCTTGCGTCATCTCCTTGGCTCGGCCCTCCTGGAATCTCTGGACTGGGCCTGGGGGTACCTCTCCCTTCCATGCTCAGGCCTGCCCTGCCCTGGAGCCAGCCCCAACTGAAGCGGGAAGTCCCATAGCTGCTCAGTCTCCCAGCTGCAAAGGTTTCTTACTGTGAGCGCCCCCACCCTTCCTCACCTCCCAGCTCAGGCCGGGGGCAGCAGGGTTCCCCATGACCCCTCACCACCTACTAGAGTGGTACTGCAGGGCTGCCAGGTCCCTGCTCAGGGAAGGCTGACTCCCCACCCAGCTCCCAGCCCCCCTAGGACTGGCACCCTCTTCCTGAGCACTGAGCACTGCCTGGGGCCCAGAAGCCTGCGTTAGCTGCGCTAAAGTGCAGGGGTGTGCACCTGCCACAGCTCTCCACCACCGCCTGGCACCTGCTCCCTCATCTCAGCCCTTGTGGTGTGCGCTGGCTGATGACTGAGGCTGCAGGTTAATGGGCCGCCCCTGGACACCAGGCCTCCAGTGCCCTGCCATGACCGGCGCAGTTCTTGTGCCAGGCTCAACTCCCTCCTCCTCCCACCTGCCTGGCACTACCTGAGTCATGACCCTCAAGTGACCTACTCATGCTGCAGGCTACTCTCAGCCTCCACCTCCACGTCCAGGAAGTTCCATTGGCCTGATCTGTGGAAGTCTCCAGTTGTACTGCCTCTGCATGGCCACCCACCTCCTGCCCTTCCCTGGGCATCCTAAGACAGTAATCTGGGGTCAGGTTCTATGCATGGGCCTTGTCCCTAAGAAGTCTATCAAGTTACAAGGTAAATTATCATCCTCAGGATCATGGAGCATTAAATCTGGAAGGAACCCCATATATCTGACTGAACTCCAGGTTCTAGGAAATTCAGATGACCTACTCAAGGTCACACAGCTAGTGTGGAGATGCAGAGCTGGCACTAACATTTAACTGTCCTTATAGAATTAATTGCTTTCTGCGGGTATGAATTAAAAATCTTACTGAAGCTGTTGAAAATCTGGAATTCAAAATGCACTGTGTCCTATGGCACAACAGTGTGGGAAACTCCGACGTCTGGCTTCTGACTGTTCCTAACTCCCAGGGGAGCTTTGGAGAGGTGATTTGCTCTCCCCTCCCCATACACGAAACAGACACGTCATGGCACACACCATCATGAACGCCACACAGGATGTGGGTAGGCTGCAATCTTCTGGCAGGACGGCACCTCATAATTTCCTAAGGACTCTTGGTAAACACTGGGGACGGCCTGGATGGCTGAAATTCCCAGTCAACTTCAAAAGCTCACTGCTCCCTAATGTGTTGAAGACGCCTCTCAAAATAAATGCAGGAGTGGGGCCAGACCTGGCGATGTCCCCAGGGAAGGAGGTGGAAACAGTGTGAGAACTTTTGTTCTTATAATGAGAGAAAACTAATGGAGAAAAGGAATAGGAAGGAGAAGAGAGGAGAAAAGGGAGCGGGAGAGGCAGGACGAGACCTAGTGTGGAAGGTCAGGGTAAGGCCCTGCCACCACCGTCCACTCACTGAGCTGCATGAGTCATCTAATTCCCACCTCAGCTTGCTCATCCTCGAACTGGAAATCACACCCTCACCTCACAGGCTTGTTACTAGGAGAATCAAAAGAGATCACGCATGTGATTGCACTTTGTCTACTAGCAGGAGGAGTGAAAAATGTCATTGACTAATAGTCAAAGGCCAACAGCTGGAGGGGTAGTAACACCAGAGAAGGCTTGTGGCTACTTAGTCCTCACTGAATAACTAACAAACTCTATATATTTGAATAGTAATATGATGAATTAGGGTCCCACATGCTTCCTTCACAAGTGAATGACACTGAACCCTGGAGGCTTTCGAACATTCTTATCTTGTCCAATTCGCCCTTTGCCTTGTATAAAACTGGAAAAGCCCCAACTCATCCAAGGGTGAGGGCTGGGAGTAAATCAAATGGATCAGAAAGTCAATTTTTCCCTGGGCTGGTAACTCAATGAGCAGAAAGAGATGTCCTCCCCTGTAAATGAACACAAATTTGTAGTTCATGTGCACACTCTGCCACAATCTCATTAATCGTGTCCAGAGACAAGTGTTTATACATACGCAAGACTGAGAAGCATGTACTCAGAATGAGAGTGGATAAACTCACCCTGGCTTGGAGGGCAACCCCTAGCAGCAAGTGCTGGCAGCTTCCAGTGCTCATGGTCAGTAGCAATGGAAATGCTCACGGAATTTGGATACTGGGGAGCAGTTTGGGGAAAGTCAGGCTGAGAAAACACAGTTCTACACCGGGGGCAGCCTCATCTGCAAGCTTACCACGACCTGTGGGAGACCTGTGTCTTTGTAGGCTCAGCTGGAAACTTGCATAGAGCATTTAACATCAGGGGATCAGCATATTTTAAAAGTGGGTTTATGATGATATAAAAAATCCACTTCATAAATTAAAGACCCAAAAGATGAACCCATGTGGTAGTAAGAGTTTGAGACTGCGAGAGGCAGAGAAAAGCGGCTGGTTGGTTCCCACTCAAGCAGGGGTTTGTTATTCTGTGGAAACAAAGCTAGCACCAATAGCATACGTGACCCTGAAGAACCTTAGAGGGGACTGAGGTGGCCCACCCAATCACTGACCTTCAAAGAGACAGGCTTCCTACACGGACGCAAGCACTGACACACATTCACAGCAGCTTGGGGCTGCTGACTGAGCTGTTTTTGTTTGTTAGTTTTTTGAGAAAGATAAGCCCTAATATCTGCCGCCAATCCTCCTCTTTTGGCTGAGGAAGCTTGGCCCTGAGCTAACATCTGTGCCAGCCTTCCCCTATTTTATATGTGGGACACCCGCCACAGCATGGCTTGATGAGTGGTGTGTAGGTCCGAGCCTGGGATCTGAACTGGTGAACCCCAGGCCGCTGAAGTGGAGTGTGCAAACTTAACCACTATGCCACAGGGTCGGCCCTGACTGAGCTGCTTTGGTGGACTAGGCATTAAAGGGGTCATCATCAGCCACTGTAGAATGATTCTCAACACAGCTTAGTCCAGGTCCATTTGGTGATTCTCAAAATGCCTAGCTTCCCCACAGAAGGAACTGGCAGTGCAGATGGAGCGGAAGGCTGGGCTCTGCACGTTACACGTGACTAAGAGGAGAACATGCTTTGAAGACAAAACTAACTCCACAGAACTATAGTAAACTCCCTAAATCACTGACCTCGCCTTTTCATCCTCATTTTTAGTTGTTCCTTCCTCAAATGTTGACTCATTTTTTGTTGGAAAAAATCTCCAGATGGGGAGGACCTTTCCTATCCTTGGGCAACGTGTTTATAAAGGCTGAGGTCCAACGGTGAACTTGCCTTGTTTTTTACTTTTGTTTAACTTATCCCATAAAATACTATTACTCGGAGTTTCTTTAATTTGGCTATTTTAATTATAGCTGAATAAAACTAACTTATATTTTCTAGACTGTTTTTTGGGCTTTCCTCAAATAGCTTACACTAAAGAATCACAAGATGAACCTTGACTGGCATCTTAGATTATGAACAGTCTTCAGAGAAGGATGTTCACGGACATCAGAAGGTGTGATCTTTGGGGCTAACCACAAACCCACTCTAAAGGTTTCCTGTTCCTTGAAAGAGAGAGTTGTGAAAAAACATGTAAACAGAAAAAGCACGGAAATCATTAAATTTCAAGACAGCTTTGGCAAGGGTGCCATTTTTCACATCATTAAAGTGTCATCTTCATGACACCTTGAGTCTGATTACAGTAGAACCCAGCAGGACGTTAAAGACAAACTTATTTTATTTCTAGATGGTCCATGGATTCTGCCTGATTATGGTGTTTTATAGACATACTCCACACCCCAACTCAGATCTGACATCTCCTAGGTGACATCTGAAAACTTACCCTTCGCATGCTTTCAAAATGTCAGCTCGATAAACCTCTGCACTTTGTAGGGTTTATGTTGATGGAGAATTTTATGGAATAAAAAGAATGACAGATTCATGCAGAAAGCAAGGACATAGCAAAGAGCGACAGATACCGTCTACTCTGGATTTCAGGGGAACACTTTCTGGATGAAGGAGTCAAGACTGATTGGGGTTTGAATCTATATTTTGCAACTTACAGGCTGTGAAGCCTTGGGCAAGTTACTTCGCCTCTCTGAGCTTCAGTTCCCTCCCGTGAGAAATTAAGAAAATGCTCAACTTTCACAGTTATTGACAGGATCAGACAAAATAACACCTGTGATAGAAATCACAGAGCTTCTGGAACAGTGAGGGTTGGCTTACAAAAGGAAAACTGGATCAAGAGAAATGAAGTTTTATACACCAAAATCAAAGAGCATTTTTAGGAACTATAAATACGGCAAAGAGAAAAACTCAGGTGACTCCTTCTCCTTTGAAGCAACGACAAGTTCACAAATGGCCACAGAACTGCAGATGGTGTAAGCTGACGGCAGCGGTTAGTGGCCGAGGCCATTGTGCTGAGTTCTGCGTCTCGTCCACCCGAGACTGTTTCCTGTCCCCCTCGCAGGGTCGTGGTACCCCAGGAGCACACTGGCACGGAGCAGCTCAGGCTGGAAACATCTGTCCTTCAAACATTTTCCTTTATGAAAAGGAACAAGCCAGATACTATTCTTAGGAAGGAAAAAAGGACCAGCTTTTTTCCTAGAAGTAAGCTCAGCAAGTTGGCCGCCCCCCGCCTCTACACAAGGGCTGCATTATTCCCGGCGTCTGTACACAGCAGCACTCTGTGCCTCTCTGAACAGAGGCCATGCTACCCCTTCACAGGGCCTCATGCTCCAGGATGGCAGGGAAGCCCCACGGTCTTGCCACTCCCAGTAAGCCCCCTGCTCTACATTTATTTATATGACTGAACACAGCTGTGTCTTGAGTCACTAGGCCCTCGGCAATGAGTGGCAAATTAAAAATGCCCACAGGCATTTAAAAAATTGTTCAAAAAACCCTTGAAATCTGCAAAGGCTATGACATGATTTATCAGCCTTGGTTATAAAAAAAAAATGTTGGGTACTGTGTACCCTGAAGGTTAAATCCAGCCATACCAGCGGGAGAAGAGAGAAACCACAGGCCAAAGTGGGCATGGAGTGGGCAAACCCAGACATCCTGCCACCAGGCATGAGGCCCAAGACAAGCAGGAGAGGGAAATCATTTTGGGAGAGCTGCAGATATGTGGACCTACAGACTGGTTAACACAGCTGCCTTGCAGAACTGGACAAAAGTGGCTCTAGTTCTGGAAAGGAAGCAGCCTGTGCCAGGCAGAAAGGATAAAGAGCAGTGACTCACAGGGGTGCCAGTGACTACAGCGTGGCTGAGCGAGACGGGAGGGGTGCATGAGGCCGCGCTGGGACGCAAGTTGAGGAGAGGGGGAAAGAGCAGACTGAGGTACTATGCAGGGGGCCGCGGCAGCCAGGGATGGGTCTCTTTGGACCTAGGAGAGACACTGCTGTGCGGGGACACTGGCATGAAGACAGAGTCCACGGAGGAGCAATGAGGAGGTGATGGAAGGCTGGTCACCTGCCTGGCGGTCACCCTCAGCAAGGCCCTCCCTGCCTCCCCTGGCCAGTCCCCCTCCTCAGAGCACAGTGTCCACCCCTCAATCAGCATACAGCTCGACATTCTGTAACAGGGGGCTTTGGCGCCACCTCCTCCACCAGACTAGGCTCCCCGGCCTTTGCCCAGGGCTGCTGAGAAACTGTCGCCTGAATGAGGCAAAGTAGTGGCAGGCCTGCTGGGCCCTAAGGCCAGATCAGAAGCTGCTCACTGTGCAGCAAGAGGATGTGGGAAGGGACACAAGTTCTCTGCCACCAGCAGACAAAGAGGAAGTGAGCTGACCTGACCAGGGTACTAGCAGATGTGGAGAGGCAGCCCTGTGGACTGGTTTTAGCTGAAGTGACAAGGCCGAAGCAGAAGGCTGGAATGAGAGCCAGGAGGGCTGTCTCTTAGTCCTAGCTTTGTCCCTAACGGGTTAGGTGACCCTGGAGAATTCACTCATTTTGTCTTTGTAAAATTAGGGAGTCAGGACAGACCTCTGCTTCCCAAACTTGGCTGATCATGAGAATCATTTGGGGAGCTTTCCACACACACACACATACACACACATATGCATGCACACATATGTGTACACAGGGACAGGCCCCCACACATGTGAATCAGAGGCTCTGGGGCAGGGCCTGGAAATTTACGTTGGTTAAAGCTCCTGGGTGCTTCCGACGATCCCTGGGACTAGATAAACTCTGCAGGCGCTCGCAGCATTAGAGGAAGATGATTTTATGAAATGTACACATAGCTTTTAAAGAACTATTTTTTTTTATACTTTTTCTTAGAGGAGTCACACGCTTTTCTCTCTTCAGAGATGTAACAGAATTGACTAGACTGCTCGAGGGCGGGCAGCAGGCGACCCCTGGCCCCTCTTGGGCAAACTCGTGGGGCGGCTGAAAGTCTCAGCTCTGCGGTGGGGGAGCAGGGAGCCACAGCGGGCGTGCTCACAGGCCGCAACCCAGAATGCGGATGTGGTGCAACCCCAACCAACGCACCCAGCGGGTAGGCTGAGCCAGCCTTCCTCCCAGGCTCCTCCAGATCCATGCGGTGACACGGGGATCTATGCATTAGGCACAGGGTGACTGGTGGTGGCATCTCAGTACCCTACTAGTCTCTCCTATTTGGCTGGTTACGTGTCCATTGACCTAACAGAATAGCAGCTTCCAGGTAGGGAGCACGCTGATCACTCCCTGAGCACCAGGTGCATCGCCAAGCACTTTGCAAGGCCTGTCACATCAGCTCCTTACAAACACCATGTGACATGCTCTTCCAGCTCCATTTTACAGATCAGAAAACAGGTATGAAAAGGTTGAGTCATTTGCCCAAGATCACAGAGCTAGGGGCCAAAATCTCAACACGGACACTGTTCCACGTTCCATTCCCTAAGGCTCTTGGAATGGAGCCTGGCCTACCACCACCTTCCCTTGGAGGAGAGAGTGGGAAGGGTCCCCTGCCCCAGGCTGCCGCCCAGGGCGTCTCCGGGCTTACCTTGGCCAGCCTCGCTCGCTTGATGAGGTCATTGAGTTTGCGCACCGCCGCCTTCTGAGGAAGGCTCTGGATGTCCCTGAAGAGGTCCTGGGCCTCGGCCTCGAAGAGCCGGCGGTTGTCAGTGTTCTGCAGGGGCTGCGCCCAGAAGGAGCCAATGTAGACGCGCAGCACCTCGGGCGTGTTGATGACCTTGCCCAGGGACCACATGAGGGCCCCGTAGACCCGCATCAGCTGCTGCGTGTCCACCTGGTCGGCCTTGTTCAGCACCACGCGGATCTTGTCGTCCTGGCCCCGGAAGGCCTTGATGGCCTCCGAGAACTCGTCCGAGATGTCCAGTTTGTGAGCATCGAAGAGCAAGATGATCCTGTCGACCCGTTCAGCGAACCACTGCAGGACCTGGCAGAAGTCGTACCCTGGGTGGAGAGAGGAGCACGTCAGTGCAGGCAGGTGCCGTGGAGATGTGTTTACCAGGAGGGCTTGGGCATCATCTGGTTCTCCAGCAGCTGCCAGGGAGGGAGCCCCGTCTCCACGCTGGAGGCAGTGGAGGCCTCAGGACCTGAAAATCATGTCCAACGGGGCCTCCCTGGGCTGGGTGTATCGAGTTAATGCTGGGGATCCTGGGAGCCCTTCCCCAGGAAGAAATAGAAGTAAAAAGGGGCTCAAGGTCACTCTGATTGGGCATTGCTCACTTCCATATCTGTAATTTCATTTCGTCCTCATAAGTCTCTTACTTCACCTAGTACAGTCCTTCGGATCAATGGAAAAACTGATCAATGGCTCTGCAAAACTGCAGGCCATGGGTCAACAGCTCTTACTTCTGTCAAAGTCTCACTTTTCTGAAAGTACCAGAGATGGACAAGGAAGAAAACCTGGAGGCCGTTCAGAGTCCCACGGGGTGTCCAGAAAGCACAACGAAAGAAGAATCGCCTTCTCTTAACCCAAGTTTTTAAGAGTGTTAAGGGGGTCAAAGGTCAGCCTGGCTGAAACTGTGACCAACATTTATCATTTGGACTATTTTTATCTTAAGTATGTTGTAAATATTTAAAACATGTCTCACAGCCATTCTGTCAAATGGTCTGTGGCCAATTTCTTTTTTAAAATGGCCAGGCCCACAACAAATTGTTTATTTCGCTTTGGCCACATCCCAGGATGCTCCAAATTGTGCAGCTAAATAAACACCCCTGTCAGCCTGTGGTCCAGGACTTTCAGGAATTTCCCCGGGGAGGTAGCGTCCCATGAAGCAAACAAGAGGAGGCCGGTCCCACAGGTTTATTTTTAATCTCGGTCTGACCAGCTGTGGAGTCAGTCTTTTCTTAGATTTTGAAAACTTCCAAACACATAGAAAAGTCTAGAGAATAACAGAATGAACGCTGATACACCCACC
Organism: Equus caballus; assembly: GCF_041296265.1. NCBI lineage: Eukaryota > Metazoa > Chordata > Mammalia > Perissodactyla > Equidae > Equus > Equus caballus. The sequence continues at coordinate 159,947,690 of NC_091684.1, read as the reverse complement.
TTGTAACGTGAATACATTTTGACACTTGGCCTTGTTGCTTCAGATACCTTTAAAAATTTGTCTGGTTTATTTATATAAGAAAATACTATATAGCAGTGAGGGTGAACTAGATTTTTCACTCACCAACACAGGCAAATCTCCAAAAAGCTGGTGAGTAAAAAATCAGAGTCAAAGGGCTATGTACAGTACGATAACATTCATGTAAAATGTTAAAAAACAAAGCAATACTCAACAGCCTATGGATACACACCACAGCACAAATACAAAAATGTTAACACCAGTTCTGGATGCTGGTTGACCCTGGGGATGGGGAGAGTGGGGGGTTGAATGTGGCTGAGAAAGAGTCTAGAGGAGAACGAGCTATCAGGCAAAAATAAGGGGGTCTGTGGCCTAAAGTTTCCATGAGTTTGAAGAACAGGAGTAAGGAGAATAGCTGGGCGAGCAGAGTGGATTCAGACACATTCTAAATAAAGAAAACAAGACATTCAGAAGCGCTGAAGTCCCCGTGTACACCTCCCCAAGCTCCTCCTCAGCCTCCTCCCCCGAGGGAACCACTGCCCCGAACGTGGTACTCAGCCTCCCCACATGTGTGCACACCTCCAGCTCACGCTCCTCACTTCTCTGTTCTGTCTCTCTGTAGCATGCCCTGATTCCCTGGGGATAAGGAGCACAAAGGTAGTTCTCGGAATGCGGGCCAGAGTTTATTTTCATCGCTGTCAGTAGCCAGTTTAGAACAGAGGAAAATCAGAGGCCTATTGAACATGTCACACAGTGGTGTGTAACGATTCAGAGTCAAGATTTTACCCTGCGTTCTGGCCCTGTGAGGCCAGAGCAAACTGCCTCCCAAGGCAGCAGTCAGTGGGCCTGTCATTGAGACGGACTCGCACGCCAGAAGGCCCAGAGGCCGGGTAGCAGACCCTCAGCTGATGAGCGCCGGCACTGTTCTCCAGGTGCCGGGAAGATGCCGTGGAACCACCCAGCAGAAGGACCTGCATGTGACCTTGCTCTTCCAGTAGGGATGGTCGGCTTCTCTCTCTGACCCAACACTCTTTACTTGGTCTCCTTTGGGATCAAAATCGGGTAACTGAAGGTTCAGAAACAGATTAAAGAAAATGCTGTGTCCGGGGTGTACGCTGGAGTGGGCATGAGTTGTATTTTGCTGAACACCCTTCCTTTTGTCGGGGTCAAAAAAAGCTGCAGCGGTGGCAGACAATCCCTGGCCCTGCTTGTTAGCAGGCTGGGGTGTGGACAGGTGGTCTAGAATCAGACAGTCCTGTCCTTCCACCAGAGCAGGGTACTGAATCTTGAGGGAATGACGCAAAGACACAGGGAAAAGCAGAATTTATTCATGGTGGAGGCGGCTGAGTTGAGGTCCAGTGGTGGTGGCTTCCTAACCTAGTTTCTGAGCCTAGCTCTCCAACCTTCCCATTAACTCTGTGAACAAGCTGATCTTCTGAAAAATTCCTTTTCTGCTTAAGTCAGCCAGAATCAGCTTCTTTGATTTGTTACTAAGAACCATGACTGGTAAATAATTATTTCCCACATTTAAATATTTCTGAATTCTGGATGCTTCTTACAATTAGTGCTCAAAGAAACTTGTCACCACCGGTGCACGTGCAAATTCAGCCATGCAGACATGCCCCCTCCCTCCGAGGGCCACCTGCGTTGACAGCTTGGCCTCGACAGCACCGTATGTGTTTAAACTTTAATTTGCTTCCTGTTATTTTAAATGTCTTTTTAAAAGACTTCATTCCAACACTTCAGTGCAATAAAAAGCTACTAGGAACAGAGCTGCCAGGTGTAAGTTTACTATAAGGGAAGCCATTACTCATCGCTGGAGGAATGGCCACATGTCCATATTTTCTTGTTTTAAATAACACCGAGAGCTTACTAGGGTTTAAGAAGTGCAGGTAGGTAGAACTGTGTTTGTTTGTCACTGAGCAGGTGTAAAACGATTGCTTGTCACACAGCAGGTAAAGCAATCAAAGGTGAAGAAATCTCCAGGTGTCTCAGAAGCAAGCAGAATTATCAAAGTGAGGGGAGGCTGGTCTGCTCAGTGTCCGCTCCACATACAGTTTTTATTATTATTATTCCGTGGCATTAAGTACATTGACACTGCTGTACAACCATCACCACCATCCATCTCCAGAACTCTTTTCATCTTCCCAAACTGAAACCCCGCCCATTAAACACTAACTTTGCATCCTCCCCGCCCCCCAGTCAATTGCAACCTCCATTCTATTTTCTGTCTCCATGAATTTGTCTACTCTGGGAACCGCGTATAAATGGAATCATACAGTATTTGTCTTTTTGCGACAGGCTTAGTTCACTTGGCATAATGTCCTCAAGCTTCATCCATGTTGTAGCATGTGTCACAATCTCCTTCCTTTTCAAGGTTGGATAGGTCTGTTCAATTCTTATATCCTGAAATAATAGCACCAAATACCCATCTACCAAAAAGTTCTGGCTGATTTTTAAGAAATGATTTAATTTAACGATATGTTAGTCTGCCTGCTGAAGGAAAACAGTGATTCAGAAGGACCTAGAGACCAGTGATTCTCAAAGCATGGTCTTGCATCAGAATCAAATAAGGGGTTTGCTAAAATTTAGACTCTGAGGCCGCTCATCAACATTTCCTCGTCTGTAAAATGGGGCTAATGATGGAATCCACATAGCTCATGGGGCTGCGGAGTTAACATATGTGAAGCATTTACAATCATCTTGGCACCTAGAAATCTCTCCAAAATGTTATCTACCGGTTATTTAAAAAATCTTTGTATCCAGTCCCAGAGTACAGTGGGGGTACAATAAATGTTTCTTGAAGGATGCTTGATTGGGGCCAAGCAGAGTCTGCAGCCATGGAAACAAACAAACAAATTAGGGTAAATGGGACAACGCAATGGTGCTTGAACCAAGTAACAGAATAAGTGCTCAGAAAACAGTTAATGAAAGATACCGATCTAGCAGAGAACCGCTCATATTTTACAAATAGAGCTAGTGGACTCACAAAGGCCAGAGGCCTTTCTTTTGGTTGTGAAACAGATGGAGTTCTACCAGTTGGTCTTAAAGACCCTGGGTTATTCCTAAAAGAAAGTTACGATCCTAATCAGAGAATTCCCCCTGGCCTAGGACAGCCCTGCATCCCCTCGCTGGCTGGCATAACTCAGGGCATATGATGTACTCAGTAGGAGCAGAGCAATGAATCTTCTGTTACAGAGGGTGCTCAGGTCCCTATTAACACGAGAGTTCAGCCACACTATGCAAAGTAGGTCTGTGATGGCGCTACCACTTAAAACAAGGTTTAAAATTAGTGGCCCTCAGCTTCTGTTTTGTTTGGCCTACATGGTGTCTTTACATTCTGAGCTGACTGTCTTTGGTCTAGACACGCACTGCCAGTTCTTACAGACTGCCAGTCCACACACGTCTCCAGCACCTGGTGACCACTTGTGAGCAGAAACACTACAGCTCTGGCTCAGCCTCTGAGACCAAACTAGGTCCTCTGAGAAGCTGCCCCCCCCCCCCCCCCCCCCGCCCCAGCTCTCCCAGGCTCCTGCAGGGGTCTTACAGCTCCCAGAGAATTGCACCCTGAGAGTTCACAGGTGTCTCCCCAACAGGGCCGTGGGCATCCGAGGACACAGGCCCTTCCTACCCTGCTCTCTCTAGCTCCAGAATAGTGCTCAAACAGGCAGGTCTCAGTAAATGCTTCCTGAAGGACCGAATGTTCTCTGTGGAAAATGTGTTCAGAATTCTCAGAACTGACGTTAACAACCTTTGGCACACGTCTCTTGGAAATTGGAAGTACACTAAACATCTTGGAATCTAACAATACATTTCAAATACAAAAGTCACAAATGGGTTAATTAATCATTATTGAGTGCCTGGGATGTGCTTGCAACTGTTGCTGAGGGACACAGTTCTACAGAAGAAGGCTGCTAGCTTTTCCATAACAGCCCCACGCTGGAAACAATCCAGATGCCCCTCACCAGGCGAATGGATACACTGTGGCACATCTACAGGGTGGAATACTACTCAGCGAGGAAAGGAACCAGCTACTGACACACCCAGCCACATGGGGGAGTCTCAGAAACATGCTGAGTGAGAGAAGCCAGAGGCTAAAGGGCACACACTGTACGATTCCATTTATATTAAATTCTACAACAGGCAAAGCTAAGCTACAGTGACAGCAAGCAGACGGGTGTTTGCCTCTGGCTCAGGGTGGGGCTGGAACTGACTACAAAGTGGCCAGAACAAAGAAGGAACTTCTCAGGGAGATAGAAAGTTCCTATTTCTTGATGGTGGTGGTGGTTCACAAGCGTGCAATAGTCAAAACTCATCAAGCTGTACAATCAAAATGAGTGCATTATTATATGCTATACTTCAATAAAATTGACTTAAAAAGTAAAAAAAAAAAAAAAAAAAAGAGGGAAGGAAAAAAAGATTGCAATGTTGCCAAACTTGTTTGAAGATACACATCTCCACCAGCTGTGGCTTGGACCAGGAAGCTGAAATTGGTTCATCACGGGGACCGGGTGAAGAATCAGGCTGTCTACGGAGCTGGATTGTTGGATTCAGCTGAAGCAGGAGCCCTACCCTTTAGTCGAAATCGGTCTTAGCCAAAGAGGTTAACGTAAAATTTGGCTCATCCCCTGGAACTTTAAGAGTCGTATAATTTCACGAGTGTCCCACCTTCTAGCCAAGGTGATAAAAGAGCCTCTCACAGTGATGGATCAGGGACGAGAATGCTCTGAGTTTATGGGAATTGGTTCTAGCTAGGCAGAATGCACCATGGCCCGGGGCACATACACATCTGGGCGTGTGTGTGTGTGCATGCGTGTGTGTGTGTGCACCCGCGTGTGTGTGTATGCACATGAGCACGCATATGAGTGTACTGTATGTATTTATGTAAGAGTGTGTGTGGAGGGCACAAGAATCAACATAATAATAGAACTGTCCTCATGGTGCTCAATATATTTTTAAAATTTATTCACTCATTTATAGACATTTCAATTCTATAAGACCTTCCAATGGAACTTTCATTAGTCTGGAACAAAAGAGAGATGTAATTAGTCCAACCGTTTAAAAATATAGTTTCTATCTTTGCAAAAGGACCCAAAAGCTATACAGCTTTGGGAGCTGGGAAAGAGAAGTTGTCCTGGGGAGGATCCTGGCGTGGCATTCCTGGCTCCAAGTTGAGAGGACAAAGGGAGGGGGCAGGAAGGAAAGGGCCCCCTTCTACCTAATCAGGGGCTTCCGCCACAGCCCTGTGGAAAACCGTGGGCTCTGTCCCACCAAAGAGACCCACCAGGAAACGGCATCTGAGGTTAGAACAGCGGCCTCGTGGCTCAGGTAAATGCATGGTAGGGGCCCTGAGGAAGCAAATTTGGCAGACTATTTTTAACAGAACAACAGAAAAAAGTGCTTAAATTTCTTCCCAGAGCTAAGTTTCTAATTACATGAGTTTTAAACAAGATGCGTATCAATAAAAGGATGCAAGATAATGGAGGCCAGCCAGACTTGAGGCCAGGTTCTCCCTGCCCGTGTCCCAGCCTGTTCTTGGGGTGGGCAAGGCCCCTGGCCCAGTGGACGTGGCACAAGACTCTGCTCTGACCTCTCCTCTTTGGTGGGGCCCTGGCTGCCCTCTCGGAGCTGGCGGCTCCTGTTCCGTGCCTGGGCATTTGTACCCACACCCAGCGTTGACTATGCTGGTTTGTTTGTTAACACCAGCTTCTTTCCCTGAGTCCCCTAAGTGTCATGTCCATCTTTGTCCCTCCAGCACCTAGTCAACTGTCCAGCACAGACTGTCCAGACAGGCATTGAGAGAGTGTTGGCCATGCCCCTTAACTACACTTCTTGTCCCCATGCTCCTCCCTCTCTGATCCAGCCCTCAAATGATTCCCACCCCTTCTTAGAACTCAGAGAGAGTCTCCAAACTGTGAGTGCCCTGCTCACTTCTAGAACAAATGTTTACAGAATAAACACTCCATGACCAGCCCCTACCTTACTTCTCCAGCCTTTGCTCAGTTCTTATGAAACCCTCCCCTCCCCACCCTGTACACCACTGGGCTCTTTGCTGTTCCCTGAAAGCACCCTGCACTTTCCAGCCTCCGCACCTTTGCCCAGCCTTTTCCTTCTGCCTGGAATGCCCGTCCCTCTTCTCCATCTCCAACCGCCCATCCTTCTGTGGTCACTTCTGTCCAGGACGCCTTCCCCACCCGTGTGGAACCGAGCCTCCCCGCCTTCCGAGGGTCTGTTCTCTGCCATGGCCCATCCACTAGACTATACGCAGCCCGAGAGCAGAGGCCAAGTGTGAATCACGTCGGGAACCCAGAGGCCCAGCACAGAACATGTTACAGCGTCTAAATCAGGTTCTCCATGGCGTATTCTTACAGCACCAATGATTTTTCCCTCACAGCACTTATATTCTATAACAATGTATTTATTTGGTGATTATAAGACAGAAATTCTATGAGGGCGGAAACTCCACCTCTCATTGTGTTCACCATGGAACACCTGAGATCTACTGCTGAACACAGTAGGTGTTCAATAAATTGTTTATTCCTCAAAAAATTAAAAATAGAACTACCATATGATCTGGCAATCCCACTTCTGGGTACATATCCAAAAGAATTTAAACCAGGATCTCAAAGAGATATGAGCACTCCCCTGTTCATTGCAGCACTATTCCTAATAGCCAAGACATGGAAACAACTTAAGTGTCCACCGGCAGATGAATGGATAAAGAAATGTGGTGTAAAAAAGTAGCTAAATTACCCAGGTTGATGGCTGGCAGCTTCTGCTTTTGCTGCTTGTCCCAAGTCTGTTATTTTTTATTGCTGCTGAAGCCACAAAGGAATTTTCTTTTTTTTTTTTTGATGAGGAAGATACACCCTGAGCAAGCATCCATTGCCAACCCTCCTCTTTTTTTGCTTGAGGAAGAATAGCCCTGAGCTAACATCTGTGCCAATCTTCATCTATTTTGTATGTGGGTTGCTGCCACAGCACAGCTGATGAGTGGAGTAGGTCCTTGCTTGGGATCCGAACCTGTGAACGTGGGCCACCGAAGTGAGGCAAGCAGAACTTTAACCACTCAGCCACGGGGCCGGCCAAATTTTTCATGGCTCGATCCATGAGACAGATTTTGGTCCTAATTTTGCTTGACCCTGCTGCTCATTTGATTCCTCCAAAGACCTCTTACCCCTCCCTACTGCACAGGGGTGGGAAGTTTCACATATGAGAAAGAGGCTTATTCTTTTTTTTTTGAGGAAGATTAGCCCTGAGCTAACTACTGCCAATCCTCCTCTTTTTGCTGAGGAAGACTGGCCTTGAGCTAACATGCATGCCCATCTTCCTCTACTTTATACATGGGACGCCTGCCACAGTGTGGCTTTTGAAGAGGCTTATTCTTTAAATTACAGAAACTAGAATAAAGACTTTATATAAAAAAAAGTAGTGTGTCCATATGATGGAATATTATTCAGCCTTAAAAAAGAAGGACATTCTGCAGTATGCAACATGGTTGAAGACGTTACACTAAGTGAAATGAGCCAGTCACAGAAGGACAAGTACTGCCTGACTCCACTTACATGGGGAATCTGAAATAGTCAAACTCATGGAATCACAGAGGGGAACGGTGGTTGCCAGGGGCTGGGGGGAGGGGAAACTGGCAGTCACTAACCAAAGGGCACCAAGTTTCACTTATGCAAGAGGAATAAGCTCCAGAGAGCTGCTGGACACCACTGTGCCTGCAGTTAAATACTGTATTGTACCCTCAAAAATTTGTTAAGAAGGTAGATCTCACGTTGTGTTCTACCACAATAAAATAAAAGAAAATAAATTTGGTTTAATGAAGTAAATTGACTTGAACAAGAAGTGTAACTGATTTTTAGCCAGTTAGAGGGTTTAGTTACTTAAATGGTGCTGTGAGTTTCTAACAAAAGAGCTATTACTAATTACAGGAAGCACAAATCATCTCAAAATAAACATCCAATATCTGGGATCGCCCAGGTATTAAATATATATTTTCAAAAATAGTCACTTCAGTTAACAATGACAACTACTCCAGTTGAACATGTGCAAGGAGTCCTTGTATTGTTTCCAGGCTGAGTTTACTTTGCAACTGGACAAGGCTGTTTTTGAAAATGTTATTGGGGTCAGGCACAGAATGATAGCTAAAAATAAATAATTGTAGCAAATATTTACTGAGCTCTCTCAACATTCCTGTACTGCCCGGGCAACTTTGTGTCAGTATAATCTCCTGTAACCCTCACGATAACGCCATGAGGCAGGTTCTACAAGTATCCTCATTGCACAGGTGAGGCTACAGAGACACAGAGAGGTTGAGTAACTTAGCCAGAGTCATCCAGGTATTTCCTGGGGGAACCAGGAGTCAAACCCAGGGACTCTGATTCCAGAGCCTGTGCTTTTACCCACTGCACTGCACCATTTGTACACCAGGATGGTGGGATTACAGGTGATTCTGATTTTCTTTTTGATCTAAAAAAATTTTCTAAGTGTTCTACAATGGATATACATTATTTTTCTGATTAAAAAAAACCATGTAAAACATTATTGGTCCCTATGTGACTAGGCTAACGATATTATTGAAGAGGGCATTCCTTTTCTTCTATAATGGTGTTTACAGCTAGGGTTTGGATTTCTAGTGATTTCCAGCCTATCGCCCCCTCAAGAAACCCTGAGGGTGAAGCAGCATTTTTGCCACTACACAGTCCCTTGGGAGACCCTCGCATCCCTCACCCCCCGCCGTGTGCTTCCCAGAGCAGTGGGAACACGCTGGCGGGAAAACAAGTCAGACTAAGGCTTAGCTCCTGGTGTCTCCCCTACCTCCCTCTCTTCTCTAGCTGGCTTCCTCCTCCTCCAAGACCGGACACACCGTGGGGGTGGGGTGGGGTGGAGCGGGGTTGAGGGGGTCTAGGCTCCTGCTGGGTGTGGGGAGGGGCTGATAGCAACCCCTTCCCAGAGATCCAAAAAGGTTGCCCAGAGCAGATAAACACTGCGGCCTCCGTACTGGCACAGGTGTCCCGAATTCGCCTCTTCTTGTGGAGGTTCACTGTGTGTGCACCGCAAAGCGTTCAGCGGGTAATGGTCACCTTTTGGAGAACGTAATTGGCTACAAGAAAACCCCTGCGGTTACCGAGTTCCCTGCCTCACTGTGCCTGGCCTGAAGGGGGTCTGGCCACTCAGCGTACCACAATTTAAATAAAATCAAGGACCGAATCCGTCCTGGGATGGGCTTGGTGTTGTTTCTCCTCTATCTCCTCTCTTGACTTCTTCGCCCTTTGGAATTGAGTCCAACACCCTGTGAATTAATTTTTCTGTGCCTGTTTCCTCCTAAAATAAAAAAGCTAACCTTCAAACTTGACTCTCCATCCTCTGGGGGATGTTGTGCAGATAACGATGGGGCAGGTGGGGGCCACGTGACCCCAAGGGCCCCTCGCATCACAGCTTTACACCATACCGTGGATGGGGAACAGAGAAAGACTCTGCTCGAACAGTTAGCCGGATGAACGCTGTTGTGGCTTTTGGTCAGACGAGCAAGCAAAAGGGAAAATTGAGTTTCATTTCTCATTTTCCATCTCAGATTGAAAATTAGGTTAAGAAGCAGGTCTGAGCCCTAGAAAAAGACAGCAACATTACACGGCACTTTAGGCTTTTGGCGGAGAGAGAAGTTGGTGGAAATTACCAAGAAAAACCTAAATGTCCTGAGCCTGGCTCAGCCATTTCACTTGGCTGGGCCTCAGTTTCTATATCTATCAGACGCGTCAGATGATCAATTAGGATTCTTTCCAGATCTTAAATTAAAGTTAGATATAGTGGTTCTGAATATTAAGCTTTTCTGAAATAAAAAGTCAAATTCTCAGGAAAATCAATTTAGTGTCTGTATATAGACATCAACTAGTTACAACCAGAATAAGAATGTAAAACTGTTCAGATGGCTACAGGTATACTCAGTGACGAACTCTAAATGATACGATTAACAAGTAACAAGTTTCATTTTACTCTATGTGTTCCACTGGACTCATGTGCCATAGTATTTGGGGCTCATCTGGAGGTTCTTGCCTGTTTCCACAGGGGTAGTTAGTTGCCCTCAAAATTTCTTTGTCATTGGATTCCAAACAACTCTATGCTGAAATAAAGCACCAGAAGAAAAGTCACAGAATCTGAGACCTTCAAGGATGCTTAAGAGGTCATCAGATTCAACCTTCTAATATTATATTAACAGAATCCAGGAATCTAGTGTGACGCACATGGAAACTGCCCATTCCTCATTTTCAAGTGGGCTTTGTGTACCTCACGCAAGAAAGTCTCATACAATACGTCTATAAATCAGACAGAGTCAGCCTGTACTTGTATCGGATTTTCTTGAGGCAAAATGCCAGTGGTATTCAGACTCCACCCAAGTATGAGGAGGCCCCCTTGACAATGCCTCTTGTCATTTTGTGGTTCAGAAAGGCAAAAAGACAACGTTTCTACAAGCCACCTTTTCTAAGGAGAAATGTTAAACCAAGAGGACAAGAGCCTGGAGATCAAAAAAGGGCTTGCTAGCAACTTGTGAGCCTGAAGACCCCGCCCTGCCCTGTTCCTCCTTTCAAACATTCCCAGGGTTGTGTCCTTGTTCTGTGGGCATCTGGACGACAGCCAGTCATGAAGACAGGCTCCAACAACTAAGTTATCAGCTCACTCACTCCTGAAGCCAAACTATTACTCATAGATAGTTATTTCTGGGTTTACGTCACAGATGGAAAGACAGATCAAGTCAATGGGGATCATGTGAGGCCACATTGGGCTCTTCCTTAAAAAAAATGACTCACTCACTTTATTAAATAAAAGTCCATGTAGTTACCAATGGTATTTTAAAATGGTCAAATACCTCCAGAAATGAAATACTTTGAAAAGATTTTTAAATGTGAAAAGATGCTCAACCACACTAACAATGAGAAATGAAAATTAGAATTATAATGACATGCCATTCACCTATCAGAAAATGCAAAGATAAAGTGCAGATAAAGAAAAAAAAAATCTGGAATGCCCTGAGTTTGGGAGAATGTGTGGGTCATTGGTGGGAATGTAAACAGGTCCATCTTCTAGAAAGGACATTTTGGCATCAGCTAACACGGTAAAAAAAATCACAGCTCCTTTTGATTCAGCAATTCCACTCCTAGGAGTGTATCTTATGGTTACATTTGCACATTACTGTACACATGTGTATACTTGCACTGTATGTGCAAAACCATCTACATTCACTGTGGCACTGTTTGCAACAGCAAAAGGTTAGAAACAGCCTGAAATGCCATCCATCAAAAGGAGACCAGCTATTAATTTTGGCACATTTATATGATGGAATAAGGAGGCAGCTCGAAAGTCCTGACAGGGACATGCTCCAAGATTTACTGCTAAGTGGAAAAATCTTGGTGCAGAGCAGTGTGGAGGGGACCCTCCCACGCTGGGAGGAACCCTGAGAGACTGCTGACAGGCTTTGTTCTGGAAGAGGATCTGGGGGATGCGGGTGGGACAAACGCTCTTCATTAACTTTTCCTAACTTGAATTTTTTGTCCCAAGCATGTGCACACTTTACACGGAACGGTGGTACTCCTCATGAGTACTGGAGAAAGGTGAGATGCTGCACAAATGGGCTGCCTTGTGCTCTGCATCATGGTTTGGATTCAAACAGGAGGTGGTTTTGAGAAAGAGACTAAAAAAAATCTAGGTGAATTGGAGGTTTCTTGAGGAAAGTGTGTTATGACACATGTGAGAAATATCCCCAGACACCAGAAAGAGGGTGATGGCAAAAATCAGAAAAGTGACAAGAGTGGGGCCCTGGGCCACAGGAGAACACCTCCCACGGGTTCACCCAGCTCCATGCCTTGGTGAATTCTCCTGGCACTCTTCCATAGCTCCACTCTCAAGTCCAAATATTTCCTTTATCTTTCCCCCGCCTTTTTTGGGGCCTTGGAAGAGCAAGGCCCTCGCTGGTCGGAGTTCTAGGACTTGGCCACCATTGGCTGTCTCTGGGGGAACTCTGGAGCACTTGGCCAAGCTGACCCTGCAATCCTGGTCGGCCTACTCTGGGACCACCCCAATTCCACGAAATGAGCAAAGACCACCATCACCACCAGTTATTCAACACGACTCTAGGCCAAATGGTATGGACATGCTATGTCACTTTATCTTCAGACAACTCTGGGAAGCAGAAGTTCCTCATTTTATAAAAGTGTAAACTGAGGCTCAGAGGGGCCCACAGGGAAGTGGGGGTCCTGGGATCTGAGCTCAGCTCAGCCTCCTCCAGGGCCCACAGAGAGTTTGCCTGCACCTCACCACCTCCCTCTCTGCTTCCCTGGAAAACAAAGATGTCCTGCAGGGGCTGCTATTCTCGGCGTGTTCCTGCATCCACTCAGGGCCTCCCGCCAGGCACCAGGGCGGGAAACCTGACCCGGTCCACGCCTTGGGGCCTCTCACCCCTTGCACTTCGGTATTCACACCTACTATTCAGACCCTCACAAGATCCAACTCCGTGAGGGACAGTGCTTTTCTTCTCATGTTACAGAGGAGGAAACTGAGGCTCACAGAGGTGGAATAACTTGCCCAGGGCACCCGGCTGGAAAGTGGAAGAGCCAGGGAAATGGAAAAATGTCTCCAGCCAGCGTTTCTCGGCATTACACTGCTCCTCTCCCGCCTAGAATCCCATATGATCTATGCTTCCCACCCTCCGGACTGGGGGTCCCCCACTGGGGCACGGTGATTTTGGGGAGAGGGCTTTTGCCACACATAGCAATAGAGATGGAGGCTGCATGACAAGCACATAATAGCATCACAGCAGTGAAGTTATTAAACATTTGAAAACGCGAATGAGAAATCTTTTTAAAACCTCTTCTTTATTTTTCTTTAGAGGTTCCTAAAAATTCTAACTCCCCAAGAAGCCTAGAATGGTTTGGGGGTGCTCCTACGTGGAGCAAAGGCACAGGAAGGGGACAGCATCAGGCCAGGACGCCCTGTCAGACACCCACGAGGCTGATGCAATAGCAGTCACCCGGTCACCAGGGTGGGGTAAAGCCACCTCTGCTCCCTTTCAAAGCCCTCACCTGGGAGGATGTCGGTTAGTCACAGAGCCCAGCCCAGTGCCGGGCCACCCCTCACCCGACTCCGAACCTCCCCGCCCGCCTCGCTCACATTCTCCAACCTGTCCTGTAAGCGGGCAGCACTCACACTGGTGAGACGGAGACGGGAACTCAGCTCAGGTCTGTTCTGGGGGGTCTTCCAAGTGTGTGATCGTCTTTTCTTTCACTTGGTTTGGAGGCAGCAGAGCAGATAGCAAAGGGGCAGACTCCACACCGCCCCATATCCCTCAAAGTGGGGACCTCCTGCATCAGAACCACTGGACAGGCAGCCCTCTGAGCATCCTCCTCCCAAAATGGTTTGCGCTTGAGGCCAGGAAGCAGTGTATCAACATGTTCCCGGAGCCTGAGAATCACTGCTCTGAGCTCAGTGCATCATTCACAGACGCATCGACTCCCTGACAGAGGAGGAGCCAAGGGGGAGGGTGACCTGAGAATGGGTACCACACAAGAAGTGACAGTGACAGCCTGGTGTCAGGGAAGAGAAAACCAACCAACCAAAGGAACCCACACAAACTGAGCAATAGACCCAGGGCAGTTCCGTTCTGGCCCTGTAGGAGAACACCTGGGTTCACAGCCATATTCTGGGTAATCTGGAGAAAGTTAAAAAAGATCATCCTTCAGCGGCTTCCCGTTCCTCTCAGAATAAAATCTACGCGGCCGTTCCCCAGTGGATGCTCCAGGAAGGCAGTGACAGCGTCCATCTGCTGCTGCTAAAATGAAAGCGCCTGGTACCTGACACACAGGATGTGTTCCAGAGATGGACCAGGAGGCACCTAGCAGAGTGTGGGAACGGCAAACATTCTGTGTAAGAAAACCTCTTCCCTTCCTCACTATCCTTTGAATGAGAAGGCAGGGCGGTGTGTACTGTCTTTCCCAAAGATTCCCATCAAAAATCGCTCAAGGAAGAAAACCCAGGAGGTTTGGTGTTTATAGGGGAAAAGTGTCAATTATATGGAAACTTGCCCAACGTAGTATCCTTTCCCAGTGCTGCCTTCTCAGTGTTGTGTGTGAGTGCAAGAGAGAGAGAGACCGACTGCCTGCCTGCCTGCCTGCCTGTCCGCCCGCCCGCCTGGCAGGGGTATGTCCCTGGTTTGTGTCCTCGTCTCTTGCTGTTAACAGCACACGCTCTGGAACGAGGCTGTCTGGTTTGCATCCCACTCACCCACTTCTAGCTGCTTTGGTTATCAGTCACCTTAAAATGTAGTGGCTTCAACAACAACTTATTATTTCCTCTGGTCTGAGGTTGACTGGGCTCAGCCGGGTGCTTCTTGATTGGGGTCTGTCCTGAGCTGACAGACGGCAGTTGAGGCTGGAACCACCTGAAGGCTCAGCTGAGCTGGTCGTCCACGATGACGTCCTCCCTCACACCTCAGCTGGGCTAGCTGGGACGGCCCGAGGCGGCGCCAGCCTCTCGGCCTCTCCGTGTGACTAGCTTGGGCTTCCCTCACAGTTTGGTAGTCTCAGGGTTGAACTTTCTAGATGGCAGTTGGCCTCCCCAGAACAAACATGTCAAGAGATCCAGGTAGAACCCTCAGAGCTTCTTATGACTTAGACTTGGGAAATCATGAGGCATCAGTTGTGCTGAAGTCTACTGAGCAAAAAGTGAGTCAGAAGGCCATCCCAGGTTCGAGGGGAGGAGACTGCACCGGGGTGTGAACACTGGGAGGCGCGGTTCATGGTGGTGGGGGCGGCGGGAGGAGAAGGCATCTTTTGAGACCAGCTACCACGCTTGCTATAGGACTGGGGGTGAACTACTAAACCTCTTTCCGCCTCGGTCTTCTCTCCTATAAAATGGGATAATAGTTCCTACCTCACAGAGCTTTTGTGAGGAGCAAATGAATTAATAATATACGGAAAGCACTTAACAATGCACTGTGTAAGCATTACCTATTATTATTATTACCTAAAAGAGTAAGGAGCAAACCTTTTCTCTGATTCAACTCTGTATCCCAATGTCTGTGCTTTACGATCATGAGCTGCTCCACATGGAAAGTAAGAGAAGTACCCTTCTCTCCACCAAAAACAATTTTGTTTTTCATTTAAAAGTCCAGGTAGGTTTAAAGTTTGGGTAGAAGCAGTCATTTCTCATGATTAAGTATGCATTTAAAACATTAACAGAAACTAAAAATAGCTGCCAGGACTTGGTGAACACCATTCTGAGTCAGGGTGATGACGCGCTCACATCAGGGGCAGAAGCAGCAACACTTGGGGTGTGGAATTTCCCGTGGCACCAGCGGAAAAGGAGCCATGAATGTGTTTGTCAGCTAACTTCCCTGAAACAAAAAGAAACCAGGATTTCCTGCTGGAGGCCCGAGAAGTGAGTGATGTCCAAGGCCTCAGAACCCAACCTCAGGCTGGCCTTTGCCTGGCCAGAAAACAGGATCTGCAGACTAATCACCAGCCGTCGGCCCCAGCCCTGGGGGATGGAATGCTTTTCTGTTGCTGCCAAATTCAAACAAAGCTCAGAAACAAGTCCCTGAGCTCAAACTCTAAATATAAAAATGGCTTCATGATCCAGCCTGTGGACATATGTTCCAGTCTATAGAATTCTCGAACAACTCATCCTCTGCCTCACACCCCTCAGTATTCCACGCAGCCTTCAGGACAAAACCCAGTCTCCTGACATGTGTGCGCACCCGCCATACACCCAAGTTCTAGCCATGCACACACTCGCATTCCTCCAAAAGGTCCTGAGCTCACGCACCTCCCCCTGTTCTTGCACGCACTCTTTCTGCCGTCTGGGAGAGAGTAACAATAGTAGCACAGCCACGGTTATCTTTCCCTTGACTACGCACCAGACAGGTGCTGTGGGAAGAGCTTCACGCCATCATCTCACTTGATCCCCACCCCCGTCCTATGGGCCCTGACCTCACCCATTCACCTGGGGGCTCTGACCAAGAAGAACTGCTTCATAAGGTCAGACACACAGCTCAATAAAATAGAACTGAGAGTCCAGAAGTAAGCCTTCACATTTATAGTCAATTGATTTTGTGTGTGTGTGTGTGAGGAAGATTGGCCCTAAGCTAACATGTGTTGCCAGTCTTCCTCTTTTCACCTGAGGAGGATTGGTGCTGAGCTAACATCTGTGCCAGTCTTCCTCTATTTTATGTGGGATGCCACCATAGTGTGGCTTGACAAGCCATGCTAGGTCCATGCCCAGGATCTGAACCTGCGACCCCTGGGCTGCCAGAGCAGAGCATGTGAATTTAACCACCTCGCCACTGGGCTGGCTCTGCCAAGTGATTTTTAACAAGGGTGCCAAGACAATTCAATGTACTGTCTTTTCAACAAATGCTACTGGGACAACAGGATATACATAAGCAAAAGAATCAAGTTGGACCCCAACCTCACATCATATACGAAAATTAACTTAAAATGTATCAATGACCTACATGTAAATACTACAACTATAAACCTGTTGGAAAAAAATTTAAGAGTAAATGTCCATGAGCTTGGGTTAAGCCAAAAGCACAAGTGACAAAAATTAAAATAGATAAATTAGATTTCATTAAAATTGAAAACTTCTGTCCTTCAGACAACCCACAAAATAAGACAAAATATTTACAAATCATATATTTCACTAGTATATAGGATATATAAAGAATGTTAAAACTCGACAATAGAAAGACAAATAATCCAATTTAAAAATGGGCAAATGATCTGCACACATATTTCTCCAAAGAAGATATATAAGTGGCCAAGAAAGCACATGAAAAGATGCTCAACATCATTAGCCATCAGAGAACTGCAAATTGAAATCACAATGAAATACCACTTCATACCTACTAGGATGGCTCTAATCAAAACGACAGTGTTGGTGAGGATGTGGAGAAACTGGAGCCCCCATATACTGCTAGCGGAAATGTAAAATGACGCAGTCACTTTGGGAAATAGTTTGGCAGTTCCTCAAAACACTAAACACTAAGTTACTTTATGACCCAGCAATTCTGCTTCTAGGTATATACCCAAAAGAATTGAAAACATATCTTTTCACAAAAACTCATGCATGAATGATCATAGCAGCATTATTCAAAATAGACAAAAAAGTGGAAACAACTCAAATGTCCATTAACTGACAAATAAATAAAACGTGGTATATCCATACAATGGAATGCGATTCAACCATAAAAGGAATGAAGTACCGACACATGCTCAACATGGATGAACCTTGAAAACAGTATGCTAAGTGAAAGAAGCCAGATGCAAAGGCCACATATTGTATGATTCCATTTACCTGAAATGTCCCGAATAGGCAAATCCATAGAGACAGAAGGTAGATTAGTGGTTGCCAGGGTCTAGGCAGAGGAGGAGAATGGGTAGCGATTGCTAATGAGTACAAGGTTTCTTTTTGGGGTGGTGAAATGTTCCAAAATTGACTGTGGTGATGGTTGCACAACTCTGTAAACATACCAAAAAATCCCACTGAATTGTTAAAGAAAGAGAGAGAGAGAGAGAGAAGATGCAAATCCCTCCCCCAAAAGATGGGGAGGGGGAGGGGAAAAGAAGAGCCCCTTCTCTTAGCAGCTTCATTGACTGCTGCCTCCCACTCCCGCGGGGGGCTGGGGAGTCCCCCTGCTCACTGCACTTCTTGATCAGAATTCCTGTAATGCACACGGTCAGAGTGCCTTTCTTGCAGGTCCATCCACCTCGAATGAGTATGAGCACTCTGGCCAGGGCCTGTGTCTCACTCATTTTGAGAAGTGGCATCCAGGACAGTGCTTGGCACTTGGTAGATAATCAATATAAATGAGTGTTGAACAAATAGTCTCGCATGCCCCTAATATTACCCATTGCTTTATATGCCATCACTTCTAAAACAGAGGAATACCAAAAGGATCATATACACAAATCTACAAAATGTCTGTCCATTATTTAAAAATTCCTTTTCCATCAAATATTTTTAAAATTGGATGATCAATTCCAGTGTTATCTCTTTTCTACTTCCAGAAGGACATATGATTTCAAAATTTAAAAGCCAATCAGCAATAAAATGACCGAGACACGTGGGAAAAGGCAGAAACACTTCTCCAAAAACAGCACATTTAGTCTCTGAACAACAAACTCCACATTTCAAAGAACGTGACAAAAATTTCTCCTACTCTGCAAGACAGACGACTTTAAGAGGCAAGAAACCAATATAAAGGCTGATTAAACTCAGCTTTTGAAACGCTTTGGCCTTCAACAACAAAGAAAACAATAATACGATGAGATGATGAAGGTAATAATAACAGCTAACATTTCCTGAGTACTTACCATGTGCTAGGCTGGGCATTATTTTCAGTTTTCTATGTATGAACTCAGCTATAACAACATTATGTGGTAGGTACCATTATTACCTTCATTTTACAGAGAGATTATCAACTGTCCCAAGGCCACAGGGTTGGTAAATGGCTGAGCTGAACTGGAATCCAGAAGTCCAATTCTACTGTCCACAAGCTTTCCGCTTCACAACTGACGGCCTTCAGGGACTACAGTCTCTCGACTGGACCAAGGAAAGCCAACTGTCTGACTCTGAGTTTATAGACTGATTAGCGTAGGTTATAGAAGAGATGTCAGAAAAAAACATGAATAGGCAGGAATTGAAATCCATGTGTGAATATCTGATACTTGCATGTCTATTATTTTATATATCCTTTCTATATCAGGTGGGAAATATCTGAGTAGACAACGTGGTCAGCCCAAACTTGCAAACCTTGACCTGCCCCACTCTGCCAGCCGGCTCCTTCTGAGCTTTCAGCCACAGGCCTCCCCACCTTCCAAGTGTGGCCGTCCCACCTCGCCCCTTCTCATTGAGTTCAAAGTCTTATCCTTCCTGGCAGTCATCAGTACTTACAATGATTGTATTTATTTGTTTACCTACTTTTCTTGTCTGACTCTCCCATCAGAATGTAAATTCCATAAGGGCAGTGACCATCTCCCTCTTTTTTGCCCAGTGTTTGTTGACTGAATGATAACTCTCTATTTAGGTGATACTTTTCTTTCAGAACAATTTGGTGCATCAGTGACTGGCTGGATGACCACACTAGGCTGTGGCTACCCCAGGGCAGGGGTGGTACCTTGTTCATCTTTACACTCCCAGTTCCTGGCTGGTACCTGGCACAGAGGAGCTGAATACATCTCAAAAGAACTTGTTTATCGATGAATTGCTGTCAATCTGGAGAGCAGTCTATCGGTGTGCCTCAAGGCTCTGCCTTGGGCCCTGTCCACCCAACTTCTGGATCCAAGGGTGAAGGCCCAAGGGCATGCTGAGGAAGCCTGGGGACGCCCTGAAAGTGTGCAGCAGCCGCAGTGGACAGGGAGTGGAGCTGACAGAGCTTGAACTGTCGTGAGGCCAAAAACCCAAGAAACAAAACCAAACCAAACAATCAAGAAACCCTGCACCAACCACAGGATGGGGAGCTGGGGACACGAGTAGCACCTACAATAAGGGCCACGTGTTCAGTGAGCTCAGGTGACCGTAGTCTGGTCACACCAAGGTCACATGATGTGGTCCGGAGCTGTATCTGTGGTCGTGTGATGACCCGAAGGAGAGAGGGGATAGGGCTGCCTCACAACTCCCTCTCCGAAATGATTATTTCTACTCGTATTTATAAGGCCTGAACTTCCTTGTTCCAGCGCTACCCGGCAGGCCCCTCAGAAACCCTTCATGAAGTCCAGCGCTGACACCTGCAGCCTTGGGCTGCGCGGTCCCCCGCAGTGACAGGCTCCACCTGCCAACACTGCCCCCTGGGAGCTGCTGGCCTCTGAAGTCTCTTCCGCTCTCAGCTCTCTCAGTGCTTCTAGGACTGTCTTTGCTGCTGTGAACCTGGTTCACATCTTGCTCCACGCCTTCTCGTTCTTTCAGGGGAAAAGACTCATTCCTCTCAAGTACGGGTGTGTTTTCCTCTCTAGTCCTTCTTGTTCCCAAGGCCCGAGAGGGGAAGTCATTCTTATTTGGACATCTCTAAATGTTCTCTCTCTTTTTTCGGGCAGCCTTCAAAATCCAGCCTTTTGTCTCTCAAGTTCAATACACGTGTCAAGTAGATGTGTTTGCACTTCCCTGATGAGTATGTTTTCGTCGTCTCTCCTTTTTCTACGCCTTTATTAATGACAGGTTGGATTCCATGCCCTGTTTCCGGAGTCTGTCAATTCTTTTGTGATATGACGATTGGACACCTCAGCGGGGCTGGCAGATCCCTGAAACCGCCTGTTCACAGCTACCTGTCACTATCAGATGCCTTTTTATTCTTGAGGGCTTTCCTTAAAGTTGCAAAAGTCAGGAGGACCTAAGGCTGTCTGTATGGACATGTTTAAGCATGAATGAATGTTTTTGAAGTTAATGTTATTGTCTGTGATGTTATTTGAAGCAAAGTTAGAACCCTTCCGTTTCATGCATTACTATTATTTATTGCTTTTACTAGCAGGTCATTTTCTGCCCTTTTATTTTTCACTATCTTCTCAGTTCTACCCATTGACTTATAACGAGAAGGGCTCAAACCTCAGGAGACGACACCCTCAAACTTTCACTTGACAAGCTGTTGGCCCTGGGAGAACAGGTAGATCTGGAAAATTCAGATCAAGAGTCTTTTCTTCTAGGGTTATTTACATTTTCAAAAGGGAAAAATCTTACTGTTTTTGTTATACAAGTCAAGTCTTTTGAGGCTACTGAAAACCTCATACTCTCAGGAAACCAGAGGAATAATTATTTGCTGCTAAAACAGCACCTTCCGAATGCTTTTGTGCTAAATAGATGGACAAGTACACAAGCTGCCACGTTAGAATTTTCCAGTGCTCTCCTGTCAGACAGGGACATTATGATTGGAGCCAGAACCCAGAGTTTTGTACCAAGTAGTCAGGAACACACTTGTGTTCATGCTGAATCCAGAAATAAACCCAAGATGATGTTTAAGTTCAGCATGAAATAAACAGTATTTTAGAGGGCAAACAGTTCAGGAGTCAGAATAATAAGAGACTAGGAATGAAAATAAGGATGTGTGGATAAATGTGCTCTTTTCTCGCCACATTCAGTCAAAAATGTGGATGCCATCATCGGGGCCAAGGATGTCCCCAAGCGTGATCCAAGTCAGATTCCACCCACCCACTTCAGGAAAATAATTTAGAAAATCCTAAGAATTCAAACATTCTTTTACTGGCTCCAACAAAAGAATCAAGAAAAGTCTGTGGGACTTTTAGGCAGCTCTTAGTTGATTAGAATAAAATTATTATTATAAATATGTCAGAACACGTTTATTCCCATAAAAAATGGGAATTCTTCATGTCAGCCAAGGCAGCTGCTGTGGAGTAACTAAACTCAATCTTTTGTTCCTAAACGTTTTCCGCTAACTATAATTAAACTAAGGAACATGTGAAGGGCAATGGGTTTCCACATGGAGTAGAATACTAAAAATTGCTCCAAAATCAATTATCCTACCGGGTTTTATTTATAGAGCTCCCAAATAGGAGATTTAGATAACATTTACTCCCTCCAAATGTTCTTGTTTCACTCTGGAGCACAGAGCAGGGAGGCAGGGGGTTTAGTACCTGACTTCTAGGGTCAATGTGAAGATTCTGCAGACGAGAAGGCTGTGCCAAGACGCATTCTAATTGGTAAAGGTCACTCCGAACATAAGAGTGGGTTTGCCATGTTTTGCCTCAAACCTAACACGACAAAATAGGAACCATCATGCAGAAACATCAAACGTTTCTTCTTGTCACCTATGACTTTGGCCTACAGAAGAGCAATGACTATGAAATGCCCTGTCCTCCTGGTCATCATGCTTGCCCCCTCCATGCAGCACAGAATAAAAAGGAACCAGGCTTATGATGTCACGAGAGAGAAGAATGAACAAACGAGGAAGAATGAAGCCCCCGCGAGGTGAGGTGCGTGGCCGAGCCCCAGGCTCAAAGTCCGCATTTGTGCTTCCACCACTAAGGCATCAGGACTCCTTCCTGGAGGTACATCCTCACTAGGCCATCTGGTCCCCAGAGCTCAGGGACACCTGGGCAATGCCCTGGGGGTGCCTGAGGGCTGCCAGTGGTGATGTGAGGCCAGCTCCCCAGTTCAGGTCCCTCCTTCCCCATTCCACCCACAGCAAAGCAGCACAACACTCTACCGCTCCACCTGCCATCTATCTCATCCCGTGCTGATGGGGAGAACTCTGGGTGCGGCGCAGCCAGTAGGTCTTCCTGGGGGTGCTCAGCAGTTCCCACACACTCACCACTTCCTCCCGCAGCTGCCCCGGGTGTCCAGCATGCTCTCAGCCGGGGCTGCACAGCCCTGCAGGCTAGAGGGTGGACTGGGTCCACCCAGCAGCTTCGGCCTTCAGCAACTGCCCGAAGCACTCTGAGCCTGCTCTCCAAAAGCAGCAGCTCATCAACAGTTTTTACTCTGTCCACTCTCCAGATGTCAAGCTCGGTCACCCATCTGGCCCAGCAGCTGGGGAAAGAATTCTTGTGATCGCTGGAAGGCCCCGCTCTGCGGGAGCGCCAAGGGCAAGGGCTAAGCTTCTGTCTGAGCATGATCGAAGGCAGGTTTAACTGAGACAGCAAATCCTCCATGATCAGCAGTGTCGACACGCAGCCAGGGCTCAGTATCCAGCAGCTGCTCTCACACTGCCAGCATGGAGCACACTTCAAGGAGGCTCTAGTGTGCAGGAGGGACCTGCCTGATGAGACTCCGCTGGCTGAGAGCGACTCCATCAACTGCACAAAGGGACAAGGAGAAAGCATAGCAGCCACCGCCCTTCCTCTTCCACAGATGAAACACCCCAAAGGGAGGCAAATCTCCACTAATAAAGTCAATGGGGGATGTTTCAAATATTCTACGGGGTCACATTTTGTACCAACTACCTCATCCAACGTTGACATAAATGACTGGTGCAGGTGGTGCTGTGATTTATGAAGCGGGAGGGATGGAGGCCGAGAGGGGCAGGTGTGAGAAGGTAGCGCTGTTGGCAACAGTCTAAGCTGAAGCAGCTCTCAAACAGTGCATGTTCTTTGGGGCTAATGTGTTGAAACTGTCAGCCGAGTGACTCCGACCACCAGCTGTGCCCAAACACTTTATGGTGCTCAAGCAGGGGAAGCCGGCCGCAATGCTTCATGCTGTCATTGTCTGCAGCTCCCGATCCTGCCCCCTCAGCTGCTGTGTCTGTCAGGGTGGCCGGGACCGGTCAACTGGTTGGAACCATATTTGCTATTTCTGTGCTAGGATGTGAGTAAGTACATGCCATGGCAAGTCAGACAAGGATATGAGTCAGATTATCATAAAGTGTTGAAAAGAACTGATCTTGAAAGCATCCTGAGAGCATCACGCTGTGCTCCACCACTGGCAAGGAGCTACAGTCTGAAGACACTTAGAAGTACTAAGCAAAGGAGAAACCCCAAAGATCACGGATGATTAGAATTGGCCAAAGGTCTACAAACGAAAAGAAATGGAAAAGGCTGAAGCCAAAATCTAGAGATCTTAAAACTCAGAGGTAAACGTATGATTTCACTCACATGTGGAAGATAAACACACACATGGATAGAGAGCAGATCAGTGGTTACCAGAGGGGAAGGGGGCGGGGAGTGGGCGAAAGGGGTAAAGGGGCACATATATATGGTGACTGATAAAAACTAGACTATTCAGGGGGGAGCATGATGCAGTCTATACAGAAACTGATATATAATAATCTATGCCTGAAATTACACAATGTTATAAACCAATATGACCTCAACAAGATAATTAAATTTTAAAAATTCAGAAGTAAAAAGAAAGATTTATTACCAGGACCACATGTTTCTCCAGCATACTTCGGTCAGACATTTAGAGATAGCAAAACCTGGGCAGGCTGGAAAAGCTGTGGAACATGACTGTTTTATTTTCCATTTAAAACAAAACATTTTATCTGAGAGCAACTTTTATGAGGCCAAATTAATGGTCCTAAACTGACTCTTAAAAAAAAAATCTATTGGCACTGAGGTGTAAACATACAAAAAAGATGTCTATCTGTCACACTATTTGTAAGAGTGAAAAATTATTAACCATCACAATATTCACAAATTAGTTAAACTATGTTATGTCCCTTTGATGGAACCTAATCAGCTGTTAAAAAGAATAAAGTAATTTGAATATACTGGCACGGAATGATGTCTGCGAGAGACTGCTATGATGAAAACAAGTCATAGAAAATGTGCATGGTCATGGCATTTCTGTTCTGTGTATGCACAGGAAAAAGTCTCTAAGGAGCCAGAGAAAACCATTAATAATTGTTATTTGTGACAGAGAGACATTTTTGTATACTCTTGTTCATTGCTTGAATCCTTTACAATAAATGTTACTTTTCTATCAGAAAATAAAACCAACAAAGATGTTTATGAGAGAAGAATAGCATTAACCTGGCTTTTTCTATAAGAGCGATGTTCTTGGAGGCCTCAGCTCCTAATGGCCCGAGTCCCTGATGGAATGGGTGAAGGCCCAGCGAGGTAGTGAGAGCTCTGGGAGTCCCTGGTGGCTTCAGGTCAGCATTTCTGATACACCACCAGGAAGAATGGCTCATAGACCTCGGAAGCCCTTTCTTTATCCCTGTCACAGGACTCTTGCCTTCTGGCTCCCGGCATGACCTACAGCCTGTGTAACTGTGCTTTTGCTTCAGGAGTGCTGCGGGAGTTCACGGCCTGGCCCTGACCCACGGCCGTGACACAGACAGGTCACCGCTCAACCTTGGCATGCCACCACGTCCCAACATGGTTCGACTGATGGGCTGTTCAACAGGCTGTGAAGAGTTATCAGCGAGAAGTGACAGCAGCAGTCCATCTGCTCTATCTTCTCCCCGCCAGCAAAACACGAGGAACGATCCTTTGTTTCAAGGGCCAGGGCGAGGGGAACTTGACCTGTCGCTGTGACGCAGGCATCATCCCAGTGCACTTCCGGGCAGGAATTTCTGTAAGTAAACTGTGTCCTCTGGTTGGCCCCTGATGGCCCCTTTCTCCAGGAGGGTGGGAGGGACAGCAGGCCCATCTGCTTAATCAGAATGCACGGGTCTGGAAATAGCTACTGCCTCAGCCTTGCTTTCTGAAGGCTGAAGGAGCCCAGACGTCGCTATTCTTCACAAACATCTTCCAGGCTCCCTAGATCGCCTCTGAACACTTTATCAACTCTGCTTCCCTTGGGTGATTCCTATTCATCCTCCAGATTCTGGCTCACATGTCATTTCCTCTGGGGAGCCTTTCGCAACACCCCAAGGCCAGGCCAGGTCCCCTTACACCCTGATATGCGGTCCCCATCGCCGAGTGCTGGTCCCAGCTCTCATTTTCCATTTTTTTCAGTGACAACTTGATTAACGTCTGTCTCCCTCACTAGAACATAAGCTCCTCGAGGGCAGTAACGGTACCTGTTTTTGCTGATCCCCAGTGTGCAGAACACGGTCCAGGGCCAAGCAGATACCAGCAAAGCTCAGTCAGTGGA
Source organism: Equus caballus (assembly GCF_041296265.1). Classification (NCBI taxonomy): domain Eukaryota; kingdom Metazoa; phylum Chordata; class Mammalia; order Perissodactyla; family Equidae; genus Equus; species Equus caballus. The sequence continues at coordinate 159,922,133 of NC_091684.1, read as the reverse complement.
AGGCGCCGCAGAGGCAGCCAGGCTGGAGCATGTGCCAGGCAGGAGTGGGCAGAGGAGCTGGGAGGGCTTCTCTCCCTTGCAGTGACGAGCTCACCTCCTCTATTTTTGTCATGTGTGTCCAAGTGAATGGTCAGCAAGCGATATGTCCCCTCTTAAAGTCTGAAGATTTATCTGAGGTGGGTACTAGCAGTAGACAACAGTATTTAAAGGAATTAAGGTTATGGCTAAGGCTCCAGAAAGTTTCTCCATTGAAATGGCAGAACCTTGGATGCTCTAACTCCCTGGTTATTTCTTGGGGCCCCTTCAGCTCTGGACCCCAGGGCTGCTCAGGGATGCTGGGGGTGTCCTGGAGGATGGATAGGATATAACAGGGATACAAATCCTCCACCAACATGAGAGAGAGTCTCAGCCAGCACTGGGGGAGGACAGGGTGGGGTGGGCACTGACCTCGGCTGATGCGCTGCTTCTCCCCAGACAGGATCCCAGGGCTGTCGATGATGCTGATGCTCTTCAAGACCTGATTGGGCAGCTGGGAGCACATGAATCTGGAAGACAGGGAACAAAGGTGGGATGAGACACTGCGCATCACAGAGCGGTCTAACTGCGGAGCTCCCCGCCTCTCTGGGCTGCTGACATCCTCTGTCAGGCGGGGACTCGCAGGAGACTGACGCACCTCCGCTGGTGCTCCGGAGACCAGATGCTGGACCACAGGGCAGGTGTGGCAGGGTGCCCTGGCATCTGCTGCTACCTGCTGCCGGGTCCCTTACTGTTAAGTGTGATTTTAGCTAACATTTAGTGGAAGCTCAGGTATTTTACAAACATCATCTCATTTGCTCCTCATATTAACCTCATGAGGAAGAAATTACTGTTAACCTCAGAGAGGTTGAGTCACTTGCTCAGTGTCACTCAGAGCTGGACCTTAAACCCAGGTCAGCCTGACTCCAAAGCCTACCAGTGTCACCTGCCCTCCTCCATGATGCTCCTGGCCCAGGATGCCGGGCTCCTCCTCCCAGCAAATCCCAGGCCTCCCCAGGGTCACTGCCTCACTGGGTTGGAGCATCCCTAACATGACAGTGGAGGTACTGGGGCCTGTTTTCACTGTCTGATGCCTCAGGGACTCAGCATCCAGCCTGGCACCTGCTGTAGCTTGAGGCTCAGGGTGGGGCACACACCTGTGGGCAACACCCCAAGTCCTCTGGGTGCCTCGGAGTCCTAGGGGTGCCCTAAGAGCAGAGGAAGGGGTGGGGTGGGGGAAGACCTTGGCCAAGCTTCTCCAAGCTGTCTTCCTTGTCCATCACTTCCCCGATACTACCTCCTCCTTCTCATCTCAATCCCCCTCCTGTGGCTGCCCTGGTGTCGGCCTCCTGGAAGCAGAGCGGAGTGGCAGGAAAATCGCGGCCTGTGGGTCAGCAGACCTGGGGTCAGGTTCAGCTCAGCCTGTGCCAATAACTTGCTGTGGGATCCTGGACAAGAGGCTTCCCCTCTCTGGGCCTTAGTTTCCTCACGTGTAAATGGAGACATCCGGACCAGGGCCTGGCGAGGTCTTTTTTAGCTTTAACACTGTGTAACTGAAGTAGCTGAGGGAAGTGCTCCGTTATTCCACCCCTGGCAACAGAGCCCGAGGCGGTTCTCTCCTAGGCACTGTGTGTGTGTTTTAAGGCATAAACTGTAGAGTGCCTCTCCTTTTCCTGGACAGCCATGCGTTGCTTAATAAGGGGCACGTGTCCTGAGAAATACATCATAAGGAGATTTCATCATTGCGTGAATACCATGAAGTGTGTTACACAAACCTGGATGGTATAGTCTGCTATCCACCTAGGCTATGGGGTACAAATCCTATGGGACCCTGTCCTGTATGTGGTCCGTCATTGACTGAAACATTGTTATGAGGCGCCTGATTGTACTGTAAGCAGCTAACTTCTGCATCTGTGTGGGCAGAAAGCTTGGAAAGCTCAATTCTTCCATTCAGGGGAACTGGTGGGATTACTCAGAAAGTAAATATGCTGGGAATGCAGGCCAGGGAGGCCTGCCCGGCCTTCACGGCGCACACGTGGACAGCAAGCCCCACGGACAGGGTGGGGACATAGCCAGAGGAGCAGGGGTGGGCAACCCCGAGCAAGAGGTACAGTTCCCAACATTTCAAAATAACTTTCTTTGAAGGTGCTCGGGACAAGTTTCTCATACTGTCTTTCCTGTATTTTCAAGGCAGCCCAGGAAGATAAGGAAAAGAAACACCGTTATTCAATTCTCTAGAATTGGGGTAGGAACAGAGTTCTGAGCACATCTATGGCGGCCCACATTTCTTGTCAGTAATGATTCAGTCTCTTATCATAGTCCCGTCCTTTTTATCAGACGGCTTGAGACCTTTGGCAATGTGAAAAAAATTGCACATATGTGAAACCATTTTATGTAAAATATTCCTGTGAGAGGCTGATCTTTTTCCAAAAACACACGCTCACACTCGATATCAATTTTTCCAAAACATAAAACCCCTGGATTCTAGTGTGAAGTTAACAGAAAGATTCAAAATTTATAAACTGTCCACTCCCTCTGTGCAAAGCAACGTTTCAACAATTCTCAAGCCTCCTGATGTGAAAGCCAAGGCGAAATGTGTGAGCTACAAAACAAGATGCGGTCCGACGTGGTGACATCACCACACAATAAACAAGGGAGCAGGCGAGGGGCCAGGACAGATAACTGTGGTGGGGGAAAGAGGAGGACCAGGGGGAGGAGGGGGAAGGAGGGAAGAGGAAGGGGGGGAGGGAGGAAGGGAAGGGGGTTGGGGAGGGGGAGGATGAGGAGGAGGAGGAGCAAGCTCTCCAGGGGCACCCCAAGAGAGGGTGGTTGGGGTTGTGTGTGCCAAGCTGGGCTCCACTCCATGACAGAAAGTAGGGGGGCATGTTGGGCGGGTGGGCAGGGGGGAACAGAGCACAAGTTAGCTTTCAGACCCCCGTGTGGGGGCACAGCTCATGCTCTAGGGGTTAGAACCACATGTTTTCTTAAATAGTTATGCTGTAATCAGAAAAAAACCCTACTGCAATGCTGTTTGAGCGATTTTGTCTTACTTTGAGGCTCTAAGAAAGGAAGGGGAAGAGCAGGGTACTTATGAGGTACACCACAGTCAGCACGGGTCAGTCCCTGCTTTGGTCTGTCTGCTGAAACGTTCCTAAGCACAGATTTGCTGTCCCAAGATGGATTTCCTACTCCTCCCAGAGGGACTAACATAAAATGCGCCCATGCCTCGCTGTCTACATTTCACAGGAAATATTCAGACACGGGCTGGTGAAGCCCAGGAGCCTCACGTAAGCTTTTATGAAGTGTCTCCCTCACCCAGGGCTGACCTGACACACTCTGTTTTCTCACAGAAGGAGGGGAGGAGCGGACCAAACCCTACGCTGGACCCCATTCCGTCACCCACCCCAACCAAGGAAGGCTCAGGGGTTGCAGAAAGCGGGTAGCTAAGGGAATGGTCTGGGCTGTAAGGTCTTGGCCAGTGGCTAGGAGTCCCGCCCACAGGAGAAGGAGGAGGTGAGAGGAATAGAGTTCTTAAAATTGCCTCCGGACACTAACATTCTGATTCAATGATCAACATTTTTAAAAAACAGGCAGTCTCTTAATACTGCTTTTGATTTCCAAACAATATAGTGATATCCAGCAGTTCCAGTAATAACAAAATAGCACAAGCATTCCCTAACACTTACTGCGTGTCAGGCACTGTTCTAAGCACTTTCCGTACACATTAACTCACTCGATCCTCGCCACAACCTCAGAGGGAGGGCTGTGCACCACCATCTTAGGAGGGAGGAGACTGGGGCACAGAGGGGTCACATACCACAACTTGCCAAGTCACATGGCTGACAAGGGATGGAGCTGGGGTGCTATCCCGGCAGTGCTGACTCCAGAGTCCAGGTTCTTGACTACTAGGCTGCTCCTACCACTTCATGCACTTGAACCACTGCCGTGTACCTTTATCACACAGAGGGCAACATCCTGAAACAAAGGAGTGACGTGCCACAGCCCTGGAAGTCCGTGCCAAAGAGGCTCCCGTGTGTGCGACCTGCTCCCTACCTACTGGTGGAGAGCAGGGCAGCAAACAGGAGGCAGAAGACCCGGCTTGGGCTCACTCACCCTTTGACTTTGTGTGGGTTTCTGAACAATGCTACCAGCCTGAGGACTCTCAGGCTGTCATTAGGTTCAAATAAACCTAAACTTGCAATGGAGAGAGTATGCAGCTGTTTCAAAGCACCTCCTTCCAGCCCAGCTCACTTCATTGATGACAGTAAGACCAGAGAGACTACACGACTTTCTAAGTTTGCACAGTAAATACCACACGATATGCAAAAAGACTTTGACAACTAACCTGTAACAATTACTAATACACGGTCCTGCCACAAATGGCTGATCAACCTTCCACTGCCCAGGAGGAATTCAGTTTCACATCCAGACTCTAAGAAGCCCATGGTGCCCCCTTAGATCAAATCTGAGATCAAATCAAATCAAATTCTTAATCCTTCAGACGAAAAAAAAACCCCAGCAATTTTGCTGGTGACTCAAGAGTGATTCTTGGCAAGAGTCTCTTTTCCTTAATCTCCGTGGCTAAGTGCACTGCTGGAGCCAGCCTGTGTCTGGACTGATGCTGTGTGCCCACATTAAGTCAGCTTCTAAAAAATTCCCAATGGTACTAAGGGACTATGTAATATTCCTAGTCTAAAAAAAGTCTATTTAATGAAGCCTCATTTAATTAGAAACATAGAGGTAAAAATAGAGTATAAGTCCAAAAACACATGTATGCATTCTGTTGTTGCTAAATCATTACACAAATGTAAGACAGTAGAGTTTTTTTAATCATCACCATCATCAGGCCTGGATAAAATGATTGGACTCCTGGAAGTACTGTTCAGACTCCTTCAGCTCAAAAGGAAGTTTCAAAATTTCAATTCTTAAGGCCAGTGATCACAGTTATTTTTCAAAAAGAAAGGGGCAATGAAGAAGTAAATGAGACTGAGAATTTCTTCTGTGGAAGACTACCTTTTAAAATTATACTAGATCCTACATTAAAAACAACATCTGTAGCTATCTGGATTTAAAAAGAAGACTACCATTTTTAGAAAAGTAGATTGAGGGAAAAACATGAATCCAATTCAAAAGCAGACTGCAGGGGGAAACGTCGGATGCCAATTCCTGACTCTTCTCGAACTGACGGAAACACACTGGCGGTTCCCAGGACGCGTGCCCTCAAGGTGCCGTTGGTGTGTGCATCTCCTCCACCGGGAGGTGGAACTGCCTCCTCATAGCAGACTTTGGAACTCCAACAACCACATCCCCATGCAGCAACTCCAACCTAGGTCCGTCTGTGGAATTCCTCTCGAAAGTGGAGCAGCACAGCGGAGTCTTAGAATGTCACATTAAAGTTGTTTCCACAGAACTCTTTTTGTTTTAGACTCAGCTCTTTCTTCTATTATCCAAGTACGGAATTTCTATAATGTGAGACTGCCTTTTTGGGAATTTGTCTTCAATTCTCGGAAGTGCCCTGTAGAACCCCTGTCATTTTCTTAGAAACCAGCCTTGGAGATTGACACTCAGGCTCCACCGCTTTGCTTAATGCTTTGAGGCTGGTGTCACCCTCCAGGCATCATCGGGTATCACCTGGCAAAGGACTAAACTCTTTTAAAGATGCCCCTGGGAGCCGATGTCCAAGCCAATGCCCTGTAATGAGAGGGCCAGGGTAATGAGACCCATCCCAGGGTGACCGGTGGTTGCCCAGTTGGGTGGCAGGGGAAAGTTCTCCTCAGCAGACAACCAATTCTCTTCCCTACTCAGGACTGTATTTTGACCTGGCTCCCAGAAAAGATGCTGTGGAAAAACGAGTCTGCCTGCCTTTAGAGCTAATCCTGCTGGTGTCCCCCAGGGAGGCCATAATTACGCACACACCTTTGAGCACCCTACACTAGCTGACTCTTTCTTACATAAGTGCTGGGTGAAACAGCAGCATTGTCAGGTGGATATGGGATACGACTTAATCAGGTTGTTTACTCTTAAGTATGCTATTAATATACATGAGGTCCATGCTGACACAGGAGCATCACATAGGCGTGGCCATCAGGATGGCTGGAAGGACAGAAACTCCTCTTTGCTGGTGCTTCCTGAGGTGCAGGGTGATAGAGACAAGGGAAGAGGAAACCCAAATTCTAATCCTGTCTCCGCCTCTTCTTGGGTAAGTCATTTTACTTCTTCGCTCTCAGTTTTCTCATCTCTAAAATGGCCATAGTATCATCTGTCTTATTAACTCTGAAAAGGTAGTGTATATGAAATCATTAATCTATAATTTGGGATATAATCATTATCATCTTCATCATCCTTGCTGGCAGGCTATACTAAGGACAGCCTTACAAGGTAGATAGAGGGCAGTAGGCACTCATTCTTAGCCCAAATGTCATGCCATTTGGCAGCTCAGTACAGTGGGCACCAGCAGGACCCTGGGCCAGACCGCCCAGGTTCCAATGCCAGCACTGCCACTTTTCAGCTGAGTGATCCCCTGGAAGTTAAATTAACCTCTCTATGCATTAATTCCTCCTCTCTACGTTGGGGATAATAGTGGCACCGATGTCATGGGGTTTTTGTGAGGAGTTAGAGCTAATATATAAGTTTAGCACAGTAGCTGACAGAGTAAACACCATGTAATTATCTGCTGTTATTTTTCTATGTATTCTGAATTTAACACTGGATTCTATAACGCATGGATTATTTTCAGCAAATTTTAAATGCTGAGATAATGAACCTCGCCATTCAAAATCTTTCCCAAATGCTTCTTTTCCATACTCATCTGCTGTATGTTTGGGATTTGGGAAAAAAAAAAAAAAAAACTTGTTAGGAAAGTAAGTCATCTGCCAAAATAAAACAAGCCAATAGCCATTTTTCCTAGTTTTTGTCCTTGTGAATATGGACTTTGCAAAATGGGAATTTGCAAAAAGTGGCAGCTTATTTCTTTTTTAAGCCTTTGTCAGTCAAAAAGAGTGAAACTAAGGGCAGTAATGAAACCACAGGATTCTAGGCAGCTTTCCACGGAGAAGGATCCTGTGCCCTGCACCTTCCAGGGCCTCCGGAACCCTCTAGGGTCAGTCTTGGGACAGGAAGCCTGGCTGTTCCCTGCCCTGTGACCATGGCTCCCTGCAAGGCCCTGACGGGGGAGCTTCTTGTCCCACTCCCCCTCAGCTGTGGTCCACTCCATCCTGAGGGACCCTCTGGTGTTCTCCCACCCGGGCTCAACCCCACTTCTCCCACAAGGAGATGCTCTGGTGCCAACCAGGGCTGCTCTGGAGTGGAGGACTAAACTCCTCCAGAGGAGAGAGTCCTGAAGGTGGGAAAACTCCTCTGGACAGAATTCTGCAAATCACTGTCAGCAACAAGATGGAACGTCTCTGTGACTCCACCTACATCATCAGCACATTTCTGTTTATCCTACCGCCACTTTCCCTTGCTGCCACTTGGATGCTTTCTTTGATTTGCGATGGGAGCATAACAAAGCCCTTAAAGGACAGCACAGGTCCCGAGAGAGTCCAGTTATGCACAGAAGGCACCCGTGGAGGTTGCCAGGGCGGCCTTCGGTAGAGCCACGGCACAGCACCCGGGCACATCATTCACTCCACAGTCCTTGTGAACGGTGCCCTCTCGGGCTGTGCGACGAGGGCCTTAGCAGTCAGCTGGGAGGAGCCTTTCCTATTGTTAAGAACATCTAAAAAGGAGAAGAGCAGTTCAAGTCTCTTGTCTGTTGGTTCTAGTCCCACGTCTCTCTAAAGGGGTTTGGATGACCCCCTACCAGGCTCTGCACCCTCCACAGCCCGCTCCCCCAGACCAACCAGTCTAAAGTGGCAGACTTATAAAAGAGAGGAATGGAGGGGCAAGGGGAATGACAGGAAAGAAGAATGAAAAGGTTTTTTTTTAAAAAAAAAAGGCCAGGAGGAGTGACAAAGAGGAGGAGGGGAGGCAGGTAAGAAGGTAAGAGCAGATCATGTCTGAAAGGGCAGAGCTTCATCCAGGAGAGGCTGCTGGCTTGTTCTCTGCCCCTGCGCCCCTTCATGTCACTGGGAACTCTGGGGGAAGGGTTAGTGGGCAGCAGAAATACAACACATCTCCAGTGAAGACAAAACCACAGTGACCCCAGGACTTCACATCTACACAATAACGACCATGTAACAAAATGAACTTTTGGTGTTGTTTTGACTCTATTTCCCCTGCCCCGTTCTAATGAATAAGGAAGCAGCTAAAAGCATGGGAGTGAGAAGCATAAGGGACAACCAGGGAGGTGGGGTGACCTGTCCTGGAGTAATCAACAGACTAAATCTGGGTGTCAGGTAAACTTCAGGGGCCCTCTCGGCTAAGCTCTCTGAGCAGGAAGGAGGCCCCAGCATACCACACCTGAGAGCTGGCCATCTAGCCACCACTTAACATTGCCAGTGATGGGGGGCTCACTACCTCACAAGGCAACTTGATTTATTTTTGTGCAGCTCGAATTATTAGAAATTTGTTGCTTCTACTGTGTAGCCTTATAATGTCCAAGCCTGGGCCTTAGCTCTGCCCTCTGAAGCCACCCAGAATAGGTATAAACGATCATTTCCTATGATAACCTTTCGAATATCTGAATATGATAAGCATACTCTCTATAGCCTCTCTCTTCTAGAACAGACATGCTCCGTTCTTCTGTTTTTGAACCTTTACACATAATTAGCAAGAATTCACAGAAAAGGTTTAAAACAACCTGATCCAAGATGGCAGTTTGCTGGTCCTTACCGATTCAGGAAAGCATTTCCAAAGCGACTAAGCTTTCGAAACGGCTTTTTGGGGTCCACGACTAGAGCATTCCCTGGGGTGCTGCCCTCCGTCTCCCCGTACATCACGGCGATGAAGGAATCGGTGGTGGGCTCTGGACCAATCCTCATGCCGGGGAAATCTTGCTCCAATAAGTATCTGGGAAAGAGGAAAAGACAAGAAACTCAGCATGTTGTCACAAGAGGTCAGACAGTTTCCTGTTTAACATAACCATTTACAAACCTAGAAATAGAACCCCCAAGACAAGGAGAATGATTAGCATTACATTTTTCTGCTAATAATGAATTTTCAAAGCTTAAAATCTACAGACCTACTTTCCCCCCAGTGTAGGGAGCCTAGGGAAGGAGGTCAGGCGTCTTGCAGATTCGCTGGGCTTTCTCAAAGTGCACCTTTGCTCAGCACGCGGTTCTCGTTTGCGGTTCCCTTGGCGCAACAGACACCACCCAGAGAAGTGTACCCAGTCATCTCCTAGGCATCCTAGAAGGCCCTACTCAGGTCCATCTCCTTTAGGGAAGCACCCCTGTCCCCCAGTGTGGTGGTGATGCGTCCTCTTTGGGCCCTGGGCACCCTGTACCCACGGCCATCATGGTACTCGCCATGGGTACTACACTCCTCTGTCTGAAGGTCCTTGCAGGCAGGCCCCGTCTATGGCCAGATGCATATCCCCAGCACCCAGCACTGTGCCTGCCCACAGATGGCACTCAGTATAGTGGATGAAATAATGAAGCATCTTCTTCCTTGTCCCTGGCAATCAATGAGGCCGCCACATCCTCCCTTGTGCATTTTACAGCTCTCTTGGGCTCCTGGAGGTCGTGGCCATGGAAGACGATCTCCAAAGAACTCAGCAGCAACAGAGGCTGCTATGGGCATGGGGGTGAAGGAGGGGGGGCTCAGATTAGATGTCACCAGGGCCATGGCTAGCCCTGTGTACAAATTGGAAAAGATGCCCCTCGTTCTAGGCAGACACAGCCCTGCACTCGGATCACAGACAGCAAGCAGGACACTAGCTGGATATTACCCCCCACAGCCCCCCTGCCAGGTGCCCTCATATAGTTTAACCTGCACAACTGTATACAGTGGCCCTAGCAAACGTCATTGAGGGTCCTTATTCAGGGGGCAGGAGACCAACTGATGTGATATACAGCACAGGACTGGCTCAATGACACGGTTGGGGTGGGGCAAGGGAGCCAGAGGCAGAGCGGTGGGGAAAGTCTGCTTTCTGCGGGAAATGGCTGAGTCCTAACATAGCTCTTCCCTACCCCACCAGCACTCCCTTCACTGAAGCCACTCAGACGCCCTCCCGCCCTCCCCACCAAGATTCTTTCCGTGATGTAGGAACACACTTATGTGTATTCAAGCATATATGGGATGCGGGGGCAAAGACCCCTCCCTCCTTCCTTTGCAACCAAGGGGAATACGAAAAAGGGACTATTTGGGAACACATCTTCCTCATTACCCAGCAACAGGTGGAAACGCGACACCTTCAGAGAACACTTGACAGTGACTGTGAACGGGTCCTGGGGTGGGGGGCAGTGGAAGAGAAGCCCTGTTTGCGGGGACGGGGGCAGAGCTGTGTCCCAGCCCCGCCAGGGAGACGATCTTCACCCTGGGGACGAGGCTCACGGGCAGAAACCCACATGACTTCCTCTAGCTCCCCACTCCTGCAGCTAACAATCGAGCTGGTCCTAAACGATCTCTTTGTTTCTAAAATGTTCTGCCTGATCAAATTTAAGGCCAGAACCTGTGATTTTATTTCCAGGGACAGAGGGAAAGAACTGAACTGTTAACTGTCCAATAAAATTTTGCCATCTTTCTAAGAATAAGAAATTAAGCCACTCTTTAGATCTCTGTTTGCTATGTAAATAAAATCAAAATTGTCCAGCAATCTTAGCATGGTATCTTGTAAATATTTAATTGATTTCAGTGCTAGTTTTAACATCATCCAAATCTTCTACATTTCTGTGAAGTTGTGGAGTACCAGCCTAGATGCATCATTCAAGCATGTCCCCTAAATTTAGAGTAAATGAGGAAAAAATGTCAGCTAATAGCACCCAGCATTTACCAAGAACTCCCTGTTTACCTGATGTGGTACAAAGCCCTAATGTGCACAACCGTTTCATTTAATCCCAACACTCTGAGGTGGGTGCTAACACCATCCTCATTTTATAGGTGGGAAAACTCAGGCATCAGACAGGCTAAGCAACCTGCCCAAGGTCACACAGTAAGGGCTTCAGTGGAAATGGAATACAGATACTTGGACTCCAGTTCTTGTGCAGACTGGGTTCGAGCTCGTGGTTTGCCTAGAGTTGAGGAGCATGAGGGCAGTGCAGGGCCCTCACGCAGAGTGTGCCCATGGGCACAGGCTCCACGACCTGCAGCTTCCTCAAAGTGAGGGAAAAGAGCTCTCCAGAGTGCTCTCCTGCACGGTCCTGGGGCTGCCCCATGCACAAGGGGCCAGCTCTCCCATTCTCCCCGGAGAGAAGCTGGGGAGAGGAGGTGCTATTTTTTTAAACATGTTCAAATTTAATTTTCAAAATTTTTCAAAACGTTTCCGGGCACCTAGTAGACTAGTAAATACCCTTAGGCACAGAAATGCTCCTGTTTATAAATTCTTGTGCAATTCCACACCAATCTCAGAAATCTCGGTAAAAGCTACAGTGACGGTGTCTCACACCTTGTGGAACTCGAGCACAGACAGAGTGCACATGGTGTGTGGATCTCACACACACAGATGGACGTGGAATTTAGCTTTTACAGCCACTCTGGGCGCTCAGGTCCGAAGTCACCCAGCAGCAAAGCCAGAATTCAAGTCCAGATCACACCCCTCCCATGTCCAACTTGATTCCCATGCCCCACGGCCCAGACGAGGCTGCGCCAGGAGGCCTGTGGGAGAGACGGAGGAAGGGGAGAGGGCCGGGGCTTGGAAGAACAGCAGCCAATGTCACCAGGCTCCCTGCAGCACGCACAGTTCCCAACTGACTAAAGAGAACCTTTGTTCAAGGGTTGGTATGAAACTTGACAGGCGCCTTCCCTCAACGTTAACAGCAACGGTTCGCTGGCCAAGGCAGCGTACGAAAGGTCACACACACCAATAAAACAGACAAAGCCAACAAGAACTGTCGCACTACCTTTTAGGGGAAGAGCTCAGAGTTGAGTTCCACCTTGGGTGGCTCTCTGTGATACGGCCCCTCCTCAGCACCTTCCCAGGGCTGGGTGGGGGAGGATCCTCCAGCTCCAGGCTGCCTGGAGGTGAGCAGGGGGCTCAGGCAGGGGTGGCGGGAGTGTGGGTGCCGTAGTCCAGCAGCGAGTCACCAGCGAGGCAGTAACTCACTCACACACAAAGGTGTGTAAGGCAGACCGTCCTTGCCAAGGAGTGCCTGAACTGCTTCCTGATGTTTCGTTTACATACAAAGCACAGAAAACCCCACTAATTTTGGAATAACGGGGGTTTCAATGAAAAACCTAAAGTATGAAATTATTTAAAGTAGAGCAGGTGTTTCTCACTTTCAAGTTCATACTGTAAGAGAAGCTAGAATTTCCTAAGGAACAACCCTGCCAAAGAGAACTTGAACGAATAATCATTTTTAAAGGTTGCTGCTAATGTGAATCAGGATGAAGTAAAAGATGCCCGCTGAACTGTGACCTTGGGAAATCATTCAATCTCCGAGTCCCAGGCAGAGAGGAAGAGCCTGAACTACGAAGAATTACTGTATTACATAGCTTGCTTACATTATTAATTTGCTTCGTGATACTTTCTTCCACAGATAACAAAAAGCCAAAAATCAATGTTCAATTTCACTATCAAAGTAATGCCAATTAAAGATTTAGCATATTAGCACTTTAAAAAACTCATAATACTCAACGCTCCTGAAGGTGCAGTGAAATAAACACCCTTATGTATGTTGGTGGGGGAATAAGTTGGTATAACCTCAGCGGAAAGCAATTTGATACTTTGTGTTAAATGCCTTTAAAATGGGGTAACTCTACTTTTTGAAATCTATCCTTAGGAAAAATCCTAGACACATGAAAAAGATTTTGCATGATGTCCATTGTAGCATTATCTATAACAGCAAAAAAAAATTTAAAAAAACATGTGTTCTCTTCCCCATAGCTTGTATCTCCTTCTACCACAATATAAAATTTACTTATCTATTATTATTTGTTATTTATTCCCTGTCTCCCGCTGGGGGAGTGTAAGCCCCATCAGGGCTTCTTGTCCGTTTGGTTCACTAACGCTTCTCATATGCTTGGAAGTCTCTGGCACAGGGCTGGGGTGCTCAATGCCCCCAGATGCCTGCATGTTGAACAGCACCTCCTTAGCGAGGCCTTCCCACGAGCACCCTGACAAAAGGAGCCTCTCCAGTCTGTCTGATCCCCCACCCCCTCCCCCCATTACCCTACTCATAGCACTTACCATATCTGAAATTATCTCATGTTACTGTTTGGGTGTTATTATCCCAGGATGGTAGAAGCACCTTGAGAGAGGCCCTCATTGGTCTGGCTCACTACCGCATCCTCAGCATCCAACACAGCATCTGGGACACGGTAGGTGCAGAACCAGCATCCGTGCTCTGACGGACTTCTCCCCTCATCCAGTGGCCATCAGGCTCCAGCCTCCCTCTCTCACTTCTCTGCTTCCTCATCACACCTCATTTGGGCGCTGGTCACTCCATGCTTCCCAGCTGCCTCCCAGCCCCCTTCTCCCCCATCTGCCCTGGAAGATCAGATTCTTTTTCTAAAGCACTGCTTTAATCAGACAGCCTTCACTAACGCCCCACTCTTTCCCAGAAAACTTCCCTTCGGGGACCTCCACCAGTCACTCCCTTCTACCTCACAGTCTGGGCTCTTGCTCCTCTCCTATTATGGACCTCCTTCCCTCCTTGATTAGCCTTTTCCAGGACCGAAATACCTGTCCCCGTCTTCCCTCACTTCATCTCTTCTGTCTGGTGGGGAATCACGTCTCATGAGCTCCACTCTCTATGCTACCCATTCTTTAAGTCACTTTACAAAACATCACCTCCTCCAGGGCAGTCCTCCCTGATCACTCCAGGACCTTTTTTTTGGCCACTTCCCACCTCCCGTTCTCTTGTGGAGCTCCTCATGGAACATCTAGTACTGGCGTTACCTGTGGGCCTATTTCTTCTCTTCTGACAGGTTGTGATTTCCTGCAGGGCAGTCCACACACCAGAACTTCAGAGCCCCAGAGTCTCATAGGAATCACCTGCTTCGACCCCATGTCTCCACAGGTGAAGAGACTGAGGATTAGAGCAGGAAAGTGACATGCTGCCAGTCAAACCCACTAGTGGCCGTGCAGGACTCGGAGCTCCTCCCTCCTGGCCCGGGGTCTTTGCTTTTACACCAGGCTCAGTCCCATAGCCTTGAGGTCCCACACAGCCCCAAGCTCCTGGGACCCTAAGTAGGACCTGTCAGATACAGGAGTTAATATATGACCCTCTGAGCTGATGGCCCAGAAGAGTTTCTACGCTGGGGGCCTGTGGAACTCAGACACACTTATGTCATACTGTGGGGCATGCAGGCACGTGTCATGTGCAGTGAGAGGACTAAGAACAACCAGGACACAGAGTACCCAACACGAGCAAGTGGGAATGAAGTGATGAGGTTCAAAACCAGCACCCGTAAAGGAGGAGTCTGAGTGGATCCTGAGGTGCGATGTTTGTGTAAATGGGTTACCCACACAGCCACAGGCACGAGGCTCAGCAATTGTGTTAAACATTTTTTCTTCTTTTTTGACACCTCAGAGGCTTACCCAAAGCTATGAGTTCCAGGCACTTTGCGTTGTTATCTGCAATAACAAGAATTCAAAGGAACAAGAGGCCACAGGAAGACTACAGAAAGAATCCACTGAGGTTCAGAGCTGATTAGCCCCCCAACAGGCATCCTGTGCGTTAGACGGGGCGTTTGTCCCCGGCTCCAGCTTGCTCTCCTTTTCCTGTGTTCTTAGAGAGGGCTGCCAACTCCAGTGGTGATTGCTCCGAGTCTCCAGCCAGGCCGGCAACGTAAAAAGGCAGAGACATTTGGAGTCCAAGCAGCTGGGCGGAGGTGGGGGTTGGGAGGATGGGAAACCACCAGGGACATCTCCTTGTCCCTGTCAGCTGAGGGCCACGATTTGCCCCACACAGATGGCTCCCGGGCACTCTGGCTGCCATGCTCAGTCTGGGCTCAAGGACCTGCTTTCAAACAAGCGTATATGTGGACAGTGTCTTTTTTCTTCCATTGCTTAGGCTAGAAACTTTTTTTAACTTCATAGAAAGTCATTTGTGACAAGGGGATGAAGAAAATCTTCCAGATGATGAAAAGTCCCTCAACATACTCAAACACCATCTTCTCAGAGATGGGCTTAAGAATGACTAACAAACTATAAGAGGCACATTATTCAAGGACAGACACCCGAAATTGCAGCCGCAAACTTGGTCCTCCCCGAATACTCATCCATGCATGCAGTCTGGGTTTTGACGGTCACACTTGTCCTTGGAATACTGGAAAAGGCATTAATTGTTTTAGTAATACACCTAAAGTCTCAGGACTTGTTATGTGCTGAATAAATTTACTTCATCCTTAGTACCTTATGGGGTAGGTGCTATTCTTCCCCCGTTTTATAGATGAGAAAACTAAGACTCAAACACATTAAGTGGTTTATTAGAACCTAGGATTTCTTACTCGTCCTGCATTCTGTGAATCATCACAAATGCCCAAATCTAAGACTTTTTAGTAGGTATTTATTAAGTAAACACTCTAAAAAGTAAGATGACACATGTATTTGGGGTGCTTTTGAGCATTATTTTTAAATTCTCAAGCCAAAATCTAGAGAAATGGCTTGCGTAATTATAATTAGGATTTTAAAAAATATACATCTTTCTGCATACACTGTCATCTGTGCCTAGAGTTTGAGGGTTCAATTCACTGATACAGTCTGGGACTTTTTTTTTTTTTTTTGAGGACGATTCATCAGCCACCAATCCTCTTTTTGCTGAGGAAGACTGGCCCTGAGCTAACATCCTTGCCCATCTTCCTCTACTTTATTTGTGGGACGCCTGCCACAGCATGGCTTCCCAAGCACTGCCATGTCTGCACCCAGGATCCGAAGTGGGGAACCCCGGGCCGCTGAAGTGGAACGTGAGCACTTGCCCGCTGCACCACCAGGCCAGGCCCTGGCATGGGACATTTTTTTTTTTTTAAGATTTTTATTTTTCCTTTTTCTCCCCAAAGCCCCCCGGTACATAGTTGTGTATTTTTCTTAGTTGTGGGTCCTTCTAGCTGTGGCATGCGAGATGCCTCCTCACTGTGGCCTGATGAGCGGCGCCATGTCCGCGCCCAAGATCCGAACCAGCGAAACCCTGGCCCTCCAAAGCGGAGTGAGTGAACTTAACCACTCGGCCACGGGGCGGCTGCATGGGACATTTTTTAAAAGAGCTTTAAACCAACACCAACAGTCATTTTATCCCTTTGAGTGTTACTAAGGGTTTAAACCATAGAGATGTAAAAGAAATATATAAAGTACAACTTGCGAGTTCAGTTGGAGAAGCAGCTTTATTTCCTTACTTTTAAATCCAGGGCTATGAGGTTAAACACATTTCAATTCATAATGAGCGTTGGAAAGTTCTCCATAATGCAGTTTTTATTGATAATACCTGATCCACTACTTCACTAGGAGAGGGGCTGAAAACAAAAGGTTCGACTTTCAACTCCGGTTTGTCTTGAATCTGGAAATGATGTTTGTAAAGCAGTTTCTTTTGTTTCTCTTCATGTTTAATACCAAGAAGTAGAAGTGGGAGAAGAATCAAATGTTTATTATCACAAAAGTCTTATAAAATGGTCCAGAATAGACAATTATTTCCTAGCAAGTTAGTACCACCACCACCACATACAACAACTGTTATGACACCGTGCGGGACAGTTTCTAAGGCATTTCCCACCTGTTTCATCACCTCATCCTCACTGTCGCTGGAGCAGGTATTTTTACCCCTAACTTATAGAAAACTGTGCTTATGACTAGGTAAGCAGCTTGCAGGAGACCACACTATAATGACTACTTTGAACATTTTGATATATTTCCATCCAGTCATTTCTCTGTGAATATAATTTTTTCTTTATCAAATTGGGATCCAAGTGTTTAAACAATTTTGCATCTAGATTTTTCACCGTTAGTTTTTCCTCATGCCACTAAAAATTCTTTGAAGACACAACTTTTAATGGCTGCATGCTATTCCAAGGTGAATATGTATGAATTTAGTTTGCCATTTCCTTACTGTTGGGCATTAAATAGCTTCCCATTTCTTGCTTTTAAAAATAACGCTGAGATAAACATCCCTGAACAGACATCTCATCTACTTTAAAATTTTAATTTTCTTGGAGTTATTGGAAAACTGTCAGACCAAGCTTCACTTCCATTTTAAAACTATACGTCTTCTTTAAGCGTGAAATCTAGCTTTTATTTTCATTTTTGTTTTTCCTTAGTTAAATCATTGACATTATCATCAGGACTGCTTGTTCAGATAACATCATCTTTGAAACTGCTGTGCCTACCAAAGGAATGGACATTAGCCTGTTGGACTGGGAAAGTGGAACGGGCTGGGTAAAGCCTTGTCACATCTCTGTTTTTCCAGCTATCAATGGAGTTTAAAGTACACGGGGCTGAGATGTGTCTAAAGCACACTGCTGTCTAACCTAAGCCAATCCCTGAGCTATTCCACTCCACCTTCCATGCTATTCTGGAACGAGGGTGGAAGAAAGGGAAAGGAAGGAAAGGAAGAAGAAGAAAGGGAGAGGAAGTTTACGGGAATCAAAGGCAACATACTTCCCAGTTTCTTCCTGTCCTGTTTATTTTTCCAGTCATTCCTTTGCTCATGCAGTGAAGATCTATTAAGTGTTTTCTATGTTATGACTTGTAATTTATGAATCAGACAGCAGACTTCAGGCTGACCTGGGAGCACTATAAGGTTTCATGAGGAGGCTATAGGATATAGTATGTCCCAAAGGTGCTTGACTATAGAACCATTTTTTCTTGGAACACCTATTAGTAATCTCCCAGAATTGCATTCCACAGAACACAGGTTAAAGGAAAAGGTTAAAAGGCATTTAGTAAAACTCAACATTTATTCTAATTTTTTCAAATGAAATTCTTTTAAAATTAGTAATAGAAGGATAATATCTTAACGTGATTAATTTATAAAATATTAAACCAACAGCTAACATCATATCTTAAGGTGCAAAACAAAGGCATGACCATTAAAATGAGAAGCTTGAGGGGACCGACCCCATGGTGTAGCAGTTAAGTTTGGTGTACTCCGCTTTGATGGCCCAGGTTCACAGGTTCAGATGCCAGGCACGGACCTACAACACTCGTCAGCCATGCTGTGGTGGCAAACCACATATAAAGTGGAGGTAGACTGGTGCAGATGTTAGCTCAGGGCTAATCTTCCTCAGGAAAAAAAAATTAGAAGCTTGATATGAATGCTCACTTCCCAATACAATAAAATACAAAACATAAGAGGAAACAAAGTAATCCTGAATGTAACTGATACAGCTGTCAATCTAGAAAATCCAAGAGAATCTACCGAAAAGTTATCAGAATAACTTGAATCAAATGAACAGATACAAAACGAAAACACAAACAAAATCAGTAGCTATCTCACGTCCCAGTAATACCTAGTTGGCAAATATAAAGGAAAAAAAAAATCTGATTCACAAAAGAGTATAAAATACCCCAAAACAACATTAATCAAAGTATATAGAACCTGTATGAGTAAATCAGGCACCTTCCTGGGATATAAAAAAGAAGGTCTGAGTAAAAGCAATGCTGGGTTCCCGCTTGGGAAGAGCAAATGCCAAGACATAAAGCAGTCAACACAAATGGATCCCAGCGGGATCATCTGGGAAGAATCTAATGAAATAATTTCAAGGTTCCTCTGAAAGAACAACAGGAAATGATGATTGACAGTATTTGGAAAGCAAAGAGAAATGAGCTCAGAAGGGTATGCACTACCACTTATTAAAGAATGTTTTAAAGTGATAATACGTAAGACAGTATGCTGCAGGTATAAGATGCCACCAACAGAATAAAAGAACGGGAGAGAAAGGTCCCAAAAGGTCCCGACATTTAATAAGTCAGCCTCTGAGGGAGCCTCATGCGACAGTGGGAAAAGATAGGATTACTCAAAAAATAGTGTTAAAAAAGAAAAAAAAACCCAAAATGAACACTTTTGAAACAGATTTCACTTCCAAGGGTGTTAAAGAGTTAAATATTTTAAAAAGCCTACCTAATAAAAGAAAATATAGGTGACTATTTACTGAATCTTAGCATAAACAAGGATTTTCTAGGCATAAGAGTGATAAAAGACATCATGAAAGAGGAAAAAAAATGTTAGATTTGACACAAATATTAAATATATCTGCACGTCAAAAATTATCATAAAAAATTTAAAAGACAATCCTCAAACTGGAAAAATACTTATAATAGCTATGACAAAGACCTGATAGCCATTATTGAGCAAAATTTTTAAATAGCTACAAAATAAAGACATATACTCCAAATGAAAATTGGGCAAAGTTCACAGCAATTCACCAAAGAAATATACACGATGACTATATATAAGGTCAACTTCACTAGTTAAAAAAAAAAAGAGCAAAGTAAAAGAAATTTTTCCTATAAAATTTGCTTTTAATAGTAATACTTAGTTTTACTGATGGTTTGGTGAAATAATGATCCTCATAGTAAATTCCTTGGTGGGAGTCTAATTTGCAGTAACTTTTCTGAATAGGAATATGTGTATATATATTCAGGATGAAAAAATATAGAATACAGTATATATATATAAAATCAGGAATATTATAAATTTGAAAAATATTTATACCTTTGGATACAGTAATCCATGCTTTTCTAAGCATGAGACAGCTATTCAAAGAAAAAACCTAGAAATAAAAGATTTATAGCCAAGAATGCTCACTGCAACATTATCATAACAGCGTAAAATTAGAAACAACGTTCCAGGCTGTATGACAGAATGTGAGGCCGTCTTAAAGTTATTTTTGGAGATTATTTAATGACACAAGAAAAAGTTCACTATATCATATTTAAGTGAAAAAAGGCTGTTTATTAAATTGTGTTGATTGCATAATCCCCAGTTTTGTAAGCACGGATTCCAGGTCTTCATCTAGGTCATTTGTTAAAAATGTGAACAGTTGGAGCTTGGACCACAGGCCATGGAAGGCCGGCTGAAGCGAGACTCTCTCTTCAGGCTGGATGGTTCAGTTGTCATGATTCCATCAATTGAACCTTCGTCTATCAATGGTTCCCAAATGTTTCCCGGGGGAGGCTGCCTAAGAATCACTCTGAGAGGTGGTTTATAAAAACAAAAACAGATTTCTGAGCCTCACCCACAGACAGTCCGATTCAGGAGGTGTGGGATGAGGCCCCGGCGTCCGCTTCAGAAGGTCTCCCAGTGATTCTGACCCGCAGCCAGATCCGGGGACCACGGCTTTCTAGTTCATAATTTTCCAAGGTTTTGAAAAGGATATTGAATGTCTTTTAGAAGTAAGCTTCTCCATGTGAGTTAAGGAAGTGAATTTGATAATTAACCACAGGCCCATTTCTCCGAATCCTCTGGCACTGCTGCCTTTTGTCGGGTAGATGATGTAATGAGTGGACAAGAGGCCATCCTACAGTGTCTTGCCAAGCTGACTGTCACTACTGCCACACCCCACCCACCCTGGAGCCCCCACTGCCCTTCTCAGAATCCTTGCTCTGAGTCCTGCCTCCTCTCAGGCTTCTGAAACACCAGCTGCTTCCCCTCTGCCGCCCCTTCCATCAACTTTTCACTCTGCCAAGGTGAACCAAACCTCTGGAATGCGGGGGCCCAGGGCACGCTTCCTCCCCTTCAGTGCCCAGTTGCTCAGAGTTTCTATATTTGACGCTTCACCTCCCACTCATTCCTCAACCCACCGCCACCTGGCTTCCATCACCACCACTTACTGACACGCCTCCTGCCAAGGTCACCCTGGCTGCTGATGGCTAATCCACTGGTTCCATTCCAATCCTTCTCCCAGAAGCATCTGCCACTGCTGACCGCCCGCTCTCTCCTTCCTTGGCTTTTGTGGGTGCTGTCTGCTGTCTCACCTGTCTAGCACCCGTTTCCCCTCCTTTGATAATGGTACCCTGAGGACCCACCTTTCCCCACTCCTGGTCCACATCATGGTTTGGGGGCTAAGCACCCCACTCTGGCATGGCTATTTCATTCCCCGGGCTCTAGCATTTGTTCAGGGATGGGCATATGGCTAGAGTCGAACCAATGAGACCCAAACCTGAGACTTTTGCTGAAACTGTTGGGGAAGAAGTTTCTTTTTTCTGGGGTTGCTGGGCTGGCAGAACGTGAGTCTGGAATTGGAGATGGCCACCTGCCCACCCCATGCGGGGCAACTGCCTGAGAAGGAGGCCAGCACGAGGAAGGCAGCAGACCTGAGAGACAGAGTCCTGAGGGCACCACTTGGGGTCCTAGGCTGGGCCTGAAGCCAGCACACCCCAGGCAAATCAGTTTCATGAGAAAATTTGTACCTTTGTACTTAGGCCTTTTTTAGTTGAATTTCTCTGTCACTTGCAACCAAAAGAGCCCTAAGATGGCTCTGAACCACCATCCTCCCCTGGCATTGCTTCACCTTTCGGGTGACTTTCTCCCCAGTGTCTCCATAAGCTCCTCTTCCTCTTGCTCCGGGACTCATAAGTCCAGCCCCTCGTGGACTCTACACCTGGGTATCCACTTAAACATAGGTTGAAATTGAAACTCGTAACTATGTCCCCACTCTCCTTCTTCTTGTGTCCCTATCTCAGTGGACAGTTCTACCATCCACCCGCTTATCCAAGAAACCTGGGCCTCACCATCGACACCATCTCGTCCTGACTTCCCGGTCTCCTTTGGCAGCTAACTCTGGCTCATTCCTCAGGGCTCAGCTTTTAGGTTGCATCCTCAGCGAGGCCTTTTCCAACCTCCAAGCCTGAATGAAGTGTCTCTCCTATGCGTCCATCCCATCCTGTGCTTCTAGTGTCATAGCTCTTGTCACTGTGAACACTAATGGCTTGTTGATTCTTTTCCATATTCCCCATGAAACTCTAAGTTCTATGACAGCCGGGCCCATCCCTGAAATCAATATTATTTGAATAAATGAACACTGGGGTGTATAAATATGATCTTATATTGTATATTACAAATATAGTCTATTCTTCTGTAAAAAATTAAGTATTTCAGAGATCTGCAAAGGGCACGGTATTTGACACAGATTTTCAGGGGCTCCAGCGCCTGATGAGGGTGAGAACCACCAGAACTCCCACAGTGTCTCTCTCATGGGATTTCTTTTTAATGGGTGAACCAGGCTGCCTTGTAGTGAGTGCCTTCACTTTTCTTCTCTTTAATAACTGAGTCTAGAGCTTATCAAAGGAAAGAAGTATAGCTTTGTTCTTAAACAGAATCTATTTCCCCTCTTTTTTGAAAACTGGGACATTTGCCTGTTTTCAATTTTCTGATACTTTTCATAGTCTTCATAATTTCTTAAAAATCACCAAACACAGTTCTTTGAGCACAACTGCAAGTCCATGCTATACGGTCCTCCCACCCATCTACCCACCAGGTGTTTACTGGGCCTTGCTTGAGCCAGACCCCGGAGAGCTCCTCATTCTCTGGGGTCAATTCCCCTCAGACATGGCTGGGCTCCCTTCTACCATCTCTGGATCACTTTCTTTGCCAGAAAAGGAGGAAGCAAAATAATAGCTGAGTAGTTCTGCTTTCTGTTACTGTTACCGCCAGAGGCCACAGCAGTGGGCCCATCACTTCCTGATTCTTTTTTTTTGGTTCTAATTCTGCCTAAAAAGGCTTTTGTATTGTCCGAGGCATTTTTGCCCTCTCAGCCCACTCTTTCCGGCTTCTTAATGTTTCACACTCTCCATAAACCTTGTTTCCACGCTTGCATATGGAATCGCTGCCCCTTTTTCCCTATGAACACTATATTTAAATAATATCTAAAGTTTTAAAACACAATTACCTTATCAAGTATTTTATAGGAAAACATCATACCTGATTTTACTAACTTGAGTGTTATGAAGAATGAATATGCTTACACACTGACAAAAACATACAGGGAAAAAACCATATAGGGATTGTGTGGTGGCTATTTGCACCCCCTTTTTTCTCACGTGTGCTCCATAGCTCCTTTGTCCTTAAGTTCTTTTAGCTTATTTCCACTTTTTTTGTTTGTTTTCTTCCTGGCATCCATTTTTACTTTAAATTATTGTACCCAGATGCAGAAATCACCTGGCTGCCACTAACTGCAGAATTATGAAAATTAAATAAATCACAGGATGGTTAGTGATGGAGGACTGGATTGTTTTATATTTTTTATTGAGATAAAATTCACATACCATAAAATTCACCCTTTTAAAGGATAGAATTCTGTGATTTCACAAAGCTGTGCAACTAATACCACTATTAAATTTCAGAACATTTTCATCACCCCCATAAGAAACCCTGTACCCATTAGCACTCTCCTTGCCTTTTGCAATGTGGATCTCTAATTGTCCCGCCATTATTTGTTGAAAAGAATATTCTTTCCCCCCATTGAATTGTCTTGGAATCCCTGTAAAAACAAAGTGACCACAGATGTATAGGTTTATCTCTTGACTCTCAGGTCTATTCCATTGATTTATATGTCTATCCTTATGCTAGTACTACATTGTTCTGATTACTGTAGCTTTGTAGTAAGTTTCAAAATCAGGAAGTATGAGAACTCCAACTTTGTTCTTTTCCAAGATTGTCTGGCTATTCTGGATCCCTCACATTTCCATGTGAATTTTAGGATCAGCCTGTCAATTTCTGTGGGGAAGGCAATCGGGATTTTGGTAGAGATTACACAGAATCTGTGGATCCCTTTAGTGCAGCCATTCTAAAGGTATTAAGTCTTACAATCCATAAATATAGGATGGCTTTCCTTTTTTTTCTTTTTTAGGTTTTTACTTTCAACAAAACTTTGTAGTTTTCAGTGCATAAGTTTTACACTATTTTTGTTAAATTTATTCCTAAGTATTTTATTCTTTTAGATGCTACTATAAATGGAATTGTTTTCTTAATTTCATTTTCAGATTGTTCATTGCCAGTGTATAGAAATACAATGGATTTTCTATATTGACCTTGTATCCTGACACCTCACTGAACTCGTTTATTAGTTTTATGAGTTTTTCTTTAGGATTTCCCTAAATCGTTAGGATTTTCTGTATACAAGATCATGTCCTCCGAGAACAGAGATGGTTTCACTTCTTTCTTTCCAATCTGGATGACTTCCATTCCTTTTTCTTGCCTAATTATCTTGGTCTCTACCCTTTTAAAGCCTATACACTTTCTTGGGTGACTTCCCTCTTTCTTTCTTCATTAGATAGATGGAAGAAGGTGACAGAGTGTAGGAAGAATAAAGAAAGTGGAGTTATTAAAAAAACACAAGTTGGAACCATGTGAAGTGATTTTCAGTGACTCTCTCTTCCTCTCAGTGGAAATGTCTTCCTCCACAGCACCTGGGCCCAGGGATTTTCTGGAGGAATCTCTGAAACGTGTTTTCCTCAGGTTTTGGACACAAGCCGGGTAAGCCCAACATCCACCCTTCCTCGGCTCTTACAGAGTCTAAGACGACATGGCTACTCGCCCCGGGCCCATCTCTCCTCCTTCTCCGGACAATTCTCTCCTGCTGGTCAGAGGCAGAGCAACACTTCCTCTCATTGCACCCTCTGTCTTCTAAGAAATAAAACTGTCAGTGTGGCAACAGGTTTACCAGCTGTTCTGCTTCTACCCCAAAGAGACTTTGACAAATATCTCCCTCACATCTGAAGTCTCCTTCTGGGACAGTTTTGTGATCCATGTGAGGAGAGTCCACCCAGACTCTCCTATCTGTCCTCTTCCTTGCACTGGGGCCCCTCATGGTGATCTCCCATGCAGGAGTGTGTGTGTGTTTTCTTGACACTCAGGCTCTTCATCCACCCCATCTGGAAGACCTTTTCATCAGAACAAGGCCTACACTTAATTTCCTCACTCCAGATGAAAGTCCTGGTTCACCATGTTTTAGTGGGTCCTAGCTCTTCCCAGTCATGGGACAAAGGAGGGAAGAGTGAGGTTTCATGAAAGGTGTGGAAATGCACACCAAAGGCCTTGTTGAGTGGCTTTACAGTAAATAACATTTCCCTCCAAATCAGTGCAAGCTCTGTGATAGCATGTACAGGAAGCCAGGGGGATAAGAATCTATGGCTATGCAAACAGGTGCACCCTATCTCACAAGCAAGTGGGAGCTTCTGGTGCTCAGTGGCTAGACGTAAACAACCCAGGTACCACCAGCCTCAGAGAAAAGAGAGCCACGGAAGCAGGCAGGATCCAGGGCGGTCAGCACCCTGGGCCAAGACCTCTGCTCCCTGGTTCCAGTGTAGGACTCCCCAGGGGAGCTGTCCTTTTGTTTGGGGCTTTCCTCCCAGGAGCTAAATCTCTTCCTACTACCTTCCCTCTGAAACCAAACTCAGATCTTGGGTGCCTCACCAATCTTCCTGTTCACCCTGATTTGCTTGCAACCTCACAGGTTCACTTTGTGCCCTCTGCCTAACGACACTCTTAGGCCGGGAAGGTCTCAAGAGCAAGCGACTTCCTGATAAGGTGACTCCTCCCTCACTCTGGGCTTGCACATGGCTTGAGCGCCTACTGAGAAAAGGTCCATTTGGATGGAGTCACCAGGAGTCAAATCTCAAAATCTTTCTTAAAACTATGCTTAGCTATTCCACAAAGCTCCCTCTAAAGGAGGCAACAAAGAGAAGAGTGAGAAATGATATAATGAAATAGTAAACTGAAAAAAAGATCCATTCATGTGCCTGTACATTGTGCTCTCCTGCCTCAGACTTGCTTATTATCCAGGCTATGGGAACACAGACAGAGGGCCACATCACATCCAGGTTGGTTCAGCGTCAACAGGGGCTCCCTAATCACACACGGGACAATAAAACCCTCATGGTAAAGACAGACAGGAGGGACTGTCCGGGGTGCTGTGAAGATGCCACCACTGATGTCTAAGATTATTATACTTATAACAATGCTACCTTCTTATCCTTCATCTGTATATTTCAAAAGGTCCACCTCCCACTCTTGTACCACTTGGTCATAATACTTCATTATCCCATAAACTTAAAAATCAGTTAGTATTACTGAGAGCTTACATATATTGTCTGTCATCTTTCAAAGTGCCAGTTACTATAATATTTCTACAGTTCATTTTGAGTGTCTAGGGTGACATATTTAATACTATTTTCCTATTTTCAGCTTTTAAAAAGAACCAAATAAAGCAATTTTAGAATTATTTTCTTCAGTTTTCCTTCACATTCAATTTACTGCCTAGAACTATATTTCAATATAGCTTATTTGCTTTGCTAAATTCATTCATAGTGTATCTGCAGGCCTGGACTGAACATATTTCCTGTAGTGACAACTACTCTATTTGTGGGAACTATTTAGGTCACTGGAGTGGAGAAAAAGAGGCCGCTACTTAATAGAAATGGCATGTATCCAAATATAGAGGCAGTTCTCCGAACACCTGTTGGACATCAATGATGAAGAGATTGTTACAATTTCCAAAACCCTGGACCCAAACCTTAAACGATCAGTCACTTTGTTTCAACTGACACAAGGTTTAACCCAGGAAAACAAGTCTCCTAACCAGAGTCTCAAAATGCAAGATGCCTTAGCAGTAAAATAGCCTCTTCAAAAAGCAATGTTTCAATGTAAATTTTTTTCCCATCAAAAATCAGTTCGGAGGAAGCTATATTATGGGAAGTTTAGGGCACGCACAGTAATTCTTTGCTTTTGGAGACAGCGAGCATGCCAAATACTTTCAGTTGTCAAGGGTGAGCTAAGAGAGACTGACCCAACCAAGAAACGGAAACTAACGAACAGTAATATGACACTCCCCTTTAGTTCCACTGGCCACGGGTTGGTGGGCTGCTACACCCAGCTAACTTCCTAGGGCCGGATAAAGGCGAGACTGTGTAAGGGCTGAACGATGGCGGCCTCTCTCCCTGCCTCCCTCGAACACCGTGGCGGTGGTGGTGGGGTTGGGAAGGGGATGGGGTGGGGGGCTGGGGGGGTTGGGAGGAGGATGGGGTGGTGGTGGCGTGCAAGGACCTCAAGAGAAG
Organism: Equus caballus; assembly: GCF_041296265.1. Taxonomy (NCBI): domain Eukaryota; kingdom Metazoa; phylum Chordata; class Mammalia; order Perissodactyla; family Equidae; genus Equus; species Equus caballus. The sequence goes on along the minus strand of NC_091684.1, from coordinate 159,895,096 downwards.
TGGGCTTGCAAAATACTCTCTACTGTTGCCACATTCATTCATTCAATAAAAAGTTATGCGCCAGGCACTGTGCTGGGGCTTAACTCCACAACTATGACCCAATGGTCCATTCTGATACCCCACATCTCTGTCCCCATTTCCAGCCCTAGGCCTCACTCGCCCATTAGTAAGGTGCTTATAATCGCCTCGCTCTTCCTGCCTTCCCCAGGCCCCCAGGCCAGGGTGACAGGATAAAACCAGCTGGAGGAGTGCCTTTCCAAGAGCAAGAAGGAGGGCCCGGAGTACGCGGAGAAGGGGTTCCAGGTACCCTCCTGCCCGCGTGGGGAGAGCCAGTCCCTCCTCGGGAGGCCGCGTCCTGGGGCGGGGCTGCGGCACCCAGGCACCGCGCTCCGACGGGGAACCTGAGGTCACGCCGCTGCTGGAGGCGGAGGCAGCGGCGAGGGGGTCCGCGAGCGGCAGGAAGCCCGACGGCGGCGGGAGGCGGTGACAACGCGCGCGCACGTGGGGAGGATCGCTTCCACCCAGGTGGTGGGGCAGGACTCCAGCAGGGGTGAGGGCGGGGCGGGTTACCTGATGAAGGTGGTCTTGCCTGTGCTGTACTGGCCCACCAGGAGGATCATGGGCTTGTTTTCGAAGTCGGCGTCCTCCAGCGCAGGCGAGTGGAACTCGTGGAAGCGGTACGCCTCCTCCAGCGGCAGCACCTTGCGCAGGTAGAGCGAGCGCAGGCCGCCCGTCACGGTCTGCACGGCGTCCATGCCGCCTGCGCGCTCGCGCCCGCCCGCCTGCCGCCCCATCCAGCTGAACATCTCGCCGCCGGTCCGCCCGTGCGCTGCTCCGCGCCCGCCCTCTCACTGCCGCCCCGCGCTCGGATCCTGCTCCGGGTTCGGACCCTCCCCGGCTCGCACTGAGCTGTCCCCGCTGCGCTCGCCGCCGCCCGAGCGGGCCCCGCCTCGCGCCGTCGCAGCCAATCTCCGGTCGCCACGTCACGAGCGCTCGTTCACTATTCAGGAGGGCTCGCTCCTGTCCTTCCTCATTGGGCCGCTGCCAGCGCGGGCGGAGGCGTCAGCCAATGGAGAGCAGGTTCTTCATGAATTATTGATGCTGGAGTCCATCTGGAGGACGCGGCTGGGGAGAGGGTGCCTCTTCAATTGGGTGGCGCTGACTCGTCATCGGAGGGCCCCCCATTGGTCGCCGGGGCCCCACCTCTGGCCAGGTGGCGTCGGCTTCCGGGCAAATCTGAGCTGGCACAAACGAGTCTTCGGAGGCTGCTTAGCCTCCTGGATCGTTTACTCATCTCAACCCTATGGACGTCGAAACTGGGGAGGAAAGTTCAGAAAGTTGACAGGCAGGTTCTTTCTATCCCCTGGCAGGTTATTATTACCCTTACTGTATTGGTGAAGAGGTCTTGACTCACGAGCATAATTGATAGAATTTGAAGTAGGAGAAGTAGACTGCAATCTGCTTGAGGAGATGCTTCTCCTACTTCTCGAGGCTGCCTCCCCTGAATTCTGGATGGTCTGAAGGCCGTTTGCCCTTGGTTTTCTTTATTTGATTTTCTGTAAAATCGAAGATTTAGTCATCGTCCTCATTATTGCAACCTAATTTCCCCATATGGACATCTAAGAGAGCTATTGTTGACTCCTAGCTGCCTCTTTTTTCTGGTTGAAAGGACACATCTAAATTGAGATTGAGAGAAACAATCAGCCATCACTTTTGGTGTCCTAGGTTAGAGTTTTAGAATATTTCTCAGTGGTTTTAGAGCATTTCTCAAGTGTGATCCACAGGGCCACCTGCACTAGCATAACCTGGGATGCTTGTTAAAATGAAGATTTCAGGGGCCGGCCCGTGGCCGAGTGGTTAAGTTTGTGCGCTCTGCTTTGGTGGCTCAGGGTTTCGCCGGTTGGGATCCTGGGCGCCAATATGGCACCGCTCATCAGGTCATGTTGAGGCGGCATCCCATATAGCACAACCAGAGGCACTCACAGCTAGAATGTACAACTATGTACGGGGCGGGGTGGGGGGGTGCTTTGGGGAGAAGAAAAAAAACAACATCAAAAAGATTGGCAACAGATGTTAGCGCAGGTGCCAATCTTAAAAAAAAAAAAAAAAAGATTTCTGGTCATCACCCCAGACCTACTGAGTTAAAATATTGAGGAAGGATGGAGCTCAACAAGTGCCCCAGGTGATTCTGATGTACCCTAACTTTGGGGAAATGTGGTGTACAACAGTACTTCTCAAACTTGATAGAAATGCAGATTCTGATTCGGTAGGTATGGGGTGGGACCCAAGACTACAGTTCTAACAAGCTCCCAGGTGTTGCCACTGCTACTTGTCCATGGACCATACTTTGAATACCAAGGCTGTGGTGAAGAGAGAACAGGACTTGGCATCAAAAAAACCTGGGTTTGAGTCCTGACTCTATAAATTAGTGGCTACGTGACCTTAAATGCAATGAATTACTTCTCTGCCTCAGTTTCCTTGTTTGTAAAATGGGAACTTCTTTGGGGTTGTTGTGTGGATCAAATATTTAGAGGAAGCTATACGTAACTAGGGAAGTGAAAAGACAGCCAAGGGAAAATGAAGTTAGATATCTGCCTCGTGTCAAAATAAAAGATTGAAATGTAAAAATAAACTACTAGAAGAAGGTACAGTGAAGATTTATAACATTTTTGGAAGGAAAAAACCTTTCTAATCAAAACCAAAGGCAGAAATTATGAAAGAAAAGGTTAATAGATTTATCCACAAAAAAGTAAAAGCTTCAATGTGTTTTTAAAAATATATAAAAACAAACCCATATAAACATACTCTTGCCATATCCAGAAATTGCACTTCCTGGTATTTACCCAAATGAGATGAAAACTTATGTCTACACAAAAACTGCACACAGATGTTTAGAGCAGCTTTATTCATAATTGCCAAAACTTGGAAGCAGCCAAGATGTCCTTTGCTAGGTGAATGGATAAATAAACTGTGGTACATCCAGACAATGGGATATTATTCAGTGCCAAAAAGAAATGAGCTATCAAGTCATGAAAAGACATGAAGGAACCTTAATCCATATTACTAAGTGAAAGAAGACAACCTTAAAAGGCTACATACTGTGTGATTGCAATTATATGACATTCTGGAAAAGGCAAAACTACAGAAGCAGTAAAAAGATCAGTGGTTTCCAGGGGTTAGGGAGGAGGGAGAGAGGCACAGGAGGAGCACAGAAGATTTATAGGGCAGCGAAACGATTCTGTATGATAATGTAATGGTGGATACATGTCCAAGCCCATAGAATGTGTAAAACTAAGAGTGACCTCTAAATGTAAAATACAGATTTTGGGTGATCATGATGTGTCAATATAGGTTAGGTTCATTGATTGTAACAAGTGTACCACTCTGGATGTTGGTAGTGTGGGGTGTTGATAGTGGGGAGACTGTGTGTTGAGGGTACATGGGAGCTCTCTGTACTTTATGCTCAATTTTGCTGTGAATATAAGACTGCTCTAAAAAAATTCTGTCAAAACTAGTATATATATAAAACAAATAAATCCATAAACAAAGGCAAAAGACAAATTGGGAAAAATATTGACAGACATATATGGTGGATATATTTAATTAAGGATATGAAATCTTTAAAAAGATACTATAATATTATTAAGAAATGAATACTCCATTAGAAAAGTGAGCAGAGGACATAGACAACTAATAAAACAAATACAATGGACCAATAAACATTAAATGATGCTGACATCTACTGATAAAGAAACACAAATTTAAAATAAATAGATAACATTAAGAACAGCAGACTTTTATTTTTCTGATACAATGTCTAGTGTTGGCAAGGGTGTAGAAAAAGGTACCTTCTCATATATTGGTGGAGATGGTGTAAATTGGCAGTTTTCTGGAGTCTATACTTATCAAAAATCTTCAAAATGCACATTTGAGACTTCTGCTTCTGCAACATCAAACTTAACGGTGAAATGACTGAATATTTTCCCTTTAAGATCAGGAACAAGGTAAAGATGTCTACTGTTACCACTTCTATTTAATGTCACACTAGAGATTCTAGCCAGTACAATAAGGCAAGAAAAAGAAAAGTTAATCCGGATTGGATAGAAGAAGGAAAACTGTCTTTATTTGCAGAAGATATGATCATCTATGTGGAAAATTATATGTAATCTACAAAAAAGCTATTAAGACTAATAAGTGAGTTTAGCAAGGTTGCTGGATACAAGCTACATATACAAAAACCAGCTATATTTTTATATACTAGAAATGAGCAATTGGACAGTGAAGTAAAAAATCGATATCTTTTGCAATAGCATCAAAAACATGAACCACTTAGGGATAAATCTAATAAAAAATGTACAAGTTCTATACATTGAGAACTACAAAGCATTTCTGAGAGAAATAAAGAAGATCTAAATAAACAGAGATATATACCATGCTCATGGATCAGAAGACTCCATATTGTTAAGATGTCAATTTTCTCCAAACTGATTTACAGGTTTAGTGCAATCCCAGCAGACTTTTATGTTTTTAGAAATTGACAAGCTGATTCTAAAATTCATATGTAAATGCAAAAGACCTAAAATAATCAAGACAACTTTGAAAAATAATGAAGTTGGAGAACTTACACTACCTAATTTCAAGACTTATTGTAAAGCTACAGAAATCAGGATGGTGTCGTATTGGTGCAAAGACAGACTAATATATTAATGGAGCAAATAGAGTCCAGAAATAGGCCCACACATATATAGTCAATTGATTTTTGATAAAGCGCAAAGGCACTTCAATGGATAAAGAAAAGTGTTTTCAACCCATAATGCTAGAACAATTGGATAGCCATATGTGAAAATGTGAACTTTGATCCATACCTTGCACTGTATATAAAAATTAACTCAAAAATGATTATAGACTTAAATGTAAAACTTAAAACTTCTAGGAGAAAACATAGGAGAAAATCTTTGTGACCCTGTGTAGGGAAAGGTTTCTTAGATAACACCAAAAGTATGATCCATGAAAGAAAAAATCAATAAGTTGGACTTCATCAAAATTAAGAACTTCTGACCTTTGAAAGATACTGTTAAAAGAATAAAAAGACAAGGCACAGACTAGTAGAATATATTTGCAAATCACATATCTGATAAAGGACTTGCATCCAGAATATATAAAGACCTCTTAAAACTCAATAATAAGAAAATGACAATCCAATTTAAAACATGGAAAAAATATTTGAACAGACACTTTACCAAAGAAGATGTATGAGTGGCAAATAAGCACATGAAAAGCTGTTCAGCATCACTAATTGTTAAGAAAATGCAAATTTAAATCACAATGAGATACTACTGCATACCTACTAGAATGTCTAAAATTAAGAAGACAGATGATAGCAATTGTCGGTGAGAATATGGAGCAACTGGAACTCTCTTACATTGCTAGTGGAATGTAAAATGGTACAACTACTTTGCAAAACAGTTTGGCAGTTTCTTAAAAAGTGAAGCATACACCTGCTACCCGACCGGGGAAGGGAGGAGTGGGGGGAAGGATTACAAGGGGCATGAGAAAACTTTTGGGGGTGAAGGATTTGATCATTACCTTGATTGTGGTGACGGTTGACAGCTGTATTCATCTGTCAAAACTCATCAAATTGTGTCCTTTAAATATGTGCAGTTTATTGCATGTTAATTAGACCTTTATTAGTTGTTAGAAATACTCATATTTCTTGACTCAGGGAATTTATCCTGAGGAAATAATAAATGTAAAGCTTTATCTAAAGAATGTTTATCAGCATCTCATTTATAATAGTGAAAAGCTGTAATTAGATGTTCCCCATGGAGGATTAGTTAAGCAGATGATGGATTTCTATGCAGTCTCTGAAAATTGTGTCATATAAGAATGTTAACGACCTGGGAAAATGCTCAGAATATATTTTTTAAGTGGAAAAAAGGCAGATTACAGAAGTGAATACATGCTATTGCTATTGAAAACAGTATGGCAGTTACTCAAAAAATTAAAAATAGAACTACCATAGGATCCAGCAATCCCACTTCTGGGTAAATATGCAACAGAATTGAAAGTTGGGTCTCTAAGAGACATTTGCACACCCATGTCCATAGCAGTACTATTCACTATAGTCAAGAGGTGGAAGCAACCCTAGTGTCCATTGACAGATGAATAGATAAACAAAATGTGGTATATACACACTGAATTATTCAGCCTTGAAAAGGAAGGACATCCTGTCACATGATACAACCTGGATGAACCTTGAGAATATTATGCTAAGTGAAATGAGCCAGGCACAAAAAGACAAATAGTGTGATTCCACTTATATGAGGTATCTAAAGTTGTCAGATTCACAGAAACAGAAAGTAGAATGGTGGTTGCCAGGGGCTGGGGGAGGAGGAAATGGGGAATTGCTCAATGGGTGTAGCGTTTGAGTTTTGCAAAATGAAAAAGTTCTGGAGACCTATTGTACAACAATGTGAATATAATTAACACGGCAGGACTGTACACTTAAAAATGGTTAAGATGATATACTGTATGTTATGTATTTTTTACCACAATCTAAAAAAATGAATGTATGGGATTTTTGTACTTTTGTAAAAAAAAAAAAAATGAAAGTATCCAAGGAAAGGATGAGAAGGACAAACCCCCAAATAGTAATGATCTCTGAGTTTTGGAATGATAAATGATCTTAGTTTCCTTCTTTATGTGCATTAGCAGTTTTCAATTTTACACAATAATCCTGTTCTTGTTTATAATCAGAAAAAAATTTTAAGGAAGACAAAAAATTATTGTCTTAAAAAAAAAAAGAAAATCTTGAAAGAGCCTGGTGTGGAGCATCCCCCACCATGTCTTGCTTTTCTTCCTTCTCCGTCTTCATCCAGCTGCAGCGACGGCTTTCCATTCCTGTTCCGTCCTGGGTGGAGTGCGAGAGCCACCCATGCTCCCCGGGAGGGTAATCCTGCATTTATTTGCAAGTTGTGATACTCCTGGTTTTCTTTCTTCAGACTAAACAATCTCAATTGCAGTCACCTTTTCATCTGAATCCAACTGTTTTTTCAGGTTAAATCCTATGACGGGCAGTTCTACAGGGAGTGCCATTAGTTGCCTGGAAATTTGTTGTATTGAGTAATTCAGCAGATAAGTATCTTGGTAATAAGACTCCCAACTTTTTGCTATATGGAAGTTTGAATTATAATTCTTGTGGAAAGGTTTTTCTCCTTCTTCTTGGTAATTCGATGGTCCCAAGTTTCATTCTAGATGGTGTTCAGTGTTGGCTCTGAATGTATACCAAGTCCCGCGTCTTACTCTGAGCACCTTAAGTTCCAGAGCGGTTAAAAGCCGGGGAGACACATGCTGAGGTTAGAGGAGGCACTTGGCCTGGAAAACGGCTTCTTCACTCTCAGACTCGCCTCTCCTTTCTCTGGGGCCACTTACCTGGGCCACTGCTGCCACTGCAAGATGTAGCTTGTAGGACATACAGATGGAGATATCTGGTAGGTACTCACAGCAAGACTGCCAGTTGCCTATAAATAGTCCTTCTTCAGCAACAGAACTCTGGGCACACTGCCACCCAGGTGAAAACAGAATTTTCCAGCCTCCCTGCAGTTAGGTGTGAGCATCAGACCAAGTTCTGATTGCTGATATGTGACCTAAAGGATGAGTGGGACTTGCAGGAAGTCTCCCTTAAAAAGAAAAGAGTTCAATTTTTCTCTCACCTTCTTCCCTCTTGAAGCCTGGGATATGGATATGATGGCTGGAGCTGAAGGACTCATCTTGGACAATGAGGCCAAGGACTACACAAGGGATGGTAAATCAGAGCTGGAAGGAGCAGGAACCCTGATGAATCATGGAAGTGCCATGCCAGCCTTGGACTACCTCCCTGTGGCTTCTTTTACATGACTATACTTAAGCCACTATGTGTCAGGTCTCTGTGAGTCAGAGATGAAAGTAATTCCTATCTAATACTGAATTTGTTACTAGAAATGGAGTCTGCAGTAACAGAATCCAAAACGTGACATTTGCTTAGTGGAAGAGGGAGAAGGTCAACGTTAAGGATTCAATTATCACAAGCTGGGATTTAAAACATGGCCACACATTTTTCTGGACACGTCTCCTATCAAGAGACAGGATCTTTGTCTTCTCCACTTGAATCCAGGCTGGCTTGTGAATGCTTCTGCCAGTAGAGGACTGTGCAAGCGATACCATGTGACTTCTGAGGCTAGATCATAATACGCCATGCAGCTGCCACTGTGTAACACACACCCTTGGAGCCCTGGGCTTCCATTTAAGAAGACTGACTGTCCCAAGATCACCATGCCGGGGAGGCCACATGAAGGTGCTTTGATAGACAGTTGATCAGACTGAGCCTGTCCTTCATCCCTCCCAGCCTTTCCAGCCCAGGCACCAGACATGTGAATGAAGGAGCCATCTTAGATCCTTCAGCTCCAGCTTTCTGAGTCCTCCCCAGTAGCTCAAGTCATTTGAGCTGAGGCCCCACACATGGAGCAGATAAAAGTCATTCTTGCTGTGCCCTTTCCACATGCCTGACTCACAGAATCTGTGTGCATAATCAAATGGTGCTGATTTTATGCCATTATATTTTGGGGAGTTTTGTTGTCCATTACTGGAACAGCTGGTAATTTTTATTATCTTGTTAAGATAGAAGTTCGTTTTCTTTCACAGAAAATAAGTCCAGAGCTAGGGAGACGAGGTCTGGTTTGGTGTCTTCATAGTCAGCAAGAGCTCATGATGGGTGGAGCTCCAGCAGCCATATTGAACCAGAAGGCAAACTTGAGGATAGCAGAAGCAAGTGTTAAAAGGAGCCTGGGTCTCTGATAAGAAATAGAGAAATGTCTTCTATCTGGTTTAAGCCACTGCAATTTTAAATCTTTCTGGCTATGTAGCAAAAGTAATGCTAACTGGTATAGAATTTGAATACATGAATCAAGAACTTAGGAAATTGGCGTGGCTAGAGCTAAGGGTTTGAGAGTTTTCCAAATAGAAGCAGTAGGTGAAGTCCTGGGTGTAGCTGAGATTGTTTAAGGAGCGTATAGGGTGAGAAGTGGGGAGAGCTAAGGAGAGACCCTCAAGGAATACCAGCAATTAAAGGAGAGCAGGGGCAGTGAGGACAGGGGAGGGGTTTGAAAGTGGGAGGAAATCCAGGACAGAAGGTGTCCAGCAAACATGGCCCCTTCCCTTTAGGGCTGGGTTGGCAGCCCCTTATGTGTGTGCCTTGTGTACACAGCTACCCTGGAACTTTCTCTTTGTATTGCAAGACTGTTTCCAGATTAGGCCTCCTACATGGGACCAGAAGGAAACTCCTTGAAGTGTGGGGTCAATTGTTCATCTTTTTTTATTGTCCCAGGGCCTACCACAGTGACTGGCACATAGTGGGAAGGCAATAAATTTTGCAAGTGGAACTGAATTGACAACTGCTGTTGGCAAGGAAGTCACGGGAAGGGAGGGTTTCAGGAAGGAGGGAGTGGTCAGCAGTGCCAAATGCGGAGAACAATCAAATCAGATAAGGCCTGTAAAGGCTCAGTGTTTCTGGCAATTAGGAGGCCACCGGTGACCTTGGAGAGAAGTGTGGGGAAACACCTACTGCAGGACGGGGTGACTGGGCTGTGTGGCCCCTGGTGTGCTGGCTGCCCTCTGGGGAAGGAAAGGGGAGGCAAGGAGGGAGGGCCACTGAGGGGAAAGGAATTTCATTTAATTTTTCTGTGTAATCACATTACAGGCAGAGAGCAGGGAACCTGAGGAGGGGGCCTCCCTGACCTCTGCAGCACGCTGTACCCTTGCCCTTCTCAGAGCTCATGATGCTTTGTCCTTGTACCTGCTATGGTCCTTGCTCCTCTCCTGCTCTGTGACATCACCAGCATTGTTTGAGAAGCTGTCACTAACTTCTCAAGTCCGTCTAAAGATCTTTTCATGTTCTTCTCTCCAACCCCAATGTAAGTTCCTGGAAAGCAGAGGCCGCCTACTGCCGGCTGTGTACAAGGAGGCGCTCAGCTGCCGCTGGCTGCCCTTCCTTCCTCTCCATCAAGGCTTCCTGCAAACCATCTGAGTTTCCAACGGCCTGGGTCAGCAAGATCCGGGCTCCATGGGCTGCTGACATGGCTTCATAAGAACAGAGGAGCCCCCCACCACAGGAAGGTGGGGCCCCCCAGGAGGAAAGGGAGCCGGGGAGGAGAGGAGGGATGGGATGGAAATGGCCTTCTCACACCTCTGGCAGTGGCCTATGGGAAGCCAGGAGGGATGCAGGCAGGCGTTATGCATGTTTTGCAGCATCAGATAACGAAAGCAGCTGAGTCAACAGCATTTACCCACATGGCCATTTATTCTGTGTTCAGAAATACAATGACTTTATAAACCTCATCTTACATACTTTGATGAGCCCAAGGCAAGGCTGCCTTCACCTTACAACAAACAGGTCTTGCCGTGGCTCACTCTGATAATTTAAGGAGAGCCTGTTTGTTGCAGATGGAAAGAAAAGATGTCAAAGTGGAGGCAGCTGGATGCTCCGGTGGCGGGGAGGGGTAGCATCCCAGGTTAGCATTATCTGGGTGGGGACCAGTTTTGCAGGTCCAGAAGCCCAGGTTATAGGCGCCTCAGGGGAGTTGATAGATTCGTACTTTCCAAGCTTATGGGAGGGGGAGGCAGAAATCCACACCTCTCAAACTGTAATATGCATAGGCATCACCTGGGGGGGTCAGTGGCGAGGAGGCGGGAATCTCCTTAAGATGGAGATTTTGATTCTCTAATTGGGTATGGCTGGGGCGGGGCCTGAGGCTCTGCATTTCTAACCAGTTTCCCACCACACTTTGAGTGGTGAGGACATAAATTGGAGGTCAATTTTTCTAAACTTTGGTACCTGTCATCACTCGTCTCCTAACAACCACTGGACCGCATAGGGAGCATCATGGCCCAGAAAGAGGGCCATGTCTTCCAGGTTTGTTGGGCTTCATGTGGACCACATGCCTTTCTGATCACACCTTCCATCAGCCTGGGCATCTCAATGTCTCAGGTTACACAGCTCTTTGGTTAAGTTCCCAGACCGATGGGAGGGCTGGACGCTTTGATTAGGCTCCTCTGTGTCCCAGGGCTTTCCCAGCGATTCATCTGGAAGCCATCTTTAAGGATGAGCCTCTTTCTCAGAGCTAACCTAGTGCTTTCTGGGTTGATCCTTCCTAGTTTCATTTTCTCAGGGTGACTCCAAGAGTTGGGATGTGCTGGCTGTGGTGTTTACATGATAAATAAGAGGAATCCCATTTAGAAACAAATAATCCCATATGGAAACCAGAGAGGAGGGTCGTATGAGAACTGAGATGTGCTCCTGGAGCAGGTTGGTGAGGAGCGTCGGCCTCTTGGAGTGGGCGGCCCTGGGCAGCATCACCCACCTGATGCCTGACTCCTTTACCTGCCCAGACATCCCTGAGCTGCATCCCAGGCCTGGTGAACCTGAGCTGCAGACTCGGGCTTTGCCTGGCATTTCGCCAGAGGAGAACCTCAGGCGGGACCACAGGATCACCAGTCCTGGGCTCTGAATGGCTCAAGAGGGGTCGCTGAAGGCTGTCACCTGTTTGGCTTTGCTGTTGAAGAGATGGGGACATCTCTAATGCTCCATCTAGATCTTCTAGCATCACACTTCTTATTAACACCCTGACTCATAAAAATAAAAACCACAAAATATAATTGCCTATAAAAATCACAGGAATATAATTGCCTTAAATTTAAAGCATTTTTCCAGGGGACCCTGAGTGCTCCTCAGGTCTTCTTGTGCGTTCCCCGAGCCTCCGAGCGAGGGGGCTGAGAGGAGCACAGAGGGGAGGGCCCTGAGCTCCAGTTCTGGGTCTGAGGTTTCTGGGGAACCCGCCTCTCCCTCAGGCCAGGCTTTCATTCTCCACTTTCAGCATGTGTGCAAGCCTGCAGCTATGGAACCCCCTTCTCTCCAGGGAAAGGTTTAAAAAATTCCAGTGGGTTTAAAACCCCAATATATCTTCTTGTTATTTTCCTTTATCTCTTTCTCTCTCCCTGTCTCTCTCAACTCTTTTCAATTTTTAGATTTTGATAGAAAGCCCGGGCCAGCCAGCCTGCACCCCTTGCCAGAACGCGGAGCCTGCTGTGCAGTCCGTCAGCCCTGAAGGGCTCGTGCCTCTGATGGTGGAAGCAGACACAGGATGGGGAGGCTCCCGGGGACTTAGGAGGGACACTGGCTCTTCAGGCGTCTCTTCTTCTCCACTGCCAGCCGCAAGGCCTGAAGGAGCCTGTCCTTGTTATTCAGGATGTTGTACTCGGAGAGCTTCACCAGCTTGTCGAAGGCGGCCTCTGTGTACGTCAGCTCCTTGGTGGCGTAGGGAGTTTTGGGGCCATAAATGTCGACCTGGCCCTGCTCCAGCTCCTCGGGGTTTCGCTCCACACCTGGGGGCAGCAGGACTCACTATAGACCCTTGTCATGTGAGGTTGCAATGACTTGTTTGTGTATCTTTCCCCGGGGCCTGCCCCTGCCCACATGGGCACACACACCTGCATGAAAACGTGCACACACATGCACACTCACACCTGCACAGGTGCACACATCCTCCAAGCTCCTCAGGGCTGGCACGCAGCTTGCCCATCTCAGGACTGCCCTGACACCAACACAGCCCCATGTGCATAGCTGGAGGTCAGGAAATGTGGACTGAAAGGGTAGAGTTGGATGTTGCCAGCACCTGGGGGCGTGGGAATCCTTTCTTTCTCGCCAAAGCCAAGGTTGGCCCAGACTGGAGCGGAGCCAGGCTCCCCCATTAGTGCTATAAGACGACGATACACGTCTAAGGACGGGAGCACTCAGTCCAAGGCCAGCGGGTGGTGGGAACGGAGCCCGGAGATGGCTTACCTGGGGCCTTGTACTTCTGGAAGGTGTCGTTGATGAGAGGGAAGAAAATCACGACGGGGACATCAGGTTCCTGCAGGTTCTCCATAAGGTAGCACTCCTTGAGCTTCTCCTCCTCCTCCTGCAGCTCATACTTGGGGAAGGGGATGTTCTGCACGGTGCAGTACTCACAGGTCTGCTTCATGGGCTGGGATAGCACAGGAGGATGGGTTTGAGGATTCGGAGGGGTAGGGGTGGATAAGAAGCGCAGCTTCCTGATTTCCCCAGCTAACCACTCAGGGCTCCCACTGCTCTGCCTATGGGTGCTATTTTTAGGACAAAGCTGGGTCAGGACAAAGGGCCTGAGGCAATAGGTTGGTGTGTGTCCAACTGCAGCCTCCTTCCCCAAGGAAAGTAGACAGAAGCCCTTTCAATGATGCTTCACTCAGACACAGACCTGGGTGGATGTGGTGGCAGCCTGAGAAGGTGATGGCTATGGCTGGCCAGGCTCCTGTGGGACATGCATGGGCTTTGGAACTGACAAAGAGCTGGAAAGGACTCTGAAAAGGCATCTTTATAAATATGATGCAACAGAAAGAGCAGTGGACTCCGAGTGTCATAACCCCTCAGTTCTACCCCGTTTCACACTCGCTAGCTGTGTGATCTTAAGCAAGCCACTTACTCTCTCTGTGTCTCAGTTTCCTCACCTATCACATGGGAATAATAGCAGTTGCACTGTCTGCCTCAAAGAGCCGGCATAAGGATCAAGTGAGATCAAATGCAAGAAAGCACGCTGTCACTCATTTACAAACAGGTCATTATCACTAGGTCATCTTTAACGGTCTACACTCCCCTTTGCCTGCTCCAGGACAGGACTATACTAAAGTTGACCAAAAAGCAATTTTCTTTCCCTTAAAACTCCAGAACTTTTCAAAAGTAAATAAATACAAATAAATGAAAATCTCTGGTCCTGGTTTTTAGTGTAATTACATGGAGAGTCATATTCCTCAGGGGGCGGGGGGACAGTGTGATTATTTTGAAAATAGGACATTACAAGCTCTTGAAGTGGTATAAAACTTTAGAATTGTCTGGGCTCCCTTAAGGTTACTTTTTAAAACTTTTTTTTTTTGCAGCTGAAGAACTGCCAAATACGGCAAATGCTCAGATGCAAGAATAAAATTGGAATTAACTCAATGAGTCTACGTAAACCCCGGGCCCCGTCGCACATGAAGGCCAGCTGGCTGCCCCTCAAGGTTTGGACGTTAACCACACATCAGGCAGGGCGGCTGGAGTTTCTCTGACGCTAAGTCCTGGAGCCCGTGGGGAGCTCATGCTCTCTTGTTTTCCAGCTTCGAGGTGCTCATTCCGTGGCCTCTCAGAAGAGGCTCAGGGCTCTGCTCAGGGACAGCCTTTCTTCGCCTCACTCACCTTTGTCTGGGATCCGGCACAGTAGTTGAGATGGATGATGAGGTCGACTTTTCTCTCAGGCCGGAGGAGGGGCGGGTAGCTGGAGTTGACGAAGAACGCGGTGTCCAGCAGGCACAGGTGGTTCACAGACGCCGTCAGCTGGTTTGGGAAACCGTCCAGCACGGTGTCTGAAAGCCAAGGCTTCCGGTTACCATCACGCCCCACTGCCCTGCTCTCAGCGATGGTCAGAACCACCTGGTGGGCATGGAGTGCCCTGCCCGGAGCTCCTTCCCCGCAGCCTGGGCCTTCAGCCCTCCCATTCCAGCCAGGACACCGGGCCACCCTCTGGGTGGGCTCATGAAGAACAGCATTATCTTGGGGTTTTAGCAAGTCTCTCATGGAGCATGCACAGAAAACCCATTGACTCAGCCACAGAGCTTGTGGGGTGGCAGGGGTGTAAGACCACCCCGCGCCCGGAGTCCACTGCCCTTTCTGCCCCAGCTGGTGAGGATGATGATTTTTAGGCTGGGTTCAAGCAGCCTTTTGCAGGCCATGGCCAAATAAAGTACCTCAACTTGGTCAAACTTAGAGCCTTAGTGGGGGGGGAGGAGGCACTGGGTTGAAGCTGCAGGACCACCTTTAAGACCCACCTCTGCCACTTACCATTTGGGGGTTCTTGAGCCAGGCCATCCCTGCCCAACTCCAGGGGCACCATTCACATTAAAAGGTGCCCCCAGAGCACAACTGAAGAAAGTTGGGGACCCCGTCTCCCCATCAGGGCCCCAACTTCTACCTGCTGGGATTGCTGTACATTCTGCATAGACTTGTAGAGATTCAATTAATTAAATACACACTCCACTCCACTCGCTGCTCAATGCCTCAACAAATGTGGAATACACTCTGGGGGGAGTCTGCCACTCGACCCAATGAACATGGTCAGAGGAGCTGTCACATTCTTTCTCCATGACAACCTTGACATCCGCTTCTTCCTCCAAACAGAGGTGAGCTTCAGGGAGCAGCCAGGCAGGGTTACCTTTCCACCTGGAGAACTCTGTGTTCTGGAGGTAGTCGGTGTGCAGCTGCAGCCCCCGCAGGAAGTTGTGGAACTCAGACACGAAGGGCCGATGGGTGAGGATGCTGCGGAATGTGTTGGACAGCCACGACCCTGGGATCACCACCGTGGTGTCCAGGATGTTTTCATCACATTTGGGGATTTCAGGCAGGAGTGGCTCGTCTTCTGCAGGGCAGAGGGAGGATGGACGGCAGGTCACAAAAGCTGGGGTACCCAGATTGCACAGGTGAAGCATCCCATGCTTTCCAGGCACCCAAGCGTCAGCTTCTGCAAGTGCAGTTCACACCTTCCTTGCCTAGTTCTCAAGGCCCCAGCATTGGAGCCAGGAGGACCTAAGTGAGTGATGCAACAGGGGCAGGGTAGTGGATCGGGGATGGCGACAGGTAAGGAGGGGTTCCAGAGGGGATAGAGTCTAGAAGAGTGACCTTTAACTGGGCCTCATAGATCCCTACCCCCATCAGCTCTCCTGGGTACCATGAAGCTCTGCCGAGCCTACGGCACAGTGGATCCACTCCTCCTGACAGCCCAGAGCCGACCCCTGAGCTTGTGCCCGGGCGTAGGCATAGGTGTCTCCACCTGAATTACCCTCCCCTCCAGGCAGGGAAGACCTTCCAGCCCTAACTGCCTTCCCATCTCTGTGGGCCACAGAGACCATGTTGGAATGTGTGGCTGGTCCTCAGTTTGCGATCCACCCCCATCACCCAACCAAGAAGGGAAGCCAGTGGGTCACCCACCGATGTCGTGCACTCTCTCCCTTGTCCACCTGTAGAAAAACTCCTCCGAGGTGTGGGACAGATTCCAGGCATCAAGCAGGTTCAGGGAGAAGATGCTGCTCCACAAACCTAGGGAGCAGAGCCAGACGTGAGCAGCTCTGCCCAAGAGCCCCCAGCCCCACCCAATTACTGACTGGTTCTGCCTTGGCCTTGATGCCCCCTCCAAGTCAGGCTGCTCAGGGGGTGGGACAGACTGTGTTTTCCCTCTCCCCACAGGGCAGCTCGACACAGGAGACTGATGATCTCCAGCCCTCAGCTCTTCTCTGACCTCCTCTCAGAGCTGGGAGAGGGTGTGAAGGCATAAAAGGCACAGCCTTATGCAGGGACTTAATGCTGCCAAGTGCAGGCTTCCGGTTCAAGTCCAGACGCCACCCCTTGTACCAGTTAATACATGAGTTTAGGACAGTGGCTGGCACGTGGTGAGCACTTGATAGATGCAATGCTATCTGTCATTGTTATGATTTTAAAATGCAACACGTTAATAATACTCATATGAAATCTTTCACATACATTGACCCATTTGGATCCTTTATAAGGTTGGTTTTACTCTTAGGCCCAATTTGCAGATGAGAAAACCGAGGCTCAGAGAGGTTAGGTAATTTGGCCAACTTCACACAGCTAATAAATGAGGAGCCAGAGTTCAAGCCCAAGTGTCTCTGAGCCACATGCCCAAAAGCACAGGTGTTCAGAGGAAGGAGAGGCCATGATGGGCTGGGGGCTTCTGGGCAGCTTCAAGGAAGAGATGGGGCTTGAGTAGGACCTTCTAGGATGGGTTAGATTAGGATAGATGGAAGGGAGGGGGTGTAGACAACTAAGTTAAATAAGGGCATAACTGTTGTGGAGGCTCTAGACATGGGTCTGTTTTATGAGGTTGCTCTTTGACGAGTGTAGTTCAGACTCTGAAGGGAAGAGCTGTAGGAGTGGCCGTCACAGCCAGGCCCCTGCCCTCAGTGCACCCAGCTTCTGGAGGACCAGGGAGCGTTGCAAGTGAGCTGGGCCAGGCTTCCCCAGAGACTTTGCCTTGACCCTGTGCTCCCCTCCAGTCTCTTGGATCCCAGCGGCTCCATGGGCCCCTGGAAGCAGCCACACTGCCGCTTGGAGCCAAAGGGGGAGGAGGTGGGTGTTTCTGAAGCTTCCATCCCAGCTTGCCACTCCCAGTCTAATTCTGAACAGACCCCAGGGAGACCACTGGAGACCAGAACGTTGGGAAAGACCCCTCTCTTCCCCAGTGACTTGGGGGCCCCTGTCAGGTCCTTCTGGGCACAAAGGGTCACAGGGAGATCAGGACAGTCTGGGAGACCAATCTCAGGGTAGATTCGGGAGCCTCTCCTGGGATGAGGGGATGCTGGCAAACGCCAGGAGGGTCACATGCTCAAGGGGTACCCCAGACCAGCCCCAGCACATGGGACAAGATCCTGGGGGAACAGAGCCTGTCTCCCGGTCATTCTTTTAATTTAAAGGTGGGGCCTGCCCAGCATGGGGCGGGTGCCCAGGGGCCTCCCCTGGCCAAGTCACCTAGCATGTAGCACATCCGCGACTCTGGGATCCTCTTCATCAGCCGTCCCATGAAGAACTCGGAGCCAAAGAGCTCGGTGGGGATGAAGGCCCCGTATTTCTGCAGGCCCACCTCGTAGGGGGAGAACTCGCACCACTCTACACACGAAGCAGCGGGCAGCTTGTCAGTCTCAGGCCGGGACAGCCCCGCCCTCTCCGCTCACCACGGCCCTGGCTCCCCAGCCTTGGCAAGCCTGCGACAGCAAGGCCGCAGTTCCCCCGCAGGGTGCATGGGGGCGCCCGCGGACGGCTTCTGCTGGCCGGGCAAGATTCAGCTTTGCAACCTGCGCGGTTCATTTGCTCCTCAAAACCGGATAAACGGGGACCAAGACTGACTCCGAAGCAGGGCAGGTCTCTAGAGTCCCTCCCTCTGGGCAGCTAAGAAATATCTAGTACCTGTTCTCTTCCCAACTTTGTTACCCGTGTCCCATCAAACGCCTGCCCCGGCAAGCCATGAAACCACTGCCCGTCCACCCCACCCAGGCAGCAGGGCTGTAGAGGGTAGCAAAGTTGATTTCTTCAGCTGTCACTACAGTCTTTCGATGTGGAGGTTGGCAAAGGTGTGGTGGGGGTGTGTGCTGGGTGCCTTTGCCTGCTGAGAAGGGACCCCCTCGCAAACTGCTAGCCACCAGTGTTACCTCTGAAATCCTGGTTGCTTACATCATCCTTGACATTGATGGTGAGGTAGATGGGCAGGGGGTTCTGGCCCTGGCACAAAGCAGCACGCTGGTCTGACAGTTTGCATTCATTTCTCTGTGGGGAGATGAAATAGTTAAGGGGAAGAAGCAGACGAGCAGCCTGGGGACAGTGCGGACCTCCAGCAGCCCATTTCCTGGCTCCCGAGCCGATCAGTCACACTTGCTCTTAAAATGTACCCTTAGAATGTTCACTCTCCTTGGGCTGTTCACCACCCCAGACACGTGCACAGGGCTGGGACTGGATCTGCAGTTTTGGACCGTCCCTCAAAGTCCCAGGGTTTTCCTGGTGTCTTGGGCACCAAGGAATGAAAAGGTAGAGGTGGAAGAGGCAACACCGCGCCTTTTCATCCCCATCATCTTCCACCCCCCTCAACCTCAACTGGAGCGGCTCCATTTTTCTTATCAGCTTTGCATGTTGGGCTCCCTCATAAAATTTGTTTGTTTGGGGAAAAGAAAGCTTTTTTTTTTTTAAACAAAAGACTTGGAAACTTGGCACCATATGGCAGCCAAGGTCCCTCTCCATCGCTAGAGCACTGTTCATAATAATCCGAGTGGGGCCCTGCAAGTCAACCTGGGGCCACAGGCCACCTCGCAAAGTGATCTGGCCAGTGTAGACAAGGCCAACTGAGGTCTTAGAGGCCCAGGCTGGAGCCCGCCCAAGTGTGTGAAGGCCACAGAACCTGTGTGGGATGGCAAACATGTGTGTGGGCCAAACGACTCTTGGGTCTCCCTTGAAAGGCAAACAGGGCATCTGTCATAACTGGGCCCAGAGATATGGGCACCACAGAGCTGACTACCCTGGAAGTAGGGGAAGTTGCCCACTCAGGAAAGAGCCCAGTCCACACTCATGTCAAGGGGGTGTAAGGGAAATGTTCCTGCTGTGGCCAGAGGGGAAGAGCAGAGGCTCCCTAACGTCAAACCTAGTCTTGTTTTCCCAGGAACCTTGGTGCCCCTCCCCCCACCCCCCAAACCCCAGCAACACTCAGGCAACACCTTGGTGCGTTTCCCCTCATCACATGGGGCACAAACTACTGTTAGAAATATGAACTGCCACGTATTGATGTGACTCCCATTGAAGGAACAGCACGGAGCTGGGCTAGAGTTTAAACCCCGCCCCGCCTGAATCCAAAAGCCACCTACCTCAGCCTCAGCCTGCCCTGCTTCATCACAAGGACAGATTGGCTGGGGGCTTATCAACGGGGGCAGGGTGGGGTGGGATCCATCAAGAGCTGTGAGTACCTCAAGTCTGAATCCCCATTGCCTAGAATAGTTCCTGGCATGCAGGAGGTACTTATTTTGTTGAAAGAACAAATGAGGGAATGAACGAATGTTGAAGAGGAGGTTCGGGTCATCTTTGGTTGTTCAAATTGTCGGCGTTTTCTGGAAGAGGGGACCTACTAGAAAATAATTTGCTGTCCCTCCTCCTTCTGGCAAGTTCTGATTTGAATTCAGAACTCCTCAGACACCTTTGGGAGTGGAGAAGACAGCCATACGCCTGGGTACAAGTTAGGTAGGAAGTTCTGCTTTGGGGCCAAGCAACAGCCAAAGTCAGCTCCTCCCTGGGGCCTGTGTAGCCAGAAGGGTCCAGGCATTAGCTGAGCTCCCCTTGATGTCCAGGACCATAGCAGGCAGTGGGGATCCCAGTGCTCCTCGACGTCCCACATGGCTCTCACGGCAGCTGGGTTCCAGCAGAGGCTGGGTCTCTTCTTGGGCACATATTGCTTGGCTCACTGGATCTCAATACAGGAAGGAACCTCACTGGGCCCATCCTCTGTGTGGTGGCCATGAAAAGAAGCCCTGCAGAACTTCAACCACAGGGAGAGTGACTGACCAAGGGCCCCAGCTGCTGAGCTCTGAAATCCTTGACTGAGTTTGAGCTGAGGCCATACTTCCCATTGGGCAGCTCCCAGCCCGTGACGGAACGTGGCAGGGATACTGAGGGAGGCCCATTCTGGGGGAGAAGCCAGACTCCTCTGATGGCCATCTTGGCTAGAGGAATCTCCAAGGGCCTTGCCGAACCTTGCAGACTACACAATAGTCTAGCATGCTTCCATGAGCCTTTCTTCCCTCTCTCTTCCACTTGGGGTCAGACTTGCACCACAGTCTGATGGCTCTCCAGCCTTCTCCAGCTCCTTCCATTTTCTCTCCTGGGTGTCTTGATAGGGCTCTCAGAGAACATACGGCCTCTTTGCAGGGTTGTACCTAAGCCACTCCCAACATGAGGGTCTCAGTCATACTCTAAAGGGATGTGGGAAGATAATCCCACTGTCTTCCTCCATCATGCATTCGGGTGCCTCGTGCTTCTTAAAGCACAAGGATGCGCCTGCGATGTAAGTCCAGACACCCCTCCCCCCATGAGGAAAGAGCTGGACATCAGCCAGGGCAGGATGGGGCCCAGGAGAAGCTGAGCGCCTACCTCGTCCCCCAGACAGGCCTCGATCAGCAAGCCCCAGAAGTCTGTAAAGGTGACCTTGTACCCTTCCTGGCTGCGCTGCCGGAGCTCCTCCTGGAATTTGGAGAGCTGGTCTGGGAACAGGGCAGGCAACTTGTCCTTGACCACGTGCCTCCGTGCCTCAAAGATGGCAGGCTCCAGGTTTTTGGAGGACCAGTCTGGGTCACGGTACAAGGTAGCCATGGTCCTGGAAAGAGAGACAGGCATGGCTGACAGAGCTGAGCCGGCCCTGGTCCCATCAACCCTGAACCCTGGCAGAATAGAAGATAGGCAGGTCGTGGGAAACCCTAACCTGCCGGGTGCCAGGAGAGGAGCCTGGAGGAAAGAGGATGAGGCGGAGGCCTGGTTGGGGAGGGTGAACATCATTGCTTGCAGTCACACCTGCTACAGTTTCTTGACCCCTGCTGTGTGCCAGGGATAGCATGTTGCTTAAGAGAGAGGATTCAGGACCCAGATCTTCCTGGCTTCAAAACCAGACTCTGCCACTCATTAGCTGCGTGATCTTGGGAAATTTACTTAAGTGCTGTACACCTCAGTTTCCCCATCTGTGGAATGGGTAGGATGATGATCCTTGTACCAACCTCACAGAGTTATTGTGAAGATTACATGAGTTAATGTATATAAGGTGTTAGAACAGTACTTGGCACAAAGTAAGTGGTGGGGCCCACATTTGAACCCAGGCTTGGCTGGTTCCAAATCTTGGACTCTTTCCACTCTCCCACATTAATTCCCATAGTTATGATGCCGGCTAAAGATTGATTTCCCCTTCTGCTTCTTAACTTATATGTGGGCAGTGCGGAGGAGTAAAACAAAGATGGAGATCCCCCAGCCCAGGGTCTTCGCCTCTGTCTGCCTCTTCTTGGCTGGACCCAGCTTTTCTCAGTCCATGTCAGGACGGCCCCAGGAACCCCTCCCCGACAGTGGACCTTGTCTGCAGCTGCACGGGTGTCTGAACAGCGGCCTCTTCCTTCACAGGACTCGAGTCTGGTCTGGGAAGGTGGGGGTTGGGCAGGAGATTTCTTCAACAGAAAGCACCCTGCTCTCCATAGGGTTCACTCTGTTACTTTTACACTTTTAAAAAGCTTTACAAATGATTGATTTTAAAAGAATCCCTCCCAGTGATTTGCCAGGCCAGGAGCCTCTCCCCCATCCCGCCTCCCCCAGGCCAGCGTGAGTTCCTTCCCGGTTCCTGCCTGGCCGGGAGGATGCAGATGCCCCTCCACCCTGATGGAGGCAGACTTATCTCCTTAACCTACTACCCATGAGCAACAATTTGATGTGGAGGTTAAGAACTTGGGCCCTGGACTCAGATAGCCTGGGTTCAAATCCCAGCTCTACCACTTATTAGCTGAATGACTCTGAGCAAATCCCTTTGTTTCTCCAGCTGTCAAATGAGCACAATGACAACATCTCCCTCACAGCTTTCTTGTGAAGAAGAAATGAGATGATCCATTGGAAGCTGTCACCCCCGTGCTCGGTGCAGAGGCACCCCGATAACTGTCAGCTTTCCTCCCATCCCACCTGGGCTGAAGCCTGGGGCCCAGGATGCACCAGGAGCCCTTGGCTTTCCTAGAGCGAGTTCACAGCCACCTGCTCAAATGAACGTTACCCAGAGCTCCTCCAGGATGAGGGGCACAGCTTGGGACCTCGAGGGCTCAGAGGCCCACCGGTCCTCTACAAAATAAGACACAGTCCTGGCTGAGAGGCCTTGGGTGGTCACAGGGCCCCAGCCACCCTGGACCAGGGCTGCATTCTAACTTTGTGGGCCCCTTATTATGTTTTATGACTTGTATAAAGACAAATATAGTAATATTATTTATTAAACATTTTCTTCAACCTAGACGTTCATTTTTTTTCTTCTGATCTTAAAAGAAGTTAAAACATTTTTGTGGGTTCCTACAAGCCTTGTGAGCCCTAGGCACTGAGGCTCCCGTGGAGAAGCCGACCTCACACTGGCCTCACCTTGGGGAGGAGCCACGTGCTTACTCTCCTTGCTCATGGCAGACAGTGAGGTGGTGGGAGCCCACATGGCAGAGGGAGTGGGCAGGGATGTGTGCTGGGCAGGCATGTGGGCAGGTGATCAGCTGGGCCAGTTCCACTCACCCTAGGGGACTTGGCATAGTCTGGGAGAGGGCGGCTGCATCTCCCCAGCAGGACGGGGCCGGTGGCACCAGTGGTTCACTCATGGTTGGCCACCACACTCCTGGGTCCCTACCACAGCCCCTTGGAGATAGTAACGTCAATAACGCCCAACACATGTGATGTGTATAGTGTCTCCCGTGTACGCAGTACTGGGAGAGCTTCTCACAACAACCCCATGAGGTCCATGCTATCTTTATCCCCACTTCACAGATACAGACACTGAGACTCAGAGAAGTCAAGCTGCGTGCCCAAGTCACGCAGCTGTAAGTGGTAGAGGTGCCCAGGCTTAAGGAGTCACTCTAACTTGGGGTGGGGGGAACTTCACTGGAAACCCCAGGCCAGCCCGTTTTCTGCTTGCTCCGGGCTTCACCAGACAGTGACCCCTGGCTCCTTACCAGGTGGCCCCTGACAAGCCAGTGATGTAGCTGGCACAGTTCAGGATGTTCAGCTTCTGCAGCCCCAGCAGGTGGCCGTACATGGCCGTCATGGATCTTGTTCCACCCCCGGTGGCCATGATGGCTATCAGTGGTACCTGGGGCACACAGAGGCAGACAAGTGGGGCAATGCCAGGTAGGAGAAGACTTCGAGTGATAGACAGGAGCTTAGAACAGTGGAGGAGGGAGAGTTGGCTATAGACAGCAGAGACTGGGGTGCTGAGTGAGCTGAAAACCCCCGTTCACAGAGGGGCGTTTCGCTCGGTAGGTCAGGAGTTAGACCTTAGCTCCAAACCCAGTGGTTGGGGTCAGTAAATGGCTCTGAAGCCTTACACAGGATTGGAAATCAAAAAGTCACCGCTGGACGAGTTCTTAGCACTGTTAATCTAGCCCTCAGTTAGGATGATGAAACTGGGCTCCAGGGGGCTGGGTGGCTGGCTCAAGAACCCAGCCAGTGTGAGATTCCCTGATGGTTGCAAATTGACATCTTCTGCAGAGGGCTGACGTTAGGGCACCAGGCCCGGGCTTGGCACATGGTGTGTGCTCGGTGTGCTCCATACGTGTAAGAGCAGGAGTAAATGAATTTCTGATGTGGGAAGGAGCAGAGTTGTCACCTCTGGGTTTACACAGGTTTAAGATGCCTAAAGGTGGGACAGCGAGAGGGGCTCTTTGCCATGACTCCCTCTAACAGTTGTCATTGGAGCGGAGACTGTAAGCTCCTTCTTTCACCGAAGCCCCATCACAGCCCTCCTCAGGCATGAGGTCTCCGTCCCTGCCTACGGTCGGCCTCAGAAGGCGGGATCTCAGAGGGCTGACCTGCTGCCCAGAGGAGCGTGGGCCTCAGTCCACATCAGGATGGTGAGAGAGGGCTCTAACAGAGGCACCGTTTCTGCCCTGTGGGTGGAAGCTGCTCCTCTCCAGCTTCCAACTGCTATTCTTTCGGGGTGGTGAGTGGGTGTATGTGGGCATATTTGGGTGAAGGAGGAACTGAAGAATGAAGGGCCAAGGGCTTTTGGGGTGGAGGTATGGGGTGGGGGAGCTTCAAATGTTTTCCCGGCTGGGGAGAGGAGGTCACTTTGTCCCCACATCAGTAAGACTCCATTGGCAGCCTCAGGATCTGTTAGTGCACGGGCACGGGCAGCTGGGGCGCCTTCCTTTCTCTCTCTCCTCTGCTCTCCCCACCTTGTGAACACACAGCTGAGTCACATCCAGCACAGCCCTCACCTGGGCACCTGGAACCTCAGCAGTACAGGCACCCAGGGAGGGCAGCACCGAGGCCGCCCTGGGGCAGGGAAGGGCTTAGGAGCAGCTGGTACAGCCGTGTTGGAAGGACAAGCTCGGCTCAGGGCGGGCACCGAGCGCAGGCTGGCAGGTCCTCTGCATACCCACCTCGTCCTCCTGCAGGTCCTCCTCCAGCTGCAACACCTGCTTCAGCGCCTCAGCCACCACCAGCCTCCGCTTCTGGAGGAACTCCAGCTCTGCCGAGCACAGGCTGAAGCCCAGCCGCACGTCCAGTGTCTGGGGGCTATGGGGACAGAGGACCTTGCCTGAGCGGGCCTGGAGACTCCGCCTCCACGGAGAAGACACGGCTTTAGGGTGAGTTGGATGTAGGCTTGAAGCCTGGTTCTGCCGGGTACCACCTCTGTGACGTTGGGCCTCTCCTTTCTCATCTGTAAAATGGAGCTAATCGTTCTCAGCTCCCAGCGCGGTCTTCAGTGCTCAGTGAGATTACAAATATAAAGCCCCCCAAGCCTAGTGGGGCACTGTAAGCAGGCACTTGACAAAACTGGGGACTCTTTCAAGCCCACCTCCTCAGCAAGATCTGGAAAGTCCAGAAAGGTTTCCCCCAGGCACCTTCTATAGCCGGAGGCCAGACATGGGTGACAAGGGGCCCTGAGATCCTTTTGGCCAATCCCTCTGGACAAGGCTTTATAGTCAGGCTCTTCTGAGCTGGAATAACAAGGGCCCATTCCTGCGGCTCACGTTCCTTGGTGAGCTCTTCCTGCTTCCGGAGTAATGATTGTCCTGTGTATCTGTGCAGTTGACAATAAACCCTTCCCCTCCCTGCCCTCACCCCATCAACCCTACAGGTCTGCAGGTAGGTGGGGCTGGAGCTGCTGCAGCATGCCCAGTGCTTGCCCTCTTTTTATCACATCCCTGCCCTTAACAAGCCTAGGCTCCTGGCCTGGCATCCTAGAGCCTATCTGATCTGGCCGACCTCACCTCCCACTACTTCCAGAAGCAGTCCTGGTTCTGAGCCTTCATGCAGCCCTTGCCTTCACCAGAAGCTTCCTCCCTCTGCCTTCCCACATCCCTTGCATCCTCTGAGGCCCAGCCCCCTAGTGACTCCAGGCGAACGGACCTTGACAATTTCTGACCTGAGTCTTAGTGACCTGAGTCACTAACAAGGTCACATTTCTTTGTTTTGTTTTGTTTTGTTTTTGAGGAAGATTAGCCCTGAGCTAACATCTGCCACCAATCCTCCTCTTTGTGCTAAGGAAGACTGGCCCTGAGCTAACATCTGTGCCCATCTTCCTCTACTTTATATGTGGGATGCCTGCCACAGCATGGCTTGCCAAGCGGTGCCATGTCCGCCCCCGGGATCTGAACTGGAGAACCATGGGCCACCGAAGTGGAACGTGCACACTTAACCGCTGCACCACCCGGCCGGCCCCGGCCACATCTCTTTGAAGGCAGAGCCTGGGAGCTCTCCCCTCGTGTTTCCTCCATGTCCAACACAGGTATGCAGACACAGCTGCAAGGAAATAGCTCTTTCCTTGGGCTCAACAAGGAATGAATAGTAAAACAACAACAGTAATAACATTAGTTGATATTCACTGAACATCCCACTTGTCAGACAGATCATCGAGTACTTCACATGTGTTGTCTCACCGAATCCTCAAAGCGACTCAGTGACAGACTGTGTTCTTGGTATCGCTCCAATGTACAGATGAGAAAAACTGAGACTTAGGTTAAATAACTTGTCCAAGGACAAAGAGTGAATCAAATTGTAAATGGAAATTATGGTGACTTGATTTTTGACAAGGGTGCTAAGGCAATCCAAAGGGGAAAGACTAGTCATTTCAACAAATGATGCTGGGACAACTGGATATCCACATGCAAAAGAAATGTATATCCTAATTAGCTTGAAATCAATCATAGACCTAAATGTGAGAGCTAAAAGGATAAAATGCTTAGACGAAAACATGGGGTCACCTTCATGACCTTGGACTAGGTAATGGTTTCTTAAATATCACACCAAAAGCACAAGTGACCAAAGAAAAAAAGAAACAGAAAAGCAGGTACTTTACCAGGGTGTAGACTTCATGTGTAGTTCACAGTTCTCGCCCTGGGAAGCAGAAGATGAAAAGCTTGTCAGGGATGACCATTTGGAGCCAAGTGGTCCCAACCAAAGAATTGGAGGCTCACCACACTGCCCACTCCCTGACTGGACTCAGCACACATGTGTATGTGCGCGTGCACGCACACACATGCACGCACACACATGCTCTATCCCTACTTCCTCTTCTGGACGTGACCCTCCCCACCATCCTCACCTCAGCTTCTACGTGCTCTCTGGCTCCACACTGCAGCTCGGCAGTCCCCTACTCCACACAACTCCTCTAGCCTGCCTGAGAGACGGCCCTGAGTCACTGTCCCCTATGGGCCCCCCAGGCTTTCCCTATCTTTCTGCCACAGGAGCTCCAGGCTAAGCTGCTCAGGGGCCCCTGCCCAGCCCCAGGCCCTCACCACAGGCAGGGTCACCGTCTGGCCGTCGGGGAGGCAGTCGAGGGGCTGGCAGATGGGGCCGGTTTTCTTGTGCGCACAGCAGCAGCAAAGCTGGAAGGATGGGCAGGTTCTGTGATGGGGGGAGGGGCTCCTCCTGCAGCCCCGCCTGCTCCAGTCCCCTGTGCCGCACCCCCCGGCCACCGCCTTGTACCCCACAGCTCCATGGACTCTTGGGCCCCTCCACGTGAATCTGGGACTGGAAGTACTTGGGGTAGTGGAAGCAGGCAGGGTTTGGGCAGCAGGGCTCCGGGCAGCGCAAGATGCGCTGGGTGTGCTCAAAGGACTCCGTCACTGTCACCAGGTGGTCCTTCTCTGGAAGAGAGGACAAGAGGGCTGAGACCCCTGGGAACCCTCTCATTTCTCCACCCCCAATGGGACTCAGTAAAAAGTCTAGCTGGAGGCGCCCAGGTCAGGGTTTAGAACCACCTGGGGCACTGGTTAAAACGCCCTAGAGTCTCATTCTGTAGGGCAGTGTAGGGCCCAGGAATCTGCATTTTAACAAGACTTGCATGTGATGCTGACAAATGAAGTCCCCAGAAAGCCCTCCGAGATGCTGAGTCCCCTGGACTAGTCCTCCTCGGTTCTGCTTGCCCAGGAGGTGCCCCAGAGTCAGCCTCCCACTGCACTGAAGGGAGGTCCTCACTAAACCGCCAGTTTGAGCGTAGAGGCCTCTTCCTCTCTCCCTCCCCCGTGTGCATGGGGCTGTGCTGCTCTCCTCTTGGGACAGGGCTGGAGGCCTTGCATGGGTGGGATCCAGTGGAGCTATGAGCTCGAAGAGTCTCGTATCTGTGGATCTCTTAGGTCTCTGCCAGCCATAAAATGCTAGGACTCAATGAATTGTAATCTGCCCAGGAGACGGGGCACAGTTAGAGGGGCCCTGGGTGTTGACCACTGCACTAGACCCAGGAACCCCTGGTCTAGCAGGGGTGTGGCGCAGACCAGTGTGGGTAGAGTGGGCAGTGCTGTGCTCGTCAGGCCCAGGAAGCTCTGAGGGCCCTGTAGGCCTGGAAGAGCATGCCCCTTATAGGGCAGGGGGGACAACAGGGTCCACGACCCTTGAGGGTGAGGTGATCCCAAGGAGTCTGGGTCAGGATTTGGTTCCCTATGGAGCCCAAGGCAGCCTGGAAGGGCCAGCTCTGGTGCCGATGGGCTGGGGAGCAGCACGGCCCTCCCCACAGGCAGAGGCAGCCCAGGCTCACGTTTGCCACACTTTCTCCGCCTCCTGGATTCTGCATGCACCTCCAGGCAGGAGACCTGTCGAGACTAAAGCAAAGCAAGGGAGGGTCATTCTGAGCACAAGCCGCCCCTTCGCTCTCCCAGGCAAAGGGAGGAGATGAAGGACCAGAGGATAAATTCAGTGCTGGTCTGATTGGGCCGACCCCAGGGAATGCCAGCTACGCTGACCGTATTTTCTGAACCCGGTCAAGGCCTATCATCTCATTCAGAGATGGAGTATTTGAAAATGAAGCTGTCCTGAAAAATCTAGGATGTGTGGTCACCATTTACTAGGGGTCGTGTTCTCAGCTACAGGTCAGGGATGAAACTGGAGTGGTTTGGTCCAAAACCAAAAGAAGGAACATTCCTCTCTGGGCTTTGGAAGTGAGAACTTCCAATGAAACAGCCTTCTAAAGAAGCAGAGGCGGGTCAAATTCCTTTACCACAAACTCCCAAAGACTGGCTTTCGGGGGGAGATCTCCCTGAATCCTGAGGCTTTTGATGCATCTAACGGAAATGGCTGCAACGACAGCTGAATGATGAAAATCTTTAACACTGAACTTGTGCTCAGAAAGACTGGACTCAGGGAGAATGGGAGGGAGACTGATGCTGAGAGGAGGCTGCCTCCTGTGGGTGCTTCTATGGGGGAAGTTCCCAAGACGATGGGTGGTTGCTCTGGGATACGGGACGCTGGGACAGGGCGACCGGATGTCCCAGGTCCTTCCTCCCAGGAGCAGGAGCCCAGCGGCTGCCTCTCCCACCCCTGACTGCCTGCGTCCCCTTGATATTGGCTTCCATCAGTCTGACTCCTGGCCGGCTCCAGGACAACTGTTCTCTCCCACAGTCCTGTTCCCCTGAGAGCAGCAGCCATATGTGGCCCCTGGAGCTATAGGAACCCAGGAGGACAATTACCACCAGCACGCCATTGGTGATGAGGGTCTCAGGTGGATCAGGACTGAAAAACAAAAGGAGAACTCCTGGTCAGTCATGTCATTCTGGACTGATTTCTCACAAAGGTGACAAAGAGCCTACACAGGACCAATAATGAGATACAGAGCCTTCTTCGTCCTTCTGAAAAATATTGGCTTAAGAAACCTTAGATCTGTAGATAGTCAAGGAGAAAACTGGCATACATTTTAAATAGAATGTTCAGGAAAAAAAAAATAGATTTCTAGGTTAGAAGGAGTAGAAGAGTTCCTTTTTTTTTTCCCCCCTTAAAGGATAGCTGTTCTTTATGTCCAACCAGAAGCAACTGCATGGAGTTGTGAGGATAAACAGGTTGCAAGAAAAGGCTGGAGCCCCCACCTAGAACAGGCGTAAACAGTTCTGGTTGCAAAGCTGACCCCTTCTCCCTTCTGTGCCTTGTTTAATTTATGCGTTTGACAAACAGTTCTGACCCGGCCAGAGAGGGCCCTGGTAGATATGAAATGTCCTGTGTTATAAAGCCGGAAAGGTCACAATTAGCCCAGGGTCGTCCACAGCCTCCCTCGCCGAAGCCAAGCCTAAGATGACTGTGGCTCCAGATCTACTCTTATTACCAATTTTGACCTATTTCATTTTGCAAGCCACTTTCTAATTCAGCCAATGGATTTTTCCCCCCTAAAAGTCCTGTCAAACCAAGAACTGGCGGAGAGAGCCTGGATTTTCTTCAACGTGAAACTAATAAAGCTGACTTTAGTTCGTCCATCAGCTGTTGATGGGAAAGGAGGCACAGAGTCCCTGGCAGAGGACCCCCCAGTGGAATTTGACAAGCCTTCGTGTTCTAGCTCCCGGCTGTTGTCCTCCCCCTGTCCCTGGGCTGATCATAAGTCCAGGGGCTCAGTTGTGCCAGGGATAAGAAGAGGGGAGGCCCTGCTTCCTTCCCTCCCCGCCCCTTCCCTTCCTTCCTTCTCTCCCTGTCCTCTCTTCCCTCCATCTCTTTGACCTGGTTCCACTTGAGCCCCCAGCATAGTCATACATCTAGGACCCCGGGTCATCTTCCTAATTGAAAATGATGAGGAATAACCCCACTTGTTGGGCCTGAGCCTGCCCCCGACTTCTCTCCAGTGGTGGCTCCAGGCCAGAGTTTGGAGTAGTTTGTTCTAACAGTTCTGGGTCAAGGAGGAGACCCCTTGGTCCTGACATCTTTTTGAGCCTGGCCTCAACAAGCCCCCATCACCACGGTGACAGGAATTCTTCCCAGAGGCCACTCTCAGAAATGCAGGGGAGCTGAGGAGATGATCTGGCCACAGTACTAGATCTTTAAAACAACACTGACATCAGTGGAACAGGATGAGCAGGGGTGGGGCCCAGGCACCTATAGTATTTAGAAGCTCCCAAGTGATTCTGAGGCACAGTGAGGAGGCCAGGGGTGAGCCTGGAAGATGGAAGGACAGCAAAAAGGTGGGCCAGGCTCTGAGATGCCTGTGCCCAGAAGCTACTTGGGGGTCAGGACCTTGGTGGGGCCCTGGGGGGGGGGGGAGGGCGGCAGGCCTACTCACCTTTTCTCCAGCAGGAACTCCACCTCTAGCTCCTCCATGCCCTGGCAGGGGGAGAAAGGAAGGCTGCTGTAGCTGTGTGACCAGGACCCTCTGCTGTTCCAGGAGCCCCTGTGCACCTGCCCCGTCCTTCTCATGTAGCTGTCCAGCTGTCGTGGAGTAGGGGAAGCTGCTCCCCATTCTTTTCTCCGTTTTTTTTTTTTTTTTTTGAGGAAGATTAGCCCTGAGCTAACATCTGCCACTAATCCTCCTCTTTTTGCTGAGGAAGACTGGCCCTGAGCTAACATCTGTGCCCATCTTCCTCTACTGTATATGTGGGACACCTACCACAGCATGGCTTTTTGCCAAGCGGTGCCATGTCCGCACCCGGGATCCCAACCGGTGAACCCCGGGCCGCGGAAGCGGAATGTGTGCACTTAACCGCTGCACCACCGGGCCGGCCCCAGCTGTTCCCCACTCTTGATGTCCCCTCTGCCTCTCTCTGTCCCCAAGGCTTTGATATCAGGAACATCACTGACAACCCAGGGGAAGGTCAGGGTATGGAGTTGACCCCCGGCCCCAACATGTAAGTCCCTCTGCCCCAGAACATTTCCCTTTCATCCTCTACCCCAGGCTTCCCACTGCTCTCCTGCCTTGCCAGGGGGCTCAGTGCCTCGGGCAAGGGAGAGCTGAGACCTTGCCCCCAGCAAGCTCAACTCCGAAGCCTAGGGTCCCCTGCCCTCATCTACTCCTTCACAGCTCTTGCTGTGCAACCTCAGGAAGTTGTGACCTTGCTGGACCTTCATTTCCCTACAGGAATGTAAGCCAGGCGAGGACAGGGATTCTCGTCCCCTGACATGTCTCTGGTGCCTGGAAGAGTGCCTGGCCCCTAGTAGGCATTCAGGTATTTGTTGAATGATTGAATCTATAACGTCCTGGTCCTTTCCAGCTCTGACTTTCTCTGACTTACAGATTTGCCCTTCTTTACCCTCATCTGTCCTCTGTCCCCTGGGGCCATCCCAGCAGCAGGACTCTGAGGGAAGAGAACGAACCAGCATATATTATATCTCCATTTTGTATGTGAGCAGTGCTGGGCACCTTAACTGTGTTCTCCCATTTAACCCTCACAACCACCTGTGTGGTAGGTATTATTATCACCATTGTATAGATGAGGAAACAGAACTCAGAGGAATTAAGTGAATTCCACAAGGTCACACAGCTAATAAGTGATAGTACTGGGATTTGATTCGGCAGCACTGTCTTTTCCTGACTCGGCTACACAGAGAGGAGCCCGTGGAATGGCACCATGGGAGTAACCAGCTGCTCCTCATAAGGCAGGAGGCTGAGAGCCTGGGCACCTGCACCCACCTCTGGGTTGAGTGGGAACTTCACGTGGGTTTTCTTTCGGAAGCAGAGCTTGGTGAGGTCATAGAGAACTGTCAAGAGATGGTCATCTGGTGTCACTGTGTCTTCATCGCAGACGCTCAGCTCTAGCACGTTCTAAGGGAGAAGGGAGGGTGCAAGTCTGGTTACTGAGGTTGCATTGACCCATTCCCTGGATGAGGGGCCTGACCTCAGTCCTAGCAAGGAGGTAGGTCTGAGAGATGGGGACCAGCACAGAGGTGCCTGCTCATGTGTGAGTGACATTTGTAGGGAAACAAATTAAGGGAGGAAAATATCTATTCCCTCCTCTCCAACTCTCTGAATCCTTCCTTCCTTCCTGCTCTGAATCTCCTACTGGAGAATTTTGCAAGCTTGGCAGAGGTCTGTGAAGTGTGAGGGATTTCATTTCACCCGGGGGAATGATGGAAGGGCAGAGCAAGCAAGACCCTTGCCAAGACATAGAATGTGTCCAGCCTTGGGACCCCAGGAGCTGAAGACAGCCCATTTGGTGCTAGAAAATCAAGTTCAGGGAAGCTAACATCTTAACACTCCAGGGGAGTGATGTGGCAAAGATTATAAGGGGTCTGATACTTGAAGGGGTTGGGGTGAGCTGTTTGAAGTCCATCCTTTGGCTCATCAGCTCCTAATGAGGTCTCATGGATGGTTCCAAAGCAGCATGTCAAGAGTTAAGCAGCTACCTTGTCATCTGGCTGAACTCTGAGGTCAGGGGTCTCAGGTGACATGGGTTAGCCTTTGAGGCCTCTTGTTCCAAGGAACCTGAGAGATGTGGGTTGAGGCTGGGTTTGCCTCTTTGGTCCCTATCTAGTGGACATAAGGTGGTTCTGAGGGTTCCCTACTGAATGTGTCCCAGAACTAACCCCATAGATCCATATGAGTAACCCCATAGATCTTTAGACAAAGGAAGCCCAAATTCTAATTTCAAGATGGCACATTGAGCCCACATCAAAATCTCTCTCCTTCACCAAAACCATAAATATGATAGAAGAGATATTTTACAAATAATAAATATAAAGCCCTTCTTGAAAACAAAAAGGATTCATCATGAACCAGAAATGAAGACTCCTCCCTAAAATATGGAAGCAATAAGCCGAAGTGTCAAGCCTCAAGTGCCCCAAGACTGGGACTGAGGCCTCCATGATGAGGCCAAGTTTGTCTTAAGGATGCTCTGCTGGGGATGCTTAAGGGAGAATCTTCCCACAGGAGTTGTGAACTCAACTTAGAATTGCCATATCTAAAGAAGACCAACACCATGAAACAACTCAGCAAATGAAAGAACACACACCCAAGGAAATAGAAATAATAAAGCCGGTCTAAAAAGGAGTTAAGATAGAGAAAACCCTCTGGCTGGAATTGGACTCAGTGAATAGAAAGGCTCTTCTCCTCTGTATATTCTCTTACTTGGAGCATGTTCTAGAAGCACACTCTGTTTTGGAGCAGGAGACACTCAGTTCCAGCAACAATTAGGTAGAAGGACAAGAAGTAGGAGGATGAGTAGACCTAGAGGGACGAACATGAGATAGGCTGAGGGAAGATGTGGGTGAGTGGGAAGACAGGTCGAGAGGAGGATAAGAAGCAGGTAGAAAGAAAAACAAACAGGCATAAGGAGGACACACAAACAAAGAGAAGGACCAGCAGGCAAAGAGGGGAGAGAAGGGCAGGCAGGGCAGACGGGCGCAGTCCTCCACCTCTCACCTTCACTTGGCTCTGGATCTGGAAGGTGAAGGTTTCATTCCACTCTGGGTTGGGGCAGTTGGAGATGGTCCTAGTCCTCAGCCTGTCATGAGAGGCGGTGGGCAGCCAGAGGCTCACAAAGCAGTCTGTCTGGCTCACTGTTCAAAGAAGACATGGGTGGGAGGGAAGGTGAAGAGCCAACTCGGGTCCAGAGAGGAGAGTGTGGCTTCAGAAGGGAACTTCAGACAAGTCACTTCCAGAGCAAGGCGTTGTCTCAGCTTCAGGTCCCTTCCTGACTCATGGGTCTGACTCTGCAGAGACCGTTGTCCCAGAACCCTGAGAAAGCCATAGCCTGTAGGCTAGAGGTTTCACAGAGGGGGACCCAGGTCCCACTGACCATTCTCATGCACACAGATGGCCTCTGTCTCTTATCAGAAGCACCCTAGCTCTCCCAGTAACTACCTGATGGTTTGGGACAAGGTATGACCACGTTGTTTTCCCTCTGCCAGGAGAAGATCTGGAGGATCAACCCACAGGGTCCAGTTTACCCCTTGCCTTAG
Source organism: Equus caballus (assembly GCF_041296265.1). Classification (NCBI taxonomy): domain Eukaryota; kingdom Metazoa; phylum Chordata; class Mammalia; order Perissodactyla; family Equidae; genus Equus; species Equus caballus. The sequence continues at coordinate 159,860,622 of NC_091684.1, read as the reverse complement.
CCCAAGGCACAAGGGAAACTAAAGTAGAGCCCAGCTCTTCCTCTGGGCTGAGGAGAAGCAGGGATTAGAAGGGACATAGTCTGCTGTCAGTCAGCCCACAAGGCCCTGATGGGAAAAGGCTTGGGGGAACAAGCTATTCAGCAGGATCTAGGAGTAGTGAGCACCATCTACACATGACTTAATGTCTCAGCTGCACCTGGCTGGGGTTCTGCATACCTACACTGGTCTCCCAGCGTGAAGCGTGTGACTCAAGAAACCCTCACATCTGAGAGCACGTACTTTTTTCTCATTCAAAATGAAAAACTGAAGGGTGATGATGCTGAATGTGTTCTGGAGAAGAGACAAAGTCTCTGATCCCAACAGGCCCTCCCAAGGGGGAGGAGGCCCCGAAGTCTTCCGGTTGGAGAAGCAGAAGGCGTAGGGTGAAAAATAGAAGCCTAGCCCAGTTCCTTGCCTCCATTCTACCTGGGGGAGGGAGGAAGAGGTGCATGACTGCCCTTGTCACTCTCCTGGCAATCTGCTGGGGTAATTCCCAGGGTACATATCAGATATGTAGAAAATGGTAAAAGTCAAAACAGTTTCCAGGGTCAGAAAGTCCTCCAGACGGTAATGTTGGTGTGGGGATGGGAGTTCTGTACTGGTAGGACTGATCCAAACTGATGGTAATTGTTATTAATAATGTCCCATGAGGGTGGAACTAGATGTGTCCCCCTGGACTGACTTATTCCTACACGGTCACCACACTGAGAATTTTATCGGAGTTAATAACCATGGTTTGTATCACAAGAGAACCTAGCTTCTGATTTCATCCCTGACGTCTGGTTAATCTCTGAGGGCTCACCATTCAGTGAATTGGAATTCACGGCCCTCCTTCCTTTGAAGAAAGTGAGATGACACTGTCCTTTAGATGTCATAATCATCATTTAATCCAGACACAGAGAATGTCCAAAACCCAACAGAATCAAAAGAAAATAATGACCTCTTCATCCCCACCCATCCCCTCCATGCCCAACCTGTTCCTCCTCACTGTCAACTCAGCCATCCAGGCCAGACACCAAGTATTGGCCCTGACTCTCACATGGAATCGATGTAACTCCTTAGACTTCTCGAGCCCATCCACTTCTTACTTGCACTGCCACTGCCTTGGTGCAGGCCACCATCATCTCTGCTGCCACTTTCCGACGGGGCATCCTGTCTCCTGTCTTGCCCTCCTCCAATCATTTCTCTCAAGAGAAACCAGAGGTCTCTAGAGCTGACCATATCACTCACCAGTTTAACATCCCTCATTGGCTCCCATCTGTCCTCAGGAAGGTGTCCAAAACACTCAACATGGCTGCCCCTCCTGCTATCCCAGCCTCTGTCTCATCTTCCCACCCTCCCTATCACCCTGGCCTCTGCCCCGACACTTTGCACTCCAGCCAAACCCAAACACTTGTGGGTCCTCAGAAGTTGCCATGCTGTGTTGCCGTTCTTTCTGCCTAGAGCTTTCTTCCACTTTCACCCCACCCTTTCCCTGGCTAGCCCCTCCAAGTTTCAGAGGGCACCTCCTCTGGAAGCCTTCCCTGAGCTCCCAAGTCTGAGCCAGATGCCCTCCTAGCCCAGAGCCCTCCGCTCTTCTCCTGGCAGACCGCAGGCGACAGAGTGTGTAATGGCAGGTGGGCGTGTCTGCCTCCACCTCGGCCTGAACGCTGGAGAGCCTGGGAGACCGGTGTTTCTAGCCCTGGGAACATAGTCAGCACTCATTAGATATTTGATGAATAAAGAATGAATGGAAAAATCCAACTTCCTGCTACAGGGCTGTATCAGTACCCCAGAAATTCTCAGCTGAGTCACCACAGAGACAGGTAAGCAAGTCGGCATGTCTAATCGCTCTGCCCTTAGGGAGACTCACGGGGGACCTGCTCAGTCCTCCTGGACCCTTCCCTTGCCTTTGCTTGGACACCAGCCACTCCTACTGGGCCTGGAACATTCTCCTTAGGTCTGCCTCCTGTATGTGAGGAATGTGCAGACAGGGAACCCCACCCATTCTACACTCATTTTCTTAGCATGATTTGATGGACCCTGGAAAGGCCCTTTTCCCTCTAAAATCTCTTTCTTATCATCAGTCCATGCCTAAAATTCTCCCATTAAACCCATTAAATAAAATCTCAGTGTTTTCAGCCTAAGGCTTAAATCTCTAGTTAAGATGAAAATACTCCTGGAAGAGACAGAATTGATCAGAGACGACACTTTAAGCATTAATTTGTTTTGCAGTTCTTTCTTGGAGAGCCGTTCCCGCCTCCTCCCTCACACTGTTGGGAAAAAGGAGAGTGTAGCCCAAGGAGAGGGTAATCTTGGCGAGGGAGGGATGACGGAGGAAGGGTGCCTGGCCCAGATGATGATCTGGGCAGGCTTCATGAGCTGACTGTAAGGATGCTGACTGTCGTGTTGGCGATGAAGAATGGTTAAGCAACAATGGCCCAATTCTGAGAATTTCAGGGACTGCAGGGGATTTCCTAGGCATAGATAGGTCCCAAGCCTTGTTCCTCATAGAGTGACAGAGGGCTGGGTCATTTGAACGACATGTCTCCTTTCCTTGAGTGTGGGTGGCAAAGATGACTCAATGTTCTCTCTAGAGGATGAGGACATCGTCTCCCTGATACCTCTGGAGACACCTGTCTCACACTCCTTGGGGTGCTGGTTTGAGTTTTAATGAATTTTCCTAAGCTGGGAGGTTTCTGGACTGACTCTCTCTGAGTCCTGGCCCAGGGCTGGGTGGCACACTCCTTGATGAGGGAGTCATTCCTGGATCTCATCCCTTTCAGTCCCTTTGAAATCTTGGGAAACTCAGGCTCACATTAGAGGACTAAACCAGAGAGAAGCTTGTTTTCTCTTGATGCTAGAAGGGACTCATTTCAGGTAAGAGTAAGCCAGGGTCTCAAACCCAACCCAGGTGAGGCAGCAACAGAGCCCAGCCCGTAAGCACTGTGGGCCCCAGACGCAGCGTGACCTGAGATGGCATCCCCAGACACCATGTATGCCCCCTACTCTGTTCCTCAGGGGAAATGAGGAAAATACAAAACAACAAGGGGCTTCCCAAAGGGGACCGGGTACCCCCCAGAGGCAGCCTGTGTGCCAGAGGGGCATATGGGGAAGGGGGAGAGGGGGATGATGGAGCCAGACATTAGCCCGTTTCTCAGGCTGCCTGCTCCCCGAGCCTCATCCCCACCTCTGGGATCAGGTGGTGACGGGTGTGGCAGGGAGAAGACAAGAAATGGGAAGGTCTGAGCACGCAGGTGCGAGCATGTCGCGAGAGTGTGCAGCCAGGGTGACCCACAGGGCTGGGACAGACACACCTCCAGAGGAGGGGAGGCAGGCAAGTGCAGCTGTGGCACTGGGAGCTGCGGAAGTCCCCGAACGGAGTGGGGTGAACTCTGCCTGAGAGAGGCGAAGTGTCTTAGTGAGCCACCATGGCATGGCAAGAAAAGCAGCCAGGCCCAGGGTCCAGAGGACTCTTCCAGTCTCCTCAGCTCACTCACTGGTAGCTAGAAGGCCCTGAGGAGCCTGAGAAGTCCCTGGCCCTCTGTTTGGCCTCTTGGCAGACTCAGGCCCAAACTGGACTTTTGCTGGAACTGCTTCCCCGAACCTGGGCTCTGGACACCCCCTCCTCCAGCGTACCCAGTCTGAATCCTGCCCCATCACTTTGCTTTCTCTGGGGCTCCAGGGCCCTGCCTCCTCCTCCCTCCACACTCCTCCCTGCATTGCAACAACTGCTTCCTAGCAAGTTTCTCAGCCTCTCCCTGACCCTGCACAGCACAGTCTGCATAAGACCCCTCAGGAAGTCATGTGATCCCTTCCTTAAGAACTCGGGTGCCCCATCCCTTAGATCGGGACCCCTCCTCTGCCTGGCTTCCTGGCTCTCCACTGACTGGCCCCAGCCTCCCTCTTAGGGCTTTTCCACTCTACTCCCCAGCTCTCCAGACCTGGGACCAAACACTGCTTCCACTTTAGGCAATTGTTAACCTTCATGTGCAAAATGGGCCTCACAATGCTGCCCTCAGGTGGGTGGGAGGATCAAATGGTGTTTGGACGGCTGGCCCCAGGCCGGCCCCCAGCAGGTGCTTAGGGGATGTGGCTCCGCTCCCCCCATCGGGACGGGCACTCCAGCAGATTGGGATCCTGGCCTCTGGATGCTCACACTCTGAGCCTCTCAGACCGCAGCCTTCCTTAGCTTCTTCCAGCTTCAGCGTCCTCCAGTTCTAAATTCTCTAGTGACAAGATTGGAATGCCATCTTCTATTTTGTAGATAAGTGCATTCCCTGTTAACACGTTCTGTCGAGATGGCGGGTCTGTGAGCTCTCAGCCCCTCTGAGGCCCTCCCCGGCCTAGTTGAATCCTGGGGTGAGGACAGTGGGAGTATAACAGAGCTTTAGGGAAACCTAGTGGCCCTTGGGCCAATGCTGTGTGGTCACCCCCTAGCTGTGGGGCCTTGACACAGAGCTGTGTCCTCCTTGAGGGCCAAGCTTCCCCTCTGGATGGAGGGAAGATGCGGGCAGCATAGAGAGGGGCTTTTGATTCTCCTGACCTCTTGAAAGGCCACCCCCAAAGACAGGTGTCAGGGGAGCCTCCTGCCCACCCAGATGCCTTCCTTTCTTCCTGAAGCCGGACACTTCTCTGGGCCCCCGTGGCCCGGGAATGCAGCAGGGGCTGGGATGAAGGTGAAGTTAAGGCTGCCAGAAAATGGCAGGAACAGCCCTGGGGAGTCAAATCACATCCATGAGGCAGAACTGCAGAACTCTGTGCTAGGGGGCTTCTACCATGGACCCCAGAACCCAGTTGGGGATCTATGTCCTGAGAAGGGGCACTGGGACCAGGCTGGCCGTTGGCTCCATGATGCCTAAGGGCCTCTCCTTCTGCTTCACCCCTAACAGCCCCCAAACTCATGCAGAAGCAAGGATTGGCCAGTGTGGAAGAGGTTGGTGCTCCTAGAAATGTATATTAGGGAGGGAAGAGTGGCGAGCGGAGAATGAGGGGAATAGTGCTCTGGAATGCAGGCAGACTGCAGGGCTGGCAGTGCCAAGGCAGTAGCTAGAGGGAGGGGCCTGGGAAAATGATATAAACCCCAAAGTCTGAAATACAACCTGAGTATAGAACACACACACACACATGCATGCATGCAAACACACATACCCACACACACACACACATACAGACACCCCTGACCATTTCTCAGCCAGGGTCTCTCTCCACCCAGGCCCCATAAGCAGAGAAAAATGAGGAGGTTACTCACCCACATCAGCCTGTCGCACATTTTTCATCCGGATGACCCTCACTGTCAGCAGGTGGCATGGAAACAGCCCCCTCTGTGGATTGAGAGGACAGTGGACTCACTCTTCAGGCCATGATGGCAGATGACCGTGACGGAGAGAGCAGCTCAGGCTGGCCACGGGCTCCCACCACTCGGACTCAAGAAGCTTCCTCGAGTTAGTCTGCATTCCTGGGCTCTGGAGGACGCCTCTGGTCCCCAGGGAACCCAAGGCTGCGAGGTGAGGGGCTTTCTCCTCGCCCCACTCTGAGCCTAGAGGAGGGGCAGCTTCAAGCATGTTCTGTTCATGTCTTTCCTGAACCTTTCCTGGTTTTGTTCTGCTTGGTTCGTGCCTTTCCTGTTTGAAACTTGGGATTGGATTCCCTTTCCCTGAAAGTTTACCTGGGCTTAGACGGGTCTTTTTACCATCTTCTCCTGGCCTGTGCCCTTGGCAGACACCACTGGACTTCTCCAACTGACCAATGACTGTATCTATAGGCCTCTGAGCTAGAACCCTTTCCACTCCACACAGTCCACTCTGTGTTGCTAGAATCACTTTGTACCTTTTTTTAAGAGGTTGCAATTCTTCTTTATTTAAAATAAAATTGGGGTTTGGAGAAAAACATAAAAGTATGAAGAAAAAGAATGAGTTCACATAATCTCACCACGCAGAGACAATCACTGTTACCATTTTGATGTCCGTCCTTCTAGCCTCTCCTGGGGCTTAATTCTAACCAGCAACAATAGCACAAGGACTCTGGGAAGGCTGTTACTCGGTCCCTCAGGTAGATATGTAAGTCAATTTTAGGCGCTCTTTCTCCTCTCTCCCCAACGGCTGCCTCAAAAGCCAAACGGACAGTCACACATGGGTCTGAGGATTCCTTCTGTGAGATTAACTCGGAAATAGTGAATATCTTCAAGGTCAATAACTTGCTCTAACAGCATTCTGTTTTGAGATTTGTAACTTGGGCCAAAGGCCACACACACCGCTTCTCTTCTAGTTCTGGAAATATGGCTGTGGCCTTGGGCTAGAACCCCTCTGGGCACAGCGGGCTCCTCAGTTCTCACTCCCCACCAGAGCAGAGAGGGCACCCTGGTCTGATCTGGTGAGGAGGCAGGAGTCAACTTTCATCAGGAGAGCAGTTCTGGCAAGGTCTGCTCCCACTGGCCCACTTTCTCAGAGGACAGCTACGGTTCAAGCAGGGAGCCATTGGAAGCCTCAATCCAGGCAGGGGTCAGTCCTCATGGTGTTGAAGGTCTCTGAACCTGGGACCATGGGCTTCTTGGCCATCACAGTCCTTCTCCTGCCTCCAGGAGGGGCTGTCCTGCCCAGCTCCCTCGTGTCTTGTCTGGAAGGATGTGAGCTGCCACAGCTTCCCGCAGGACCTCACCAGGGGCCTCCCTGCCTTCCAGGAAATGCTCTCTGCTGTCACCTGACCCTGATACCTCCCAAAGAGGTTGACCCTTTCTTCCTACCCTAACTCAGCAACACTTAGAACATCAGCTACAGTCTGTTGAGTGTCTGCCATATGCTAAGGCTTGTATATAACCTCTACATTTTATCTGCTCGATCCTCACAACACCCCCATGAAGCAGTTATTATTAGCCTCACTTTACAGATAGAGAATCTGAGCCTAGGTCCGGGGACATCAGGCATTCAGCTAGAATGAGAGGAACCCAAGTTCAAACCCAGTTCTAATTCTCTGACCTGTGCTCATACCACCACAGTCCTGTCACCTTACTTGATTTTTTTTTTTTGAGGAAGATTAGCCCTGAGCTAACATCTGCTGCCAATCCTCCTCTTTTTACTGAGGAAGACTGGCCCTGAGCTAACATCTGTGCCCATCTTCCTCTTCTTTATATGTGGGACGCCTGCCACAGCATGGCTTGACAAACAGTGCGTAGGTCCACACCCGGGATCCGAACTGGCAAACCCCGGGCTGCTGAAGCGGAATGTGCGAACTTAACTGCTGCGCCACTGGGCCGGTCCCTGTCACCTTACTTGAAAGCAACCCTTGGCAAACGTGAAGACAGGTGTTGCTTGCCCTCATCTCCTCTTCCTTGGTCTTTCCCTCTTAGAATCTACTTTTCTGATAGATTCCTCTTCTTGCTCTGAGTCCCCCAACGCCCAAAAATGACCCGAAACTCTGGAGTCCTTTTACTTGCAGTCCTCTTACCAGCTGCATTTCTCTGACACATTCCACAATCTCTCTCTTTTTTAAACAGCCAGAGCACATCCGAGCCTAAGGGTTCTTAGAGACATTCCATTGTCCAGGAGCCACAGAGGGCTCCTTTGTGGTCTACCTTGAGTCTTAGCCCACATCTTCCAGCTCAGGAATTTGCAGGAGAGACCCAATTTCAAAGCACTCTACAAGATATGCTCACATCTTACCAGCAGGGAGACAGAATCTGGCAGGGGGGTTGAGAAGTAGCCTGGAGAGGCCACGCCAGGAGGAAGGCAGTGGGAACATGTGACTCAGGTCTTGGGCCCAGAGGATTCTGGGAACCAGATCTGTGAAAAATGACCTTCTTGGATTAAAATGAACATACATATTTTGCTCCTGGTATAATTGGCTCAGTTGGCATGGTGGTTGAGATAAACAAAACTTCATGGCCTTAGAGGTAATTGATACACAGTAGAAAGAGCCAATAGAACGAAGCACAGTGTCTGTGACTATGCAGATGGGAACCAGAAACCGGTGAGATTATGGAAGCCCAGTTTATGGGGTAGCTTATGATATGAAGAGGGAAAAACTTTAGGGACTTGGGCAAACCCATCCCTAGGACAGGATGCCTTGGCTGGGTATCAGGGTGCAAGTCAAAATATTTAACAACAGGCATAGCCAGGTGCTGAGCCAGCTGGGCTGCAGCCCTGGAGCAGGGATGGGCATTGATCTTTTGGTTGGTGGGGGCATAGGACCGTCCTGGGGTAAGGACCAGGGAGCACTCGGGGACTTGCAGCTCAAGGCAAGAACTGTTTGGCAAACAGTACAGAAGTGTATTTAGGCACTTTAATAACTAGTACAGCTGTTTGGGGAGGATGGGCTGGATAGCAGTTTTCTGGGAAGCCACACGGCAGAGAGGACCCCACTGCTCAGGCTGCAGACACACACGCTCCAGCCTCCTCCCTGACCTTGGTCCCTGGGGCTGGCCTTGCCAGGACTCCATTTCCCCTGGAGACCTACTCAGGGCCGGGGTATCTTGCCAGCTCATAGGGAAAAGACGTAGCCCCTTGATTCTCAGGATCAGCTGTTATGCAATTCAATATTACCCCTCCCACCCCCTGACTCTACAGATAGGACCTTGGTGGGCAGGATGGGGAACACGATGCATCGCCCTTCTCTAATGTGCCTGGCCCTGACTCCGCATGGTGGGCATCGCATCTGTTCTTATCTCCCCCTCCAACCACGCTCTGAGGAAGGTCCCATTTTCCCTGCTTTGCAGAGGAAAAGACTGGGTTTACAGAGATTGCATCTCACACAGGGTCACACGGCCTGGAAATGGCAGGGCTGGGACTCAGGCACAGGTCTACCTGACTGCAGGGCAGCAAACTTCCCATCTACCTGGAGGCTGGCTCTCACTGTGAATTAACCAAACCAGCTAAAAGCTTGCTCCAGGTCATGCATTAGGCTAGTTAATAGCGGAGGCAGAAGGGAAACTCTCAGCTCCCAGTTCGGGGCTCTCCCTACACCCCAAGAGTCTAGCTGTCACCACAGATCAGTCAGAAGAATATTTATTTACAGATGGGCTCCAAGGGTCAGCCTCCCATTGGGGGTGGGAGTGGAGGGGAGGGTCTGACAACTATGTTTCAGAAGTGGTGGGTCCGATGCCCATCCCTGCACCAGGCATACCCTAACCAGACTATCCCATGCGGTCTGGGGTGCTGGAGAAGGGAAGACAGCTTCCAGGGAGCCTGTGGGAACTCCCCTCCCCAGGGCTGCTCAGGGTAGGCCCGGCTGGTGAGGCCACCTCTTCCTCCCCGGAGAGCTGGGTGTATCCATCAGTTCTTTGCAACATGTGTGTCAGAGTGCAGACCAGCCTGGTGATAGCTTCCAGGATGTGTTGGCCCTCCCTGAAAAGGAGACCATTGGGATGGGGACTTTTGGGGATCCCAGAACATTTCCCAGCTAGTCTGAGTAAGGTGCCAGACCAGGGGTCTCCTAGGAGGAGCTACCATGGCGGTTTTCCTTTTTATCACTCAAGTCTAGACGAAGTCCAAGTTCTCAGTCATGTGGACCCTCCAGGACCTGAGAGGGACAGGCACATTTCTCAGTTGCTTCACTCTCCCCTTCAAGGTCAGCTCTGTCCCTTCTCTGGAAGGTCTGTCCCTCCCCAGGTTCCGGGAGGCTCAACGAGACCGGAGAGGCAGGAGCAAGAGCTGACTGGAGGCCCTTCCTGCCCCCCGAGGGCTGTGGGGAAATGTGGGCACACCCCAGAAGGTGATGTCTATCCTGGCCAGGGCAGCAGAGCACTGGGCACCACGCAGCACGAAGCTCCCCTCCTTGGGCTCCTTGGAGACTGAGCGGGGTCTCCATCTCCCACTCCAAAGGGACAAGACACGTTCAGGGCATCACTCATCTCATACAGACATTTAGGGCTGGGGGAGGGGGTCTCAGGTGGGGGATAAGGAAGGAGTGGCTGCTGACAGTCCACGCCGTGGTGTGCCTACCAGGGCAAATTGGGAGATTGCGGTGAATGAGGAAGCCTAGGCAGAGCTGGTCCAGAGCTCTGGCACCCTGACCCATGACCCCAGGGTCCCCATGAGAGGCTGTGAGAAGTTGGATGGACCCAGGAGTCTTGACCACACACCCAGGTGGCAGGCTTCTTGGCCAATGGTGACAGATTGGCAATGCCACCAATCCTCACCATATATGACACCACAACCTCACGTAGCATGGCAGCTTAGGATGTCCACAGGGTACCTGTCCACTCTTTTTGGATCCACTCCTGGCAGTGCTGAGGACTGTCTACCTGGGTGCTGGCCTGGCCCCAGGGTGGCCCTGAGCTGCTCCACGGCACCTTGTCAAGCCCGTGGGTACCCTCAGCTGGGCCATACACCCAGGAGCCTGGGCCCCAAGTGGGCCAGACTGTGTCCCCAGGTGCTAGGTAGGGGCTGCCTGAGCCAAGGTGTTCCGTGTCTCTGGAGTCCACAATGCCCCCTGCCCTCCCTGAGCCTGTCTCCTGCCCTCAGCTCCTGGCCCACCCACCCAGCACTGCTCCCTCACCTCCAAGGTGCAGGTGGCCGACGGCCTGCCATCTTCTGTTTGGCTTGGGTCTGGCAGGGAGTGGAAGACCCAGGCGGGCATCTGCCTCTGGAGCATCGCGGCAGCTCTCCAGCTGGGTGGCGAGATTGAGAATTTATACTCTGACTCAGAGCTCCGCCCTCTGGATGCCTCTTGGCAGTGGCTGGGATTTGCCAGGGGAGTGGTTAAGGTAGGTATATAGACATGAGGGCCTGGGCCAAGCCTCTTAGTAGCAAGAGACCCTCAGGTCTTCAGATTTTGGAAATGCAAGGACCAGCAGGGGCTCTGGCCCTTGGAGTCAGTGGTCTGCTGCCCCTAGAAACTCAGACCCGCCTTGCCAACCAAGGGATGGGTGGGTGGCAAGAAGAGAATGCTGGAGCATCACGACTTTAGGATTGGCCCAGGCATGATTTGGGAAAGCCCTCTCTCTTCAGCTTATAGAGATCGTGGCTCACAGATACCCTCTGGGGGATGGTGCCTTCCCTCCTAACTCCACTTAGTCCCATGGCTTGGTGCCCCAGGAGCTGTGGGCAGGGGCTTCACGGGAAGCAGCGACCACGGTCAGGGCTCCCAAAGTCAGTGGGGGAAGAAAGAAAATAATTGCCCGAATCTTTGCTGAGGAGAAGGTCAAGGGCACATGCCCCCTCCCCTGCCTCCGGGGAGGCCAGGTGGAGAGAGGGTGTGCCCAGCCCCTGCCTGGTCCCAGGGCCCCTGAGAGGATGCTCCCGCCCTGCCCCACTGATCCCTATCTCTGGCCTGGTGGCTGGCTCACTGCGGGCCCGGTGAGGCAACTCCACCTGCTCGCTGCCCAGCTGGGTACACTGGGAGTGTCCTGCCTGAGCTATCCCCTGGGGCCCCACAACCGGCTTTTCTGGCCCACAGATTAAACCGATTTTATGAAACTGAGGGTGAGATCTGAACACAGGGCTGACTGGGCCCTAATGCAAGAATGGAAACTCGTCGGTGGTGTCTCTGAGACCTCTTCCCACCCCAGGTAGAGGTGGCTCCGACCCTGCTCCCCGCTGCTTGCCAGGTCCTCCAGAGATGGGATGGGGTCTCAGCATGGTCTCCTCCCAGCTCGCGTCCTTCCCTGCCCCTGCCGTCTACCCCACTGCCAAGAACACAAATTCAGCACCCACACCCCTCAGCGGACTCCACGAAATTCAATTTAGTTCATGCACTTAGTGAGCACCTACTGTATACATGCTACTAAGAAAGGAAATCCCAGGCTTGAAGTTGCTGACAGTCCAGCTGGAGAGTGAAATACATCCAACCCCTCAGAGGATCAGAGGTCCAAGTCTTCTGTGGTAACAGGGGGTATTCTAGAAGGATCAATACAAATCCTTCACATTTGTAAACATCTGTGGTTTACAGAGCTCCATCACACAGCTAAGAACTGGCGAGGGAGCATAGAAGTTGGAAAATGGAGGTCAGCTGGGAAGGGAAAGAGTGGATCTGAGAAGGCTTCACGGAGGAGGTGGCATCTGAATTGGGTCTTAGAGGATGCATAGGATTTCAACAGCTAACGGTAGGTGGGAAAGGCATGATAGGAGGAAGGAACAGCACGAGCAAGAGCAGGGAGACCAGAAAGCAGGGTATGCTCAGGGACGCAAGTGGTCTGATGTTACAGCAGTGAGTCATGTGGGATGCAGAGTGGGACACAGGGGTGGTGGAAGTTGGCAGAGAGAAGGGAGGTTTTGTGAAGGAACAAATCTGGAAAGACACATTAAGGCCCAATAGTTGTGACCCTCACGGGCCACTATTTAAATTTGGATTTATTCTCTAGGCAATGGGGAGCCATCGATCGTTTTTGAGCAGGAGAGTGACATCATCAAAGCTGAACTTTAAGAAGACAGTGCTGATTGACGTTGTGGGCAACCCAACCCACAGTACTACAGTGTCCCGAAGGTGACGAGGTGAGGGGTGTGGTGAGGGCCAGGAGACCTCCTCCCTGAGGATCCACCTGTCTCCCCACTCCCTCCACTCCCCTTCCCCATCAAATAGACCCAGGGCAAGCCCAAGACCCCAGGGCATTCCTCAAAGTCTGGTACTTGATTCTCTTCCTGCTGAAAAAGCCCATCCACAAACCCCCCAGCCCCAGCCCATCCATCCCAGGCAGGGCCTGGGAAATCTAGGTCTCCAATCCTTGTATTTCCTCACTGGCTGTGAGCTCCTGGAGAGCAGGGCCTCGTTTTAGCTGAATGGAATCAAGTTGAATAAGAGGCTAAGTGGAGTGGAAGTTTCTTCCTCCGCACCCTCTGCACAGCCTCTGACCCAGGTGAGAGCTGGTGTGAGAGCCGGTGTGAGAGCCGGTGAGAGAGCTGGTGCAATGGCAAACTGAGGGGACCAGTCTACCAGCAAGCACTTACTGACTGCCTGTTGTGTGCCTGGCTCCATGCTGACTGCCAGGGCCAGGTCTGGAAGGAAATGACAAAGGATTTATGGTCTAGTGAGGGGAGAAAAGGGGCCTGGATTCAGTGGCAAATTGTCCAGTGTGGACTCTAAGTGGGGCAGGAGGGGACAGAGGACCCCGTGGGGATGGTGGGAAGTGGGCTGGGAAGGTGAGTAAGGAGAGCCAGGCAAAGAGCAATGTCCACTGGCCTCACCTCCTCCTCTACGCCGACAGGTCTCCAAGTGAACCACCCATTTAAGCTGAAACAGTGTTCTTGGTGCACAACCGATGCTCCAAGTCTCTCCCCCACGTCCCGAGTCTCTCTCCAGCCCCCTGAGTCTCTCTCCTGCCCCCATGTTCCTCCATGTGGAAATCTGAAGCTGTCTCTGCACAAAGTGGAATGGACTGAGTTCCTTTCCACCTAGAACCCTCTCCTCCTTGATGAGCAGGGAGCCTGAGTTCTCCCCCAGAGATCCCCAGTCTGTGTCCTCTGAGGCCTCTACCTCCAGCTGTGTCCGGTAGCTTGTTAACTGACTCCCACTCATCTGGATGACCAGGACCTGCCTCTTGCCAGCAGCCTCTCGGCCTCAGGTAATCCAGCACTGAAAACTTCCTTCCTCCCAGCCACTCAGCTGACATCACTTGCCTGCGAACCCAGAAAGGACGAATTCCTCATCTTTCCTCTTTCAAGATGCCTCGGGTGCCTGTCCCTTCCCGTGCACCCTGTCAGCTGCACCTGTCTCCTAGCCTCCTCTGCCTCTCACAGTTCATCCCCCACACACCTGGCTAGCCAGTGAGCTTTGCAGCCAGCCCCTTCAACCTGTCATTCACCTGCTCAAACGCAGCTAATGCTTTTTCAGTCTTGCCAACAAATTCTGGATTCCAATACCTCCCATCGACCAAGCGGAACCCAGAAAGAGCCCTATTATAGCATATGGAATTTTAGCATATGATAAAGGAATTATTTCAAATAGTGATGCAAGGATGGACTATGCATTAGTGGAAAACCTACCTTACCATCTAGAATAAAATAAAGTTAGATCCCAAATTCTTAACTACACGAAAATAAATTCCAGACAGATTAAATATCTAACCATTAAAATACAACTATAGAAGATTTAAATTAATATTAGAGAATATTTATATGATATTAGGATGAGGAGAATCTTCCTAAACAAGGTACAAAACCTAGAAACCAATAGGGAAATGTTGCCAGATTTGAATGTACAGAATGGTAAACTTCAGTAAAGCAAAAGATGCCACAAGCACGGTTCTACCTCCAAAATATCTTCCAAATTTCCTCCTCTCAATACATACCCATCAGTTACAAAACCCCCTTAAAAAATCATGGTAAAGAGGAGAGTCTTGCCCTACCAGATACTAAATTACAAAGCCACAAGAACACAAGCACTATGTTGTTGGCACAAGAACAAGACAAGTGGAACAAAATAGAGGGGCCAGAGACAGGCCCTAATATTTAAGGGAACTTAGTATATGATAAAATTGGCACCATGAATCAATAGGAAAAGAATAGACTATTTAATAGATGACATGGGCATGAGTGGCTCACAGATGAATAAAGCAGCATCCCCACTTAGCGCCATATATGAAGATGGACTATCAATGGGATCAGCACATGAAATGGAAAACTATAAAGTTAACAGAAGACAACGTAGCAGAATCTGCTTGTGATCTGGGGGCAAGAAGAATTTCTTAAACAACGCTTTGAAACCCTGAACCATAAGGCAAAAATTTTCTAAATTTGATTACTGAAGGATTTCTGTCCACTAAGAACATACAGAAAAAGTTAAAAGATAGCTGACAGAATGACAGAAGATATTTGGAATGCATTTGCAAATCACCAAAGGACCAATATCTAGCATATACAAAGAATTCTTATGTAATCCACCCAAAAAAGATGGCCATGCCAACATAAAAATGGACCAAAGATTTGGACCTGCATTTTATAGGAGGGGAAACCCAAAAAGCTAATAGCCTTTTGAGGAGATGCTCAAAATCATTGGTAATCAGGGAAATCAACTTAAAATAACAATGAGTTCTCACTGCAACTATTAAATTGGAAAACACAGAGGAAGTTGGATAATGGTTGCTTTTCTGGGAGGGGAGAATGGGGGAAGGAAATAACGACCAATCAAGAAGGCAGGCATAGGAGGACAACAAGGACACCAGAACCAAGCAGGAGAATGGGCCATGTGCTCAGCCTCCAGCACTCAGGTGACATTTTTCCCCTCCAGCTTTTCCCCAGCTTTACTGCCACTGCTCTAGTCCAAGCTGTTATCGTCACTCATCTCAAGGACTGCGTTAGGCCAACTGGTCTCTCTGCTTCCACTTTTGCCTCCTGATAAGCCTCTCTCTACAGAAGAGCATGAGTGATCTCCTCAAAACAGAAGCTGGATGATGTGACTGCCTGACTCAAGCTCTCCATGGCTTCCGGGTGCTCTTCCTTCTTGCCCTGGCTCTGCGAGGTCCCTTGTGGTCTGGCTCCTACATCTGCTCTATTCCTTCCCTCACGCACGAGTTCCAGCTGCACTGGCCCTCCGTGCCCTGAACATGCCAAATTCTTCCCCCCATCAGGGAGTTTGCACTTGCCAGTTCCAGGTCTGAAGTCTTTGAACTTAACTCTGCATAGCTGCTCTTTCTCATCCATCATGGCTCTGCTCAAATGACATTTTCTCCAGCAGCCCTTCCCCGACTACCCTCCGTAACACGGATGCCTTTTGCCTACCTACTTGCTTTCATATGGCTCTGGCCACTAATTTAATCCAATTCCATGTAATGTAATGTAATGTATCATATCTTGAATTATCTTATTCATTTAATCTCTTTTCCACCAGACTGTAACCCTTTTCAGGGCAGGGACATTGCTTGTCTTGTTCATCAACTGGAAATACCTAATGCCCATCAGTAAAGAAACGGGTAGATGTCAACAGGAACCAAGTGGCTATCATTTATTGAATGTTTACAAAGTGACAAGGACTATTCTACATATTATATATTACCTGTGAAGTAGATAGTATTATTATCTCATTTCAAAGAAGAATTGAAACATGGAGAGGATAAGTAACTTGCTCAGGGTCACCATGGTGAGTGAGAGCTGTGATGCAAGTCAGTCTGGCCCAGGAACTTCCAGCTCTGACCACCACACATTCAGCCTCTCAGGAGACATTACTGTGCTGGAAAATTGGGATTCTCTGTTATATTTTTTAAAGGCTTCTTTATGCTCTTATGTTCTGTAGGAAGACAATTCCTCTACCCTCTAGGTCCTTCTGGCTTGTCTAAGAATTAAATTGACGTGAGACAGAATAACAGGAGAAAATCAAACAACTTTAATAACACATATACACAGGAAAAACCCAGGAATTCTGAGTAACTCGCCAAAATGGCCAAAGCCACCTCTTTAAATACCATCTTCAGCTAAAGACAAAGGAGGATGTTGGGGGTTATGGTTTGGATGAGGAAGAGGAGGAAGGCAATTTACATGGAGATGGAAAAGCAAATGTTTGATAAACAAGTGTTTTCTGGGCCATTTATAGACAATGAGACCCGAAAGAGAACTTTGATAAAAATGGGCTTGCTAGTGCCTTCCTGTCTGCCACACCCACTTTCTATTATGCTATAGTTATCTTATGGTACTAGCCCCTTCCCGGAACAAGGCTTCTATCTTAAATTCTTTCGGGCAGATAAGGGGAGGGTCAAAGTTTCCTTCAGAACCTTTTGTCCTTCAAAATAACCAAGCCAAAGAGACAAGTTTTGAGTGGTCAATTCTAATCCCCCACAGTTCCTTGATAAGTAAAGTTCAGTTTCCTAAAACAAACATACAATGAATAAATACAGTTTTCACCACTTAAAGTAAAACAAACATTATCCTCTCCAAGTAGTGGGAGATAAAAAATCAACCACTGAATTTAACATGTCGAGATATCTCAGAACTTCTGGCCAACAAACTAGATGTGACTCTATTTCATGATGACAAGATACAAAATAGGCATAAACATGACAAGAAAGGGCCTTCATTCCAATGTAGGTAATATTTATATTCTTAGTGTTGTCAACAGATCTGACTCATAAATATTTTCCATCCTTCTTCTTCGTCACAAGATGTTAAGGTCCAGCTCAGTGTGTTGCATTCTCAAAGCAATTGTGTCCACAGCTCAACATTTCTCCATGTCAAGAAGTTCCTGCTACTAAAACTTGTGGCCTCTGGTTTCAACTAGATGACAGGTTTTCTTTTCCTGCTTTTGACTCTCTCTCACATAGCAAGACTGCCTGGAGCCTTTTGTACACTGAGTTTACTCTTTCTCACTGGTCACTTTTGTGAGGGTGACGTTGTCATTGTCTCAGACCCTATTGAATATGGTATAGTTGGTTAAGGTCTAGACTTTGAAGTTTCATAGACCTGGATTTGAACACTGATTCTGTTCAAATTTATCCCTCTAGGGAGTACATTTATCCCTCTAAGCCTGGGTGTCTCCATCTGTAAAATGGGAAGCATAATAGTTCCTCTCTCACAGGGTGGCTGTGAAGACTAAATGAGATAAAGGTCTTAGCACATGGCTGACCCGTGGTGATGGATTCACTATGAGTGGGACACAGTACAGTGACCTCACAGACACAGAGATGTCACCCCTGCCCAAGGAGCTCACAACCAAAGTTGGGTGAGACAGGAAGGTCACGTAAATGGTGTCAGGATGATCACATCACATATGAGGAGAGGTGTGAAAGTATGCTGCTCAGACAGTATGGCTACCTCGGGTTGGGAGGCTCAGAAGAGGCTGCCTGGAGTAGGAAGAACTTGAACTTGCCCTTGAAGGAAGAGTAGAGACCCAAGGAATAAAGAAGTAGGAGAGGGCATTTTTGTCAGGCGAGCAAGGAGCATGAGCAAGGTATGAAGACTCAGAAAGGCAATTAAAGAAGTTCTCGGATATCAAGTGCAAGAATCACAATCTTCCTTTTGTTGGCAGTGGTGGCTCATGGAAGGTTTTCAAGCAGAGAGTGTTTAAGAAAGAGAGCAAATCTCATTCCAATGGGTAGAACGGGTGAACATCAGACCGTGTGAGCTGGAAGGCAGGCGTGCCTCCTTCATCAGCCCATTGTGGTTCCTTGGGGCAGCTGCGGCCTGCAAAAGTCTCCTGATAAATGCCTCTCCCTCTTCACCTATGAGGAATAGCCTCTGGGTCTCATCCCATCCAAATGCCCTGCAGGCTCCCAGCGCCCCCACTGCCCTGCAGACTCTGCTTCAGATTCTCTAGCTGTCCCTCTGGGCCTGAGGGGCTGGGGCTTGAGGATAAATCCGCATGTCTGCAGAGGAGGATGAGGAATGTGGAGCAGGTGGGAGGCAGGGTTGCAGGCTCCATTCATTTCTCCACTTTGCCTCTGGCCCCACGCCAGGCCAGAGTGGAGTGTGGGCCACCTGTGTTTAGGTCAGGCTAAGTCAACACAAGCAGGCACTGCCTCTCTGTCCAGCTGCTTTGTGGGGACGGAAGAGCCTCTTGCTTGACTCGAGGCTGGATGTTGACAGAGGGCTTGTTGGGCAGAAGTCACCTGGCCGTGGAGGCCCCAGGCACCAGGTGCCCGCAGCAGATGACATTGCTAAATGGCAGCCATCGACATTACATCAGTGGAGAACATTCACTGAGTCCTCACGAGGTACCCAGCACTGGGAACCGATTCTGAACAGACACTTCTTGTAAGTAACAACTCTTTGGTCAGGAAACACGCTCTCCTGAGAATCGTGGATCTACCAAGCAGTTTAAAAACAAAGGATGAAGTGTGACCATTTTAAACTAGGCAGTTTTGTTTTGTGTTTTTGTCCCTGAGGTCTCTATGGTCCTTTCTTCCTTCAAACTGGCCCCTGGCCTCTTCTGCCCTGAGGAAGGAGCCTGTCTTCAAAATACAGACAGAAACAGAAGTAAAATCTCCGCTTCTGAATTGCTCTAGGCCTCAGATCTCCTAGAAATAATAGACATGCGAAAATACTGGAGCAGTCATTTATCCTCCTGTGTCCCCGCCTCCAACATCCACAGCAATGGTTTAAACTATGGTGAGGACTCTCGGGATCCCAGAGCCCAGAGTAGGTTTGTCCTGCTCCCCACTGAGCTCTGGGAGATGCAGCCTCACAGAGGTGCCCTTTGCCCACCTGAGAGTAGAGGGAAGATGCCTGGGCAGACTCGTGGAAACTCTCCAAGGCTGCCTGAGAGTGCCCAGAAGTTCTGAGAGCTGTGGGCCCGCGGACGGTGGTGGGGCGGAGTGAGCTGACCGTGAGATCTGTTCCGCTGGGGTTGCTGGAGCCTGAGGCCCTGGCTTTGGCAGAAGTACATCCCAGTAGGATGATTGCACTTTTGTTAAATTGATCATCTGGTCAATCAACTTCTATTTTTTCAGTTTAAAAATCAACTTTGTTGAGGTATAATTTAGTACAATAAAACGCACCCATTTGATGAGTTTTGACAAATATATACAACTATGTATCCATCACCACAAACAAGATCATTTCCGTCACCCTCAAAAGTTGTCTCATAGCCAATCTTTCCCCTGGGCCCCAGGGAACCGTTGATATGTTTTCTCTCATTGTAGATTAGATGGTCTATTCTAGAGTTTCATGTAAATGGAATCATTGTGTTCAGACTTTTGTGGCTGACTTGTTTAATGTAAGGCTTTCAAGATTTATCTATGCTGTTGTATAGAGTTCATTCTTATTCATTGCTGTGTAGTAGTCCATTGTAAAAGTATCATAATTTGTTTATCCTTTCATCAGTTGAAGGACAAAGCTGTTTCCAATTTTTAGCATTTATGAATAAAGCTGCTATAAATATTCGCACACAGGTTTTGATGTAAATATAAGCTTTCATTTTTCTTGGGTGAATACAAGTGGAATGGCTATGTCTGCTTGATTTTTACAAAGGGACCTAGAGATAGTGTGATGTCATATCTGGTCTCATCTGACAATCCCAGCCTACTGGAGAGAGCCTCCTGTCCTCAGCACTCTCCACTCTCCCTCCTTTCTCTCGTTTTCTTCTCTTTCTTTCCCCTCACCCTCCTCTTTCTCCTGTCGGCTTCCATTTTGCCTTCCCCATCCCACAAGCCTCTCCTGCCAAGCTTGAGGGAACCCACAGGGGGAGGGTTGGGGGAATCTTCTAGCAAGTTCAGCCCTGAGGTAATTTGTCAGGACTGAGTTTGTCCTGGTGCCACTGTTTTAAGAACCGTGTCCGATGTTCTAATCTACGCCATTCACTGGTCTGTCTTGTGACTGAATTTGGTTCCAGCCAAGTTCTAGCAGAGGAACGTAATTCCCCACTGTTTCCATCTGGTTCAGCCCCCAAGCCAAGGTTGTGCAGTCGCTTCCTGAGAGTGGCTCCCCACCACCTCTCGGGGGAGATGAGGACCGGGTGATAATGGCCTGGGAGGGTCTGTGAGCAGCAGATGCCTTCATACAGTCCTGGGTTTGACAGAGACGAGCAGAGCCAAGGAAAGCTCTAGCTCCCTATTGGTTTCAATTCGTGTTCAGGAAGGCACTGTGGTGTGCTGGGCAGAGCACTGGGCTGGAAGCCAGGAGCTGTGGGCTCCAGTTCCAGTTCTGCCATAAGATAGAAAACAAATGGCTCCCCCTCTCTGGACCTCACTTTCCTCTTCCGTGAAATGGGAGGTTGGACCAGCTGAGTCCCCTGAATCCCAGGAGTGGGATCTGGCACCTGTACCTTTTCATCATCTCAGGTGAACCTGAGACACAGCCACGGAGAGACCATAGAAGCGGGTGGCCCGAGAGTCCTTTACTGCTGCTGACTTCCGGGGTCTGGCCTGCCCCACTGCCCACTGAGGCTGCACCATGCTTGGGCATCAGCTCAGAGTGAGAATAAATGGGGGCATTCAGGGTCCTTCTGAACAAGATTTGACAGACACCAAACGGTAAGAACAGCATTTTTGATGCCAGAAAGGAGCAACAGCCAAGGATATGGTCAGGAAAGAGCTAAAACGGACTAAAACTTGGCTATTTGGTGAGGGGACGGGAGACCTTATGAGGAGAGCATTGGGAGTGTGTGAAAACAGAGCTTGTGGCCTGTTCTCAGCAGGATCCAGGCCTGGTCACTCCTCTTACCGCCACCCCAACATGGCGTATGTGGGTGCGTGTGACAGCGTGTGTGTGTGTGTGCGCGCCTGTGTGTGTGTGTACGTGGGAAGAGAAGGACCTGAGCCCTCCCTGGAGAATAAAGTCCTGTTGCACCAAACTGGATTAGCATCATCAGCTGCTGGGGGGTCTGGAACGTGACCCTAAAGACCCATTTCCAACTGCCCCCACAAGCCTCAGCCCCGCCGGCCCTGCCAGACTTGGGATTTGTGTAAGCCCTGTAGCAGGTTCAGGCAAAACAGCCTGAGGACTTTTTAGTGATATTCAGTTGATTTTAAAGTAGTGATCAGGGTTTGAGTGAAAGAATTCGCACTGAGGAAGTGGAGACTGGCTGAGTCGGCCTTCTGACTCAGCGGTGACTTCTAGGCGGCCCACGCCCCCCGGGCTGCCGGCCCCCCTCTGTCCCTGCCCAGCCTCCTTACAGGTTCTGCCTGGTTGGCAGCTGGTGCAGGGCCTGGGCCTGAGAGCAAAGCTGTCAAGGAGGACGCACTGGGGCAAAGGGCATTCCGGGCCGAGAGGTGGGTGCCGCGGCCCTTGGGGCTGACTCTGCAGTTAGGATGCTGTAATCTAGGCAGCACCTGGGTGAGGCTGATGGTCCCAGTGACCCAAGCATAGCTGGCAGAAGGAGGCCTCGGGTCTGCGAGGAGCAGAGAGAGGCTGGAGCCACCGCCTGGAGCCCCTCCCTGCCTGCCTCCAAAAGTCTGGGAAAGCCGCCCTCTGCTGCTGGCTGGGTCCTCCAGCTCTGTCCAGAGTGGGCCCTGGAGGGAGCTGGAATCTGGCCTCTTACCTGATGTGTGGAGCTGGCAGCATTGTAGCCACCTTCTACCAAGGGCAAGCGATGTCTCCTTCCTCCCTCTGTGCACAGTGTTTGGAGGGGTGTGGTAGGTGGGAGTCGGGGGTTCCGGACCTCTTTCCGGGGAAGCAGATCTTCAGAGGCAGGGACTCTGGGCTTTAAGAGTGCAGACCTGACTCCGTGCTGTGCCCGGCCTGGAGCCCTCAGCAACCATCTGCTGCAAACAATGACTAAGGACTCATTTGAAGGTGACCAACTGACTTGGTTGGCCCAGGACTAAGGGGTTTCCTGGGACAAGGGACTTTCAATGCTAAAACCAGAGTCCTGGGCAAATTAGGACAATTGGCTATCCTATTTCTATCTTTCCTTGGAAATGTTTTCTGAAACAGAGACACACCTGGTATGCCAGACCTGGGATTTATATTATTTGTTGTTATAAGTATGTATAATTACTTCTAGGCTTTATAATCATTCGAAGCAAAATGACTTGATTATTTCCTGATTTTATTTTGGAGTATATGAACCAAATCTCTATGGAACAATTCCAAGTATTCAGGCCAATTCTGAGGTTAAGGGGAGACTGAGTGTGTGTGTGGGATCTTGGTATGCGGACATAATGACCCCCAGCATCCCTTCCCCTTCCTTTGATAGATCTCCCTTTTCCTTTGGGATCTTATGGAGCTATCAATCATGGGGAATCTTCCTCTTCCCTCAAACGGGGGCCCTTGACCAGTCTGGGCCAGTTGGTATTCCCATCCCCTTAGACCCAGTGATTTGTTCAGGAACAATTAGATGTCCTTCTCTTCCTTCTTCTTTTTCTTTCTAGGATTAGATGGGTAAAGAGAGAAAGAGAGAGAAGGATATTATTCTTTCTTTGGAATATGAACTCTAAGGAAGATGTAAGCTTTGAGGTGCTGGGGGTCATCTAAGACTCAGCCTAAAAAGTAAAGCTTACATAGAAAAAAGCAAGTTGTAGTCTGGACAACTAGATCCAGCTATGCCTGAAGCCCACATACCCCTCGAACTTCCCAGTTATAAGAGACAATAAAGGCACTTCCCCACCCCACTTATGCTTGTTTGAATTCAGCTTTACTTACTCTGCCACTTGTGGCTGAAGGGGTTCTTACTAATACACCTGGCCACGACATTTGTGCCAGGTCTCCACTCAGGGCTCTCCAGCAGGGAGAGTGGAGGGGGGGAATTACCCAGGGTTGTGTCCTCTCCTGTCTCCTGAACTGAGTCCCTAATGCCTTTAGGTTAGGGAAAGCATATCTCTTCCAGGACAATCCTTTCTCTCATCTGCCCCAATTCCCTCCCCTCATTTCAAGGATCTGCTGGGGTCTCTCATTGGTCCTTGATTCTGGAAGTCGACTTTATAATATATCACCTCCCGCTCACATACCTTACTGCTTTGGGGACATCCCCAGCATAGGCAAAGACTTTCCCAGTCATGGGAGGACCGACCATTGCCTGAATCATCCCATTTCAACACCTGATAAACTGGGATGGAGAAAGAGCATGGGTTACTGGCCCTGCCTAGAGCTGGAGATGTTCACTCCTGCTCTTTGGCTGGGAGTGGAGAGTGAGAGCCATCCTCCCTCAGTGAGTAAGGCTGAGTCAAGCGAAGGGAAAGGCAGGCAGGATGGGGCAGGCCCAGGAGATAAAGCAAAGGAAGAAGCAGGTGGCAGAAAGACCACAGGAAATGGAAGTCACATCCTGTGCAAGTGGTGATAAGAATTCACAAGAGAGCTCAACACTTGACCTTCAGGATGACCTTTCAACCCAAAGATATCTGGCAGGAAGAGGCCAGGGAGAGGAGGGGAGGAAAAAAGGGGAGTAGGAACAACTCGGGGTCAAAGAGATTGCTCTCCTACCCAGACAAATAAAACAGCCTCCCAGCAATTCACACCTTCCCTGCTTAATTTCTAATATTAATTTCTCTCTTTCTCTCTCTTTTTTTTTTTTGGTGAGGAAGATTGGCCCTGAGCTAACATCTGCTTCCAATCTTCCTGTTTTTGCTAGAGGAAGATTGTCACTGAGCTAACATCTGTGCCAGTCTTCCTCTATTTTGTTTGTGGGGTGCTGCCATAGCGTGGCTTGATGAGTGGTGTGTAAGTCTGCACCCAGGATCCGAACCTGTGAACCCCAGTGGAGTATGTGAACTTAACCACTACCCAACCAGGCCAGCCCCTAATTTCTCTCTTTTAAGAAGCACAAAGCAATATTTACTATGTACAAAATGTATAGAGAATAGTAAAATGAACACCAATGAATCCACCTTCTAGCTTAAAAAAATAAAATGTTGAGGGGCTGGCCCCGTGGCCGAGTGGTTAAGTTCTTGCACTCTGCTGCAGGCGGCCCAGTCTTTCGTTGGTGCGAATCCTGGGCGCGGACATGGCACTGCTCATCAAACCACGCTGAGGCAGCGTCCCACATGCCACAACTAGAAGGACCCACAACAAAGAATATACAACTATGTACCGGGGGGGCTTTGGGGAGAAAAACGAAAAAAATAAAAAATCTTTAAAAAAATAAAATGTTGGTAACAGAGTTGAAGTACCCTGGTGTGCCCCTCATCTAGTCACTTCCCCTCTCTCCCTTCCTGGGGATAACTGTGAACTTGAATTTGTAGCTACCACTCCCATGCAAGTATTTATTCTCTTTCTGCCTATGTGTGTATTTCTAAGCTGTATTTGTTATTATTTTGCATGTTTCAAACTTTTTATAAGTGATATATAAAAGATATGTGTTCTGTAATAAACTTGGGGTTTTTCTCCCTCGATATTGTCATTATAAGATTCACCTATAATGATAAGTATAGATCTGGTTCATCCCTTTTCATAGCTTGAACTATATCACAATTTATTTATCCATTTTTGTGTGATAGACATTTAAGCTGTTTCTAAGTTTTTGCTCTTACTGTATTTCATCAATTCTAAGCAAGTGTTTTTTCCCATTTTAGGATCTCTGAATTAAGGGATACTTACTAAAAATGATCATGTGTAATACTTCAATCGGCAGTTTTTCCCTTAGCGAGTGATATACAGCAGTCCCCCCTTTATCCGCAGGTGGTTTATTCCAAAACCCCCAGTGGATGCCTGAAACCACACATGGAGCTGACCTCTATATACTGCTTTTTCCTATACACACATACCTGTGATAAAGCTTAATTTATAAATTAGGCACAGTAAGAGATTAACAACAGTAAATAATAAAATAGAACAATTATAACAATCTATTGTAATAAAAGTTACCATAGATCTCAGCAACCTCAGCCTGCAATTTTTTTTCTTTCCTTATTAAGTCAAGAACTTGCCCCTCTTCATTTCAAGGAAGCACTTTACGGCTTCTCTTTGGCATATCGGAATTGTCAGTGTCACTAATCTTGCGCTTTGGGGTCGTTATGAAGTAAAATAAGGGTTACTTGAACACAAGCACTGCCATACCAGGGCTGTCGATCTGAAAACCAAGACAGCTACTCAGTGACTAACAGGCAGGGAGCATATACAACGTGGACACGCTGGACAAAGGGATGACTCACATCCAGGGCAGGATGGAGCGGGACATCACAGATGTCATCACACTACTCAGAACAGTGTGCAATTTAAAACTTATGAATTGTTTATTTCTTGAATTTTCCATTTAATGTTTTCAGACTGTGGTTGATCTCGGGTAACCGAAACCGTGGAAGTGAAACTATGCATAAGGGGGACTACTGTACCTTAGATTCAATAAAGAATTGTACAAACAACACTACTGGGAGTTTCTTGTGTGTGTCTGATTCTCTAGTGTGTAAAGTATAAATTGGAAGTACAAATTGCTGGGTTGTAAGGTACATTACTGCCAATAATATTAGATATTGACAAATTGTTTCCCAAAGTAATTTTTACTGATTTTCTCCCCCACCACTATGTCAGCGAGTTCTCACTGGGGTACATCAAGGGCTATCGTCTGACTTTTTTGAGTTTTTTGCCAATCCAATGGGTATGAAGTGGTGTCTCATTGTGGTTTTAAGCTGCATTTCCTTGATTATTAGTAATCTTGGGCATCTTTTCAAGATCTTTTACTTTCTCTAACACATATTCTTGGAACTCTTCATTGACTCCCTTGTTTCAAGGCTCTTACCCTCCTTTACCATCGTCAAATCCAACCACCATCACTACTTAACAATATACACCAGTAGTTATCAAAAAAACACAAAACTATTTATGCCCAAGTAATTTCACTCTTAGAAACTCATACGGAGGGAAAAAATGCTTAAAAATGTTAATTGCATCTAAATTTTTGATGGCAGAGAATTTAAATTCACCCAAATGCTCAAACTGGTAGATCTATTAGTAAATTAAAGCATATTTCTATGATTGAATTCTATGTAGTCATTTAAAAAAAAGAACTATAAATATCAATATAAAATACCAATATAAAAATATTTATATTTGAATTTAGGATATAATAAGGATGGCTAATTACATGACAAATGAGCAAAAATCATAAATTTTCCTATAAAAATCATAAGCGCAAGGGAAAACAAGATCCCATACACAATAGCAATGAAAAATAAAATAAATAAGCCTAGGGGGAAATAAACAAGAAATTTACATGTGAAAATGATGGAATTACAAATTTACAGGGGAAAGATGGAGTATTTGATATTATGTTGGAAAAATAACTGTTTTTTGAAAAAACAACCATTTTGCCATTTGGAGAAAAAACAAGCTGGATCCATACCCTACTCCTTATATTAAAATAAATTCCAGATGTAAATATAATCTAATTGGTTATTGTTTTATCATCATTAGTGAGGAAGTAAGACACACAACAGAGATGCAATGAAGGAAAACAAATGGATAATTTTGACTATATACATATAAAATTTCTCTGTCAAAACAACCGTAAATAACAGCACAAGACTAAATTGTAAAAATATTTGCCAAATTCATGATGAAAAGCTAGTTTCCTAATAAACCAAAAGCTCTTTCTAATAAATGCTACAAAAACCCCAAACAACTCAATAGAAAAATTGACAAAAGATACAGACAGGCAATTCAAGGTAGTAATGTATATACCAGCTGTTCCCCAGCATCCCTAAACGTTGCAATCACCTGGAAATCCTTGAACACATAATGATGCCTGGCTCTCAGATGTTCTGATGTAATTGACTTGGCATGTGACTTGGGCACTGGGATGTTTCAAAGCTCCCCTGGTGATTCTAATATTCAACAAAATTTGGGAATCATTGGAATATGCAATAAGCCTATAAAATATTATCATTAATAATAAGAATGTAACTTAAAACAGCAAGGAATATAAATTCAAACAACAAAGAGATGCCATTTTTCATCTATCAGCTTGGCAAGGACGAAAAGTGGACAGACAGTGCTGGTTAGGGTATGGGAAAGAGTCAGCAAGACTGTTGTTAAGACATAAACTAGCACAGACTTTTTCGAATACACAAAACTTGCATGACCTTTGACCTAGAAATTCTATTTCTAGGAATTTATTGTACATAAACTCTCGTACAAATCCTCAAAGATGTTCACTGCAGCATTACTCCTGTAAGTGCTTTTAATTTTTGTTGTTGTTTGTTTGTTTGGCTTAACAAGGGCTATGGCTTAGAAGTCATCGATGGATGGAATCATCCTCCTCCCTAATACATCCATGGCATTTGGGCCTTGGATGTTGCTGCATCGAGCTAGACAGCGCTCTCTCTTAGGAATCCAGTTGCATCTGGAAATTTATGTAGGAACAGAGAAGCCTCTTGCGGGTAAAGAGAGGTTGGGACCCTGACCCCTTCCCACTGGGGATTCAACTTACTAAAATGTATATGTTGAACTGAAGACATCTTCAAGAGACCCGTTGAGGTCAGATGGCAAGGAGGGACAATGGGAGAGAGGAAACGTGCCATAAGGACGAGGGAAGGTTGGACCAGTGTCTTGGAGTCAGCTTTAGAGCTTAGCTTATTGAAGCGAAGGCACAGGGACAATGCTGAAACTCCTTCGTATTGGCTACCATGGGTCTGTTTTGGGGGAACCGGCTCTGCATGTGTGTGGATTGAGCCATACCATTACCAACAGATACTCGGTAACCAAGCAACTTTGCTGGAGGACTCTCCTCGCTGGTCCTGGCAAGGCAGGTGCGTTCCTTAGCCTGGACAAATCAGCAGAGACGCTTCTGTAGGGAAGTCTAGAGTCAGCAGACAAATGATGGGGGAACCACCTCACAGACAAGAACAACAGCCCAGGGAGCTCTCGGGGCTACTTGGAGGGAAATCTTAGGGAAATATTGAATTCTCTGCCAACTTGGCAAGGGGGAGAGAGGAATCATCATAATTGGGTTTTAGGGACATGTTTTCTGGGCTTTTGGGTAATATTCATAGCATCAAATTTTAGAAACAACCTAGATGATACAATGGTATATTATGTAACCATTTAAAAAGTCTTTTTTTTTTTAATGGCAGAGGAAAATGATCATTATTTGCTTTTAGGTGGAAAAGATAAACTTTACAATATGAGCTCAATTTTACATGTATATGTATATATAAACAAACTGATGTCTATGTATATATGCACCTAGAAAAAAGACTGAAAGGAAATATATTAAGGGTACAAGAGGTTATCTCTGGATGATGAGATTGTTGGGAATGCTTATTCTCTTTATCAAACCTTTCAAATTTTCTAATGTCTATACTGAACATATGTGACATGTTCTTTATAGTCAGAAAAACTAATTTTTTAAAAAAGCAGAATTATTATATGTTAAATAAATAGATTGAGTTACTATATGTTAAATAAATAAAATATTACATGTTAAATAAATAGAGACAGGGAAAGAAAACTGACATTTATTCCATTCCAGCCTTGTGCCTGGCCACCACACCAGATATTTACATGTGCCAGCTCTGTAAAAAGTACCCAGATACATTCTCTCATGCCCATCCTCTGAGAGTAGCTGGAAGCATTGAGTGAGGACAGGTCAGGCAGGGCCACCCCGGGGAGGAGATTTTCCCTCAAGGGCTGGGAGGCCCTCTCCTCCTCCCACCAGGCAGCTGGCCCACTGCCCACCATCTGGATCCTCTTTCCTCCAGCTGAAACATCCACACGGGGGCGAGGAAGTGGGCAAAGCCGTAGCTCATTGAAAACCTGATTGAAGCAGATACCAGCACCCTGAACTGGAGGGTCTCGAAACTGCCGAATATGGAAGCTAACTTCAGGTGCGAAAAGGGATGTCAAGCATAGGGAAGGATTACACTGAGGTTGTGTCACACCTGATGGTGGAAATGCAGCCTTTGTGGGTGGGTAGTGACTTGAGTGTAAGAAAGAACTTGGTCACTTCGGAGGTAATAAGTTTCTATTGCTGAAATTATGCAAGGGGGACCTCCCTGGGAGGCACAGAGTTGATTCCTGTACTGGGCAGCAGATTGCTCTAGAATCCAAGTGATCTGTTTCAGCTTTGAGACTCTGTTACTTTCTATCTGGCCATGCCCCTGACCCAGGGGACAGTTTGTCAATCCTGTCAGCTTCCTGAAGTGCCCATGGGAGAAACCTTCCAAAGGCCAGGCCAACCTTTGTTGCCTATCACGTGAGTGACTCCAACGGTGGGAATTTCATTAGGCAGGGAGGAGAGAGCAGGGTAGGGCCGGCCTGGCCTGGTGAGGAGGATATTTGGGGAAGAAAGGCCTTTGGGCCCCCCATAAGTCAGGTTTGGGGATGGCCATCCACTCTACCTTCTTAGACCCTGGAACTCACCTTGCAGGGCAACCTTGACAGAACCACGGAAACTTTTGTGCCGCGTGGCTCTCACCTGCCCATGACACACCCTCACAAATGGCAGGTGCTTAGGGAGCACCTGCAGCACAGAGGTGGAGGGTGCCAAAAACACAGCAACAAATCACAAACCAAAGAGGCCATCAACAAAACACTTAGAACAAAATTTCACAGACTGGTTGTCCACACAGACAAACGTAGAGGAAAGAATAAGAGATTTGGAGTCAGAGAGACCTGAATTTGTCTCTTGGCTGTGGCACTACTAGCTGGGTGGCATTAGGCAAATACTTTATCTCTCTGAGACTCATTTTCCTAATATGTAAAACTGGGTTAATAATACCTATTTCACAGGATTGTTGTGAAGATTAGAGATTGTATATGTATGTGACTGGCATGCAGAGTCTGGCATATAATAAACCTTAATAAGTTATAGCTATTGCTATTTTTATTATTTTTGCTACAGCACAAATAAATTGGGGAGAACTAAGTGAACTTGGAAGGAAAAGAACCTAAATTTCAGAGTGGGCTGGGGAAGTCAGGGAACCCTTCCTTCCTTGATGACAATGACCTTTGAGCACCTGCTAAGTGTTGGGCACTATGCTACAGTTCTTGGTGTCAAAGAGAGGTGGTACCTGCACTTGAGGAGCTTCTAGTAATGTGGAGTTGATAGACAATGAACAAATAATGAAAAAATAGTTTATAATCATAAATTGTGATGTCTTATCAAGGAAAAGAACAGGGTGCTATATAAAAGACACCACAGAGGGAACCTGATTTTCGATTGAGGGGGGAGTCAGGGATGACCTCTCGGAGGAAGCAGTCTTTAAGCTAAACCATGAGCTTCAGGGAAGAGCCTTCAAGGAGCAGGAATAGTATATGCAAGGTGCTGAGAGATGTAAAAGCTGGCGTGTTTAGGAACTGAACGTGCGTGTCTGGGGTATTGTGAGTAAGGAGTGATGAGGTGGGAAACGTCTGGGAAGGTGGCCAGTTGCCTGGATCACATGAGCAGCCTTGAAAGACTTGGTAAGGATTTGGTATTTTATTTTTAAGGGATTGGATGCTATTGATGGTTATTAAGCAGTGATATGAATAAGATCATTCTGGCTACTGTGTGGGGAACGGATGGGACAAGGCTGGAGGTGTGAAGGTGAGTTGTAGTGGTTGAGGCGGGAAACAAATGGTGACCAAGGGTGAGGGGCAGAGAGGGAGAGAAGGGATGGGGTTCAAGAAGCATTTTAGGATAGAACCTACACAGTGTGATGACGGGTTAGACATGGAGGGCAGGCAAAGGATGTCCAGACGGCTTCAGTAATCTGCTGGGAAAAGGAGGGAACCCACAGGGTGGTCCTGAAGGGATGTTTGTAAGTACCCAAGTGGAGGGCAGATGGGGAGAGACTGGGGAACTGACCTTGAGTGGGGCCGGAAGTGTGGGCCAGCTTGGGAAAGGCAGCAGGATGGACGGAGGAGCATGCCAGAGGGAGGAGCAGCAGAATCCAGGTGAAGAGGTGGGACTGAGCTTGCCTCATGCCATGTAGGTGGCTCACAGGAGGGTGAGTCCTGCCAGGAAGGAAGGGTGGGCGCTGGGCCGCGGGTGTGCAACAGGATTAGGGAGGAAGCTGGGTGGGGCCCGATTTCACCAGGCCTCTGGAGCCAGGCAGAGCTATCAGACTTGATGTCAGAGATAATGGGGAGCTGTATGGGCTCTTGGGCCAGCAACCAACCAGGTAGCCACCATCACTCAATGTCCCAGGTCTGTGCCAGGGGCTGCAAAGACACAAATAAGCAGCCACAAAGCTTGTGCTTCCTGAAAATATTTGCTGACAACCTATTCTGATAATAGAGCAGGATGTTTAGAGAGAAAGTCTCTTGGCTCCCAGGACACCGCCTTCTCCTTGGTTTCTTCCAACCGCATTGGGTATTCCTTCTTCGTCTCCTTTGATGGCTCTTCTGTCTCCGCCTGGCATCTGGACAGTGGAGGGCAAGAGAGCATAGACTTCCACCTCTTCTCTTCTGTCTCTCACCCCATCCTTTGGAGACCACATTTAGCTCCAAAACATTAAAAACCATCTATCTTGTGCTTTATATATTCAAACTAATTGTGTCCCTAACCTATCTCCTGAGTTCCAGACTTGCATTTTTAACTGCCCACCTGACATCTCCACTTGGATGTATAACAGGCATCTCAAATTTAAAATCTCCAGTCCCTTCCACCCGAACCCGTGTCTATCTTGGTGTTTCCCAGCTGAGTAAGGGGTACCTCCAAGTTATTAAGGTAAAAACCTAGGAGGCATCTTTTGATTTTTCATTCCATATCCAATCAATCAGCAAGTCCTGTCAGTTCTACCTTCAGAAAAATCCAGAATCGGTCCACTTCTACCATCCATTACTACCACCTAATCAAGCCACCGCCATTTCTTCTTGGATACAGCAAAAGCCTTCTCAACTTGTCTCTCTGGTTCCCCTCATGTTCCCCAGGCAATCCACTCTCCACAGACCAGCCAAAGGGATCTGTGTGAAACACAAATCAGATAAAGTCGACCCTCAGATTAAAACCCTCCAGTGGCTCCCCACTGCTTCAGAACTACTGTGGCATCCGGGCCAGCGTGAGGCTCTGACCTCATCTTCCACCACTGAGTTCTTCCTCTCTTCCCCTCCTCTCTGCTCCCCAGACACACTGGCTTTCTCTGTTTCTAGAACAGACTAACCTTGTGCCCACCTCAGGGCCTTTGCACTGGGAATTTGCTCTTCTGGAACACTTTCCCATCAATCTTCCGATCGTTCTGATCTTGGTTCAAATATGACCATCCTATCTGATGCCCCCTCCCTGCTGCCAGTCACCCCATCACATATTTTGTTCTGATATCTTTGACATAGAAACAGTGATATATTTATTTATTGTGTGTCTCTCCTGTTAGGATATAAGTTTCAAGAGAGCTGGATCTTGTCTGACCTGCTCAGTGCTCTATCTTCTACTCCTGGAACAACACTAGGTGCACAGTGGGAGCTCAACAAACATTTGTTCAATGAAAGAATAAATGCTTTGGATGTGGTTCCTGGCATTCTTGAGATGGAAGATAAGTAAAAAGCCACAGGAAGTTACCTAAGAATACAGTGTAGGAAATGGTAACTCTGAGAACTGATTCGCAGCTAATCTGATAAACTGAGTTTTGCTAAAGTATTTCTGGAGGACAATATGGTACCCAGTAATACCAGCCTCTAATGGGGCCCTAGAAAGACAAAGATGTAATCCACAGGGTGGTCCTGGAGGGAAACCCTTCAAGGACAAAAATGGAGGGCCGATGAGGAGCTATTTGAAGGTTGGTGGGTCCTTATGGTTCCCTCAAGTTTTGCCATGTAAGTAATCAAGGACTCCTCGGTCACTGAGTGCAGACGCATCCTCCCCAATTGTATACACCACCCCACATACATACACTCCCTAACGTTACACTCCCTCTTGCAGAGCTGACTGTGGTTCATCTTATCCCATTCAGATATTGCACAAAGGTCTTAGGGAATGACCAACTGATTCATTTCTAAGGAACTGCTTGGAAATTTGCAAAAATAAATCACGTATAAAAACTCTTACTTCACCATAAATCTTAATAAATTCTAGTATAGGCACACAATGGAATATTATTTAGCCATTCAAGTGACAATTATAAAGTTTAAGTATCAACTTGGAAAATATTCATGACTATAATTTTAGATTAAGAAAAAAACCCTGGGCATAGATCTGGTATAAATATTATCACTACAACTATATCAACAATATCTAAGGAGAAAAAAGACTGAAAGGGAGTAGTTATTGTATTAAGTTAATGGATTGTGGCAGATTTTTCCTTTATGTTTCCAAGTGTTTTTCAAAATTACTTTTACATATATAAAAATGAAAATGTTGAGTAAATACAAGGTCTTGTGTGGTTGCGTCTGTCCCAGCCACGTGGCCTTTCTGCTCTTCCCTCAAGAAGCTGGAAGAAGGCAGGTGCGCTGGACACAGCCTCATTCCAGAACCAGGTCAGGCATGGGGCTGACGGGGGCAGAAGGAAAGAAACAGTCACAAAGTCATAACAACAACAATAACAATGGTCAACCTTGTTCCGACTTCGTATGCTCCAGTCACTTTGCTAAGCACATTATTTCCTCCTTACATCCTTTTTTCCCCATAGATGAAGAAATTGAAGTCTGAAGAGGTTAAGGAACTGGTCTGAGGTCACAGGGCTGGCAAACGACAGAGAAAGGAATCAAACCCCAGCTCTGAATCCACAGCCTGGGCTCTTGGCCACTCTAATGAAGACAACATTCTTAGAAACGTTGAACCATTGTGTTTTAAGGGCTCTCGTAAACTTCCGGCCGGTCACCTCTAAGTGTGAGTCAGGAGGCTTCTGAAGCCCCAATATGCGGAGGCAGGCCCCTGACCTCTCCAGCAGGCAAGAGCCAGGAGCATCTTGCCCTGCTGCGTATCAGGAGCAGGGTGACCCCATGGTTGAGACCCGGGACCCAGCAAGCCAGGGTCCAGAAAGAGGGCAAGACAGACACAGAGGGGTCCATAGGAGGTGAAGGGACCATGACTAGGGTTCTCTGTGAGTGAGTCCCAGGCCCACAGAAGGAAGCTGGGGAGGCAGGTCTGGACCCACTGATGATTACCTGAAGACACGGTCCATTCTTGTAGCCCGCTAAATTTTTCAGATGGGACATACTTATTCAAGGTTTTCTCTTCACTGACCAATAGGTGCGGTCCATGAAGAAGGCCAAATTGTACGTTCCCTCCAACTCCCTGGGCCTCATGTCATTACATTTCTCACCCTGCCCTGCCACTATGCTGGCACCGTGTGAGCCTCTGTTCTGTGCCAGGCGCTCTGCCAGATCCTTCCCATGCAGGATCCCGTCCACTCTTCTCAGTATCATATTAATAGAAATATCTCCCATCGGCCAGCTGGTGAACTTAACCTCTCTGAGCCTCAGTTTCTTCCTCAAATGGTGACACTAATCCCTAGAAGAGTGTCAGGCACCTAAAATGCCCTCAGTGAAAGATCGTCACTGTTTTAGCTCACAGCTCTTTTGGGCACAGAGGCAGGTAGGGACAGGTAGGTGAGAGGGTGGGCGGGGGAAGGGACTCTTCTGGAAAAGAAAGGAATTAGTAACACAAGCTCTTAACTCTGCAGCAACTGCACAAGATCTCGTGATCTTATTCAGAGTCAGGAAAGTGGGGGTAAAATTTAAAGGGCCAGGGGTCCTCTCCCCAGGAACGCAGACATACCTGAGAGCCCCAGGGAGCCACGGGAAGCAGAGGTGGGAGATGGGGAGTTTCCAGGTCCTGGGCGTGCTCAAGCACACTGACATTTCTTTCTGCCCTGCTGTCTTCTTCACCCCCTTGTAGGCTCTGCAGAACAAACACATCAGTTTCCAAGCCAGCACGGCCTTCCGGGGTCTGGAGAGTCATTCCGGCCAGGTCCACGTCCGCCTCTCTGGGGCTCAGGATGGGCTGTGTGGAGCTGTGGCTGGTCCTTAACAGCAAGGCATCTGGAAATCTTTGGGAAATTTCAAGGGACTTTTGTAAAACAGCAAAAGCAATGCCATTGGATTCCTCCTGAAGATACAGAAGCCTGATGAATTATTAAGTAGATGAAGGAAGTCAGGGCTTAGCTAATGGAGTCACACATCTCCGTGAATATTTCAAACAATCTGGGCCTACTTTGGTGGAGAGAAGGTTCTTGTGCTGCGTGCAATGCAAGCAGGGCGCTAGAATTACACTCACAGAGGGCCGCTCTTGGTCAAGGGAAGCTTGCATTTCCAAGCTGGGATCCAGGCTCAGATAACTCCTCACTGCTCAGAAGCTATTTTCAAAAGTGTGAAACTCGATATGTCAGTGGGGTGAGGAGGGAAGCGAGGGCTGGGGGTGAAGTGGCTGAGCCCGTGCAGGCCCCCGAGGAGACTCACTTTCCTGGGAGGGTGAAGCCACCCCCTGGCTCTTGGCTGACACCCCTGGATCTCTCTTTTGTGCCCTGAAAATAAATGCCTGCCCTGGTGGTCAGGGCTGATGGAGGAGGCCACGGGCCAGAAAGTAGTTAATAATTTAGTCTGCCTCTCATTTCAGCCCGTTCTTTGGTTTGATAGATGCCGTGTCTGGTAGCTTAAAGAGAATGCATCATAGCTCCATGGCAAAAAACAAAAATGCAAAAATAAAAACAGAAAACAAATCCTCTTTGTGTTCTGTTTACAAGTGTTTTAAAATGTACATTCAAAATATGCGTCTCTCTGTCTCCCGTGTGTTGGCTCTGAGTGATCCAGCATCCTCTCTGGCTGGGGACACGCCATCATCTGCCTCATTGCAAGACGCTCTCTTCTGAGGCTGTGGTTTCCAGTGGTGACTCTCTGGGTTAAACAGCCCTGTCAGAAACCAAGCAGCAGCCAGACCCACAGTCCGACTGACTGGAATCCTGTGTTTGGGTGGGAGACCTGTGTAAGGCAATGTTTTTCTGTTCCTGCTAAAGGGTGGCAGAGCTTGCCCACATCCCCATCCCTGAAAATGCCACTTGGCTTAAGGGTTATTTTGAGCTGAAGGCAATGAAGAAGAAGCGGACACAAGAACAGTTCTCTGATCTCCCCCATTTGCCTAAAAGAAGCATCAGTGTCTTCGGAAACTTTCCCTGCTAGCCCTTATCTTCTCTTTGTTCCCCTCTACATTTGCCTTCCCGTAATTCGACACTCTAGAGACTCAGGGTCCTTTTCTTTTGTCTTGTCACTTCTCTAAAAATGTATTGTTCCTTTGCTAAAACTCTACGTAAGCCCAAGTTCTAATCACTGGTGGGTTACTCATCCTTGAGTGTCCTGTGTTACATGAACCATGCATGTGTCAATAAACTTCTGTTTGTCTTTCTCTTGTTAATCTGTCTTTTGTCAGTCTAACTTATAGGACCCCAGATAGTACCTAAGATGGGTAGAGGAAGAGATTTTTTTTGTCCCCTTCAGTGCTATTTGGAAAAAGATAGTTTGAATGACAGTAATAATAATGATGATAAAAGATGAGAGATGATGTTCTTTAAAGCACACTGGGTCTCTTTACAAATAGAAAGGAGTTTGAAAGTGACCTGAATAGTTGCCAGATCTCTTATCAGCATGGCATTTAGCAGTTTACGAAGCAGGTTCATTTACATTTTCCATTTCTTAGGGGCTTCATTTCTGGAAATCTCTATTAGAAGCCGTTTCCTGCAAATGATTGGGAAAAAGTCAACTATGCATGGAATAAGTGTGCAGAATCCAGATACAACTATAATATTTTACTTTTTATTTTGTCACAAGAGAGAGGAAGCTTGAGATTGGAAGAAAAAACATTCTATGGATGGAGATATCTAATCTGCAAGGGCATTTGAAGCCAAGCTTCCTCGAAGTCAAAGAGAAAGCCATTTGTATGACCCAAAACAACTTCTGCTTCTAGGTGACCTTTCAGAATGTGAGGGGGCGACCTGGATTAGACTGGGTATTGGCAGGTGGTCATTGAAGACAGTGAATTAAATACCTAATTGTACCTAGATGTTCTCATTTCTCTAAATCTTTACCCTGATTATAATTTAAAAAATAAATGTAAATATCAGAACGGGGCAGTTTTAAATTTCCTTTTGTAAATATTTTTCAGGCTTAGTCAAGGCAAAAGGAAGGCCAGGCACCGCCATTCAGAGGCCTCTGCCTTGCCCAGAGTATTTGGAGGGTCCCTGGAAGGGGCTGCCATTGCTCCTCCTGACTCTGCCACCCCCACCCATGCAGGTGAGACCCAGAATGGGCACTGATGCTAGGCAGCCAACCAGTCAGCTCCTTGGCATGGGCTGACCTGGTGCCAGTTGGTGGTGGTGTTGGAGCTGAGAGCTGAGGGTGGTGGGAGAGTAGAGGCCATGGCTCTTTGGAGAGTTAGCAGAGACAGCAGCCTTGTCAGAGGACTGGGTGTGGAGCTGGAGAAGGAACACCCAAGGTTCCTTCCCCTGATTCCTTCTTGCTGCCTTTGAAGATGCTCTCCTTGCTCCAGGCACTGTCCCCTACTATGGTACTGACTCCAGGGCTGCTCCAAGGCAGGAACAGTGGTCACAGGACAGATGGGGGTGAAGGAGGAGATGGGAAACATTCCCTTGCCCCCGTGAGTTCCCTCCTGTCCATGCCCCACGTTTGGAAGTCTTCAGTCCCATCCACCCCAGTCCACACCTGCTTCTCACTGTAGGACTTCGCTCTAGTTCTTGACAGGAAATGCCTAAAACAGTTGTCCCGAGAGGAGAAGGAAGATGAACCCAATTTGACCACACCTCAGCCATCTGTGTCTGTCTCCAGGGCCTGCCCAGCCCTTAGGAGCTACAATGCTTACATGTAATTTTGCTTCTGGGGTCTGAGGGTTAGGGAGAAGTTGGGAGACCCGTCTGCTTTTCAGAGTGCCATTTTGATCAGAACATTTTTTTTTCGAAGATTGGCACCTGAGCTAACAACTGTTGCCATCGTTTTTTTTTTTTTCCTTCTTCTTCTCCCCAAAGTCCCCTAGCACATAGTTGTATAGTTATGAGTGCCTCTGGTTGTGCTATGTGGGAGGCCGCCCCACCATGGCCTAATGAGCGGTGCCAGGTCCGCACCCAGGATCCAAACTAGCCAAACCCTGGCACACCGAAGCAGAGCACATGAACTTAACCACTCAGCCATGCGGCTGGCCCCTATCAGAACATTTTTATTAGAAGCAATTGTGGGAGTGGGGTGAAATTAAAGTGTGTGGGCCTTATAATTTTTTCTTTTTTTTATTGCAGTAACATTGGTTTATAGCATTATATAAATTTCAGGTGTACATCATTATATTTTGATTCCTGTGTAGATTACATCACGTTCACCACCCAAAGACTAATTAAAATCCATCGCCACACACATGCGCCTAATCACCCCTTTCGCCTTCCTCCCTCCCCACTTCTCCTCTGGTAACCATCAACCCAGTCTCTGTCTCTGTGATTGTTTGTTGTTGTTTTTATCTTCTACTTATGAGTGAGGTCATACAGTATTTGACTTTCTCCCTCTGACTTATTTTGCTTAGCATAATACACTCAAGTTCCATCCATGTTGTCACCAATGGCTGGATTTCATCGTTTCTTATGGCTGAGTAGCATTCCATTGTGTATATACACCACATCTTCTTTGCCCATTTGTCCCTTGATGGACATCTAGGTTGCTTCCAAGTCTTGGCTATGGTGAATAATGCTGCAATGAACATAGCGGTGCGTGTATCTTTATGTATTTGTGTCTTCGTGTTCTTGGATAAATACCCAGCAGTGAAATAGCTGGATCATATGGTAGATCTATTCTTAATTTTTTTAGGAATCTCCATACTGTTTTCCATAGTGGCTATACCAGTTTGCATTCCCACTGGCAGTGTATGAGGGTTCCCTTCTCTCCACATCTTCTCTAACACTTGTTTCCTGTCTTGTTAATTATAGCCATTCTGACAGGAGTGAGGTGATATCTCGTTGTAGTTTTGATTTGCATTTCCCTGGTAGTTAAAGATGTTGAACATACTTTCATGTGCCCGTTGGCCATCTGTTTATCTTCTTTGGAGAAATGTCTGTTCAAATCTTTTGCCCATTTTTCAATTGGGTTGTTAGTTTTTTTGTTGAGTATGAGTTCTTTGTATATTTTGGATATTAATCCCTTATCAGATATATGGTTTGCAAATATCTTCTCCAAATTGTTAGGTTTTCTTTTTGTTTTGTTGATGGTTTCCTCTGCTGTACAGAAGCTTTTTAGTTTGATGTAGTCCCATTTGTTTATTTTTTCTATTGTTTCCCTTGCCCTGTCAGACACGGTACTTGAAAATATGCTGCTAAGACCGATGTTGAAAAGTGTACTGCTTGTGTTTTCTTCTAGAAGTTTCATGGTTTCGGGTCTTACATTTAAGTCTTTAGTTCATTTTGAGTTAATTTTTGTGTATGGTGTAAGATAATGGTCTACTTTCATTCATTCACATGTGGCTGTTCGGTTTTCCCAACATCATTTATTGAAGAGACTTTCCTTTCTCCATTGTATGATCTTGGCTCCCTTGTTGAAAATTAACTGTCCGTAGAGGTAGGGGTTTATTTCTGTGCTCTCAATTCTGTTCCATTGATCTGTGTGTCTGTTTTTGTGCCAGTCATGCTGTTTTGGTTACTATGGCTTTGTAGTATATTTTGAAATCAGGAAATGTGATACCTCCAGCTTTGTTCTTTTCCCTCAGGAGTCCTTTGGCTATTCAGGGTCTTTTGTTGTTCCATATAAGTTTTAGAATTCTTTGTTCTATTTCTGTGAAAAGTGTTGTTGGAACTTTGATAGGGATTGCATTGAATCTGCAGATTGCTTTAGGAAGTATCAACATTTTAACTATGGTATTACTTCCAATCCAAGATCATGGAATATCTTTCCATTTCTTTGTGTCTTCTTCAATTTATTTCAACAATATTTTATAGTTTTCAGTGTACAGATCTTTCACCTTTTTGGTTAAGTTTTTTCCTAGGTATTTTATTCTTTTGTTGCAATTGTAAATGGGATTATATTCTTCATTTCTCTTTCTGCTAATTCATTGTTAGTGCGTAGAAACGTGGCTGATTTTTGTATGTTGAGTCTGTATCCTGCAACTTTACCATATTAATTTATTATTTCTAAAAGTTTTTTGGTGGATTCTTTAGGGTTTTCTATATATAAAATCATGTCATCTGCAAATAGTGACAGTTTCACTTCTTCCTTTCCAATTGGATCCCTTTTATTTCTTTTTCTTGCCTGATTGCTCTGGCTAGGACTTCTGATACTATGTGAAATAAGACTGGTGAAAGTGTGTATCCTTGTCTGGTTCCTGTTCTTAGAGGGATAGCTTTCAGTTTTTCTCCATTGAGAATGATATTAGCTGTAGGTTTTTCATATATGGCCTTTATTATGTTGAGGTACTTTCCTTCTATACCCATTTTATTTAGAGTTTTTATCATAAATCGATGTTGTATCTTGTCAAATGCTTTCTCTGCATCTATTCAGATGACCTTGAGATTTTTATTCTTCACTTTGTTAATTTGGTGTATCACGTTGATTGAGTTGCTGATGTTGAACCATCCCTGCATTCCTGGAATAAATCCCACTTGATCAGGGTGTATGATCTTTTTAATGTATTGTTGTATTCAATTTGCTAGTATTTTGTTGAGGATTTTAGCATCAATGTTCATCAGTGATATTGGCCTGTAATTTTCTTTTTTTGTGTTGTCCGTGTCTGGTTTTGGTATGAAGGTAATGTTGGCTTCATGGAACAAGTTAGGAAGCTTTGCCTCCTCTTCAGCTTTTTGGAAGAGTTTGAGAAGGATAGGTATTAAGTCTTCTTTAAACATTTGGTAGAATTCACTAGGGATGCTATCTGGTCCTGGACTTTTATTTTTTGGGAGGTTTTTGATTACCGTTTCTATCTCCGTACTGGTCATTAGTCTATTCAAATTCTCTACTTCTTCTTGATTCAGTTTCGGAAGGTTGTATGATTCTCAGAATTTATCCATTTCTTCTAGATTATCCAGTTCATTGGTGTATAGCTTTTCATAATATTCTTTGATAATCTTTTGTATTTCTGAGGTGTCTGTAATATCTCCTCTTTCATTTCTGATTTTATTTATTTGAGCCTTCTCTCTTTTTTCCTTGTGACTCTAGCTAAAGGTTTGTCTATTTTGTTTATCTTTTCAAAGAACCAGCTCTTGGTTTCATTGATTTTTTTCTTTTTATTCTTTATTTCATTTATTTCTGCTCTGATTTTTATTATTTCCTTCCTTCTACTAATTTTGGGCTTTGTTTGTTCTTCTTTTTCCAGTACCTTTAGGTGCACTGTTAGATTGTTTATTTGAGATTTTTCTTGTTTGTTGAGGTAGGCCTGTGTTGCTATAAACCTCCATTTTAGAACCACTTACGCTGTATCCCATAAATTTTGGCATGTTGTATTTTCATTTTCATTTGTCTCCAGTTATTTTTTGATTTCTCCTTTGATTTCTTCATTAATTCAATTATTGTTCAGTAGCATTTTGTTTAATCTCCACATATTTGTGACTTTCTTCTGATTTTCTTCCTGTAGTTGATTTCTATTTTCATACTTTTGTGGTCAGAAAAGATGCTTGGTATTATTTCAGTTTTCTTAAATTTATTGAGACTTGTTTTGTGGACTAATATGTGATCTACCCTGCAGAATGTTCCATGTGCATTTGAAAAGAATGTGTATTCTGTGGTTTTTGGATGGAATATTCTGTATATATTTACTAAGTCCCTCTGGTCTCGTGTGTCTTCTAAGGCCAATGTTTCCTTATTGAACTGCTTGGATGATCTATCCTTTGATGTAAGAAGAGTGTTAAAGTTCCCTACTATTATTGTGTTACTGTCTATTTCTCCTTTTATGTCTGTTAATAATTGCTTTATATATTTAAGTGTTCCTATGTTGGGTGTATAGATATTTACGAGTGTTATATCCTCTTGTTGAATTGTTCCCTTTATTATTATGTAGTGCCCTCACTATCTGCTCTCCTGGGGTGTTGGCTTGATAAGGTCACCCCCTGCAAAAGCTTTTGTCCCAGTAGAGGGCTTCCCTCTAGTCTGCAAGTGCCCACCAGGGATCCTTGATGTTCCCGTGAATGAATGCCCCCTCCCCCGTTCCTTCCCTCTTGGAGGCCTCTCACCCTCCTGGATCACAGTCTTTAGGGGAGGGAGTGAAGTTTTCTCTTACCCCCTTCCACCTCCTCTGAGAGGGGCTCCACCTCTCTGCCCTCCTCATATGGATTCATAGGTCTCTCTAACTTTCTTTTTGTTATTGTGTTTGGATGTCCTCTGTTGGAGTATGGATGTCCTTTTAATTGTATATTGGAGGGGAGAGATAACTGGGGAAGCTCACTCTGCCATGATGCTGATGTCACTCCTCTGTTCATTTCTGATTGAGTCCTTTTTATACTTTCCACTTCTTTGTTGATGTTCTCACTGAGTTCATCCATTCTTCTCACCAGATCAGTGAGCATCCTTATGACTTTTTGTTTGAACTCTTTGTCAGGTGGATTGTTTATTTCTGTTTCATTTAGTTCTTTTTCTGGGGGTTTGTCCCGTTCCCTTACTTGGAACATATTCCTTTGCCTCCTCACTTTTCTTCTTTCTCTGTGCTTATATCT
Organism: Equus caballus; assembly: GCF_041296265.1. Taxonomy (NCBI): domain Eukaryota; kingdom Metazoa; phylum Chordata; class Mammalia; order Perissodactyla; family Equidae; genus Equus; species Equus caballus. The sequence goes on along the minus strand of NC_091684.1, from coordinate 159,817,847 downwards.
ATGTATTAGGTGGATCAGCTACTTCTCGTGATCTTGGAGAGGTGGCCTTATGTAAGAGATGCCTTATGAGGCCCAGCAGTGTGCTTCCCTCTTGTCACCAGTTCCAAATGTTCCAAGTGTGACCCCTGTGTGGGCTACGTGTGTCCTTCTGTTATGGCAGGGTTACTCTTGCTGCAGATGCCCAGGAAGGCTAGGCTCTCCCGCTGGCTGGCTGGTTGTAATGGTCAGCAGTGAGTGGCTACTATGGACCCTTCAGTCACTTTATTGGGCATGGGGAGCCCCAGCACAGTTGGTTGCAAGGTCTAATAGCACATTCCTGTTGCAGTTTTTCTGTTAAGTGAGTAGGCCCCCAGTGTGGCTGGTTGCTAGGCTCAGGGGCTTACAATTGCTGTAGGCCTCTGACCTGAGAGGCTGTTATCAGCTGTTTCAGAATTGTAGCTGAGTGGGGCTGGCCCCAGGTGTGGGAGCACCCAATTGTTTCAGGCTTTGGAAGGTGGGGCCGATCCCCTATGTGGCTATTTGAGAAGCACAAGTCTTCTGCAGCTGACAAGCCCCACCACTCACAGGGCGACACACTCTGTCAAAACAGTCCTGCCCCATGCATGTGTCCTGACCCCCTGAAGCAGACCCAGTTGCCCCACTGCAGAGGCCCAACACACTCCACCAATGCCTCACATACTCCACCCACTCCTTGTGCATGTCTTGCCCTGCAGAGGCAGACCCACAAGCCCAGCTGCAGAGGACCCAGGCATCCAGCCTGTGCAAGCCCACAAGCTGCCTGAAGGTTTGCTGTTGGGTGGGACCAGTCCCTAGGGTGGGCTGCCTGCCCTGGCTGAGCTGGATTAAATTGATGCTCTAGTGGTGGGGCAGACCCTGGGCTAACAGGCCAGGGGAAGAACTCCAAGGCATCTGCCAGCATCTGTGTCAGCACACCTGTACTAGGTCACAATAATGGCTGCCACCAATGTCTCAGTCCCCGGAGAGGCCTCAGCTCTCAACGAGATGCATGCAGAGCCTATCAGGGAGTCTCTTTTCACCGAAGGACTGTGCACCTTTCTTTCTGGTGATTTTAGATTGATTTCTGAAATGGATGAATTTGTGCATGGGCCCTTTAAGAGCTGGCTTTTTCCCCCTTAGTCTGATGGCTTTTCTGGGGGTACTCCCCATTGTTGTTAGTAGCCAGCAAAGCCAGATATTATGACACTCATCTCAGTTGTGCTGAGTCCAAAGGATGTTTACAGTGGTAACACTCCCCCGCTCAGGTCCCCTACTCCTCCAGGGAAGGCTACGTACCTTAGGATTGCTCCCAGCCAGCAATGAAGCACCGCGGCTCACACAGGTGGCAGTTTTTTCTCTCCGGAAAGGAATTTCTGCCTTTTCTGCCTCAGTCAGGACTGTTCCTTGCTGCAGGGGTTCTTTTTATCCAGTTTTAAATTCTCTCTCTGGGGTAGTTTTTTCCAGAGTAGCTATAAATTGGTAGTGTCTGTAGGAGGAGGTGAGTTCAGAATCCACCTACACTGCCATCTTCAGCAACAGCTCAGCCTTACCATTTTAACTTCTCCAGAAACAAGTCAGAGGTGGTGATTATAGTTAATAATGCTATGTTGTATGCCTGAAGCTTTCTAAGAGAGTGAATCTTAAGTGTCTCACTACACACACACACTCACACAAGGCTAACTACTCAGGGTGATGGATGTGTTAATTAACTTGATTGTGGTAATCATTTCATAGTGTGTACATATATCAAATCATCACCTTGTACAACTTTAAAAAGATCACAGTGTATGACCTAAATATGTACAATTTTTATTTGTCAGTCATACCTCAATAAAGTTAGTAAAAAAAAAAAAAAAAAGGAAGAAAAAGTCAGAAGGTCACTAGGCAGTGTCCCTGGTGTCACAGTAGCTGGAAATGCCAGCTTCATGGTAGCTTATACGGGAGCCCCTGGAGCCCCTCCCTGCAGACCCTCAGGGGCTTAGTGCTTGTTGGGGGGCTCACAGTCCCCCACCTAGTGGGCAGAGGGGAAGTCAGCCCTCACATCTTTTCCAGACCTGTGTCAGGGAGTATCTGAATGTGTTTTTCCTTTAGAAATGTTTGTAAGGGTTGTGTCCAGGCTTCATCCAGCTTAGTTCCCTGCAAAATCCACCTCCTACATATTATAAATAAAAGGCAAGCAAATGAACTTCAACCTCAGCCAAAACAAATGTCCTTACCCTCAGCATCTCATGCCCAGAAACTGCTGAGGGCACCTGACCACCAGTCCTGCAAAAGGCCCCACTCCCCACCTGGCTGGGCCCTGCCAGGCCCTGGGCAGCAGCATGGTCAGTCACTCCTGGGGCTGACCCTGTCGGATTCTTGGTGATGCTGGCCTGGCATGGGTTCCACCAGCATTGTTCCTAACAGAAATTCTGTTCTGAACTTGAATATATATGCAATCAAATATTTGTAACAGCTCTTTCACCCTACCCATGGCAGTGCTCATCTTCCTGTGCTCATTCTGCTCATGTGGTCTTCTCCCTCCCTGAGGGTTTGAGCAAAGTGCCTAACAGGTGAGAAGGGGCACCTACAGGGGTAAATGTTGGCAAAAAAAGGAAGGATGGAAAGGAGGGAGGGAAAGAAATGTGAGGCAGAGGAGATCTGCAGAAGTAACAACACCATTTAATGGTGAGAAGTGACAGAACAAACTGAGACGGTTGGATTGAAGACAGTGTGTTTGGCTATGATGTGTGGCCGTGATGCACACATGCTTTATAACCCTGGAGTTTTTACTTCATTCTGTTAACTATAAACGTTTTCATGAGAAGTATACTAATGTTGAGGAATTTTTATCTAATAAATTTTTTATGAAAAAAGCTTAAAATTGATAACAGGAGTGCGAACTAGAAATCAGAGTGAGTGAAGGGAGGCTGGATATTCCTGTTTAATTCCAGCTGTTCATAAAAAGAATGTATTTTTTAATTTACCTAGTTTAAAATCAAAGAAAAAGGGGAAAAGTATTTTCCAGAGCAAATTCAATTAAGCCAATTTAATTTCTTGATGGATTATCAACAGAATCACATTTAGCTGTTTCCCCACTAATTTTCATGGAGATCAAATCTTTTCCACATATCATGAAATTTTACCTACTACAGTGCAGGGGAGGACAAAATTTTCCTCTACCTATCTTAGCCTCTTGGCTGGGGCCCTGTAGCAAAAGACAAATTAACAAGAGAAAAAAATAAATTTTAATAGGTTTTAAAAAAAATATGTACATGGGAACCCTCATAGGAAAAATGAAGATCCAAAAAAGCAGTTAGAGCTGAACAACGCTATACCAAGACGGACAAAGAGTAGTAAATTGCGAAAATGTAACAAGACAAAGGGGCTTGAGCCAGGGCCACTAATCATGGAAAAGTAATTAGGAAGATAAGGATTAGTTTAACAAGATCTGTTTGCGAAGATTTCTCTCTGTCTCGACTCCCCATCTCTGGTGGTAAGAATGTTTCTTTCCTCCTGGTATATGGACGGCGTTTTCCATAAGGGAGTTTTATCTCCAGCTTTCAGGAAGAAAAAGAAAGGTCAGAGTACCTTTCTTGAATTTGCTGTTTTTTTAAGTGCCTTTAACTAAAAATAATCAATACAACAGAGAGGCATATTTTGGGGTAGCAAATTCTGGTTTCCTTTAATAGCTTCACCTTTGTGAATTTTCTTTTGTGGCCACTGTCTTAACAAGTCTAATTTTTGCCAGGTCATTTTTTTGTTTTGGTTTGGTTTTTTGCTGAGGAAGACTGTCCCTGAGCTAACTTCTGTGCCAATCTTCCTCTATTTTATATGTGGGACACTGCCACAGCATGGCTTGATAAGCGTACTGTAGGTCCGTGCCCAGGATCTGAACCCGTGAACCCTGGGCCACTGAAGAAGAGCACACAAACTTAACCACTATGCCACCAGGCTGGCCCCTGCCAGGTCATTTTTTCATCCCCAAGATGTGATTCTTTAAAAGTTTACCCTGTGAAATTTTCGCTACTATTGGTTTTATTTTGCATTGATTATTACTATAAGTAATGCTCGCTAGAAATTGAATAAAAGACTGATAATTTTTTTTATTGCAAAGAGCATTGGTAAAGAAAAGGCATTTTCCATGGTATGGTTAAAATGGCAGAATACTTTGTTAGATTAAATAATCATTTAGAATGTGGGCTGTCCTACAGATTAAAAAAAAAAGATCTTCAGTTTCCAGGTTCTTTTAAGGAAGGAAGTTTTCCAACAAGAAAATTCCCCTACTGAGAAGCAGAGGGAGAAAACCATACAGGGAAAGGGGTTGTCACACAGACTAGTGACATCAACCCATTCCATAGCAATTGTCCCATGGGTGTTTAAAATCTCTGGAATTGGCTCGTGGCACATTTAGTTAAATTAATTATGTTAAATTAATTATGTAGGACAACATTGTGTCTCTAGGTTTTGGAAACTGAGGACTTACTTGATGAGCATTCCATCCACCTATAGGCCTTCAATTTTAGGGAAACGAAAAAGAAAAAATTCACAAATATAAAAATAATACACACAATTGCATATGTTGTTTAAATGTCCTCATATTGTTAGGGGGACTATTTTTTCTCAAATATCTATATCTAGCAGGAAAGGAGCATTTGATAGAGTAGTTGGGGACAGTTACTGGAAAAAACAACATTGTTTCCTGTTTACCCTAGAATGAGCTGGTTGCGTTTGTAAAAGAGCAGAGCCTGGCGTCTGGCGCACCCGTGTGGCACAGTGGGGGCTGCTGCTGTTAGCTGTGGGCAGGCTCTCCCGAAGGCGCTTTGGTTTCAGGCAGCAAAAACCCACTTCATTTTGCCTAGAAGAAGGGGATAGGGCTTTATCAAAAGGAGCTGCTTTATCTTCAGCCATGGATATAGGGAGGTAATAATTAACTAGAATATCTCCTTACAGGTCCGTGGAAGAAGTATTGGGTGACATCGGGAAAGACACAGAAGGTTTGGTGCTTCTCCAGTGGTCCTTGATTCCAAGCTGGATGAGCAAGCCCGTGAAGGAGCTGGGGTGGGCTTACGGGAACAGGGGAGTTCCCATAGCTCTGGAGCACGCTGTTGGCAAGTTACCCAACCTTTCTGAGCCTTGGTTTCTTCATGTAAATCAGGGATAAAGATGATGACGCTGACCTCATAGAAGTGTGAGAATTAACACCTGGCAAATAATAGGCTGCAATCAACATTAGTCCTTTTCTGCCCAATCCCCCATTACAGAAAGTGTAGCTTCGATAACTCAGCTTAATACCAGAACTGATTCACATGAATATTACAGATCTCAGTGATCTCATATGCATGTTATAGATCTATAATGATCTCAATATAACAATGTGGTTTTTTCTCCAAAAAAAAGATATATTGTCTTTCTTTCTTATCTCCTAAAGGATAGGGTGGCCATTTTCCTAACTTTCCTTTAAGAATCAGCTTTAAGGGTGGTGTACTTAGCATCGGCCCCCCCCACCCACAAACCCTCCCACACACACTTAGGAATTCATCACAGAGAGGGAAATGGGACAGGGCTTGGTCTGAATTAAAATTACCCTCATTCCAGGGGCCAGAATGCACACACAGGGGAAGGGAGGGAGCTCGGGGACTGTGAGGCTGAGACTGCGGTGTAGAAACCCTTTTGGACCCTGCCACCCTGGCATGCCAGGCCTTGGGGAGAGTGGCTGTGGCGTGGCGCAAACATCATGAACTGAGGAACCCAGGGCGGGTCTGAACCAGGAAAACGTTGGGCAAGCCAGAGGGTAGAGCCTGTGGGTGTGTGTGCTGCGAAGCCCCCTCAGCTTCATCCCCGAGAGGGGGCGAAGGGGCAAACCAGTCAGCAGATGCTGGTGGAGTCCGTGTTCAGCTTGCCCAGATTGTCCTGCAGTGGGCAAAGAGGACAACCCCAGGGTGGCTGGAGCGTCTATTTCATCATCAGTGCTGCGAGACTATAGCAGGGGCAGTCCCGGGTGCTAGGACTGCCTGTGTTTCAACAGTGACACCATGTGGCACCGAGGGCAAAAATAGCTGAAAAGTCAGCTGAAAACCTTGGCTGAAGGGAGGTTGTCCAGCTTCCTTTCCTCAGGATTGTCATGGTCAGGACCCACCTCTTTGGACTGGTAAGCATCCCTGAGGGCTTCGTGGTTATCACTGATGGGACAAATCCAGGAAGGAAAGACGTATTTCTAAGCTCCGCTAGTTAAAGGCTTGAAGTCAATTAGATTGATAATTTAAAAGAATATAATCTCAACTTGAACCCACAGCTAGGGGAGGGATTACACGCTGTTACCCTGGTGGCTAACCATCGCCCTGGTGTAGGCAAAAATCTTGTAAAACCCCAGTGTCAAGTTGTGGAAACTTCCTGACATCCGAGGAGCTGTCGTCCCTTCTCAGGTGAGATGGACTTGTGATGCTCACACTGTCTCCAGAAGAGATTCTCCGCCTCTTCCTGTTGCCTTCTTCCTTGAGTGGCCCTCATCCAAGCGGTTGCTCAGTGGATTAGCCAGGACTCTCAGTTGTAGAGATCAGGAGCAAGCTTCAGCATAAACTGCAACTTATTGCCTCATCTAGCTGGGAAAGACTATGATTAAATCACACGATTGAGAAATGAAGACCCTGGGAAGTTGAGGAAGAATAGAACCCGGGATTCGAAGCAGCAGGAGTCTTTCTCTGCCCTGCTCCTGTCTCCTCTTCCTCTGCTTCTCTTTGCCCTTTGATCTCATTGTCTCCTAATTTAGACAGTCCCCTCCATCTGCAAGAGATACAGCCATTGGCAACCCAACTTTAGCAAACCCGCCACATCAGGGGAGAAGTTTTTTCACCAGGCACCTTTATCCGAGGGAAGGGCTCTGATCAGCTTGCTTGAGTTCAGTGTCGGCCCCTGGACCAATCCCCAGTGCCAAGGAGATGTCATATTGTGATAGGCCAGTCCTGGTCACTTCCTCTCACCTGAGGCCACGGGGCAGGGGTTGTCAACAGAGGAGAGCGATGGGAATGCTTACATGGCGGGCACAAGTTGAAGACTAGTATGGCCCACCTTGCAGATGCTGGTATCCCCAGCATTTTAAAATAGACTCTTAATTGAAGCTTAACACACACACAGAAAAGTGCCTGAATCATAAGTATGCAGTTTGATGAATTTTCACTGTTGAACACACCTACAGAACCACATCCTCATCAAGAAAGGGAACATTACTGGCATCCTAGAAACCCTCCTTACGCTTCCAATCACTACTTTCCAATCACTACTCTCCTGATCCCCAAAGGCGAACACTCTGCTGATTTCTAATACCATAATTCCTTTTTGTCAGTTTTGGAACTTCATATAAATGCAGTCATTCAGCATTATTCTTTTATGCCTGGCTTATTACACTCAACATTATGTTTATGAAATCCATCCATATTGTTGTGTGTAGACGCAGAGTGTTCATTTTTGGTGCTGTGTAATATTCCATTGCATAAAACCACCAAGATTTATTTATCCTATTTACTGTCGATGGATATCCTAGCATGAAGAGAGAAATTCCAAGGACTATTGGGTTGCGACGGTAGTTCAGTGAGAGACTTGACCTAGGCATTTATGTAAATAAAAGTGCTCTATCTCCATTTCACAATCAGGATACAGGTCCGTCTCTAAAATAATGATAAAAATTTTAAATAACTACCATTTATCAAGTACCTACTATGTGTCAGATACTATGTCAACTTCATATGCAGTATTCTGTGTAATCCTTAGAGCAAGGCTGTAGAGCGGTTATTGTTGTCTCCTTTTAGAGATGAGAAACAGACTTAAGTTCAAGAATCGTCTCAAGGTAGACAGACCAGGATTTGAACTCCAGCCCTCTCCCACAGTCTCATTCTTTTCTGCCGTCCCCAAAGGGAGGCACCTCGCTGTTCAATGCTCACTCAAGGTTCATTGCTGCCAGACTAGACCCCTGCCCGAGGAGGGCTGGAGTTGGAGAAGAGCTCAAGCACCCCCCTGGGACTCTCTCTTGGGAGGCAAATGCTTCTAGCTCCTCTTCCCACATCTTCTCTGCCGATGAGGAAGGGATGTGCTCTCCTGCTTCCCTCCAGCCATTCCCACAAGGGGGACGTGTTGTTCTTCTGATTAGAAGAAAGGTTCAAGAGATGGATTGGGTCATGTTGCACAAGTGGGTAGATTAACACACCTAAAGAATCATGTTTTCTCCATGTTCCTGCACCTGTGCAGCATCAGCTCAGCCTGTTCTCTGTCCTTGCTTATTGCTCAAGACCCACTATCAGGTAGCATGTCAAACCTTTCCTGGTTTGCCTGTGACTTTCCCCATTTTTGCATTGAAATTCCCAAGTCCCAGGAACTTCCTCAGCCCCAAGCAAGCTGACTTTCCCCCCAGTCTTGGGCAGCTTGGGCCCACGTTGCACCACAGATCAGCTGTTCTGGGTCCTGGGAGAGGATGAGACATTCTTCAGGCCTCCTGGCTTATGACACGTTGGTTGATCTGGTGACTGCCAGACCTCTGCATTGGGAATGAGGATTACCAGGGGTTTGTCCTGCCTCCAAAGATGGGTTTTGGCAGCAGGTGGGGTGGCCCAACATGTGGTTTCTGTGGGTGGCCTGGGGTCAGATCCTGGCCCCGCCTCTCCTGCTGGCTCTGTGGCCTTGGGCAAGTTATTTCACTGACTCCAACCTCACGACCTAACTTTTAGCACAGTACTTGCCTCGTTGGGCTGTTGTGAGAATTAAATGAGAAAATGCAAATGCTTAGAAGTGTTCAGCCCACAGGTCATGCTCAATAAATGGCAGCCATTGCTGGTTCCCTTTGTTTGTTGTATAGAAAGCTGCCGAATTAGGCATGGAAACACCATCCTATCAACCATGTGCTGTGATAGCCTCCCAGGGATTGATCCTAACTCTTCTATTTATTTTTATTATGAAATGTCTCATAATACAAAACAATATAGACCACACATGCTCGCATATACGACGTCAAAAGTAATAAAACACATATACCCATGTAGTCACCACCACTATGACCCCAGCTTGAGAAACAGAATATTGACGATGCTTTTGATGCTCGCGTGTGCCTCTCTGTAACCATAACCTCCCTGGAAGGGTAACAACTAATCTGAATGCTGTGTTTATCATTTTCTCGACTTTTGTTATATGTTTACTACATATGTGTGTATCCCTAAATAACACATTAAGTTTTGGATAGTTGGGTACTAATCTGAATGCAACCGTACTTACTTTCTTTTTTTCATTGTGTTTTTGAGATTCATCCATGTCAATGTGCAAAGCCATAGTTCATTACTTTTCTTTGCTGTATAGTATTCCATTGTTTGAATATACTGTAATGTGTTTATCCATTCCCCTCTTGATGGACATTTGGATTTAGCTTTTTCATAACACAAATAGTGCTGCCACAAAAGTCTCATGTGTGTCTCCTGGTGCACATGAGCACGAGTTGCCCTAGGGTACATACCTGATGCTGAAAGTCTTTATTGATTGCCCAGTGGCAAAGGTCTGCTCTCTGGTTTGATTTTCCTTCCACCTCAGACTTCTGAGTCCAACACTCTCCTCTCCATTAAACTCTCTTTTCCTGTATATTAGTTAGGATTCATGATTGTGAGTGACAAAACCCACAACTCAAGTGAGATTAGGCAAAAAAAATAGGTGGAGGCGGGAGGAATGTATTGGAATGATTGAGTGGTCAGGAAGGGGCAGATTTAAACTTAGACTCAACACGGTTGACAGCACAGTGTTTCCTTCCGTTGCTGGGTCTGGCTACCTCTGTCTGGCCTCCATCCTCAGACAGGCTCTTCCCTCCTCAGGGCTGGATGGTAGCACCCACTTCAGACTCATATCCACCCAGGTTCAAGTCCAGTGGGAGAAAGTGCCCACCTCTGCAGCCCTAAAAACGTCTCTTGGTGTCTCTCTGGCTGTGCACCTATTCATCCCTAAGCCAGTCTCTGTGGCTGGGGGACTGCAGTGCGCCACTCCGATTGGCCAGGCTGAGCCACGAGCCCATCCCTGGAGTTGAGGTGGTTGCCCAGAGCCCTAAGCTTGTGGGCTGAGTGGAGGAGAGGAGAGGGGAGTGGGCACTGTTCCTAAAAGAAGGGTAATGACAAGTGAGCCTGAGACAGTGAGCGTCCAACACTCTCTGGGCTCGCCGTGTGACCTTGGACCAGGTACGTCATGCCTGGGTGTCCGTTTCTTTATCTGTGGGTGAGAGTGATGAGTCCCTGAGGTCCCGTGTAGCTCTGAGCTCTGACTGTGTGGGCTCCACTGCCTTGTCATTCTCCTCCTTGCTACTCTTGTGACTTTTAAAGTCATCGCTGGGCCTGACCTCTTTAGAACTGCGTGTGGCACCATCCGTTTCTCCAGTCCTCCAGAGCATTTCCCTATTTTGGTTCTCAAAGACGTCAGACTGTGGCTGTCAGCTCACCTCTCTGAGCACGTTCCTCTGGCACACAACAGGACTTCTCAGAGGTAGCCCACCACAGGACAGTTTCCCCAACGGAGCCCACCACAAAGGCCAGAGGTCTTTCTAAAGCACCTTGTTGTTCTCGCCACCATCGTTCTTTCAGGCAGCAACCTCCAGAGTCTTCTGCGGGTCTTCACCTCCCTTTTGCCACTGAATCTGATCTGTCACAGAATTTGGTCATTTTCTCCCTCTAGAATGTTCCTTAGGCCCCCTCTCTGGTTCTTTTGCTTGCTCACTTTGATGAAGCCAGCTGCCATGTTGTGTTGTGACCTGCTCTGTGGACAGGCCCAGTGACTGGGAAATGGGGGCGGCTTCAGGCCAACAATGCGTGGGGACCTGAGTCCTGTCAGCAGCCACATGTGTCAGTTTGGACGCAGATCTTTCCCCTGTCCAGCCTTGAGCTCATCACAGCCCCAGCCTACACCTTGACTGCAGAGGATGGGCTATGTCATGCCTGGATTCCTGGCCCACAGAAGCCGAATCAGCTCCAGGAAACTGTTGTCAAGAAAGGGAGACAGCGGGTATCCTGATCCCGTTCCTGAACTTTAAGGAAATGAATAAGATTTCACCATCCAGGATGACAGGGCTTTTTTTTTTCCTTCTAATGGGCACTGTATTAGTCAGGATTCTTTAGAGAAACAGAACCAACAGGATATACATGTATATGAAAGAGAGAGAGAGAGGGAGGGAGAGAGAGGGAATGAGAGAGGGAGGGAGAGAGAGAGGGAGGGAGAGATTGATTTACTCTAAGGAATTAGCTCACACAACTGTGGAGGCTTGGTGAGTCCAAAATCTGCAGGGAAGGCAGGCAGGCTGAGACTCAGGGCAGACTTGCAGCCCCAGTGCAAAGGCAGTCTGCTGGCAGAAACCCCCCCTTGCCGCTGGAGGCAGGTCAATCTTTGTTCTGTTAAGGACTTCAGCTGATCGGATGAGGCCTTTCCCCATTATGGAGGGGAAACTCCTTTACTCTAACTTAAATGTCCACTGATTTAAATGTTAATCTCATCCCAAAAATACCCTCACGGAAACATCCAGAATACTGGCTGACCAAATATTTTGGCACTGTGGTCCAGCCAAATTGACGTAAAATTAACCCTCACAGATACTCTACATCAGGTTAAGTAGATGCCCTTCTATTCCTAATTTACTAAGAGCTTTTCATAAATCTTGAGTTTGTGTTGAATTTTATCCAGCAATTACTTTTAGATTGTTATTTTCATTTGGTCTATACATTGTTAAATAAAGTTTACAAGTTTTCTAAAATCATTCTTGCATTGTTGAGATAAATCCAACTTTATCAGGAAAAGGAAATGGCTGTCAGTTCACCATTCCCGCTGCCACCACCTGTTTTGGGCAGAGGGCAGAGTGCCAGCCCAGTCCCAGGATGGGTGATGAGACAGCCTGTCTCACCGGGGCGGCTGGCTCTGGGCCTGGCTCGGGAGGGGCCCACGGGCGGCAGGAAGAGCCTTGCAGAATCCACGCGGAGCCTGTGGGTGGGGCCTGGTGGCTGCCTGAGTCACAGTCTTCACCCACATCAGGGTGGGGCTGACAGGACCTCCTGGTCCTCAGGTGGTCAGGGGGCCTACGGTAACAGCAGCTAGTCAGGGGGTGGGGGGTGAGACAGACAAACGCACTCATATACACATGCACACTCACGCAACAGGTATGGCCTTGAAGCTCAGCCCAGCCCACCGTGGGGCTGTATAGAACTCCTTGGCCCTCTCTCTGGCTTTCCTGAAAGTTCCCCAAATGGAACAAGTCTTTTTTTTGACTTGTGCCCCTCCTAAGGCTCCAGAGCACAGGTGCCCTGAGTCGGCCAAAGTGCAAGGCTGAGGGCACAGACCTCTAGGCTGTCGAGTCGCCCAGGAGGTCTGACCCCCACCTGCAAGGGAGCTCGCCAAACTGTGCAGTCTGAGGGAACAGCCCCACAAGACTGCCTTCACTTCAGACACTAGCTGCAAGTTCAGGGGTCCCCAGGACCACCCTCACTTCAGACCAGCTGGCTACAAATTCAGGGGTCCCCAGGATCGCCCTCAGTTTTGATAATTTGCTGGAATGACTCACAGAACTCAGGAATGCTCTATGCTTACGATTATAGGGTTGTTGGGTTTTTTTGCGGTAGAAGGATACAAATTGAAACCAGCTTAAGGAAGCGATGCACAGGGCAGAGTGCAGGAGGGGTCTAAACTCAGAGCTTCCAGTCATCCCCCTCCCCGTGGAGTCACAGACAGTGTTACCTCCTCCTGGCCACAGTGTGTGACAGCACACACAGAGTAATATCAGTCGGGGAAACTCGCCTGAACCTCTGGTGTCCAGAGGTTTTACTGGGGCTTCATCACATGCTGCGCTGGTGGCTGATCTTAAGTCTCCAACCCCTCCAGGAGGTCAGGCTAATAGCTCTAGTCCCAGTGCCTTTGCAGGTTGGAAGTGATATGGCCTGTTCCAGAGCCCCCATCACAAATCACACTGTGAGGCTGTCCAGTGGCCAAAGCCCCCAGCAAACAAAGACACTCCCATCAGGCAGGCCACTCCAGAGATGCAAAGATCACCTCCCAGTAGCCAAGGGCAAAGGCCGGACCTCCCCGTAGGAAAGGTCAATTCCTCACGACACAATAGGGCATGCCACACAGCAAGTGCCCAAAGACGCAGGGTGGCGTGGCGGGTAGGAGCCTGGCATTACTTTTAAAGCCTCCAGTCCCAGTCTTGGCTTCGCCACTTTTGAGTTTAGTGATCTCGAGTAAGTTGCCTAACCCTGGTTGATGCCCACCAGCCAAAGACCACCGGGCACATCACCATAGTTGAACAAATTTGGGTTTATTGGTACTGGTTGCAACCGAGGAGACCACACACCATGGGGAGTGTCTCAGTAAGTGGGGGTTGGAGGGGATTACTGTGGGATTTGGGCTTGTGTTGGGTGCTGTCAGAAGGTGAGGGCAATTCTGTCACTGGATAGCTTAATTTCTATCTGGGAGGTGGAGGAATGGGGCAGGGCTAAAGCTGTAATTGGGAAATCAGCAGCAATCTCATGCTAAACAGGAGAGAGCAGAGTTCACTCATTTTGGTGGTTTCAGTGACCTTGTTTTTGTCCATGCTCAGACGTGATTATGGACTCGCCTTATTTCTGTCTCACTCTATCGCGATTGCGTAGTGATGCTGTCATCTGACATTGGCGTTCTGTGAAACTGTGTTCTTTAGGAGAACACCACGGCCCAGCAGCTAGTGCCAAATGGGCTCCCAGCAGAGGGAGTCAGGGGCCACTTTCTTCTTTCTCAGCCCTGAGTTTCACCATTGATAAAATGGTGATAATAATACTAGCGAACATATTTGGGCATCTGTGAGAATTAAGGTAAATAATGTAAAACTCCTGGCATGAAATAGAACACAATAGCTGCTTGAAATAATTAGAAATGTATATATTTGTTTCTGCCCCTGGTTCTTGACACAGAGCTCCTAAAACCCTTGTAAATAGGGGTACTGGGAGAATCATTTATTCTGATATTTAGTCTTTATGCCAGTTCCTGACACAGAGCTCCTCAGGCTCTGAATTTCCTGAGTGATGGGAGCATCTGACAGCGAGCTCCTTGGAATTTCCTGGGTGATAGGAATATCTTTTGTTCTAATGAGGTGACTCTTGGTGGGCTCCTGGATGGGGGCTGGTCCCTGGAAAGACCAAGCCATGATTAGAAGCTTGAAACTTTCAGCCCCACCCCATTGTTTGGAGAGGGGAGGAGGCTGGAAATGGCGTTAATAATCGACCATGTGTATGTGATAATGCCTCCATAAAAACTCCAATATTACAGGGTTCAGGGAGCTTCTGGGTTGGTGATCACATCAACACCAGGAGGGTGACACACCCCAGCTCCACAGGGACAGAAGCTCCTGTGCTTAGGACCCTTCCAGACCTTGCCCTGTGTACATCTTCATCTGGCTGTTCATCTATATCCCTTATAACATCCTTTAATAAACTGGTAAGTGTAAGTAAGTGTTTTCCTGAGTTCTGTGAGCCATTCTAGCAAATTACTGACTCCAAGGAGGGGGTCATGAGAATCCCAATTTATAGTCAGTTACTCAGAAGTATAGACGATGACCTAGGACTTACAATTGGCATCTGAAGTGGAGGCAGTCTTGTGGGACTGGTCCCTTAACTTGTGGGATCTGATGCCAACTCCAGGTAGACAGCATCAGAATTGAATAGAATTCTAGACATCAAACTGGTGTCACAGAGAATTGCTTCATGTGGGAGAAAAACCCATTCATCTGGTGACCAGAAGTATCAGAGGTGTTCTGTGTGGATAAAGAAGAAACACAGGATGGAGTCGGCCCAGTGGCGCAGTAGTTAAGTTTGCATGTTCTGCTTTGGTGGCCCAGGGTTCGCCGGTTTGGATCCCGGGTGCGGACATGGCACCACTTGGCAAGCCATGCTGTGGCAGGCGTCCCACATATAAATTGGAGGAAGATGGGCATGGATGTTAGCTCAGGGCCAGTCTTCCTCAGCAGAAAGAGGAGGCTTGGCAGCAGATCTTAGCTCAGGGCTAATCTTCCTCAAAAGAAAAAAAAAAAGAAGAAGAAGAAGAAGAAACACAGGAGTATCTTTTCTACTCAAGCCAGTAGATACCATCATCAACATCACCAAAAAATAAGAGTTTGTGATAAAGTAGAGAAGTTGTAGAATCCAAATGAAGCCAAATATATAAGAAGCAGAGGGAAGAGGGTCCTAAGGAGAGGTCATCAGACAAGAGCAATCCCAGAGCCAGGGTCTGTCACTGTGACACCAACCTGGGGCCAGGGCAGCCATAGTTGTGTGTGAGTTTGTGTGTGTGTGTGTGTGTCCCTTTGAGTGTGGGAGATTGTGAGTGAGAGTGGCAGCAATATGTAAAAAGGATCATATATCATGACCAAATGAGATTTATCCCAGGAGTGCAAGATTGGTTTAACATCCAAAAATCAATCATAGTAATATATCACACTAACAGAAAAAAAGGAAAAAACACTAGGTAATCATCTCAATAGACAGAGAAAAAGCATTTGACAAAATCCAACACCTTTCATGATAAAAACACTCAACGAACTAGGAATAGAAGGGAACTCAAGCTGTGAAAGGGCATCTAAGAAAAACCACAGCTAATGTCATAATTGATGGCTCCAGATTGAACGCTTTCCTCCCAATATTAGGCACAAGAGAAGGATATCTGCTCTTGCCACTTCTATTCAACTTTATACTGGAGGTTCTAGTCAGAGCAAGAAAAAGAAATAAAGGGCATTCAGATGGGAAAGTAAGAAGTAAAACCACTTCTATTTGCAGGTGACATGATCTTATATGTAGAAAATTCTAAGGAGTCAAAAATACTATCAGACTAATAAACAAGCTCAACAAGATTACAGGATGCAAGATCAATATACAAAAATCAATTGTATTTCTTTACAATAGCAACGAACAATCCAAAAATGAAATTAATAACTCAATTTACAATAGCCTCAAAGAGCATAAAGTATTTAGGAATAAACTTAACCAAACAAATGTAAGACTTGTACACTGAAATCTACAACACATTGTTGAAAGAAATAAAAGAAGACCTAAATAAATGGAAATACATCACATGTTCATGAATCAAAAGACTCACAATTGTTAAGATGGCAGTACCCCCCAAATTCATCTACAGATTCAATTCGAGCCCCAGCAAAATCCCAGCTGTCTTCTCTGCTCAAATTGACAAACTAATCCTAATATTCATACAGGAATTCAAGGATCCCTGAATAGCAATAAAATCTTGAAAATGAAGAGCAAATTTGGAGGACTCACACTTTCTGATTTCAAAACTTACTACAAAGTGACAGTAATCAAGACAGTGTGGTATCAGCATATAGACAGACAAATAGGTCAAAGAAATAGGACCAGAGTCCAGAAATAAACCCTCACATTTACAGCTAATTGCTTTTCAACAACACTGTCAAGACCATTCAATGGGGGAAAGGACAACCTTTTCAGCAAATGGTGCTGGAACAACTGGATATTCACATGCAAACGAACAAAGTCAAACCCCCACTTCACACCATATATGAAAACTAACTCACGATGGATCAAAGACCTAAATCTAAGAGCTAAAATTGTAAAACTATTAGAAGAAAACCTAGGTGGAAATCTTCATGACCTTGGATCAGGCAATGGTTCCTTAAATATAACACCAAAGGCACAAGAAGCAAAAGAAAATATAGATAAATGACATCATCAAAATAAAAAACTTCTGTGCTCCAAAAGATATGATCAAGAGAATGAAAAAACAACCCACAGCCTGGGAGAAAACTTTGTAAATCATATACTGGATCAGGATTTGTATGTAAAATATATAAAGAATTCTTACAACTCAACAATAAAAAGATAAAGAATCTAATTAAGGGGCCAGCCCCATGGCTGAGTGGTTGAGTTCATGTGCTCTACTTTGGTGGCCTAGGTTTTCACCAGTTCAGATCCTGGGCACAGACGTGGCACCACTCATCAGGCCACAATGAGGCAGTGTCCCACATGCCCCAACTAGAAGGACGCAAAACTAAAAAAATATATATACACCTATGTACCAGGGGGCTTTGGGGAGAAAAAGGAAAAATAAAATCTTTAAAAAAAAAAAGAACCCAATTAAAATGGGCAAGAGAGATCGGAATAGATATTTCTTTAAAGAAGATATACAAAAGGTCAATAAGAAACTAAAAAGATCATTAGTCATTAGGAAAATGCATATAAGATACCACTTCATGCCCAATAGCGATGGTTATAATAAAAAAGACAGATAATAACAAGTGTTGGCAAAGGTGTGGAGAAATTGGAACCCTGATACAATGCTGACAGGAATCTAAAATGGTGCAGCTGCTTTGGAAAACAGTCTGGCAGTTCCTCAAAGGTTAAGCAAAGAATTGCCATATGACCCAGCAATTTCACTCCTAGGTACACGTGCAAGAGAATTAAAAACATTATTCACACAAAAACTTGTATATGAATGTTCATAGCAACATTATTCATAATAGCCAAAAAAGTAGAAACAATTCAAATGTCCAACAAGCAATAAATAGATAAAGTGTAGTATATCCGTACAGTGGAATATCATGCAGCCATAAAAAGGGACGAAGTATTGATACATGCTACAACATGATGTACCTTGAAAACATATGTTAAGTGAAAGAAGCCAGACACTAAAGGCCACGTATTGTATGATTTCGTTTATATGAAATGTCTAGAATAAGCAAATCTATAGAAACAGAAAGTAGATTAGTGGTTGCCTAGGGCTGGTGGGGAGGGGTAGTGGTGTGAGGTTGACAGCTAAGTTTCTTTTTGGGGTAATGGAAATGCTCTCAAATTGATTGTGATGATAGTTGTACAACTCTGAATGCATAGTAAAAGTCACTGAATTATACACTTTAAATGAATGAATTGTATGGTATGTGGGTTATATCTCACTAAAGTTGTTTAAAAACAACATAAAAGAAGAATGAGGAGGAGTGATGTCAGCAAGATAGCAGAGTGAGTTGTTCCCTTTGTCTCTCCTCTCTTAAATTACAACTAAACAGACATCCATTAACCAGCAGAGGGTTCCCTACGCAGCACAACAGGACGCCTGAGAGATCCACGCAGCCAGACATCTGAAGGTGGGCAGATGGGACCCCCCAGGAAGCAGTGGAACTAGGGGAGTGACCCCCACCCCCTCCTGGTGGCAGTGATCCGGGTCGTGGATCTTCATACAATGGCCAATGTGACTGTGAGTGGAGGCAGGGGCAGCCTGGCCTGTGTGTGAACGCTTGCAGAGTGATAGTAGCCTGGCCTGTGGGAGCACACACCCTGCTGCAGTGACCCCACCCACCCACTCTCCACCAGAGGGCAACCCATGGATCACAGCGGCCCAGCCCATACCAGCGCAACCCACTGAGCAGCTGCAGGCCAGCCCATGTGAATGCAGAGTGGCCCCACCAGCACAACTATGAGCAGATGGTGCAGGAACAGAAATAACAGCCCCTGCCCCTACCCCACAAGTAGTGGCAGGTGACTAGAAGCTGCAGGAACCACAGCAGAAACTCTGACCCAGCCCCCAGTGGCGGCAACTCCAACACCAGCTCCACCAGCAGCAGCGGCTATATACAAGTCCCCAGGTCCCCACCAGCAAGAGTGAGGCCCGTGATCCCAGCACCCCTGGCAGTGTGCAACCAGCACCTCAAGACAAGCCAGGAACAGCAGCACAGGTGGTGCACAGGACAGCAGCATCCAAGCCCAGGGAGAGCCAGTGGAGGAACACGAGACCCAGGGGACCAGGACCAAAGTAACCAAAGCTGCACCCAAATAAGAAAAGGTGTTTACTGCCACAAATGTGCCAGCGGAGGATCAATTCATCGAACACCATGAGGAACTACAGTAACCCTGCAGAACAGAAGGAAAACGACAACTCTCCAGAAACCAAACGTGAAGTCACAGAAGTCTGTGATCTAACTGACAGAAAATTCAAAAGAGCTGTCATAAAGAAACTCAATGAGTCAAAGGAAACTCGGAAAGACTGTTCAATGAGGTCAGGAATAAAATTAATGAACAGAAGGAATACATCACCAAAGAGAATGAAGTCCAAAAAAAACCAAAATGAATTCTGGATATGAAGAACACAATTAATGAGATAAAAAAATAATGTAGAAAGCATAAAAAATAGAGCACATCTTATGGAGGAGAGAATCAGTGACCTCAAAAATAGAAACCTAGAAATGCTTTAGGTGGAGGAGGAGAGAGAACTGAAGAAATTTTATGAGAAATATCTGACTCAATTACAAAAAGTAACATAAGGATTATAGGCATCCCAGAGGGAGACGAGATGGAGAAAGGAGCAGAGAGTTTGTTCAAAGAAATAATAGCTGAGAATTTCCCACAACTGTGGAAGGAACTGGACATACAAATACATGAAGCCAAAAGAACTCCTAATTACATCAGTGCAAAAAGACCCTCTCCAAGGCATATAATATTAAAACTGGCAAAAGTCAATGACAAAGAAAAAATATTAAGGGCAGCAAGGCAGAAGAAAATAACCTATAAAGGAAGCCCCATCAGGCTTTCAGTGGATTTCTCAGCAGAAACTCTACAGGCTAGAAGAGAGTGGAATAATATATTCAAAACATTCAAAGACAAAACTATCAGCCAAGAATACTCTATCCAGCAAAATTATCCTTCAGATATGATGGAGAAATAAAAGCTTTCCCAGATAAACAAAAGCTGAGGGAGTCCATTGCCATGAGACCTGCCTTACAAGAAACGATGGAGGGAGCCTTTCTACCTGAAACTAAAAGGCAAAGGTTTACAAAGCTTTGAGCAAGGAGATAAACAGACAAACAGAACCAGAAAACTGCAGCACTCTATCAGAACAGGTTAGCAAACACTTATAACGTAAAAGATAAAGGGAAGGAAAGCATCAAAAATAACTGTGAACACTTCAATTTAGTCACAAACTCACAAGACCAAAAAGAATAATTTCTGACCACAAAAACATAGAAGGGGCAGAGGGAAGGGATGGAAGCTGCTTAGGCTCATGGAGATAAGAAGCTATGAGAAAATGGCCTATCTCATCTATGAAATATTTTATATAAACCTCACGGTAACCATGAAACAAAAAATCAGAGCAGAGCCACAAATCATAAACAAATAGAAAACTAATAAAACCATCACAGAAAACCATCAAATTGAAATGCCGGACAGAAATACAAGGAAAAAGAAACAATTTCCATTGTATGGAACAATCATAAAACAAGAGATAAAATGGCAGCATTAAGCCCTCATATATCAATAATCACTCTAAATATAAATGGATCAAATTCTCCAGTCAAAAGACTCAGAGTAGTTGGATGGATAAAAAACGAGACTCAACAATATGCTGCCTCCAGGAAACACATCTCAGCTCTAAAGACAAACATGGGCTCAGAGTGAAGGGATGGGAGACCATACTCCAAGCTAACAGCAAACAAAAGAAAGCAGGTGTTGCCATTCTTATGTCAGAATATGGAACGAGGCTCAGAGGTATATTGTCATAGGGCAGCTCATTCAGTGAGGAGGCAGCGGCTGTCCACTCTTCACAGTGATTGGTTGTAACTTTACAGTTTTATTAGTGATAGGGAATTGGTTAAAAGTGGTCACCTTATATCAATTTCGGGGAACAGTTTGAGTTTTGTTTATGATGTTTAGAGGCATTAACAAGAAGTGGTCCTAGTTAAGTTCCACTTGTTTTGCAAAACAATCTAAATGGACTTTTGCTTGTATGAGTAAACTGGTTTGTCTGCTCAAGAGAAAAAAAAAAGAAGAAGAAGAAAGAGGAGGGAGAGGAAGAGATGCCTCTCAGGACAGACTGTGACTCCTGATCGCTGGAGCCACCCCTCAGTCAGGCCATCCCCTGCCCTACCTGTCCCCACTCCTGGTCTGACACCTCCAGCTTGTGCCCCAAATCCATTCTGCTCAAACATGACAATCATTACGTGTGAACGTTCGTCTGGTCAGACCAGCTGTTCTACACACCAGCCTGGTGAGGAGTTTATTTTTGGCTCCTCTCAAACCAGCTACGAAGGTGAGGGAGAAGTGTGGGTGGGACACAGCCCCTCTGGGCAGTGAGACCAGCTGCAGGGGTGGCCCAGGCCTGGGAGAGCCAGGGGACTCCCGCCCAGCAATGGCTGTGGCCGTGCCCAGCTGTGGCTGGGTTAAGCCCCCAGCCCTGAGAGGGTCCGAGTGTGGCCGTCAGGATCCTGGGGCCCCTGAGCAGCCTCAAGTCTGTGCCCCTGGAAGCCTGGCCCCCAGGGCCCGGTGCTTCAGAGCGGTCCTCAAGGCCTGCAGGATGGCACCCTGGCTGTTCCGTACGTTGTAGTCACTGAGCTGCAGCAGGCGGTCAAAGTCTTCCTCCTTGTAGGTCATGTTGAACAGGGAATAGGGTGAGGTAGCCCCAGTGAGGTCCACCTGGCCGGCCGGGAGCTGTGCAGGACTGCGCTGGACACCTGCCCAGGGGAGTGAGGGGGTGAGGAGCAGGACCCATAGGCCTCCACAGCTGGGCACGGGGTTGGGCTGCTCCCCACAGAAGGGGCTCCCTGCTTCTCTCCCAGCCCTCTGTGTCCTTTGCCCAGAATATAAATGTGGATACTAGGATGCTATTTGAGATAGGAAGGATTTGCTCCCCACATTTCCTTGCAGCATTACCCTTCTTCCACAACTCACGCAACCCCATATCTGTCACCTTCGGGGGTAAGGTGGAAACAGCCAGAACAGCAAAGTCAATTAGGTTAGTGAATGGATACTTAAAAACCCAGGATGGAAACAAGAGTCTGAAAACCAAAAGGCTTTGCAAGAACCAGTCTTTGTTGAGAGAGAAAGAGAATTCCAAGATGTGGGCTGAGCATGTTAAGAGTAAAGCTGGAAGGTTTGGAAGTATGGCGGGAACTGGAAAGCCAGGAATAATGCACAAAGGCAGAAATTAGGTTTTCCCACCAAAAGGAAATAGAAGTCTGGCCAGTTGGTGGAAGATGAGGATTGGAAGGAACGTGATGAGGGTTTAGATTCTGGGGGCCCCGGAGTAGAGGCCCAGCTCCCTAAGAAAGGACCCCAGCCTGGGCTGGGGCAGGATGATAGAGAGGCCCACTGAAAACCCAGGTAGGTTGAGGGGAGTCAGAGAGAGAGGGACTGGGGTCTCTCTGTCCTGGCCTTTATGAAGTCCTCCAACAGCTTGGTGCCTGAGCAGCGGTGGAGATGGCTGCAGACAGGGACAATGCGGGAGGGCCTCCGGATGCAGGAATTCCCACACACCACCCCATAGGGCAGGAGAGCAGAGGAGCCCAGGTGTAGTTAGGGGGACTAGGGAAGGGAGAGGCCCAACAAGCCTGGGTCATAGCAAAGAGGACAGCAGCACAGCGACTTCACAGAGGGCCCCTGTGGGGATGTGGGCCTTCAGGCCAAAACTAGATTGGACCAGCCTGAGACTCTCCCCCTCCGCTGACCACAGGGGAACTGGGGAGGGGCCAGGCTGCCAGGCTGTTAGAGAGGGAGGGGCTGCCTCACCAGGGGCCGAGTGGTCCTTGAAGGAGGCATTGACAAGCGGGAAGTGCAGGAGGACAGGGGCATCAGGGCAGGTGGGGTCCAAGAAGAGGTGGCACTCCCTGGGCTGGTGCTGGTCCTGAGGGCTGGGCTCCACGTGGGGGAACGGCAGCCCCTGGCCCCGGCAGTACAGCTCTGTGTGCTGCAGCACCTGGGGGGGCAGAGGGCGGCCCAGAGAGAACCGGCTAGTTCCCGGTCATCCCAGGTCAGCGCTCAAGAAGATGCTAGGACGGCTCCAGCCCAGACTGACTGTTCAGTGTCAAGACAACCTGGTTCTGTCCTGTTCGTGGCCCAGTTAAGCTACATGGTACCTCGGAAGGAGGTGAAAGATCCTGGCAGTCTACTATGTTGTTTGGTTAAAATCTGTAGATGCAGTACAGACCTAGCACCCTGCCTCCACTTAGGATTGCTGTTGCTGGGTTTTCAAATCCCACAGCCTAGAGGGCGCTAGTAGGGGACCCACTTCTATATCATGGCCCTACCCACCGCCCCCCAGGGTCCCCAGTGAGGCCCCGGGGGGATGGATGTGGACAGGACAGGGTCTCCTCTCGGCTCTGTCCAGCTGTTCCCCCTGCCTGGAAGCCCAGGGCCCCAGCACCTCCACAGCCCTTCCCAACCAGGGACGCTGGCAGGAGCCTGTGGGTCAGAGCCTGTCAACCCCCCTCCCCTTGGGAACCAAGGAGGTCTGGGCCAGTGGCTCAGGGGTCCTGCTGCTCAGGAGCTTAGCCTGGCCAGGCAGAGGGTCTGGCACCTCAAAGGGCGAGGATAGGGAGTAGTCAAAGGAGAGTATGAGGTCCAGCCTGCGGCCTGGCCGGAGCATGGCGGGACAGCTAGTGTTGAGAAAGAAGCCGGCATCCACGAGGCAGAGCTGGCGCTCCCATGGGGTCAGTTGGCCAGGGGTGGAGTCTCGCTGGCAGTCTGACAAGGGAGACAGCTATGGTCAGGGGCAGCCCCTCTGCCACAGATCATCCATCCGCCCCCTTCATATCACATTTGCCTCCATGTCCCCTTCTTGCCTCTGGTGTCACCCTCTGAGCGCACATGCCACCCCAGCCCTTCCCAAGACCGTCTCCAGGCCACATCCCAGAAGTGGATGCTGTGACTCCCCCCACCCCAGGCCTCTGCCAGTCCCAGCCATGGTCCATCTCCACCTGGGAGCCCAACCTTGTTACCTGAGGACACATGGCAGTGGTCCTTACCCGCCCAGGTGGAGAAGGCTTTCTGGCCACAGTAGTCCTGGTGCAGCTGGAGGCCCCGGAGGAAGTTGGAGCTGTGCTGGTGGAGCGGCCTGTTGGTCAGGAAGCCCTTAAACGCCTGGGCCAGTGCTGTTCCAGGCTGCAGCCAAGAGGTCTCTGGCCTTGAGGAGGTCCTTGAGGAGGCAGAGGGCTCCTCTGGGCCCAGAGAAACAGACATTGGTCCAGTGAGGGGCCTGTAAATGCCTGGCCATGCCTCTCTTCTGACAGCCCACAGGCCCCAGCCCCTGCAGCCTCTGAAGGGGAAGTGGCCTCATCCTCGGCTCCCCTCACTGTGTCCCTTTCCTACCTAGGTCCCTGATCTTGTCCTTGATATGCTGTCTCCAGTCGTCACCAGAGCTGGTGAGGTCATACCAGGCATCCAGCAAGTTCAGGGAGAAAATGTTGCTCCAGATACCTGGAGGCCAAATCCCCATGAGAGGTCAGCCTCAGGCCTCAGCACCCTGCTCCCATCGCCTGGAAGCCAGTGGTCCCCCACCCTTAGGTGCGGATGGAAAATGGGAGCAGGGAGCAGGCTGCCCCAGTGGGGCTTCCCCAGCTCAACCTTGGCCCTTACCCGGGGGCTCTGCCAGACCCGAGTACAGGAGTCACGTCCAGTCAGACAGGCCCGGCCCGAGACTGTCCAGGGTCTTCAAAGTGACCACCCTCACCTTCCAGAAAGCAGATCCGGGACTCAGGGAGTCTCCTCATCAGCCGCCCCATGAAGAACTCAGAGCCAAAGAGCTCGGAGGGGACGAAGGCACCGTACTTCAGGAACCCGACCTCATAGGGGGAGAACTCAACCCACTCTGAGAGAGGAGGCAGAGGCAGGGATGGGAGGAGAGCTGGCTGGGGGGAGCCCGCCTCTGACAAAGGCCAAAGGTACTGCCCCCCAGCAGGCCACAGCCTCCTCCCTGCCTGGCTGACCCCTGGGCTGACCACTCCCCCACCCAGCCCCTTGACCACAACCCCCCCACCAGCCCCGACGCCTACCCACTCCCCTCCAGGACAGCGAGCTCCACTGGCTGGCTCATCAGCCCTCAGAACCACCACCCTTCCAGGTGGCTGCACAGGCGATCTGTGCAGGAGTTTTCTGTTTGAATTCTCTGGAGACTCACAGGGCGCAGAGGAAGTGTTTGTGTATGCTGTGTGTGTATGTATTGGAGGGTGAAGTGGACAGAGCTGAGGACTGTACCCTTGAAGTCGAAGGTCCCCAGATTGTTCTCTTTGACATTGAGGCTCAAGTAGAGGGGCAGGGGGTTTTGGCCCCGCTCCAGTGCAGCTCTCTGTCCTGACAGCTTCTGATCCATCACCTAGGGTGGGGGCATGAGGGCCTAAGTGAGGTTGGGAGCACCATGGAGGAAGCAACTCCACCAGGACAGGAGTGGGGCAGGGGCACAGGCTGGGGGTGAGGAGGCAGCTCCCCCATCAGGATTCGGGTGTCATACGTGGGTACACACATTCAGTTCCCACTCCCACCCCCAGGTTCTGACCAGCCCCATATGCAGGGTCGCCATGTAGGGCCATGCAGGTTGTGCACTGCATATCTTCATAGAGTACCATTTACAAGCACCACAATGTCAACAGTGACACCCCACCCCTGCATTCTGTGGTTCCAGCGGCCCCAACTTTATGGGTTAAAGGGTGGACCCTGACACACAGACACAAAGGCACAACACACATACCCATCCACATGCGCATGCACACACACTCATTGCTTTCCCGAAAGGACACAGGAATCCCCATTTAGTATACATTGTAAGCTCTGCCAGGGGATGGGCCACCCCTTCTGGGTTCCCCTTAATGCAGTTCAAGTTTCAGCCCCTCCCAATGCTTTCCTGACATCCTTGCCTCCCCTCCGCACCCACTTCTTTCCTGCTTTGCACAGTGTGCAGTTTACCCCAGTGTTCATTCTTGCCTTCTGTTTCTAATTTTCTCTTCAATAAAATTCCAGGCCCTGCCTTTGATGGCCAGGACTGTGGCTTGCCTTTTGGGGAGGTGAGCCCCTCACCCCTCTACCAAGCCTCACCGAGTTCTAGGGGCACAGAAAGTTCTCCTTCTGTCCTGGACCAAACATGCAAATAGGGTTCATCTCAAGCGACAGTAAGGCGAATGGTGGCGGCTGCGTGGAGCCTCACCTTGGGAGGGCTCTGCCGCCACAGGCCCTGGGCTGTTTCTGATGGAGCCGTACGTGTACCACGAACGTGCATCCCTCTCCTAGGCTTTCTGAGCTGGAAGGCACCTCACTCAGCAGCTGGACCTTGGGAGTTCCCAACCTACCAAGTCAGCCCTTATCATCGGATTTACTTAGACAGCGTGTTAAATATACTGATCAGGGGGCTCTTCTGAGAATCTGCAGGAGCCACTTAGGAATTTGCCTTTTTAAAAATCTCCTCAGGTGGTTCCGATGATCAGCCAGGTCTGTGTCCCAGGATTCTAGCCCAGCAGTGAGGAGTCCCCGTCCACACCCACGGGGAACCTCCTCTTCCCTCCTGGCAGCCCTCTGTCACGAGATAAGAGCACTCATGTGTCAACCACAGTCATCACTTCCCCAGCTCTTCAGTGATACCCAATATGACTTGAGTTACAGGAAATCCAAAGGGAAATCCCCAACTAAGTCTCGAGCCCGCTGGCAGGACGATTCGTCGTATCTACAAGTCAGTCCTATGGGTGTGAATGTATGTACTTGTTGAGTGAGAGGGGGCCTGATTAATACCTGCAATTTTTCTTTAGGAATCCTGTTTGCCTGCTCTTTTGACATGTACATTGAGGGAAAATGTGTCCTTTTACTACAGATGCACAATTTCTGCCCTGGGGAAAGGTTTGGAAAAGGGCCAGCACCCCCCCATCTACTGAGACAGCTCCCAGTCTTCCTCTTCCTTTGACTAGCTACCAGTAAGTCACCACAGGCCTGTCCGGCTCTAGCCCCCCCGTTTCCAAACGAGGACCCCCAACTCTGCAGAACACCACTCTGACGACTCACGGGTCCCACCTGAAGCGTGGGAGCGTGGCGACATGTTGATGTGGTCTGGGCATTGTATGGGGTGGGATTAAAGCGTGTGTGCAAAACCTTTTGTCCAGAGTTGAAGAAAAACACTTAAGACCTTCTTAAGTCAGGAAAAGAGAAGAGAAAAACTGTGAGTTTCTCCTTGAGGAAGGGTGAGCCGCTCCCAAGCAGCTGAGTACGTGCCAGCAAAAGATTAAAGAAAAACGTTTCAAAGAGATGGTTTGAGAAGCACTGATCGTAACAGGTGCATTTTACGGGTGGGTTTTCACCAAAACCAAAGCGACAGTGTAGAAGTATGTAGACTAACCATGTTCTGAGTAAAGTTCAGGGTATAATATTTCTCTAATAATATTTAATATGAATGAAACTGAGGTTCGTTATGAATGGAGTTGTATTTTCCGACACTTTAAACTGACTTTTGGTACTGTAGATTAGCATGGGATAGAGACGATAGGTAAAATTTGAAACCAACATGAAATTTTTCTGAATAAAGAATTATTTTAAAAAGCATACAATGAATGCTGGCTTTAAGACATAAAACATGATAACCCAGAAAAAAAGAAACAATATTTGAAAAGCTTTCATATGGCGACAAAAGTTTTAAAACCACAAGGGTGCTATTTTAAGAATAGATTGTTGGGGCGGGCCCCGTGGCCGAGTGGTTAAGTTGGGACGCTCCGCTTCAGCGGCCCAGGGTTTTACCAGTTCAGATCCCGGGCGCGGACACCACTAGTCAGGCCACACTGAGGTGGCGTCCCACATGCCACAACTAGAAGGACCCACAACTAAAATATACAACTATGTACTGGGGGGATTTGGGGAGAAAAAGCAGGAAAAAAAAAAAGAAGATTGGCAACAGTTGTTAGCTCAGGTGCCAATCTTTAAAAAAAAAAAGAACATTCTGTTGTTCAATAATTTTACAAGATTTTTTATTCTTGTGAACAACAAAAAACTAATTAAGTTTGACTTTTTAAAAATGACTATAAACCTTGTCCATAAAACCATGCATTAAGTCATTACTGGAGGATCAAACGGCAATTAAAGTCTTCTTTCTAGTCTCGGATCAAACTGCATTTTCTAGTACCTCATAAAGTGAACCATCAAAACCAGCTTCTCCCACTCATAGTAACCAGATGCTACCACCAGGCAGAACAGTCAGTTAATAAAACACAACACTCTCAAAACCGAACATAAACTTAAACAGTAGATCTAAAGAATACACAAACTATATTAAGAAAATAAAAATATTTCAAGTAATTACATTGGTTTGATAAATTCAATGCCATTTCTATAAAAATCCCAACAACATTTATCATGAAACTTGCGTAGCTGATTCTCTTATGTGTACAGAAGAAGAAAGGGCCAAAGGTAGCCAAGGTGATTCCGAGAAGAAGCCAGGTGGCGGATGGGGGTACGTTTGCCCTGTCAGATACCAAGGTTTATTACAAAGGTAGAGTAACTCAGCCACTGCGATACTGGCACACGGATGGAGAACCAGCCCCATTAGAACGGAATAGAACTCAGGAAGAGTCCCGTGAATATATGAAAGCTGACACACGACAGAAGCAGAATCAGATCAGTAGAGAAAAAAAAAATCAATAAGTGATATTGGGAAAGTTTGCTATCCATATGGGAAAGTAATAAAACTGGATTCCCATACACATAAGACCTGCCGATAAATTCAGGGTGGATTAAAGGCCTAATTCTGAAAACCAAATCTTTAAAACTTTTATAAGAATATATAGGGGGCCAGCCTGGTGGCGCAGTGGTTATGTTCCACTTTAGCGGTCCAGGGTTCCCTGGTTCGCATCCCGGGTGCCGACATGGCACCACTTGGCAAGCCATGCTGTGGTAGGCATCCCATGTATAAAGTAGAGGAAGATGGGCATGGATGTTAGCTCAGGGCCAGTTTTCCTCAGCAAAAAGAGGATTGGCAACAGATGTTAGTTCAGGGCTAATCGTCCTCAAAATAAATAAATAAATAAATATTTCTTTAAAAAAGAATATATAGGAAGATCTCATAACTTTGGGGGAGGGAAAGATTTCTTAAGGAAGACACTAAAAGCACAAACTGTAAAGAAAAAAATGATACACTGGATAATATTAAAATTATGCATCAAAATCTATTAGAACTGATAAAGACAATATCTAGCATATACAAAAAATTGCCACAAAATATAAAAAAGAAGAATTAAATAGAAAAATGGAGAAGGATTTGAGTAGGTAATCCGTAGAAGAGGAAGTTGCAGTGACAAACTTGCAAATATGATGTCACACTAAAAATCAAGGAAATGGAAAACTACAATAAAATTTCATTTTACACCTATAAAATGAACAAAAATTGAAAAGCCTAAAGAGCATGTAGAGGAAAAGAAACGACGAGACACTGGTGGTGAGAGTGCGAATTCATACGAGCCTTCTGGAGAACAATTTGATAACAGCTGGGAAAGTGGAAGGCACACTTACCCAATGGCCTAACAATTCCACCGGTGGGTAGACATCCTCAAGGCTTAGAGAATCTCTTACACATGTGCACGAGGAGACTTATACAAACCATTCGTGCAAATATTATATTTTTCTTAAGGATATATATTTTTACTAAAGTCTATGTAATAAAGGTGTATATAATAAAGGTATATAAAATACATGTTATGTAGTTATGTTATGCATTATGTAACACAATAAAGTGTACAGATTGCAGATAGGCATGTGATGATAAACCTAAATTCAGGATGGTGGTTACCTCTGGGGGTGGGAAGGAAATGGGGCTGCGGAGGGGTCCCCAGGGGGCTTCAGCCCTTTCTGTAACATTTCAATTCCTAGGCTGGTTGGTGAGATCATGCATACTCATTACATTATTCTCTATGCTTTATGCACTTTCTTAGGTCTGAAGCATAGTAAAAATTTAATAACAAATATTAAGATTTTTACAACAAATATTTTTAAACGAAAAAATAAAAAATACGAATGGTTGGTGATTTCCAAGTAGCATTGTGCTTGCCCGCAAGAAAATGTAAAGAAAAAAATTCAAAGCAAATTCATTTTTGGTTAGTTTACATGATAAGCATTCTTGGTCAAAGTCCTGAAAAGAAAGATAAGAATCCTTCCTCTGCTAATTTATTTGATAGTTTACTTTTTTGTTATGCATATTAAAGAAACTTTTTGAGTTTTAATCCTTTCAAATGCTTTAAAAGAAACTTTGTTCAGATAGCTCTGTGCAGTAAAACAACAGTGAAACAATCACTGATTTTAATAATTTGATCAGTTCATCTGAGATTTAGCAGTTAACTTACTAAACTTTCCTTAAGGAAGCAATATATAAAAAATGCATATGTTCAGTTTTGTCTTGATGCTGTTTGCACAATAGTAAAGAAATATAACAGCTAACACTTCATGCTTACTCTATACCAAGGGACCACTGAGTACTCACAACAACCTTATGAGCTAAGTACTATTCTCATTCCCATTGTACAGATGAGAAAACTGAGGCACAGAAAGGTTAAGTAACTTGCTTGAGGACACAGAGCTGGTAAGAGGCCCTGGGATTAGAACCCAGGGAATCTGGCTCCAGAGTCTGTGCTTTTAACACTACCATGAAGATTAAGAAGAAGAATACATTTCATAACGCAGTATAACTGAAATAAAAGCTGTTGGAGCAATCTCACTGACTCAAACACACCGCAAAAGCTTTGTTTACTTTACTGACTTTGGCATTGACTGGTCCCTAGCTCTCGGGAGATCCAGCAATTCTGTTTGACGGCAATTAACCGAAGAATAGCCTGACTCAAAAAGGCGGCATCTCCAAGTTGGGCAAACACTGAAACACTGGAGTTCCCACTGCCTTGAACCAGGTCGCAGTCTCTCCCACCCTGGCAGGAAAGGCGCGCGCGCGCCAGCCCCACCCGAGCACGCGCCCCGCCCCGCACGGGCGTCCTACCTGGCCGTGCAGCATGGCCTCCAGCGCCAGAGCCCACAGGTCCACGAAGGTCACGGGGTGGCCCTGCTCCGCCCGGAGCTCCAGCTCCCGCCGGTAGCTCTCCAGGCGCTCTGGGGAGAAGGCGTCCAGCTTGCTCTTGGCCAGGTGCTCTCGGGCGTGTCTGATGGGTCCCTCAAGGTCTCTCTGCGACCACTCAGGGTCCCCGTAGAGGTGGGCCATTGTCCTGGGAGAAAAAAGGGACCGTGCAGCAGGAGGCCGAGGCCCAGCACGGGTCGCTGCAACTCTTACTTCCCTCCCTCTGACTTCCAACAGGGCTCCTCCTAGCTGGAAAATGTGTCTCAGGGCTTCCTCGCCTTCCAGATCAGCACTGTCCGGTATAAATATAGTGTGAGCCACGTATGTCATTTAAAATTTCCTAGTAACCACATTTTTAAAAAGTCAAAAGAGATCAGTAAAACAATTTTAATAATATATTTCATTTAATTCAATATACCCGAAAATTATCATTTCAACATGTAATCAATATAAAAAATTAACAAATTAATTTTTTTCAAACTTAGTCTTCAAAATTCACTGTGTATTTTTTATTTATAACACATCTCAGTTTGCTCTAGCCATATTTCAAGTGGTCCACAACCACATGTGGCTAGTGGCTACTGTACTGTCCAGCTCAGCTCCAGACCCTAGTCCAGTTTTCATAGGTCTGTCCTGAAGCCCTTTAAGACTCTG
The DNA here is from genome assembly GCF_041296265.1 of Equus caballus. NCBI lineage: Eukaryota > Metazoa > Chordata > Mammalia > Perissodactyla > Equidae > Equus > Equus caballus. The sequence continues at coordinate 159,786,389 of NC_091684.1, read as the reverse complement.
TTTGTCAACAACTGTCACCTAAACTCCTCTGAGGAGTTTATTCCTCTTTTACTCCTAAAAGTCACATTTCAATAAGACTCAAAGGAATGAATCTCTAACAGTGAAAACTCTCACCTCATCACAGACAGGGTGGGGTGTAGGGAGGCCAGATTGTCTTTAGGTAAAATTGCATCTCTTGACCTCAATTTCCTCATCTATACTATAGGAGCCATAGGAGTCACCACCCTAGAGAGTGTTGTGAGGATTAAATGAGGTAATAATTAAAGAAAAACAAGCTACCAATTTGGAGTGCCGGGACGAGTTAGATATGTTAAGTGTTTTACTTGGGCTGTCCCACTCCCATCCTGTGGAGTATGTGCTATTATTGCCCCCATTTTGGTGATGAGTCAACTGAGAATCAGAGGAAATAAGTTGCTCAAGGTCACCCACCCAGCCAGTAGTGGTGTTGCAGAGACTCAAACCAGCTCCTTCTGAAGCAGCTACCCTGCACCTCTCTAGCAGCATGGAGTGGACATTGGCAAGGCCTGGCTCGTGGCAGGACCTCTGCATGTGTATTTCCTCCCTTCTCAGAAAGCCACTTGACTCCCATGAGACCATACTGCTCACAGCCACTTGGCTTCCCCATATAGAGGGTCCCTCTAGCCTCCACTCCACTCCCATCTGGGGCCTGCTCATCTCTGCTCTTCCAGTCCCCAGGGCCCTCACCATGTAGAGCCCGAGACGCCCCCGAAGTAGGTCACGCAGTCCAGGAGGCCCAGCTTCTGCAAGGCCAACAGGTGGCCGTAGAGAGAGGTCATGGCCCGAGCGCCTCCTCCTGTGGCCATGATGCCCACGACGGGGACCTGGATCACACACAGACACAGGCTGGTCTAACAAGGACAAGGATGGAGCTGCCTCCTGCGTCCAGGGAAGGGACCTCGTGGTCAGGGCCTGATGGAGTCAGGGTTAGAGCTAGTGTCCAGCCCCTCCCCAGGAAGTGACAGCTCTCGGCCCTGGACAGAGCCCCAAAGGGCGTTTGAACCCCAGAGCTCAGCATGCCCCACATCTCCCCCACATGCTCCCTGCCCAGCCTCAGCTGGCTGGAGTGTCTGGAGAGGGCAGAAGAAGCAGGCGCTCCCTTGAGTCCAGGCCAAGGTGTCTGCGCCACATCCCCTGCGCTCCCAGACCTCGTGCTCCTGCAGGTCCCCTTCCAGCTGCAGGGCCTGCTTCAGGGCCCTGGCCGCCACCCGCTTCCTCCTGCTCAGGAAGGCTTTCTCCTCCGCACACAGGTCGAAGCTCAGGTGCACGGCCACCTCCTTGGGGCTGGAGTGGTGGAGGATCCAAGGGTCAGGGGGCACCTGCATCGCTCAGCAGCTGCCAAATTACCTCCCCGCTCCCAACCCCAAGGACCACCCTTTCCACAGCGCTCCCCTGCCCCCTGCCCACCCCTCACGGCCTTCCACAGATCGGAGTGTCCCTTACCAGTCCTCAGTCTTGAGCTGCAGCCTCACTCCTGGGACCTGAAATCAAAGCAAGAGCCCTGCTCGGAATGTTGTAAACCCCAAGGGGAATGTGGGTGCCCCTACAGGCCTTGGGCTCCCCCATCTTTATCCTCACTGGCACTTCCCATCCAGTTGAGGCCACTTACATTTGTAGCAGGAAGGTCAATGGTCACCTCCTTCCCCACAGCCAAGGACCTCAGGGGCACTGTGAGGTGCCCTGCTGAGCTGTCTGAGTTCCAGCCATTGCTTTCCGAGCTCTGGAGGGAAATATACAATTTTTCGTTTATTCAACAAATCATTACTGAGTATCTAGACAGTGATCCAGACAGACACAGTCCCTCTCTGATAATACAAAAATAATTACAATATTTACAATTATTATTATTAATTATAAAAATAGTTAATATTTATTTAGTGTAGTAAGCTAGTATTTATGGTTCTCACTGACTCGTGTGTATGAATCTATAAAGAAACTGGTAGTGAACAGATTTTATTAAGTTAGTTAGAAAGGGTTGGAAAAGAAGTAAGCGGTGTGATATGATAGAGTAACTGAGGGTGGGTATGTGGGGTTGATTGAGGATGGAGGGTCAAGGAGGGCCCCTCTGAAGAGATGCCGTCTGAGCTGAGATCTAAAAAAGGAGGAGTAAGGGGAGCAGGCAGTGTTGGAAGGAGCCAGAGAGGATGGGGAGAGCAGTTGGCATGTTGGAAAAGCATGGAGAGACCAGGATGGCTGGAGCATCATGAAGGCAGGGGAGCATGGGACAAAATGAGGTGGCAGAGGTGGCAGGGGCCGGGCTGGGCAGGGCCTTCCGGGCACACCCGGGGGATTTTCTTCTAAGAGCATCACTGGAGGAGCCACTGGAAGGTTCAGACAAAGACCTGCATGGTAGAGCAGCCCCCCTATGCCCACCCCAGGTGCCCGGTGGTCCTCCCTATCTGCCAAGGGCACAGTGCCAAACTGGGGGAGACTGACAAGGCCACAGGGGCCGAGCCTTGGCAGGGGGAGGGCCAGGGAGGGGCCCGCAGGAGCTGGAGTTTGCCCAGCCTGGGGTTGGCGGGAGAGGTCCAGAGCTGACACCCACCCTCAGGCGCCCGCTCAGCTCTGCCTCTTGAGCCGCCATGTAGTGGAAGCAGAAGGCAGAGGCTGTGTCCAGAGCAGCCGTCTGTGTGTCCTCATATGACCCCTTCAGCACCAGCTCCAGCTCCAGCTTATCCTGATCTAGAGAGAGAGCGGGCAGGTTAACACAAGGGGAACAAGGGGAATAAGAGCCTGGAACCCCAGCAAGGACCCGGGAAACCAGCAGTACTGCCCAGACGTGGTGGAGGCAGGTGGCTGGACCGTGGCAAACAGGATTCTGGAAAGGGCCCTCCCCAGCCTGCCGGGCCCCCCAACCTCCATGGGACTCCCACTGCCTTGACATGCTCTCCCCAGGGTCAGGGGGACCCTCCTGCCCAGAGGAGACCTGTTGCCCTTGTGTTGTGTGGGCCAGAAGGAAGAGGCGAGCTGTGCCCTGCACAGGTTTCCCTGCTGCCCTCGTCTGTCCCCCACCTTCCAGGCGGAGGCCAGACCTGGTTCTGAGCGGGTCTCACCTGCGACAAGAGCCGTGCTCCTTGTGCTGTCCAGACGGACATCCAGGCATGATAGCTCCCGGGCCTGGGGCAGACCACATCATGGGCCAGCAGCTCTCCAGGGGAAGCTGAGTTTCCCTCAGCCTCGCCCTCTGACCCCGGCTGTTCCAAATCCACCACACACAGAACAAGAAGCGGGGTCCAGAGTGGGGCTGGATGCAGAAACCCCCCACCCCACCTTTGATCCACTGCAGCTGCTAAGGCAGATGTCTGGGAGCAGCCCGGAGAGCCCATCTACCCTACTCCCCAGCTCTCCTCGATTTGCCAAACTTTCTGGACTCTCCGAAAGGCCCCAGCCTTCAGGCACAGTTCTTTCTTCTCTGTTTCCCTGGGGCTTCAACCTGCAGGATGCATTCTACTACAACTGCTCCCAAACAGCAGTACGCACACCATTGGTCCACAGGATGAGGGCACGAGGCATTGGAGAAACACTTAAACTTCTAGCAACTAGAATATCTCCTGACTGTCCTCCACTTAACGGACTTGCCACGTGAGCCTGCTGCGTTCTCTCTGCAAAGGGTGCCAGCCGATATGCCTGAAGCCCGCTGCACTCCTGCTACTAACTCTCCTGTGGAATTGCTGAGTTTAACAACACACCGCTGGATTCCATCACCTAAGAGGCAGCTGCCGTAGGTATAACTCTATTTTAACGTGTCTTTGAAAAAGTAACGCTAGCCCATCAAACAGGCACTGGCCCGACCCTGAGGGTGGATGCCTTCTTCAGTTTGGGGCTCTAGGTGCCTTACTCACCCCACGTTAGGCCAGGCCCTGCTCCCAGGTCAGGCCTGAGTTGCTGTTCGGGACTTGACTCTGAGTGGAAAGTTTCTAAAGCATCTCTTGCCACCTTGTGCCTATTCCTGTCCCCTGCAGCTTCATGAGCTTGCTGTGTTTAAGGAGAGCTGACCAGGACTCTCCACGGTCCAGAGTAGGAGCTGATTGACCCCCTGACCCTAACCCAAAGCTCCCAGATTGGAAGCCCTCCACACTGGAAACTCCCTCTGAGCCTCAGTATTAACGCCTGAACCAGACCTGGGCCTGCATGGCTTTCTCACCGCCTTCCAGGGCTAAGAACTACGAGTTGATCACATGTGACTCAACACCGTCAGGAGCACCGAAAATTCCCCCCACGCCCTCTCAGCCATCCAGCCTCAGGCCAGAACCTCCTCTCACCTGAGCCTCAGCCTCCCCTCTCTCCATGTTCCTTTCAGCCCCAGACCCCTCCAAGCCCTGCAGCTCCTGACCACAGACCCAGGTGACCACCAGGCTGGGGGGCCAGGGCCGGTCTCACTGCAAAGCCTTGCTCTTGCGTTGGCCCAGCCCCCAGGCAGCTGCCCTGCCCCACCCCGACCCCAGTGTCTGCTCTGGGGCCCCCCACCCCCTCAGCTCCCCCTCACAAGCCCGGGGAAGGTGGTTACCACAAGGACGTTGTTGGTGATGAGGCTTTCTGGGCGGTCTGACCTGGAAAAATCAAACCATCCAGAGTCTGGCTTTGCAAAGGCAAATGCTTCCGGCACTGCCCTGCCCCCTCACAGCCCACGTAGGGCTCCCTGGGTGAAGCTGACGGACTCTAAGTCCTGGAAACAATCCAGGGTGAGGGGAGATGCTTCTGAAGAGTGAAAGGTAAGGAGGGAGAGGGAGAGAGAGGAACAGAGAAAACGCTGACCTTCCTCTCCTCATTTCTGTAAGGGGATCCCCCGACCCAGATGGGCAGAGCTGGGGAGATGAGAGCAGCAAACCTCGGCTGCATTTACCAACAGGAAGATGTGGGTCAAAGACATTTCCCTGAACAAAGCCGGGTCATGAGACGCTTTCTGGGCTGTGGGATATCACTCACGTTTCTTCCATCAGGAACTCCACATCCAGCTCCTCCTGCCCCTGCAATCAAAGATGAGCAAGTGGTCACCATTTACGGACGTCTTTCTGGTGGACACAGTTCTTTTACCTGCGTTGGCTGGTCATCTCAAGCAGTCTCTAGGGAAGCACGCATTAAAATTCTTCCCGTTTTACAGAGGAGGAAATTGAGTCTTAGGGAAAGACGGGCTCCCTACCCAAGTCACCCACAGCCAGTGAGTCCGCAGAGAATAGGTCTCTCTCCCCTGCAACGCTGAAGCGGGAGACGAGGAGCACAAGCCAAGGGAGGCGTGAGGATGCCCAGAGCCCATTTCATCTTCCTCTTGAGGGGGACCCAACCCCAGAACTCTGCCTTCCTCTGACCCCACCCTTCACAGCCTGGAGAGAGAGAGCACAGAAATCTTCCTATAGCAGGCCTTGGGCACCACAGAAGCATCAGAGGAGGATCAGAGGCAGTGAGCAGGAGTGACAGAGCCCCGGACTGCCCAAAGGGTTAGTTACCCTGAGCTGTGTTTTGAGGGACCTTAGGAAGTTCTCCACCACCCCATACCTTCCTCCCATAGAGGACTAAAATTCCTCTACTGAGTGGTTCAGTCTGTAGCAGTCAACTTAAGCCTTCTCCTTTCCTATTAAAATGTAAATATCTCTGGGAGGGGTTTCCATCTTCCGTGAATAAGTTTAACCCAGCAGCGTCCCAACAGATGGGAGAAACTGCCACTTGCCCAGCCTGGAGCCCAGAAAGGTGGGGCCCACGAGGACTCCCCACCCACCTGGGGACACAGGGAGAAGGTCTTCCGGAGAAGCTGGCCAGGGAGGACTTCTGAGACGTCATAGAGAACCTTGAAGCAGGTCTCATCCTCTGTGACTGAGTCCTCGTCATAGATGCTCAGCTCCAGAACATTCTAGGGGCCCGAGAACAGCAACTTAGCACATTACTTACTTGCAGCTGTAGCTCACACCACTGAACCCTTACTTGGTGGTCAGGACTAGAAAAGATGATTATGGGTCCATGCCTTGTACTTCAAAATAAAAATAACGGTAAAATTTAAAAGTAGTAAAAGGAAATCCAGCAAGGTCCTGATTTCTCACTGCTAATGTTTGTTTTTATAAAAAAATAGAATTCTTTCAAAGAGTTTTCCAGCCCTGCTTTGCTGGGTCCCTAAGGTACCGGTACAGGCACTGTCTTCAGAGTCCTCCGTGCGTTATCTCGTTTAACCTCACAACCACCCAATCAGGAGGGGATTCTTACTATCTCCATTGCACAGATGGGCTTGGAGAGGACCAGCAGCTTGTTAGACATCAGGCCCACAGCCACTTGATGGGTTTACACCTTCTCTCCAACACAGCACATCCAGGCTGGGGCGTGGGGACACCCTCCTCCCCATCCCTTTCTCCGACTGAGCCCTGGGGGAAGGTACACGCCAAGAACCCTCCCTGTGGAGGGTACGGCCTGTCCTCGGGTGAGCAGCTGGGGGTACCCTGGCCTTTACCTTGACCTGACTCTGGATTAGGAAACTGAAGCTCTCGTTCCATATGGGATGACTGGAGTTGGTGACTGTTTTGGTCCTAAACTTCGTTCCAGGTGCGGTTGGCAGCTGTAGGATCACATAGGGGTCTGCCTCGCTCACTGCCAACATCAAGAGAAGTGTCAAGAGAGAGAATTTCTCATATCCCTCTTCAGGGGCCTCGCCAGGTTCCTACTGAGACCCTCGTGGCCACCGTGGACAGTCCAGCCCAGCTCCAAGGCACTTTTCTCGGCCTTTCCCATAGGACACAGTCGTCCCTACACCCCTGGAGCCCAGGAAACGGTACTCACACAGGTCAGCCCAGCCCAGGCTCCGCGCCTCCAGGACCTTCACGGTGAGCCGCCAGCAGGCAGAGGCCTCCCCCTGGAGAGAAATAGCCGACTCCTGAGTCCCTCCTGCTCATTCACAAGCCCCACCAATCTGTGCAGGGGCTTCTCTGGAGATGCTCAGTGACATCTCATTGCCAGGTGTTCTGGGGCTAAACACCCTTCGCTCACCACCGTCCTTGGGGCATGGTCCCAGGCTGCAGCAGTCAGGGAGTGGCAGACCCCTCGGGGAGTGGAATTTTGGGGCCTCGCCCCTTCAGGGACAAGACTGCACGGTGTAGTGGAGAAAGAAGGGAACTGAGGGCCGAGGAGTGACCACCACACTGGGCATGTCAGTTTGGGGTCTGCACCCCCAGTGCTCACAGGGAGGGCAGCCCTGGGGTGAAGCATGTGACCCTGTTGCCCAGCATCCCCCCAGCTCTCTGGATAGGAAGTAAGCATGTGACTCCAGGGAGGCTGAACCCCGGGGAGCCCAGGGGTCTGTGATGGCCACAGGTATTCACCCACTCTTGAGTGTGAATTAGGGAACTCCAAGAGCATCAGGCCATTACTGTGAACAGAGGGTGAGGGTCATTGTGTATTAAAATGCTGGTGAGGCCACATCAGACCACAGACAAGCCCAGTGGGGAGGAAGAAGAGACTGGGTGGGCAGAAGCTCAGAGGGGCAGAGAAGACGAGCAGAAGTAGGTGGCAGGAGGAAAAGCAGAGGGCAGGTAGAGGGGGCTGGGTCCTGCAGGGGACAGAGCACTAAGGGGTATCTCAAACCCCTACTGCTGAGGTCCGTGGCACTGCAGGGATCCAGGGGGATGTTTGGGTTTCTGTTCTTCCTGAGGCCTGGCTGTGTCACTTTTCTTGGGCACCCTGCACAGGTTTATTATAATAAGCCCCTGTGATCTGCAAGTGTGGTCCTTGCAAGGTGGACATTCAGCATCCCATGGTTGGGAGATGGCGTGATAAGACCAAAGCTTCTTCATGCTTTGCATTCTTCCGCAACCAGTGCCACTTCCATGGCTCCCACCTGGACCCTGGCTCTGCTCTGCACAGGTGCCGTCTTCTAGAGGCCAGCTCAGTGTCCACGGGACCAGCTCTCCACTTGCCATGGAGAAACTTAAAGGACAATGGACCACAGCAAAGCCACTCCAGACGAGTGCCCCATTCCTGCGCTTCTCCCCTGGGTTTCCTCATCCTCCCTCTCCTGTGGCTTCATGCTGAGTGTCTTTGTCATTCCTGTTGGCTTCCTGCAGGATCCTGGGAGTGCCTTCCTGCTGAGAGTCTTAGCCATCAGCTCTCCCCCTGTGTGGGGACTCTGGGGCCTCCTCCATCCTCCTCCCTCTGGAGAGGCTCAGTGCTGGCCCCTGCCTGTCACTTGGCATGTGGCCCAAGGAGTTTGAGGGAGCTGGAGTCCCCTGACTTGGGTCCAGAGTATCTGTGACCACGGGGTCTTCAGCAGGAAGAGAAAAATGAGCAGGCCACGTTTTCCCCTGCTGGCACCCATTAACCCATGGTGGGGTAGTGAGGGGAGGTTGGAGAGAAGGTGGTGGAAGCTGCAAGCATAGTCTCAGGCTCTGCACCTCCTGAGTCAGGCTGAGCTGGTGTTCCTGGACCACACAGCAGGCACGTCCCAGAGCCAGTCCTGGATGCCCGGCCTGCCCTGCCAGCCAAGCTCTTGCTGTGGGGGCAGGCTCCAGAGTCCTGGATGCCTGGCCTGCCCTGCCAGCCAAGCTCTTGCTGTGGGGTCAGGCTCCAGACTTCCATTCCAGCAGGAAAGAGGCTGGGCAAAGCTCACCTGCCCCAGGAGCCAACTTGAAGGTTGGGGGTCAAGGGCCCGGTCTCAGGGACTCCGTTCCAGGAACATTAGCTGGAAGCGAGGTGCTTCCAGATGTGTGGGCGGATTCAGGCTCCCAGGGTCAATGAACTTTGGGCTTCAGTTTTGCCCCTAGGCTGGGTCTAGGCTGAGCAGAGGGTGGAAGGAGAAGGATGCCCAGCTTTCTCTAGGGAGATAGGACTAAGGGGAACATTCCAGAAACCTCCACAGCCGGGCTCTGAGGCTCAGGGCTCCTGATGGGAGGAGGAGATGGAGCCAGGGCCGTCCAGCCCCTCCACCACCCTGCTTCTGCAGCCTTGGGTTCCTCCCAGACTCCCAACAGGGCATTTCTACTGATGTCCACGTTGGGGAGGGTCCTCCAGACTCAGGCTAACATGGGCTGCGGCAGCAGGTGTTGTCCTTCAGTGGAGGGTCCCCGGTCTTCCCCAGGGTTCCCTGGTATCTGGCCTGTCCTAAGCAAGTCCTCTCCAGGAGCACCAGTCTAGAGTTCAGGCCTGGGTCTCAGCACCAAGGCTCCAGCAGCCTGGCAAGGTCTGTGAATGAGGCAAATGCCTCAGGACAGTGAGCTTGGCACACTTTGCCCCCTTCATGGCCACTGTCTGGGGCACCAGCAGAGACCTGGGGAGTCAGTCCTTCTGGCCTTGGTCTCTGGTAGAGGATGAGAAATCTGGGCTGAGGGGAAGCACTTGGCAGGGGTGGGGAGAGCAGTTTGCAGGCCTCCCTGGCCTGGTCACAGCCTCATGGCTCCTGGGCCCAGTACATAATGGGCAGTGGATGGGGATTTGGGCTGGCAGAGCTCCTGGGACACACAGTGTGGTCCCGGGGCTCCAGCCAGTTCCAGGAAGTCCGCTGCCTGCAGAGGTGGGCTGTGGGCCTGGTGGGGTCTCTTCTGTGACACACAGCAGCTGATGTGGCACGGGAGCCTTTGCAGGGAGGAGGGGAGGGGCTTTCAGGGGACTGCCGCCTGGTCACTCATGGTGGACAGGGGAGGCTCTGGTCTTCTATGGATGCTGATCATCCATCCCAGCCATTCCCCATCCCCAAGCACAGACTCTGTCAGCCTCTGCCTCCCACCCTTGGCCTCTGCCTAGGTAGAGACCCCAGGTCTGAGGCCAGGCCCTCCCCAGTGGCCAAAATCACCTCCGTTTCAGCTGTGTGAAGCTTCTTGGAAGGCACCCTGGCCCCAGGCCCGCCCCTGAGTGATGTCCACCGACTCGGACACACTGTTACCTGGTGAGGATGGCCAAGTGGTTCCCTGGGTGTCAGTCTCTCCATGCCAACCCTTCCGGCTCCCCTCCAGCCCCTGCCAAGATGCCAGCTCCCTAGCTGGCTGACAGCAACTATTCCAATTGGATGGGACTGACCAGGAATCTGGCAGCCTTCAGGGAGCCAACGCTTCTATAAACAGATTGGGGCTCCACCCTCAGGTCACTCCCTCAGCCCAGCCCCTTCGCCTCTTCCCCAAGAGGCTGAGTCAATCAGCATCTCCTGAAACCTCTGGCGGGGCTCCAGCAGCCACAGGTGGAGCACGACTTCCAGAGCTGGGGTGTCAAGGCTGCAGATGCAGCGAGGAGGGGAGACAAGACCCAGGAGCTGTGACAGGGAGCTAGTTCCCCTGAGGATGAGGGCAGAGGGCAGGGTTGGGACAGAGCTGGGGAAACCCCTGCAGCCAGGCCCCAGCCTGAGGCAGGCCAGCCTCAGGGGAGGAGGGCTGAGCATCTGAGAGCAGACGAGAGGTCCGACCTCTGGAGCAGCTCCCTGTGGCCAGGGCTGTCATAGCCGATGGCCTTGGGCTAGGTCTTCATGCTCACCTGCCTGAGCAGCCTTCAGAGAGCTGCAGGGGGCTCGGCTCTCTGGTTCTAGGACCCTCCCCATCAAGGTTGGCCTCACCCCTTCTGTTCCTGGGAGTTTAGAGGATTTCTGTTAGACTCCAATGTCACACTTTTTAATAAAGGTAAAAGGGACCAATCAGGAAACTCTTAAATTATGAATATTAGAGAAGAAAGCTTTGTGAAGTCATCTAACTGAACTATTCAGTGCACACAATAGCATTAAATGTTCTCCTGAAATGACATGAATTCAGTCATTTTAGTGCCATTCACTATATGATTGAACAATATATTTGTTTTTCAAGGCAAATGAGATTGAATTAATGTTAAATTATTGCAAATGGATCTAAAATGTATTATTACAGAATCAGCCAAAAAAGAAAGTTAATAACGATCCATGAACAAGTGAAAAATAATCAGATGGAAAATACCTCTATTTGCATGAACCAGTTGTAAAATCTAGTGAACAAGTACATGTAAAAGGTAGAAAGCTACGAAGAACAGCTTATTCCAAAGTGGGTCATAGGTGAAGCAATGGACAAGGTCACTCGGCTGGTAAGTGGCAGAGCCCAGGATTCTGCTCTCTGGACTGAAAGCCCATGGCCCCTCCCCAGACTGGGCTCAGCCTGGCCTGGAGCCCAGCCACTGGGACCACCCTGGTCGTTGGTGGCCTCCACGGCCTGGGCCAGTCCCAGAGCAGTCCTGGGACCACAGGAGTCCTGAGGAAATACATGCCCCTGGGGAGTGAATTCACATCTTCTCCCTAAACAGATGGGGACTTCATCCGGAACAAGTTGGAGGTGCTTAGTGAGGCAGAGCGGCAGCCTCACCCTCCATGGGGTGACCCCAGTGCCCGCCCTCCACACCAGTCTGAGAGGGCCAGGCAGCCCCACATCTCCAGAGAACAGGGCCCCTGAGATCAACCGGTTGTACTATGAGGGGAGCTTGGTGCTCAGTCTCCCCACTTGTGCAGCGATGGGGGTGGTAAATGCTGGATCTGGAGAAAACCATGAAATTCCCGACTCAGAGAGTCTAAATTTGGGGTGAGGGCCCATGGGTGGGATTTAGGGCACTCCCACCAGTTACTGAAATTATGTACAAAATCCTGTGGGTATGTATGCACGTGAGTGCGTCTGTCCAAGAGGAATGTCATGCAAACCACATGTCATACTAAATTTTCCAGTAGCCACGTTTTAAAAAGTAAAAAGATACAAGTAAAATCAAGTTTAATAATATATTTTATTTAACCCAATAATCCAAGGTATTATCAATTCAACAAGTAATCGGCATATAAAATTATTAAGGAGATATTTTACGTTACTTTCATACTAAGTCTTTAAAAGCCACTGTGTGTTATACACGTATGGCGTATCTTCATCCAGACTAGCTACGTTTCAAGAGTCAGGTAGCAGCCACACGTGGCAAGTGACTGCCTTATTGCAGAGTGCAGATCTATAGCGTGGCCACAGAGTTCTGCATGGATGAAGGGAAATAGTTGGGACCCTGCAATAGCAGGTTCCCCTGAATTATGAGCCACGATTTAGGATTTTACTTGGTTGAGACCCAAATCAGGAAGGGGGAGGGGCCAGGAACAGGGAAACAAAGTTGTTCCCTTAAGTCTTGTTGATTCCCACCCCCCCCACCCTGCCACCCGGCCCCGCACTGCCACTGCCCCAGGTCTTGTAAAGGCTGTGATTAGGGAGCAAGGATGGGGAGAGGTGGGCCAAGAGGGACAAAGGGCAGGGCGAGAAGAAGAAGAAAGGCAGAGGATCTCTGGAGGTGGTCAGCCTGGAGCAGAGCCAGCAGGCACGCCTGGGCTTGGCTGAGGTCACAAGTTGCTCACCCAGGCCAAGGGGATCCTCAAGGGAGGGACATGCCTGTAGGGCCCATCTGCAGGCCCCATGCACGCTGCCGAGCTGGAGGAGGTCTCAGGCACCTCCATTTTCCATTCTGTCATCCTTCACCCTTCCTGGCCTTCCCCCTTCCTACCACTCTCTTCTCAAAGTTTGCGCCACACTCATAGTAAATGAACATCAACTTTTTCATTCATAGCTCCTTTAATTTTCCCCAATTTCCTCTGCTGAACCAGCCCTTCCTCTGCTCTCAGCCCCCCTGGTTTGGGTGGTGTTGCTCCACCTTCAGCCACAAGAATACAGCGTATGGCCCAGGCTGGCTAACCAACGCCCTGGTTGGGATCGCCCTGGTTGAGCGATTGGTTCATTGGACTCATGACTCAACCTGGCGCATGAAGTACTGAAAGAGCCGCTTCCTTTTTCCTGCTGGGCAAGAACCTGGGAGGATATGAAGCTGGCATCCTGCACCACAAGAGGAAGACCTGTCAGAAACGGAGCCAATGATAATAGTTAACACTTAAACAATACTTACCGTGTGCAGGCAGAGGTATGTTTACCGTGAAGCTGATGATGCTTAAGCTGGGTGCTCCTCCTGCGAATGCCCTTCCGAGGCTCGGAGAGGACCCTAGCCATAGGTTCTTGTGATCCTGCGCGTTAGCAAAATTTGCAAGAGTAAGCAATTCTAACCACAACTGGTTAAGACCACTGTCTTCCCATTCTTACATCTCCTCCGTTGGCACTGATGTGACTCTGGGTGTTTGTAGGCTCTGGTTAAGGACAAGTTGCGTTAGAGATGCATTTAATTTCAACTTAGTAGGACACAGCTTTGTGGTTTGCAGTCAGTTTCATGTCTAGTGAAGTCACCGCCAGCCATTCTGGTTTAGGAATAGTTGTCAAAAACACTACTACCACCCACTGTGCCACTTCATCTGGCATTGTGACACAGAGGTACCAGGCCAGAGGTTGCACTGTCAGGTGAGTAGAATCGGGTAGAGCAAGAGAAACAAGGTTGAAACATACATAGCCAGAAACTAGCCTGTGGAAAAGTCACTCAATCAGACACAGAAAATCCTAAGTGGAAGATTTCATTTTCATTGACACCTGATCAAAACAGAAGTTCTCTCTTGAAAGATGTTCAATCATGTCTTGATTGAACAGTTTTCTTTTTATTTGATGGGAATGTCAAGAAATAGGAACTGTATTACAGGAATGTGTAGTAGCTAGCACATCTGCAATAGCTCAGATATGAGAGAAACTTGACAGAGGTTTTGGCAGATTTTATTTTTCTAAAGATGGGTCCAATGATACCTCCTGGCCTTCGTGCTCTTCTGGAACCTTGCTACTCCTTCACCAAGAGGAGGAGGCAAATTTCCCTCCTCTTGAATCTAGTGAGCTGTAGACTCTGACAGGATATGAGGAACTGACTGCTTGACTCCAAGGTTAGGTCATGAAAGGCGATGCAGCTTCTCCTGCTGAGCACGTCCATGTGAGACGTCCAAGAGCCCTGAGGTAGCTGCGCTGTGCAGAGGCCAACCCATGCGGAGAGGCCAGGAGGAGGCATGGGAGTTAGCAGTCCTTGTCTCCAGGTCTTCCCAGCCCAGGTCCAGGCACGGGGGCTGGAAGGAGCCTTTAGATGATCCTAGCCCAGCAGTGAGTCACTCCCAGCCTGAATTTCTGACTCACAGAATCTACAAGCCTAAGAAAGTGGTTGCTATTTTATGCCATTAAGTTTGGGGTGGTCTGTTACGTGGTCATAGAAACCAAATCAGAGATTTTCCCAAATTTGCTCACGATCCTAAAGTAGAAAGAAGTAGAAAGAAACTGTCAATAATTAACTATTATTAACTATCATAATTAAAAAAACCAAATTTCAGTCAACCAAACCAGAGGGAAGATTGCTTTCCATTTGCTCTAAAGAAAACCAATACAAAACTGGTGCTGAATGAAGAGGCAGTGAAGGAGTACGCAACCAAACCACGGAGGAGAAGGTATTGAGGTCGATTAATATTACATTATTATATTATGTTATTCAAAAAATTTTTGTCATGCTTTGGCTTTTGTCACCCTTTTAAAATTTGCATTTTTGTGTGACTTCTTTTATCGTTCTAAATAAATATTCACTTTCTTACCTAATTATGTATCAACTTATATAAACTTCAGGCTCCATAGGGCATGGATCTAGGCTCTGTGTCACACTGTTCAAAGCACCTTATATATATGACATATTTATTGATTCCTCAAACCTCCTGAGGCAGGTACTACTATTATCCTCACTTTACAAATAAGAAAACTGAGGCAGGAATTAGTTGAGGACCTGACCCAGGTCACCCCAGGAATCTAGCCCAGAGACAGTGCTGTTAGCCACCACCGGCAATACATTCTCTCTCCAGCAGAAATGCAAGCAAGAAGAAGCACAAGAGAGTCCCTGGATCAAGTCTTGCCTGAAGGAGTAGATCTAGTTCTGAACTTTTCATTTGGGACTCAGCCCTTCCCCATCTACTTTAACTCCAGGAAGGAAGGATTCTGTCACTCCCCTCCCTTTACCTTCCCCTAGAATAGCACTCGATGACGGCATCATAGAGGAGAGGAGGCACATGACAGGAGTGGAGGAGGAGACAAAGCTGATGCCCAGCTGAACCTCAGTTCAGGCAAAAGCCCTGAAGCAGGTGGTGGGACAGGTGGCAAGGCGTATGGTGTGAGGCAGGGCTGACACGCACTTCAGCTTGTAGCACTAATTACCATGTCAAGACCAAGGCACAGACAGGTTTGTGCTCTTGCCTCACGAGGAAGTAGTTATTCATTCAGTTGATGAGAGAAAGGACCATTTCCTGTCCATGACTGCTCAGAAGCAAGCAGGAAAGGAGCACTGGCCCCTGTCCTCATTCAAGGGCTGTTGGAAATGATGAGCCTCTCTCTAAGCAAGGGGAGGATACCACGCAGCCAACGTATCCATTCACCTAACAAATATTTATTGAGTATCTACCATGTCCCAGACAGAGAGCCAGGTGAGCAAAAACAGGCCTGATCCCGACTTCAGGAAGCTTCTGTCCAGTGTACAAGCTGCCTTCCATTCCATGTCTCTGAGCCAATGGAGCACGTCAGTGTCTTAGAACCTGGGACGTTACACAGCAGGCCCTGGAGTGCTGGGGCAGGTATCTGACCCAGAATAGAGCCTCTGGAATTTCAAGATAAACAGACATAGAAGAGCTGTAAATGAATATTGTCCAGCTAATTAACTTTGTCTGGAGGCAGTGGTAGCAGGTATGTGAGCTTCAGAATAAGTTAAGAAATAGGAGCACGTCTCAAGAACTACTGGTGTACCTGGGCCAATCTCCCTTTAGGCGCCTCTGTCTCCCAACCTGGCCTCCATCTCTGGGGGGCTGGCCCCATCCGCTACTCTTCCCTATTGGTCTTTTCCTCTCTGATTCCTCTTTTCATAAACCTTCCACACATTGGAAATGTGTGTGAGCAGATAAAACAAAAAGTTTATAGTTTTCATATTCTAACTCATAATTTTAAAAAAGATTAGATTAATTTAGCCTTTTATACATTTTCAAAACACAAATCAAAACTAAATTGTTTTAAGCATGATTAAGGCCCTCTAATGATTTTTATTTCTGTGGGTTAGTTTATCTCAATAGAAAAAAATCTCTAAACTCCAGTGGCGACCTCCTCCCGCACCCCCGGATCTCACAGGAGAATCCCGTCCCGACCCCACGGCCAGAGTTGCTGGTGTCCTGCTCTGTCGCCAGGAGTTCATGTTACGTTTACCCTTCTCTCTCCACCCAGCATTGACTCATCTGAAATGTGGTAGCTTTCCTGTAAACACCCAATAAATCACCAGTCCCCAAGGGAGAGGACGATTGTGCAATGATCTGCTTTCTGGGGTTAGGGAGGGGTGTGGGGTCCACCTGTGCCACCTGCAGGGCCTGGAGCCCCAGCCGCCCTGCTCCCTTCCTGCAGCTGAGAAAGCCGCACCCGAGGCTCCCCTCCCGGTGGGGGGGGGGCCCCTAGGAGCCTTCCCTCCCTCTGTGCTCCGTGGAGGGGCCGCTGCCAGTGACTGGAGAAGGAGCTGAGCACTGGCGGTCAAGCTCAACCCCCATCAGTCTCCCCAGCAACAGCTACAGAAGAGAGCTTTTCTCATGTAACAGGATTTTAAATATATACGTAAATGTGCTTTTAACGTGTTGACCCTTCTTCCTGTTCCTCTTCTCCCTTTTTGGCCAGTGGCGCCCGTTGTCAAAGCTGGAGATGGGAGTAAAAAAAGGGGCCCATCTACTACTTCAGGTCTCAGAGTCAATACTCCAGAGACAAGGGTGAAAGCTGGGCATGGGGAGGAAGATAAAGGGGTTTCTAAATTTCAAGAGTATCCTTTTACAGATCATAAGCAAAGCTCTGAATTGTGAGCCCTGTGTGTAGAGAGAGAGTACATAGGGGACGTGCCCACCCACCATGAGATGAACGGAGAATGGCTCTGTACTTCCAGGAGGGGAGCAGGGAGAAGGACAAGATGTCAGAGACGTGTGTGTCTTAGCTCCTGCCCCAAGCCCAGACTCAGAGGGGGCATTTTGCACAAACAAATCATTTGGGTGAAATTCCACAATAGTGGGCTTGGTCCTCTCTCCACAGGTGCATCATGGGAAAAGCCATGTCCCCTGAGAGAAGCACCTGTCTGACATGGTGATGCCCATGGCGGTCATCAGAAATTGTTAAGGAAGGGTCCAGGTAGGGCAGGGGCCAGCGATGGTGCCCCCATCTTCCTAGGCCCCCTTGTGGCATGGAAGGTGTCGACAAAAATAATTCATAACCAATCTATAAATGAAAATTTGGGAGAGTTTATTCTGAGCTGAAATCTGAGGACCATGGCCTGGGGCCTTTCTTCCTGAAGGAAGAAAGGGCACCAAAGAAGTGGGGTGCACAGAGTGGTTATATACCCCAAACAGGATGTTTCACAAATGATTGAAATGTCCCTTTTACAATAGTCATGAGACTGCTCTGTCAGCACAGCGATTGATGGAAGCAGCAGGTAGGTCTGCTGTCTCAGTGAACACAGGAGGGTGGCAGGTCTGTTGTCTCCAGCTGGGTGGTCACAGGTGAGCTGGGTGGTCAAAGGTGAGCACAGCAATCAGTTCCTAGCCTGAGGAAAGATGCTTATCCCTAAGGCAATGCCAATGTGGGGGGAAGTTGCACCTTTATCTTAAGGCCATTTGTTCTTGCCATAGGAAATGTTTTAAAGCAGATATACAATGCCTGCTCAATGGCCATGTCAGGCCCTTTTGGAAAAAAACAAAGTCAGGCCGAATTAGGTTTATACCTAATGGCTTCCTCATATACTCCAATATATGCTATTGCTTGCCATTTCAATTTGTCAAAGGGATCCAGAAGTCTTCCCAAGCTCCCACTGAGGGTGTAGAAGGTAGCTAAGCTGAGAGCCAGGGGCCTGCCTGGGGCTGCCATGGAGAGGGGTGAGGTGTGGCAGAAGCTGTGGGGTGGCCAGCCTGAGCCAAGGGATGGACAGAGTCTGGATGAGGCACAGAGTACTTTCAGACCCCTAGAGAGGTGAGGCGCGTCTGAGTCAGCCAGGGGCCTGCCCCTAACCTGGCCAACATAGAATAGGATAGTTGTCTGTCAGCTATGGTTTCAGCTATGGATGCAAGCGAGAGCCCAAAGGCCAGGTCAGGGAGACCCCAGAGAGCCCCAAGTCGGTGCTAGGCTACATGCACCCCAAGGCTTTTGAGGCTCCCTCCCATGCTTAGCTGCCATCTTGACTACAAAGATGGGGGTGGGGAAATTTCCAAAATAAGCATTTCCTAAAAGAGATTGAGTCTACCCAAAACTAAACCTGAAGTTAGCTTACGTTAGGCGGCAAATTTTAATTCCTCCCAGCCCATTGCAACCTCCCTCTTACACAACCATCCAGAGGCATGGGGACTGAGAAATTACACAAGGGTTATAAAAATGAAAAGAATTCTACCTGGGACATCTGGAAAAAGATTCACGGGTGAGGCATTCCTTAAGTGGAGACCTGGAAGATGGGTTGGTACTTACTGATTTTTGCAACACCAATTTACAGGATTCTGTGCCATTGCAAAGTGGAGTACCAACATATTTATTGGTGTAAGGTGTTATTTTTGAGGTCGTCCAGCAGCTGTGCTCAGCTGTTTTGGCCGTCTGTCACCTGTCCCCATTTCCCTGCCTACCGTGTCCCAGACCTCTCCCCGCAGTCCCTCCCAGGCCCCCTGCATGACTCGGCTCCTGTTATCCCCTTGTCTCGACCCACCCCATAGTCCTGGTCCTTCCTGTCTCCCGCTTCCTGAAAAGGCTGAGTAGAGGAGCCCTTGGAAGCAGGTGGTTCCCACTAGATGTGGGCTAGACGCCCAACAGAGTCCCCAACCAGGGCAGAGGAGTGGTCAGGAAGCAGAAGTCCAGGGAGTCCCATTCTTAGGTGAGTGGGACAGCAGGCTGGGGACCGGCTCCATCGGGGGCTCCCCTCAGAGGACACCAGGCAGGAGCGCACTGAGATCAGAGTTGGGAGAGCTGGCCTTTCAAAAGCCTTTCTTTGGGCATTTACAATGCGGAAGCCAAGAATGAAATCAGTCTTTGCATCTTGAACCGCTATCAATGACTCTCTTGTTCCACTTACGCTGAAAATGCCTGCTGAACACAGCCCTTCCCAGCACAGAGTCGGGCACTGCAGGAAAATTCGGACTCAAACTAAGGTAAATTCTGTCTAAAAAATATTTATCTACACTTCCTTAATCTTTAAGAAAAGGAAGAAACTTATAATCAACAAGGCACAGTTTCTATTGCAAGAATCGTGTGTACTCCCGTAAATATTTTCTGAACATCTGGAATATAAATGTGGAAGTATTGAAACTAACAAAGATAACTCTGAACAGAATATTCTGTCTAAATGCCATGAAACTAAAGACCCAGACAATCACTCAGTGCTTTCTTTGAAACAAAAAACATAGCCAGAGATTAAAAGATTGCAATCTGTACAAAAAGATACTAAACAAGTTTCAAGTATCCTCAGAGTTATCAAATAAGTGGTGGCCTTATTTGAAGAATGATCCAGAGAAAAGTTAGGAGTTTGAAAGTTTGAAGATTGAAAGTTTGAAGTTAGCTTCCAAGTAGCCCTTTACCATCCCTGACTTGTACAGATTCACAAAGAGCTTTTCCAGTACCTGGGGCTACTGGCTCTTGACTCCAGGATAACACCTTTGACATACTTAGCTTTTTTTTTTTTTTCTTTTTTGGGGAAGATCAGCCCTGAGCTAATATCTGCTGCCAATCCTCCTCTTTTTGCTGAGGAAGACTGGCCCTGAGCTAACATCCGTGCCCATCTTCCTCTACTTTATATTTGGGAAGCCTACCACAGCATGGCTTGACAGGTGGTGTTAGATTTGCGCCTGGGATCTGAACCGGCGAACCCCGGGCTGCTGAAGCGGAATGTGCGCACTTAACTGCTGCAACACTGGGCCAGCCCCTACTTAGTTTCTTAAGATGAAACTTTTAAAAAACATAGAATAATATTATTTCTCTTTCAATTTTCCTCACCTTTTTATGTAGTGTTTAATATGCTATTTTAAATACTTTACTTTTATTCACTCTCTATGCTGATCGTATATTATGTATATTTAATGTTCGTATTTATATAAGTGGGGGGCAGGGAGCAGTGGGAGCAGGGGTGCAGGCCATGCAGCAGCCTGATCACGCGTCTCAGCACTGAGGGAAGGGGGCGGGGGGGGGGGGGTCGGGTAGGGGTGAGACCACTGGGTCAGAAGGAGTCTCCTTTTCACCAGCCTACAAGCTGCTGACCCTGGAGAAGTTCTCAGTATCTGGTGGGTCCAAGTGGCTTGGGGGAGTGAGAAACAGGGATAGAGAAACAGACTTGCTCAGATCAAAAGATGCATGTGTGAAAGAGCCAGGAATTCAGACCAGGCTCTCTCACACATTTACACATGCGTACTCTTTCACACACCCACCCACACACACACACACACACACACATACTTTAGCTTCCAGAACAATGAACCTGTGTTTGTGTGGGGTGGCAGCCATACACCTGGCCCAAGTTCAAAGAGCTGACAGTGGATAATTAGGGAGGAAACTGTGCACACCCACCAGTGGGAGCTGTGCCAGCGTGGGTCCATCACCCCACAGCTTTCAGGAGGCTGAGCAGAGAGGGTGCTGAATCGTGAGGAGGGATGGGGGAGGCTGGAAAACAAAGGGGAGGAGATGAAAGGACAGTGAATCAGAAACCAAGACCAGCAACGAAAACCCAAGGATCTGTACAGACATAATGTTGAGTGAAAGAAGCCAGACACAGAAGAGTACGTGCAGCACAATTCCATGCATGCCAGCATCTGGAACAGACAAAACTAATCTATGGTGACGGAAGTGAAAATGTGGTTACCTTTGGGTGGGGTTACTTTCTGGGGGGAAGCACAGGGGAATCTTCAGGTGCGGTTAAAATGTCCTATATCTTGATTGAGGTGGTAGTTACTCCAAATGTACACTTATGTGAATATTCATCCAGCTGTACATCTACGATCTTGCATCTTGCTGTATGAGTTATACTCAATTAAAAAGCTTAAAAATAAAACTAGCAGTCTGCAGTTGGGGTTGGGGGCAGAGAGCTAAAAAGTAAATTGATTGACTGTTCGAAACCCTAAAAAAGCTCTAAAGGCGAAAGTGCAGATGAACCTGAAAATAGGGGGATCGGTTGGAAGCTGGCAGAAGAATTCTAGTTCCACAGATCGTCTGCCCAACCCCAGCAAAAGATTAAAGGTTTACTCTCTAGAGAGTAGAAAGACTCAAGGACGACAGACTCATAGACAACAGGCACAGCTGTGGACAGGCAGATTGAGGGGAAGTCCACACTCGGAAATGTGAGTTGCCACCCTCGGACTTCTTTCCTCACTCAGCCCTGAGGATGCTGGCAGCCAGCCTTGCACCGTCCTCACCACCACCATTGCCATCACCAGCAGGTAAGAGAACAGATCCCCTTCCAGGGAAACTGACCAACAAAAGAGAGAAAGAAAAACTACCAATGTAATACGTAAG